>NC_090446.1:956590442-957219442 GCF_031143425.1 Pleurodeles waltl | reverse complement strand
CCTGCTATTAACTATTTCTCCAAACGCCTTCTCCAACTCCATAAACTAATTCGATCTAATTTGTTACATACCAAGAGGTATATGAAGAAGGCTGCAGACAAGAGACGTACAACCAATCCAAATTATCATCTGCAAGATAAAGTCTGGCTCTCCTCCAAATTCTTGCCCTCACGTCTCTCTCAAAACAAGTTCACACCTCGTTACTATGGGCCTTTCCGTATTCTCCAGTTGGTCAATCCTGTCACTGTCCGTCTTCACTTACCCCATACATGGAAGATCCATCCGGTTTTTCATGTTTCTCAGCTTAAACCTTATGTGCCTGATCCTTACTCACGTCAGTTTCCTTGTCCACCTCCTGTCCTTGTGGATGATGCTCCTGAATATGAAGTGCAGGAAATTTGTGTCTCTCGTCTTTTTCATAAACGACTTCAGTATCTGATTCATTGGAAGGGTTATCCTCTCAGTGAATGTTCATGGGAAGATGCCTCTTCCGTTCACGCTCCTCTCCTGATTCAACGCTTTCACCGTTTATTCCCTCTTAAACCTGGGCCTTCGGGAGGGGGACCTACTGTCGCGCCGCGCGGTGCGGCGCGAGCCGAGAGCTCAACTTCTGCCGGGCGTTCGGCTCGGGCCGCGCACCGCGTTATTAAGACGCGGCGCGCCCCCAGCCTCTCCTGCGCGTTTCGAGGCCCCAGATTTGCTTGGGGCCTCGTTCTTCCTTCTGCCTTTCACTGTCCCAGGGGTCTCTGAACCCTCTTACCTGTTTTTCTTCGTTTCTTTGTCCTTCTTCTTTTTTGCAGTCTGTTGTGTGCCTTTCTTTATGTTTTTTCCTCCTTCCCAGATTCCTGTGCTTTCCCAGCATTCCTTGTTCCCTATTCTCTATGGTTCCTCTACTATTCTGTTCTATGTATTGTTTCCCTATCTAAGATGGTGTCCTTTTACTTCCTGTGGGTCGCTTCCTGTTTTTTGGTATATGGGGGCTGTGTTTTTCCTCTTTCTTTGCGCTGCAACACTTTCTGCTCAGTTAGTGTCTTCGCTCCTGATTTCCTTGCCTTTTGGTTTTGGATTCAGCATTCTGTGTTTTCTGATTTTTGCTCCTTTTGGATTCCTGTTTGTTTGTTCTTGTTTTTCTCCAGGAGTCTTCCTGTTTGGAGGTTTTTTCCCTTTTTTAAGGGTTTTTTTCCCTCTGGCGCTACTTTCTGAAGGGCACGGTCTGTTCTTGGTGTCTCCATTGCCTACAGCACAGTGGCTACCAGAAAGAGTCGCCCCTTTATGGGCCAAAGCCGAACATTGAAGATTCACGCCACCAGATCTGCAAATTCCAGGCGCAAGCAGCACGTGAGTCGTGACATCCTGAGGCTGTGAGAAAGTAGGCTTTTTCTAGCATGGTTACCCCCATTTTTGACCTGTTTGTCAGTGTATTTTGAAGGTCCTGCTAGTCAAGACCCCAGTGCTTATGCTTTGTGCCTTACTTGTCAGTATGTTTCACTGTTTTCATCAGGAAGCTTTACTATGTCACTGAAGTCCTGCTAACTAGAACTCCAGTGCTTATGCTCGCTCTGGTTCCAAATTTGTACTTACATACTGGTAACCCAGTATTCCACTCCAAATTGGCATAATGGACCCCCCTTATAAGTCCCTAGTATATGGTACCTAGGTTCCCAGGGCATTGGAGTTCCAAGGGATTCTTATGGGCTGCAGCATTTATTTGGCCACCCATAAGGAGCCCATACAAAGGCTTCTACTGAACTGCCATTGCAGCCTATGTGAAATAGTGCATACACTTTTTCACAGTCATTTTCACTGCACCAGGTCACTTATAAGTCACCTATATGTCAGGCCTTCAGACCCTGAAGGCTGGGTGCAAAGTACCTGTATGTGAGGGCACCCCTGCACTAGCAGAGGTGCCCCCATGTTGTCCATTCCAATATTCCCAGACTTCGTGACTGCGGGGATGCCATTTTAAGTGTGCAATGCACATAGGTTAATACCTATGTACAGCTTCACAATGGTAACTCAGAATATGGCCATGTAATGTGTCTAACAACTAGGAATTGTACTCCAATACTGATTTTAGTATTGGTTGCACAATTCCATGCACTCTGGGTGCTCCACAGTGGACCCCTAGTTCTGCCATACCAGCCTTCTGAGGTTTTCCAGGCAGCCCCAGCTGCTGCCACCTCACAGACAGGCTTCTGCCCTCCTGGGGCTTGAGCAGCTCAATCCCAGGAAGGCAGAACAATGCATTTCCTTTAGAAGAGGGGTGTTACACCCTCTCCCTTTGGAAATAGGTGTTACAAGCATGGGAGGTGTAGGAAGTTGGCTCTGTATATACTATCCCAAAGTGAGAGATAATGTGCACAGAGGTTGATAGTGGCAAAATTTGATAATACCAATGCTCTATTTTGTGGTAGTGTGGTAGAGCAGTAGGCTTATCAGAGGGTAGTGTTAAGCATTTGTTGTACACACACAGGCAATAAATGAAGAACACATACTCAAAGACTTAACTCCAGGCCAATAGTTTTTATATAGAAAAGTGCTTGGTCCAGACGTCGGGTTCCTTCTTACCAGGCAGCCGCGGTCAGGGGGAGCCTCTGTATCCTCTCTGCAGGCATCGCTGTGGGGGTGCAGGGGGTCAACTCAGGTTACTCACGTAGTCGCAGTCGCCTGGGAGTCCTCTCTGCAGTGTTTGTTCTCTGGAGCTCAAGTCGGGAGCGTCGGGTGCAGAGTGTGAAGTCTCATGCTTCCGGCGGGAAGAGTGAGGTCATTAAAATTGCTTCTTTGTTGCAAAGATGTTGCTGCTGGTGAACAGTGCCGCTGTCCTCTGGAGTTTCTTGGTCCTTCGGTTTCAGGGCAGTCCTCTGAGTCCTCAGAGGTCGCTGGTCCCTGTTGGATGCGTCGCTGTGCATGTTCTTTGAGTCTGGAGGCAGGCCGGTAGGGCTGGGGCCAAGTCAGTTGTTGTCTCCGTCGTCTCTGCTGGGCTTCTTCTTGTTTAGGTTGCAAGAATATCATTTCCTGGGGTCTAGGTCACTCCTAAATACTAAATTTAGGGGTGTGTTTAGGTCTGGGGGGCATTAGCCAATGGCTCCTGTCCTGGAGGACGGCTACACCCTCTTTGTGCCTCCTCCCTGAGGGGAGGTGGGCACATCCCTAATCCTATTGGGAGAGTCCTCCAAACTCAAGATGGAGGATTTCTAAAGGCAGGGGTCACCTCACCTCAGGACACCTTAGGGGCTGTCCTAACTGGTGGGTGACTCCTCCTTGTTTTTCTCATTATCCTTTCCTGCCTTGCCACCAAAAGTGGGGACAGAGGCCGGAGGGGCAGGCATCTCTACTAGTTGGGATGCCCTGGGGTGCTGTAACAAAAGACATGAGCCTTTAAGGCTCACCGCCAGGTGTTACAGTTCCTGCAGGGGGAGGTGAGAAGAACCTCCACCTAGTAAAGGCTTTGTTCCTTGCCACAGAGTGACAAAGGCCCTCATCCCATGTGGCCAGAAACTCGTCTGGTTGTGGCAGGCTGGCAGAAACTGGTCAGCCTAGCACTAGGAGTCGGACTTGTATTCAGGGGGCTTCTCTAAGATGCCCTCTGGGTATATTTTACAATAAATCCCCCACTGGCATACTGTGTATTTATTGTGCTGAGAAGTTTGATACCAAACTTCCCCCATTTCAGTGCAGCCATTATGGAACTGTGGAGTTTGTGTTTGACAAACTCCCAGACCATATACTCTTTATGGCTACCGTGCACTTACAATGTCTAAGGTTTTGCTTAGACACTGTAGGGACATAGTGCTCATGCACATATGCCCTCATCTGTGGTATAGTGCACCCTGTAATATATATAGCTTAGGGCTGTAAGGCCTGCTAGAGGGGTGACTTACCTATGCCGTAGGCAGTGAGAGGTGGGAATGGCACTCTGAGGGGAGTGCCATGTCGACTTAGTCATTTTCTCCCCACCACATGCTGCAGCCCTTAGAGACCTTCCCTGGCATCAGGGCCCTTGGTACCAGGGGTACCATTTACAAGGGACTTATCTGTGTGCCAGGGCTGTGCCAATTGTGGGAACAAAGGTACAGTTTAGGGAAAGAACACTGGTGCTGGGGCCTGGTTAGCAGGGTCCCAGCACACTTTCAATCATAACTGGCATCAACAAAAGGCAAAAGGTCAGGGGGTAACCATGCCAAGGAAGGTATTTCCTTACAGGAGGGATATCCTCCCAGAGCCTCTGGAAATGCTTTGAAGGGCACAAATGGTGCCCTCCTTGCATAATCCAGTCTACACCGGTTCAGGGACCCCAAGTCCCTACTTTGGTGCGAAACTGATCAAAGGAAAGGGGATGACCACTATCCTGTCCATCACCACCCCTGGGGTGGTGCCCAGAGCTCCTCCAGAGTGTCACTGGGTTTTGCCATCTTGGATTCCAAGTTGGTGGGGCACTCTAGGAGCCTCTGAGTAGCCAGTGCGAGCAGGTGACATCAGAGACCCCTCCTGATAGGTGCTTACCTGGTTAGGTGACCGATCCCCCTCTCAGGGCTATTTTGGGTCTCTCCTGTGGGTGTTTCCTCAGATTCGGATTGCAAGACTCCAACAGGAATCCTCTGCATCCTTTACTTCATCTTCTACCGACAGATCAACCGCTGACTGCTCCAGGAACTCTACAAAACTGCAACCAAGAAGCTAAGATGACTTCTACCAGCAACTGCAACAGTTTCCAGGTTGTGCACGCTCCGAGCACTGCCTGTCTTCATCCTTCACCAGAAGAACCAAAGGAATCTCCCGTGGAGTGACGGCGTCACTTCCCTGCTTCTGCATGCACCTCTGTGCAGCCACGACCAGTACTCTGGGTCCCCTCTCCTTACGACGAGAGTGGATCCTGGAACGCAGGTGGTGGACTAAAGTGACTCCAACAGTTCCAACGTCCAGCTGTCCAACTTTGGTGGAGGTAAGAGCTTGTCTCCCAATGCAAGACAATACTCCCGTACACCGTATGACTTGCAGTTGCCAAGGCTTGTGTGCGACCTTCCAAGAAGTTCTTCATGCACAGCACAGCTTAGGCCCCCAGCACTCCATCCTGCGATGCACAGCTTCCTGAGTGGTTCTCCGGGGGCGTGGGAATCCTTTGTGTTGTGCTGCATGGGCCTCCATTTGCACCTCCTTTGTCCCCGTGCTGTGGGACTTCTGTGGGCGTTGCCTGGTCTTCTGAGTGCTCTCTGAGTTGCTGAGAGTGACCTCTGCCTCCCCCTCCTGGGTAGAGGCCACCAGGTCCCTCCTGGTCCCGGGAAGCGTGAGCTTTATGTTTACCAAGGCTTGTAGGCAGAATCCAGCGACGCAAACTAGACTGCATTCATCCATCCAGCGTGGGACATCTTCTGCACCAAGCAGGAATCCGCATCTGTCTTCTTTGGTGCAATACTGACTTTGTCTTCTCACTGGTGGTTCTTCTTTTGCACCTCCATCTTGTAGGAGGCTGGCCTGGCTTATAGTGGGTACCTGATGGTACTTACACTTTGTGTCAGGTTCAGTTATCCCGTATTAGTAGATTAGTAGTGTTCTAGTATCTTAGGCTGATACGTGTAGCTATAGCAGAGCAGCTTAGGCTGAACTAGGAGACATGCAAAGCTTCTACTATACCACTTATATCATATAACACTATATCATAAGAATCACAATACTCAGAGTTACTAAAAATAAAGGTACTTTATTTTTGTGACAATGTGCCTATAATATCTCAGAGAATATACTCCCTTAGGAGGTAAGTAAAATGCACAAAATATACACACAAACCAAAATCAGGTAAGTAAACAGTTAGAAAAGTAGTGCAAACAGTGTAGAATACAATAGGCCTAGGGGCAACACAAACCATATACTAAGAAGTGTAATGCAAACCACTTAGGGACCCCTGGCCTAGTGTAGTGTGTAGAGGTTCGCTGGGAGTGTAAGAAAACACTAAGGGTGTCCAAGATACCCCACCCCAAGACCCTGAAAAGTAGGAGTAAGTGATACTACTTCCCCAGAAACACACTAAAGTTGTGATAGGAGATTCTGCAAAGACCACAACAGACTGCAAAGTACTGAAGATGGATTCCTGGACCTGAAGACCTATAAAGGAAGGGGACCAAGTCCAAGGGTCACGAAAGTGACCATGGGGGGGGGCAGGAGCCAACTAAACCCCGGAGGTAGGTGCAAAATGGCTGCCTCCGGATGGAAGAAGCTGAAGATTCTGCAACAACAAAAGGTGCTAGGAACTTTTCCTTTGTGCAGAAGATGTCCCACGGAGTGCTGGAGGATGCAGAGCTGTTTCTTTGGATAAAGAATGCAAACAACCCTTGCTAGCTGCAAAGGTCACGGTTGAAGAAAAAGGGTGCTGCCCAGGCCCAGGAAGGACCAGGAGGTCACCACTTGGAAGAGGAGACAGAGGGGGGCCTCAGCAACACAGAGAGCCTGGGTTCAAGAAAACTGAGCACGGCGGTCGTCTCAACACTACAAAAGAGGGTCCCACAAAGCCGGTGGTCAGCTCAGCGAGTTGAGCAATGGAGGACGGAGTGCTGGGGACCTGGGCTATGCTGTGCACAAAGGATTCCTTGCAAAAGTGCACAGAAGCCCTAGCAGCTGCAGTTCACACAGTACACAGGATTACTGTCTGGAGAGAGGAGGCAAGGACATACTTCCTCCAAATTTGGACAGTTGAACCACTGGACAGTCTGGGTCACTTGGGTCCACCACCTGTGTTCCAGGGGCCACGCTCGTCAGGATGTGAGGGGTCCCAGAGTACCGGTGACGCTGAGGTTTGGTGCCTGCTGGAGCAGGGGGAAGATTCCGTTGACCCACGGGAGATTTCTTCTTGGTTCCAGTGCAGGGTGAAGGCAGACAGCCCCCAGAGCGTGCACCACCAGGAAACAGTAGAGAAAGCCGGCAGGATTAGGCGCTACAATGTCGTTGGTAGTCCTCTTGCTACTTTGTTGCAGTTTTGCAGGCGTCCTGGAGCAGTCAGCGGTCGATCCTTGGCAGAAGTCGAAGAGGGAGATGCAGAGGAACTCTGGTGAAATCTTGCAAGTCGTTATCTGAGGAAAAGCCCACAGGAGAGACCGTAAATAGCCCCCAGAGGAGGATTGGCCACCTAGTCAGGTAAGCACCTATCAGGAGGGGTCTCTGACATCACCTGCTGGCACTGGCCACTCAGAGGCCTCCACTGTGCCCTCACACCTCTGGATTCAAGATGGCAGAGATCTGGGATACACTGGAGGAGCTCTGGGGTGGTGATGGACAGGTGAGTGGTCACTGCCCTTTCCTTTGCCCAGGTTTCACGCCAGAGCAGGGACTGGGGGTTCCCTGAACCAGTGTAGACTGGCTTATGCAAGGAGGGCACCATCTGTGTCCTTCAATGCATTTCCAGAGGCTGGAGGAGGCTACTGCTCCCCTGCCTTTAACAACTATTTCCAAAGGGAGAGGGTGTAACACCCTCCCTCAGAGGAAATGCTTTGTTATGCCTTCCTGGGACTGGGCTGCCCAGACCCCAGGGGGGCAGAACCCTGTCTGTGGGGTGGCCGCAGCGGTAGCTGCAGAGAAAACCCCAGAAAGCTGGTTTGGCAGTACCCGGGGTCCATAATGGAGCCCCAGGGATGCATGAGATTGGCACCCCAATACCAGATTTGGCATGATTGGAAGACAATTCCATGATCTTAGACATGGTACATGGCCATATTCGGAGTTACCATTGTGAAGCTACATATAGGTATTGACCTATATGTAGTGCACGCGTGTAATGGTGTCCCCGCACTCACAGATTCCGGGGAAATTGCCCTGAACTATGTGGGGCACCTTGGCTAGTGCCAGGGTGCCCTCACACTTAGTAACTTTGCACCTAACCTTTACTAAGTGAAGGCTAGACATATAGGTGACTTATAAGTTACTTAAGTGCAGTGTAAAATGGCTGTGAAATAACGTGTGCGTTATTTCACTCGGGCTGCAGTGGCAGTCCTGTGTTAAGATTTGTCTGAGCTCCCTATGGGTGGCAAAAGAAATGCTGCAGCCCATAGGGATCTCCTGGAACCCCAATACCCTGGGCATCTAGGTACCATATACTAGGGAATTATAAGGGTGTTCCAGTGTGCCAATTAGAATTGGTGAACATGGTCACTAGCCTATAGTGACAATTTTAAAGGCAGAGAGAGCATAAGCACTGAGGTTCTGGTTAGCAGAGCCTCAGTGACACAGTTAGGCACTACACAGGTATACACATACAGGCCACAAACTATGAGCACTGGGTTCCTGGCTAGCAGGGTCCCAGTGAGACATATCAAACACACTGATAAATAGGGTTTTCACTATGAGCACTGGGGTTCTCACTAGCAGGATCCCAGTGAGACAGTAAAAACACCCTGACATATACTCACAAACAGGCCAAAAGTGGGGGTAACAATGCTAGAAAGAGGCTACCTTCTCACACATCCGGGTTAGCAAGGGCTCCTGTTCTCCCTGGACTCTTCATAGCATCTTGGACTTGGTCCCCTTCTTCCACAAGTCTTCAGGTCCAGGAATCCATTGTTGGTGTCTTGCAGTATCTTCTGGTTCTTGCACAATCTTCTATCACGACTTCTAGTGTGTTTTAGGAAACTTACAGTGTTTTAATACTGCTTTCCTGGGCTCTTGGGTGGGGTATTTTACTTCCGTTTGGTGTTTTCTTACACTCCCAGCACCCCTCAACACACTACACTTGCCTAGGTGGGAAACCGACTTTCGCATTCCACTATTTTAGTATATGGTTTGTTTTCCCCCTATGCCCATTGCAACCTATTGTGATTTTCACTATTTGCACTGTTTTCCTACTGTGTACTTACCTGTTTTTGGTTACTAGTGTATATATTGTGTAATTTACTTACCTCCTAAGGGAGAATTGTCTCCAAAGTATTTTTGGCTTTGTGTGAATAAAATAAAGTACCTTTATTTTTGTAACACTGAGTATTGTCTTTCATGTGTGTGAGTACTGTGTGACTACAGTGGTATTGCAAGAGCTTTGCATGTCTCCCAATTTAGCCTTGGCTACTCTGCCTACAGCTACCTTTAGACAGCCTGGCTTCTAGACACTGACTACTTTTCACTAATAAGGTATAACTGGACCTGGTATAAGGTGTAAGTACCTTTGGTACCCACTACAAACTTGGCCAGCCTTCTACAAGGGCCTGACTGGAATAATCGGAGAGCTTGACTCTGGTAAGTCAGCAACACTCCCCAGGCACCAACCACTCCTGCCCAGCATGCATCCCCACCACCCATCACTCCCCAATCCAACCCATCCCACACCTCTCCCCCCCCAGGTACTCCACACTCCTCCCCTGCATGCACACTACTCCACTGCCACTATCCAGACACAGTCCCCCCCAATGCATGGATAACAAGCACCACAACTCCCACAATGCAACACTCCCTACACTTCAAAGGATCACCGTCCCACTTCACAATGAAACACATGCATGGAAAACCATACCACATGCCACACCAACTGGCAGCCTTGACTGCGTTCCAACACATGGCAATGACAGCAATGTTATCCACTATCCTTAACCCTCAATGGCACATGGAAACAATGGCACAATCTGCATCCGCCACACAATGTTTGCATTACTGCAGCTATCATTGCCATCACTGGGAAGCAAGTCAGGCTACACCATGCATCACACGATGTGGCCAACAAGTACAACTCCAAAATGGTACTCACTCGCTTTCCATCCACAGGTCCCGCTACCACTGCTAACTGCTTCGGAAGCCAGGGTCACACAGCCCACCCCAGGATGAAGGCCCCAGTGGATGTCTGGACAGTGACAACTTGCCTGGCTCATCAGGGATGACTGGTTAGTCCATAACCAGCAGCCCCACCCTGGACACACCGGACTCCCCCTCCCACATGGCAACTTCACCGCAGCCATACTTCCATCCCCAAACCAGTGCCCCAGGGACAGGTCAATCAGAAGTGTGCCCCACAGTACAGGGGCCTGAGTTAAGGGCACACACTCAAGACAATAACTGTCCTGGTGCTACTGGGAGTGGGCACACTGTGTCAGGGGCACAGGCACAGGGGGCAGGGGTAGTATGAATTGGACCAGTGGCAGCCACAACAACAGACTGCCAAGGCGGCCCTCTCCCAAGTCCTTGGTGCATACCACCAAACCCAGGACATGATGGGCCACATCCTCACGCCTGTGCTGGAGAACCAGAGGCTGCAGAGGGAACATCATCAGAAGGCCATGCAGCAGTGGCAGGCTCTCAATGCCACCATGGCCCCTATATGGCCCCTATTGCAGGGGTGCTGAAGGAACTGGCCAGCATCCTGCGTGAGTCCTCCACCCACCAGCAAACCCCTTCCACTAGCCACATCCCAACAGAGCCTTCTACTGCAGCGGCAGCTAGTGGAATGGAGGCCGTACCTGAGGACCCGCAGAACACCAGCACCTCCCCCCCCTTGTAACTGAAGGACCCCCACGCAAGCGAGGACGTCCAACCAGACATCCTGCAGGAACTGATGCCAAGACCAATACCACCGCCAGGAAGTGACCCTCTCCTGAACATTCACCTTTGTGTGCCATGAACACACCCTGTTGACTATCCACTGTCTCTCTCCATTCTTCCATGGCCCCTATACTGGACGCGGACTACACACAGCTGGGCTAATTACACTGATGAGTTCACCCACCATGACCCCACTCATCACCCCTTGCACATGTCAGTCAAAAATAAACACTATTGAGCACAGCTACTGTATATGTACTTTATTGTAAGAAGGACAATTTACTGTGGCATAACATGTTTTACTGTCAACCCATTGTCCTGCCAAAGTTTGTGAGAGTGACAGAAGGGGGAGCAATCTGCAGCTTGGATGATAGTGGAGCAGGCAAAGGCTGGACACATGGACCAGAGGCTGAGCTGCACCCAATTCCACCAGTGCCTACAGACACCAGGAGGATCTATGTCACAGGGCAGCCAGCAGTACAGGTCACATAACATACATCTGACACATACCTGTAGCTCAGTATTGTCGTTTCAACTCTGCTCTGGAGTCAGCTGCATCCTCATTATCTTCCTCCTCATCACTCCCCATGTCCCCTTCATCAGCCACTGGTCTAGCTGCCACCTCCTCTGCATCCAGCAATGGGATGTGACATATCAGGGCCAGATTGTGTAGCATGCAGCAGGCAACAACGATATGGCCCACCTTCAGTGGTTTATAGAGTAGGGCATCTCCGGAGATGTGTAGACACCAGAATCTGGCCTTTAGTAGGCCAAAGGTTCTCTCAATCACACGCCTTGTCCTACTGTGGGCCTCAATGAAACGGTTTTCAGCTTCTATAGTCGGATGTCTCCCAGGTGTCAGTAGCCAGGGAAGGTTGGGATAGCCAGAGTCACCTGTGTGCACAGAGGTAGGACCCATGTCAAGAACAAGATGGAGTTAGTACAGGGTGTGAAGAAAGTTGAGTGTACAGGGGTAGGCAGACAAATGTATACATACCGATGAGCCACGCCCGGTTCCTCTGTAGTTGTGCCATCATGTGTGGGATGTTGCTGTTCCACAGAATGAAGGAGTCATGCACAGAACCAGGGAACTTGTCTGTCATTTGGGAGATACTTTGGTCAGGGAGACACACCACCTGAACATTGATAGAATAAAAGTTTTTTTGGTTCCTGATCACTTGTTAATTTCTCCTGGGTGGCACCAAGGCAATGTATGTGCCATCTCTGGCCCATATCACATGGGGGCATGTGCCAAATTGTAGAAGGCAGCTGTGACAATGTCTAAATCAGCACGTTGGGGGAACCTGATGTAGCAGGGCAGATGTCTTAACAGGGCACACAGTACATCCCTAAAAACATTACTGAACATCAGCTGTGACACCCCTGCTGCCGAGCCAACTGTCATCTAGAACGACCCTGTGACAAGAAAGTGGAGGACTGAAAACACCTGTACTGTGGAAGGGATGGCATTGGAATGACAGATGGCAGAAAACTAGTCAGGCTCCAACTGGGTCACCAGCTCCATGATGGTCTGATGGTTCAGACGATACATCTGAATTACGTGTTGCTCTTCCAAGGTGGCAAGGTGGACTAGGGACCGCTACACCGGAGCATGTCTCATCCTCAACATTGCACCGTATCTGGGAATGGGAGAGGTAGAAGTCAGAATAAGCTGCATTGACTGTGTGGACACAGTAAAGCTGTGCAATAGTCACAAAATGTCACCCATGATGCACCTAACATTCAACCATTAATCACTTAATACACATAAAATGGCAGCCTCCTGTCCTGCATGCACAGGACGGATGGAAGTGACCTATTACCGAAAGCGATAGATGTCATGGCGGTAGGCGGTTGCAACTGCCGTGCAACTCCTAATTGGATAACATGGTTGTCTATGGAAGACTGGAGCCAATGATGATTGACGTTGGCAGTGACGGTGATGTCCACGGCAGATATGACCACCATTTCACGTGGCAATGCTCACTTGACTCCTGACACTCCTGCACACAAGACCTCCACTGCGTGTGCTGCTGTGTTCTGACACTGGTAGCCAAGATGCCATGTCCTGCAGGTGATAGGGCCCCAGCCTTCTCCCAGGAAGAACTTGTGAAGCTTGTGGATGGGGTCCTACGCTTGTATAGACAGTTGTATGAAGCACCAGAGCAACAGGTGAGTCTAATGTAACCGTCCTTTCTGATAGTAACGTGTGTGGAAGTAAGGGTTTGGGACGAGGCAGATAGATTCGATGCATGGAGATGGGTGAGGAGTTTGAGCGTTAGTAACTGGAAGACATGTGAGTGTGGGCATGAGATGTGTGGTGTCCAGTGCTGCCCCTGTGATGCCACTCTACATGACTTTGTCCTTCTGTCTTTGTCACCCATGCAGGTCAGCGCCCATCAGAAGGGGATTTGGTGGGCCATTACCAACCAAGTGCAGACCCAGGTGGTCCATGCCCGTCAGAGAACCCACTGCAGAAAGAGGTGGGAGGACCTGAGATGCTGTGCCCAGAAGACTGCAGAGGCCCAGCTGGGGGCGTCCTCCCAACTAGGGATGGGTACCCATCGGACCCTGACCCCACTAATGGCCTGCATTCTTGCAGTGGCCTACCCTGAGGTGGATGGGCGCTTGAGGGCAGCACAGCAGCCACAAGGTACACACTCTCACCTTGTTGATGTGTTGCTTAGGTGTGTTTGGGTTGAGAACTAGTGGGTAGCTGCAGCATATGTACTAAGTAGATTCCTGTCCACTATGGGTGTCAGTCATCCTGGCAGGATTGGTATCGCAGATGTGTGCCCATACCATGCAGACAATGACTTATGAGGGCATTTACTTCCAATGTGTAAATTGCATGGTCACCCTCAACCAAGTTTTGGAAACCAGCTCCTGCCAACGTCATCAGTATACCTGACGTGTCAGGGCATTGTCATCAGTATTTGCCTACCACTGTGCCAGTTAGTCCTCAATCTGCTGCCATGTACTGTATGTGTAGTGAGCCAGAGTGGGGCAAGATATCACTGTTCGAATTGTCAATGACTTAGTAGGCATGCTACCTACCCATGCAGGATTCAGTTGATACAAGAGTACAGGACTTGT
Organism: Pleurodeles waltl; assembly: GCF_031143425.1. Lineage (NCBI taxonomy): Eukaryota > Metazoa > Chordata > Amphibia > Caudata > Salamandridae > Pleurodeles > Pleurodeles waltl. The sequence continues at coordinate 957,205,843 of NC_090446.1, read as the reverse complement.
TTCCCTATAGGACCATGTGGAGTAGCAAAGTACTGGGTAAGTGTAACTAGCGTGACTCACATCTAGTACATGGGTACAGGTGTACCACCTTCAGCAGTTCACATCAGCATTGCTGTTGTTTGCCCCATGGTGTCCCACTGTTGTAGCATGTATAAGTGAGAGCATGGCGTGGCATGGCAGCCAATACTGATGTTACTCTGTGTGACTGTTGTGCTGGCATTGAACCATTGCACCCTGTGTCTCTCTCCCACCCTTCCTCCCTCCCTCTCTTCCTCTGTTTTTGTGTGCAGCAGCAGTATCTGGTGAAAGGAGAAGGGGCACCGGCGAGTAAGGAAGCTGACGCCCATGGGACCCGGATGATTGAATCCAGCAGAGCTGAGGGGACCAGTGGGACAGAGGATGAAGGGAGTGCCACGGAGAAGACAGGATTGACCACACTTCTTCAGATTCCTCTTCCGATGGCGGCTCACTGGCAGTGGCAGACCCATCTGGGACCACTCCAGTAACATCCTTGTCTGCCACCCACCTTTCTAGAACTGCCCTTCCTGTAGCTCCCCTCCCAGTTGCCTGTGCCCGCTCACTTAAGAGGGGGGCATCTCCTTTGTCGCAGGAATCTCTGCCCCCACCCTGTCACCACCATTATGCACACATACAACATTCAGATGCAGACATGACAACATCCACTCCCTACACTGACTGCCCCATCACCTACCCACTCACAAGCACCACACAACTCACATCTGCAGTCTCCACCTCATCAGTCTCCGATCCTGCCACAAGTGCACTCAGTGCCACCATCACCACAGCATCAGACCTGCATACATGCACACCATACACCACATGCGCACTCAGCACGACTGTCAATACCCCCACATGCAGCACACCCACCCGACCTACAAACACCACCACAACATTCACTCACACATCCCCCTGCTATCTCCCTGCATCTCCTCCCCCTCCTCTCACTACATCTAAATGCCCACAGTCACCCACCCCACAGTCATGCAGCACACTCATGGCATCCAAGCAGGCACCTGCACCCAAATCACCTCCACGTACACACCTCTCAACCACTCCCTTTACCTCCACTCCCAAACCTTTCTGCCATGAACGCCCCTGTGCCCCCAAGAAACGTTTCCTTTGTGAATTTTCCCTGTTCCCTACCTGTGAACTAGTCCCTGCCCCGCCAAGTGCCCTGTTACCCTCCCCACACCCTTGCCTTCCCCCTCGCAGTCCTCCCCTGGTTGTCACCGTGCACCTCGCCCACCTAATACTTCCACCCCCACCAAGTCCACAGTCACCACTCCCAAACCCAAGCACACTCCACAAAAATCTAAGTCTAAGCCCAAACCTCCACCCCCTCCAACCTTAACGACCCCCCTCCAAACCCAAAGCCCCACCCACGGTCCTCCCCTCAACCCTGAGGTGCCCGCATGCCCCATTGATGCCCTTATCCAGTGGAGGCCAGCAGTTTGCAATCATGAGTCAAGTTGGGGCCTTATTTTGTGCCCAGTGTGCAAGGAGCACTATGGACATTCTGGACTGGCCCTTGGGACCATTTGATTGTCATTTGGCTTTTTCACTCTTTTTAATATATCTGCACCACTGCACCACTGCTGTCAATGGTAATAACCTTGTCCTGGCTTTCCTACCACATGTATGTTTTGGAAATAATCAATTTGGTGTGTATGAGTGTGTGTGTGTTGGTACAGGTGTTTGTGGGCTTGGCTTGCAATGCTGTGTGTGTGTGTGTGTTGTGTGTGTGTACTAATGTCCTTCCCTCCCGTGTGTGCTAGGTGGGTGTACTTACTGCTGGTGTCTTCGTCAGCGTCGCTGGTCCTGGAGTTCAATAGCCAGCAGGAGCATTGTGAAGACTTGCAATTTGCTTGCCATGGAGCCTGCAGAAGTGCCTGTGTTCCTGAAGGTGAGTGTTCCCTTTTCAGTGATTTGTTTCCGCCAGGCTTTTTGTGGCGGTGCGACTGCCCCGGAAATCCTGTCAGTGTGCAGCCTCGTAAGAGTGATCGTGGGAAACAGCCTCACCGCTGGCCTGGATATGCCTGCACCGGCCACAGCGGTTCCTCCGCAGTGGCGGTTCAGGCAGCGACTTGTCTGCGTTCTGTTGGTTCTATCCCCATCCTCATAATATGGAGGTCCACTCCACTGTGGCAGTGCATGGACTGCCAGTCTCGTAATGACCACCAGAGTTTGAAGCAATTGTTAAGGGAAATGTGGGAAAGGACTACTTGGGACATTACAGTGAGAATGAGTTGCTTTACATGAGTAAGGAAGCAGCAAGAGTGGCAAGCGAGGCGCAGGAAAGGATGCAAAAGTTGGCAGCGGAATGTGGAATTAACATTATCCAGTGGAAGAAACTGCAGAACAATGCTTGGATGACAATGGGTGATAAGGAATTAAAATTGTTGAAACTGAGGTGACTGAGGAAACATGTAAGCGAATTGACTGATAACGTCAGAGAATGAAGTAAAACTAAAAAGTCTTGGTCCACAAAGGAGAAGGTCAAGGTGAAGGAAGAAGGGGAAGGATCCATAAGAGGGAGGGTAAAGGATTATCCTTTATGAGAAGTACAGGGAGAAGCATATGTACATGTCCCATGGTCACGATCTGATCTTTCCATTTTGCAAACATCCCTCCTACACTCAGAGAAAATCCCAATAAGTGGTACACACAGATGGAGCAGATTGTTACCATCTCCAAAGTTCTGTGGGAAGGCTTGGATGTAATGTTTGAGGTGGCAGTCCCAAAGGACCTGTGGACAGAGTGTAAAAAGGCGGAACCTCCTCAGATGATAGGGACAAATACCCCTTCAACTATAGTCAAAAGCAAATACAACAAAGTTATAAAACATGTAAAGACAAAGGTTCCCCAAAAGGAAATGAATTGGCCTATGGTTTTCCAAACCTCTCAAGAGCCGATGGAGTCAGTGCACATTTACTTTGAGAGATTTATGCAGGTGTACAGGGAGTACAGCGGCATGAACAATCTGCTGGGGGATAATATGGGAGGGTTTCTCGCCTCCATTGTACAGGGACTGAGACCTGAGATTAGATCATCCATGGTGTCCTCTACTGGCAGAGCAAACCTGTTGACAAGATCTTACAGTATGTGAAATACTGCAGTGACATGTTGGAGGCATACTGAAAGGGGCAAAGGAAAAGTACATGATAGTCCAGACACAGTTGGCACAGAATAGATGGATAAAGGGATTTAAAGTTTCACTCTAAGGATCCAATGTTTACCCCAGTTATAGACTGGCAATGTAAGGAGTTTCCATGACTTACAGTGGCAATATCCCTGGGAATGGAAAGAGGGCACGAGAACATATCAAGACCAGCATAGGTACTCTTAAGGACTTGTCACATTTGCAACAAGGTGGGGCACTGGAACAGGGAATGCACATGTGTAGGAGGCTGGACTGGCTTGTAGTGAGTACCTAGGGGTACTTGCACCTTGCACCAGGCCCAGTTATCCCTTATTAGTGTATAGGGTGTCTAGCAGCTTAGGCTGATAGATAATGGTAGCTTAGCAGAGCAGCTTAGGCTGAACTAGGAGACGAGTGAAGCTCCTACAGTACCACTTAGTGTCATATGCACAATATCTTAAGAAAACACAATACACAGTTATACTAAAAATAAAGGTACTTTATTTTTATGACAATATGCCAAAGTGTCTCAGAGTGTACCCTCAGTGAGAGGATAGGAAATATACACAAGATATATATACACAATACCAGAAATATGCAGTATAGTCTTAGAAAACAGTGCAAACAATGTATAGTTACAATAGGATGCAATGGGGACACATAGGGATAGGGGCAACACAAACCATATACTCCGAAAGTGGAATGCGAACCACGAATGGACCCCAAACCTATGTGACCTTGTAGAGGGTCGCTGGGACTATTAGAAAATAGTGAGAGTTAGAAAAATAACCCTCCCCAAGACCCTGAAAAGTGAGTGCAAAGTGCACTAAAGTTCCCCAAAGGACAAAGAAGTCGTGATAGGGGAATAAGGCAGGAAAGACACAAACCAACAATGCAACAACGCTGGATTTCCAATCTGGGGTACCTGTGGAACAAGGGGACCAAGTCCAAAAGTCACAAGCAAGTCGGAGATGGGCAGATGCCCAGGAAATGCCAGCTGCGGGTGCAAAGAAGCTTCTACTGGACAGAAGAAGCTGCGGTTTCTGCAGGAACGCAAAGGGCTAGAGACTTCCCCTTTGGAGGACGGATCCCTCTCGCCTTGTAGAGTCGTGCAGAAGTGTTTTCCCGCCGAAAGAACGCCAACAAGCCTTGCTAGCTGCAAATCGTGCGGTAAGCGTTTTTGGATGCTGCTGTGGCCCAGGAGGGGCCAGGAGGTCGCAAATTGCACCAGGAGGTAGAGGGGACGTCGAGCAAGACAAGGAGCCCTCTTAGCAGCAGGTAGCACCCGGAGAAGTGCCAGAAACAGGCACTACAAGGATGCATGAAACGGTGCTCACCCGAAGTCGCACAAAGGAGTCCCACGTCACCGGAGACCAACTTAGAAAGTCGTGCAATGCAGGTTAGAGTGCCGTGGACCCAGGCTTGGATGTGCACAAAGGATTTCCGCCGGAAGTGCACAGGGGCCGGAGTAGCTGCAAAAGTCGCGGTTCCCAGCAATGCAGTCTAGCGAGGTGAGGCAAGGACTTACCTCCACCAAACTTGGACTGAAGAGTCACTGGACTGTGGGAGTCACTTGGACAGAGTTGCTGGATTCGAGGGACCTCGCTCGTCATGCTGAGAGGAGACCCAAGGGACAGGTAATGCAGCTTTTTGGTGCCTGCGGTTGCAGGGGGACGATTCCGTCGACCCACGGGAGATTTCTTCGGAGCTTCTAGTGCAGAGAGGAGGCAGACTACCCCCACAGCATGCACCACCAGGAAAACAGTCGAGAAGGTGGCAGGATTAGCGTTACAGAGTTGCAGTAGTCGTCTTTGCTACTATGTTGCAGTTTTGCAGGCTTCCAGCGCGGTCAGCAGTCGATTCCTTGGCAGAAGGTGAAGAGAGAGATGCAGAGGAACTCGGATGAGCTCTTGCATTCGTTATCTAAGGAATCCCAAGCGACAGAGACCCTAAATAGCCAGAAAAGAGGGTTTGGCTACCTAGGAGAGAGGATAGGCTAGCAACACCTGAAGGAGCCTATCACAAGGAGTCTCTGACATCACCTGGTGGCACTGGCCACTCAGAGCAGTCCATTGTGCCAGCAGCACCTCTGTTTCCAAGATGGCAGAGGTCTGGAGCACACTGGAGGAGCTCTGGGCACCTCCCAGGGGAGGTACAGGTCAGGGGAGTGGTCACTCCCCTTTCCTTTGTCCAGTTTCGCGCCAGAGCAGGGCTAAGGGGTCCCCTGAACCGGTGTAGACTGGCTTATGCAGAATTGGGCACATCTGTGCCCAAGAAAGCATTTCCAGAGGCTGGGGGAGGCTACTCCTCCCCTGTCTTCACACCATTTTCCAAAGGGAGAGGGTGTAACACCCTCTCTCAGAGGAAGTCCTTTGTTCTGCCATCCTGGGCCAGGCCTGGCTGGACCCCAGGAGGGCAGATGCCTGTCTGAGGGGTTGGCAGCAGCAGCAGCTGCAGTGAAACCCCGGGAAAGGCAGTTTGGCAGTACCAGGGTCTGTGCTACAGACCACTGGGATCATGGGATTGTGCCAACTATGCCAGGATGGTATAGAGGGGGCAATTCCATGATCATAGACATATTACATGGCCATATTCGGAGTTACCATTGTGAAGCTACATATAGGTAGTTACCTATATGTAGTGCACGCGTGTAATGGTGTCCCCGCACTGACAAAGTCCGGGGAATTGGCCCTGAACAATGTGGGGGCACCTTGGCTAGTGCCAGGGTGCCCACACACTAAGTAACTTAGCACCCAACCTTTACCAGGTAAAGGTTAGACATATAGGTGACTTATAAGTTACTTAAGTGCAGTGTAAAATGGCTGTGAAATAACGTGGACGTTATTTCACTCAGGCTGCAGTGGCAGGCCTGTGTAAGAATTGTCAGAGCTCCCTATGGGTGGCAAAAGAAATGCTGCAGCCCATAGGGATCTCCTGGAACCCCAATACCCTGGGTACCTCAGTACCATATACTAGGGAATTATAAGGGTGTTCCAGTAAGCCAATGTAAATTGGTAAATTGGTCACTAGCCTGTTAGTGACAATTTGTAAAGAGAGAGCATAACCACTGAGGTTCTGGTTAGCAGAGCCTCAGTGAGACAGTTAGGCATCACACAGGGAACACATACCTATAGGTCACAAACTTATGAGCACTGGGGTCCTGACTAGCAGGGTCCCAGTGACACATAACAAACATACTGAAAACATAGGGTTTTCACTATGAGCACTGGGCCCTGGCTGGCAGGATCCCAGTGAGACAGTGAAAACACCCTGACATACACTCACAAACAGGCCTAAAGTGGGGGTAACAAGGCTAGAAAGAGGCTACTTTCTCACAACATGCAGGGAGGTATTCCACATTCCCAGCTGATTCACAGAATAGCCCATAATCTGATGATTTCTCAAAATAGTCCAGTCTCCATGATGTTTGTGACTTCCACAGATTTCAACCTGGACCAATGACAGTGCCTGGGAAGGGAGGAGGAGCTCATACTTGGTGCAGTCCTGGAAGTGGACCAGAGTAGACGGTATGTGGACAGAAAGGTTAATGAACATTCCATATCTTTCCTAATAGACTCAGGAGCCACTCGTTCAATAGTTAGAAAAGTTGAGGTCCCTCCTCACTGTTAATGCAATACACTGTTCCTAAGAGACCAGGGAGAGAGGGAAAGTGCTCTAAGATCCTATTTAGTAGGAGCAAGAGTCCTCACACACCCAGTTGGGTGTCATGCTTCATCATCGGACAAGCTCCTCGTCAGACCGGCGCTGCAATGTCTGACGGGCACCACCCATCGGGGGGCTCTTTGCCGGAGATCTTTTCTCGATGATGCCACACTATCCCGCAGATGAGTAGGGAGAAAGAAAAACGGGGAGAGTTCAAAGAAGGAAAGAAAATAAAATTGGCTCAGGACCCTTACTGAGTGCTAACTTTATTCTGTCTATGTAGGGTGAAGGCCAAGGTTAAAATATCAATCACGAGAGTGAGATAGAGATGATGCTCAACCACTCTCTAACTGTATGTATAATAACGGGGGTTCAGGAAACTACAAGACCCACCTCAAAATCGGGTCGACATGTTTCGCGTCTCAGCGGTCCAAAATGGATCCAATGACGCTTCCTCAGGACCTAATGTAAAAAAACTTCTCCAATTTCAAGCTAAGTTAGCTATTACATATCAAAGCTGACAGTCAAAAGGTATTGTCAGTCACTTACACGAGTCCATTCTGACCGTGTATTTAGTTCCTATTCGTCACCCCTCCTAAATTAAGTCAGGGCTTCATGGGATCACGCGGGTCATAAGCCAGATCGGCATAACACATTGTATGGACCTGGCAGAGGGCGGTTAAACCTACCCCTTGACGCGCTCCCGGAGGTAAGTCCCTCCTCAACCACTCTCAGGAAAGACGTTCAAGTTGAGGGCATTACTATACAATGGCGTACAAATCAAATCAAATCATTGCTGTAAGAAATTAGGTTGTTGGCTGACAGCGGACCCTGGTCAAGTAGCAACCACAATCGTTGTCAGGGTAAGAGGCAAGCAAACCTCAAATTAACCTGTGCTCAACCCCATGGTAGGTTAGCACTGAGCAGTCAGGCTTAACTTAGAGGAAATGTGTAAAGTATTTATACAACACTTCAAACAGTAACACAGTAAACACACACCATAAAAGAAGCCCACAACAGTGTTATACAAGTAGAGTGATATTTAATAAAGAAAACAAGACCAAAATGACAAAAATCCAATGAGCAGAACCGGAGATATTGAATTGTGATGTTTTTAGAGAAAATATCACCAAACAGTGTAATGCGCCAACTGTGTATATCAGGTTGGGTCGGACGGGGACAAAGGCACAAGTTCAGGCCGACCACTACTTTAGTGTTCGGGACCGTATTTCAATTTAAAATCTATTTGAGTGAATAGACGGCTTCCATGCAGCCCAGGTTAGTTACATCAGATATTACAAAATATTCCTTCAGGACTTTAGATAATGTTTGATTTTCCTGACCCTTCTATTGTTGCCCCTTTTTTTACAGCACTTTTTGTGGGACTTATCGTGATCCTGTAACTATTAATTTTTTAGAAAGAGTATTTGATGAAAGAACAGATGGTCTACCCCACCATCGCGAATTACATTAGGTCGCACTTAGGGTGTCTTGGACTTTGAAGTGATAAATGGTTTGTTCTGTTATTACTTTTTTTGTGCATCTTTTTTTCCAATGCGGACTATGCCAATTATGAACTAAACTCTCTGGTTCTTTTATTTTACTTGTTTCTTTAGAAAAATGTTCCATAACTAAACAAGTTACACTGACAAGTATGGTGCTTGGTACCATTGACAGCAGAACATGCCCTAAATCGATGGTTAGATTGTTTTACTTTAGAGGTACATGGCTTCATCTCAAATCAGTTTGGTGCAAATGTTTATGTTGGTTCTCTTGGGGCATTCTTTCATATTATATGGGTACTGTTTTTGCCTGGACTCACTGGACCATATTGGTCCTATTTTATTCTGGCTCACAATCAGTGTGGGATACTTATGGGTCTCTTGATTGTCATAGTTTTTCTGGTGTTTACTCCCTTTTATTTTGAACTTTTTCACAGATCTCACTGGTATATAGTTCTGAATCTTTACACAACTGCTTTGTGGTTTCTAACACTTTTCTTAGTGAATGATCACTGACTTCTTAAACTTATTTTTTGAAATTAGAATATATTCCAATGTGTGTACTAAGAACATTTTTGTATTGATATATGGACTTTGCAGCCTTGAGAAAGTTGATTTCGATGAAACGTGCTGGCTGCCAGAACACTCCAAGAAATTGACTTTTCTTTTGACAAGATGTCATGGAACTTCTTTTAGAATATTAAACCTTTATATTTCTGTTTCTCTCAACAAAGGAGCTACTTTACTTTGACACAATTACAGATGCTGATTGATTACTACAACTCTATGCACACTTTCTTTTGTATGTGCTTCGGTATTGGTACACATGTTTGGTTTTGTAGGGTCTTCCTCACAAATATTATACCCTATGTCACTCATTATGACCTTGGCGGCCAGGTGACTACCATGCTGGCGAAGGCAGTAGTTCTGACGCTAGGCCAGCAGTAATGACCGCCAAATAATGACCATGGAAGGGATCCCTCCCATAGACAGCCAATGTACCACACCAACCGCCAGCACGGTACGACCACTGAACACGGTGGTAGCCACCTACAGGCAGGCAGAAGACAAGGATCCACCCACCATATTGTGACATAGCACACCACCAGGATTTCCGGAGTGGTAGCAACACCACCAAAAGCCTGGTGGAAATACATCATATAAAAGTAGACACACCTCCAGGGACACAGAGGAGTCCACTGCCGCCATGGAACCTGAACTGCAAGTCTTCCCGATGCTGTACCACACCATTGCCATCCTGGAGTACCAACGCCGACGAAGACAGCAATGGTGAGTACAGCCACCTAGCACACACAGGAGGGAGGGAGGGGAGAGTGACACACACACACACAACACAAACCATACACACACACCTCACATGCAGAACCAGTTGCAGAGTAAATCGACTGTAACAGGACCCACGAGCAAAGAAAGACAGGACACATACTCCTGTTCCAACCACTGTAATCCTGTTGGATGAAGAACCCATATTAAAAAAATACAGAACTGCATATTTACATGCAGGCCCAATTGTCAGTTCAAAGTCTGTAAAGCCCACATGGCAAAGTCCAAGCCCCAACTTGACTCCTGACAACATCAGGACTCTACTGTTCAGGGGCATCATGTTAGAAATGGGCAGGCACCTCAGGGGGAGGTGGGGTGGGTGGGGATGGTCTTCTCATTGGGAGGGGGCTCCTTGGCCTCTGGTTCTGGAGGGGGCTCCTTGCCCTCTGGTTTTAGAGGGGGCTCCTTGGTCTCTGGTTCGGGAGGGGCCTCCTTCGCCTTAGTTTTGGGAGGGGTCTCCTTGGCCTTTGATTTGGGAGGGGTCCCCTTGGCCTTTGTTTTGTGAGGGGTCTCCTTGGCCTTTGATTTGCAAGGGGTCTCCTTGGCCTTTGTTTTGAGAGGGGCCCCCTTGGCCTTTGTTTTGTGAGGGGTCTCCTTGGCATTTGTTTTGTAAGGGGTCTCCTTGGCCTTTGGTTTTGGAGGAGGCTCCATAGTTTTGGTTGTTTGTTTGGGATGATGGGCCAGGACGTCCATCCAGATCCAGTGCTCCAGAGTTGCTGTCATCACTGGGGGCATTTTCTGGTGGGAGACTGGGTAGCCGTGGCACCTCCTTGCCACTGAGATTGGCTGGGGCACCTGGGGGATGTAAGTGGTGTATTATGCTACATGTCTGTGACATATTCTGCATCACTAGCTTCCCCTATGTTATTGCTGTTGCCCTGCCACCTTTGGTTGTGTATGGTGATGGATTGTGGGATTGTTACCTCTCCATGCTGTGCATGCATTGGTGGTGGGTGTACATGCAGGGCTGGAAGGGATGTGCATGCAGTGGGTATGGCATGAGGGCTTGACATTTCATTTTGGTAATTGTGGTGCACTGTGTGGGATGGAGTGGGGTGATGGGTGTCAGGGTGAAGGTTTGTGGTGGCATTCAGGTATGGGGGTATTAGGTAGTAAATGTTGACTCACCAGTGTCCAGTCCTCCGGCTACTCCAGTGGATCCCTCAGGATGCAGGATTGCCAAGATTTGCTCCTCCCATGCTGTAAGCTGTGGGGGTCCATCTCCAGTCCTCCTGATGACGAACTGGTGCCTTGCTGCAATGGAAAGCACCTTCTCCCATAGGTCGTTCCACCTCTTCCTTATGTAGCCCCTTGTGCGTGGCTGTAGTCCCACAGCATTCACCCTGTCCACGATCCTCCGCCATAGCTCCATCTTCCTGGCAATGGATATCTGCCGGAACTGTGCTCCAAATAACTGTGGCTCTACGCTATTTCCTCAACAATGACTCGCAACTCCTCATCAGTGAAACAGGGGTGCCTTTGTGGGGACATGGGTGTTGTGTGGTGTGTGTACATTGTGCAGAGGGTGATGTGTTATGTGGTGGGGTGTGTGGTGCGTGTTGGATGAATTGGTAGTTGTGATATGTGTGTGCATCGCTAGAGTCGCTGTAGGAGGCTGGCCTGATTTCTAGTGGGTACCTGAGGTACTTACACCTTATACCAGGTCCAGTTATCCCTTATTAGTGAAATGTAGTCAGTGTCTAGAAGCCAGGCTGTCTAGAGGTAGCTGTAGGCAGAACAGCCTAGGATGAACTAGGAGACATGCAAAGCTCTTGAAATACCACTGTAGTCACACAGTACTTACCCACATGAAAGACAATACTCAGTGTTACAAAAATAGAGGTACTTTAATTTAGTCACATAAAGCCAAAAATACTTTGGAGACAATTCTACAAGAACAAGAACTAATTTCAAGCTCCCTGAGACTGATGAATATTCTGATAGAAAACTCAGAGAGGAAAGTCAGTAGATTACAAACAGAGATATCTGCTTTAGAAACAGAAATCAAGAATATGAATTTAGAGGAATCAACTGCTAAAAACTACAAGATCTTAAATGAGATTATTGATCAACATCAGAATGACATCACTCAAAGAAAAACACGCAAACTTAGACGAGATGAATTAGATTACAAAAATGGCAGGATATTTACATTCTCTCGTAAATACGATCACCTGGTCAAAAGGGTGGAGCATATACAGACTCAGGAGCTTGGTTCCACATCATCCTTAAATAGTGCTTCAACCAGTAACAGTGAAATAAGTGGGGTATCTAATGTATCTAGACAGGACGTCACAATACAACAAAATACTCCCTCTTTTTTAGCGGAGGTCCAAAGAATAAGAGAAGGGCAATGGGAAACAAACCGACGCGAGATAGACCCCGGAAAACAAGGAGGGGCAGGAGAGGAGGAACTTAGATGGAAGAAAAGGAATGAAGACCAGATCATGGAACAAGGAGAAATAGTTAATATTAATAACGGTTCGATTAACATTATCAACCTTTCCAATATGGAACTTACGACACTTGATTTAACACTACTTGGTAGCGGTCTTGGCTTTTGTCCAGGTGACTTTGGTGATTTCCAAAAAACAAAAATTGTTTTTTTCAGATTTATTAGACGTTTAAAACTCAGAAAACATTTCTTTCAACATACTGATAATAGGGAAATGAATGTCTTTTCTGATTTAAACAGGGATCACCACTCTCTGTCCATTAAGGACATCTATGATACAGCCACGTTATTATCTATTACAGATTGTGAACAGGATCCTACCACTATTTCCCAGATTCTAGCAGACCTGGATGTTCCACTAGACACACAATACAGTGGCTTAAAATCTAAATCTAAGTGGACACCTATGCTTTCGAGTGGGAACTGCATTGATACATTCTTTAAAATAGTTTGGCGGGATCTAAATGCTATAGAATCGAAGAAAAATACTCAGCAGTATTTTAGTTGTCACAATCTTAGTCAGGAGGAAAGCAATAACTTAAGGCAGCTACGGACACGAACAGATATCACGATTATGGAGGCTGATAAAGGTGGAAATATCGTGATCATGAATACCTTAGATTATGACCAAGAAATTCAAAGACAACTTGATGATGCCACATGCTATGAAAAAATTTATGGTGACCGCATCCCTGCACTAACAAATATGATCAACAAATTTCTGCAGGCATGTTTGAACCTATCATTAATAAGAGAGGATGAATACATGTACCTTCGAGTTCTTAAGCCTAGGAATCCTTGTATCTACACATTACCAAAAATACACAAGAATCCCATTTCCCCACCAGGCAGGCCTATTGTCTCAGGTATAGGTGGCCCTACAGAGAGGCTTTCAGAATATGTGGACATCTTTTTACAACCATTTGTGGTGAATCTACCTTCTTATATTAAGGATACCAAGCCTATACTAAGTATCCTGGCAGACATCACTTGGGAATCAGGAATGACCTTAGTAACATTGGATGTTACCTCCCTCTATACGTGTATCAGTCATGATTTGGGATTGTTAGCCCTACGCCATTTTCTGCATAAAAGACCAGCGAGTTTATATGATCATACTGAGATGGTATTAAAAATGGTGGAACTGATTTTGAATAACAATGTCTTTTAATTTAAGAAAGATTGGTATCGCCAGAAAGAGGGCGTGGCGATGGGGTCTAGATTTTCACCAGCTTATGATAACCTTTTTATGGATTTTTTTTAACAAACTGTCATGGGACTTAAGTAGATACTCGTTTAGAGTCCATGAAACCTATATGAAGCCCTGATGAAGTCTCTGAGAACAAACTTTCTCATAGGACGAAACACGTGTTGGCTGTTGGTGGATTGTAAATTTTGTTTTCCAATGGATTTGGTATTTCAAGATTAAACAGAACTTTGACTGTTGGTGGACTGTAATCATTGTTTTCCTATGGATTTTATATTTCAAGACTAAACAGAACTTTCTCCGTACATCCCGGTCCGAATTATAAATGATGGTGTATCAAATCTTGACACGTATGGTGGATTGAATACTAATCATGAGTGCCCTGACACCTATTAAGTCAATGTCTGGTTTCCTTTGGAAGCATTGGAGGAAAGAGGAAGATCCTCCTGCCAGGAGCACCTTGTTTCTCCTAAGCTCTGATGAAGTCTCTGAGAACAAACTTTCTCATAGGACGAAACACGTGTTGGCTGTTGGTGGATTGTAAATTTTGGTTTCCAATGGATTTGGTATTTCAAGATTAAACAGAACTTTGACTGTTGGTGGACTGTAATCATTGTTTTCCTATGGATTTTATATTTCAAGACTAAACAGAACTTTCTCCGTACATCCCGGTCCGAATTATAAATGATGGTGTATCAAATCTTGACACGTATGGTGGATTGAATACTATTCATGAGTGCCCTGACACCTATTAAGTCAATGTCTGGTTTCCTTTGGAAGCATTGGAGGAAAGAGGAAGATCCTCCTGCCAGGAGCACCTTGTTTCTCCTAAGCTCTGATGAAGTCTCTGAGAACAAACTTTCTCATAGGACGAAACACGTGTTGGCTGTTGGTGGATTGTAAATTTTGGTTTCCAATGGATTTGGTATTTCAAGATTAAACAGAACTTTGACTGTTGGTGGACTGTAATCATTGTTTTCCTATGGATTTTATATTTCAAGACTAAACAGAACTTTCTCCGTACATCCCGGTCCGAATTATAAATGATGGTGGATTGAATACTATTCATGAGTGCCCTGACACCTATTAAGTCAATGTCTGGTTTCCTTTGGAAGCATTGGAGGAAAGAGGAAGATCCTCCTGCCAGGAGCACCTTGTTTCTCTTAAGGTTATATTAGGTGTTTTTGGTGATAGACTGTGAGCGCTGGTTCCTATATCCTTCTTCCTCTTGTTAAATTGTGTTCTCTCCTTTTTGTATAGGATAGCTGCTCCAGACACCTTCATTGTACAGTATAATCTGTTTATTGATTTTGTTCTTATAAATATGGATCGGGATAAGTTGGCAGCAGACATTTTTGGTAATCTTGAACGCACAGGGCATGGCATGAAATCTCACGTATCTGGCGTTCCTAAAGCCACAACAAGCTTACTGGAAACATTCTTTAGACTAGAAAAATTGAAAAAACAGGAGGTCTCCAAGTGGTGGGATGGTGCCACATTGAAACAATATGTGAAATTGAACAGAATCCCTAGGGGACTTAGATCCCACATTTTCCCTACATTTGATGACTTAGATCCTGACCTATTAGATAGTTGGGAACAAGAACTAATTTCAAGCTCGCTGAGACTGATGAATATTCTGATAGAAAACTCAGAGAGGAAAGTCAGTAGATTACAAACAGAGATTTCTGCTTTAGAAACAGAAATCAAGAATATGAATTTAGAGGAATCAACTGCTAAAAACGACAAGATCTTAAATGAGATTATTGATCAATATCAGAATGACGTCACTCAAAGAAAAAAGCGCAAATTTAGACGAGATGAATTAGATTACAAAAATGGCAGGATATTTACATTCTCTCGTAAATACGATCACCTGGTAAAAGGGTGGAGCATATACAGACTCAGGAGCTTGGTTCCACATCATCCTTAAATAGTGCTTCAACCAGTAACAGTGAAATAAGTGGGGTATCTAATGTATCTAGACAGGACGTCACAATACAAAAAAATACTCCCTCTTTTTTAGCGGAGGTCCAAAGAATAAGACAAGGGCAATGGGAAACAAACCAACGCGAGATAGACCCCGGAAAACAAGGAGGGGCAGGAGAGGAGGAACTTAGAAGGAAGAAAAGGAATGAAGACCAGATCATGGAACAACGAGAAATAGTTAATATTAATAACGGTTCGATTAACATTATCAACCTTTCCAATATGGAACTTACGACACTTGATTTAACACTACTTGGTAGCGGTCTTGGCTTTTGTCCAGGTGACTTTGGTGATTTCCAAAAAACAAAAATTGTTTTTTTCAGATTTATTAGACGTTTAAAACTCAGAAAACATTTCTTTCAACATACTGATAATAGGGAAATGAATGTCTTTTCTGATTTAAACAGGGATCACCACTCTCTGTCCATTAAGGACATCTATGATACAGCCACGTTATTATCTATTACAGATTGTGAACAGGATCCTACCACTATTTCCCAGATTCTAGCAGACCTGGATGTTCCACTAGACACACAATACAGTGGCTTAAAATCTAAATCTAAGTGGACACCTATGCTTTCGAGTGGGAACTGCATTGATACATTCTTTAAAATAGTTTGGCGGGATCTAAATGCTATAGAATCGAAGAAAAATACTCAGCAGTATTTTAGTTGTCACAATCTTAGTCAGGAGGAAAGCAATAACTTAAGGCAGCTACGGACACGAACAGATATCACGATTATGGAGGCTGATAAAGGTGGAAATATCGTGATCATGAATACCTTAGATTATGACCAAGAAATTCAAAGACAACTTGATGATGCCACATGCTATGAAAAAATTTATGGTGACCGCATCCCTGCACTAACAAATATGATCAACAAATTTCTGCAGGCATGTTTGAACCTATCATTAATAAGAGAGGATGAATACATGTACCTTCGAGTTCTTAAGCCTAGGAATCCTTGTATCTACACATTACCAAAAATACACAAGAATCCCATTTCCCCACCAGGCAGGCCTATTGTCTCAGGTATAGGTGGCCCTACAGAGAGGCTTTCAGAATATGTGGACATCTTTTTACAACCATTTGTGGTGAATCTACCTTCTTATATTAAGGATACCAAGCCTATACTAAGTATCCTGGCAGACATCACTTGGGAATCAGGAATGACCTTAGTAACATTGGATGTTACCTCCCTCTATACGTGTATCAGTCATGATTTGGGATTGTTAGCCCTACGCCATTTTCTGCATAAAAGACCAGCGAGTTTATATGATCATACTGAGATGGTATTAAAAATGGTGGAACTGATTTTGAATAACAATGTCTTTTTATTTAAGAAAGATTGGTATCGCCAGAAACAGGGCGTGGACATGGGGGTATAGATTTTCACCAGCTTATGATAACCTTTTTATGTTTTTTTTTTAACAAACTGTCATGGGACTTAAGTAGATACTCGTTTAGAGTCCATGCAACCTATATGAAGCCCTGATGAAGTCTCTGAGAACAAACTTTCTCATAGGACGAAACACGTGTTGGCTGTTGGTGGATTGTAAATTTTGGTTTCCAATGGATTTGGTATTTCAAGATTAAACAGAACTTTGACTGTTGGTGGACTGTAATCATTGTTTTCCTATGGATTTTATATTTCAAGACTAAACAGAACTTTCTCTGTACATCCCGGTCCGAATTATAAATGATGGTGTATCAAATCTTGACACGTATGGTGGATTGAATACTATTCATGAGTGCCCTGACACCTATTAAGTCAATGTCTGGTTTCCTTTGGAAGCATTGGAGGAAAGAGGAAGATCCTCCTGCCAGGAGCACCTTGTTTCTCTTAAGCCCTGATGAAGTCTCTGAGAACAAACTTTCTCATAGGACAAAACACATGTTGGCTGCTGGTGGATTGTAAATTTTGGTTTCCAATGGATTTGGTATTTCAAGATTAAACAGAACTTTGACTGTTGGTGGACTGTAATCATTGTTTTCCTATGGATTTTATATTTCAAGACTAAACAGAACTTTCTCCATACATCCCGGTCCAACTTATAAATGATGGTGTATCAAATCTTGACACATATGGTGGATTGAATACTATTCATGAGTGCCCTGACACCTATTAAGTCAATGTCTGGTTTCCTTTGGAAGCATTGGAGGAAAGAGGAAGATCCTCCTGCCAGGAGCACCTTGTTTCTCTTAAGGTTATATTAGGTGTATTTGGTGATAGACTGTGAGTGCTGTTTCCTATATCCTTCTTCCTCTTGTTAAATGGTGTTCTCTCCTTTTTGTGTAGAATAGCTGCTCCAGACACCTTCATTGTACAGTATAATCTGTTTATTGATTTTGTTCTTATAAATATGGTTTAGGATAAGTTGGCAGCAGACATTTTTGGTAATCTTGAACGCACAGGCCATGGCAGGAAATCTCACGCATCTGGCGTTCCTAAGCCACAACAAGCTTATGGGAAAAATTCTTTAGACTAGAAAAATTGAAAAAACAGGAGGTCTCCAAGTGGTGGGATGGCGCCACATTGAAACAATATGTGAAACTGAACAGAATCCCTAGGGGACTTAGATCCCACATTTTCCCTACATTTGATGACTTAGATCCTGACCTTTTAGATAGTTGGGAACAAGAACTAATTTCAAGCTCGCTGAGACTGATGAATATTCTGATAGAAAACTCAGAGAGGAAAGTTAGTAGATTACAAACAGAGATATCTGCTTTAGAAACAGAAATCAAGAATATGAATTTAGAGGAATCAACTGCTAAAAACTACAAGATTTTAAATGAGATTATTGATCAACATCAGAATGACATCACTCAAAGAAAAACGCGCAAACTTAGACGAGATTAATTAGATTACAAAAATGGCAGGATATTAACATTCTCTAGTAAATACGTTCACCTGGTCAAAAAGGTGGAGCATATACAGACTCAGGAGCTTGGTTCCACATCATCCTTAAATAGTGCTTCAACCAGTAACAGTGAAATAAGTGGGGTATCTAATGTATCTAGACAGGACGTCACAATACAACAAAATACTCCCTCTTTTTTAGCGGAGGTCCAAAGAATAAGACAAGGGCAATGGGAAACAAACCGACGCAAGATAGACCCCGGAAAACAAGGAGGGGCAGGAGAGGAGGAACTCATAGAAGGAAGAAAAGGAATGAAGACCAGATCATGGAACAAGGAGAAATAGTTAATATTAATAACGGTTCGATTAACATTATCAACCTTTCCAATATGGAACTTACGACACATGATTTAACACTACTTGGTAGAGGTCTTGGCTTTTGTCCAGGTGACTTTGGTGATTTCCAAAAAACTAAAATTGATTTTTTCAGATTTATTAGACGTTTAAAACTCAGAAAACATTTTTTTCAACATACTGATAATAGGGAAATGAATGTCTTTTCTGATTTAAACAGGGATCACCACTCTCTGTCCATTAAGGACATCTATGATACAGCCACGTTATTATCTATTACTGATTGTGAACAGGATCCTACCACTATTTCCCAGATTCTAGCAGACCTGGATGTTCCACTAGACACACAATACAGTGGCTTAAAATCTAAATCTAAGTGGACACCTACGCTTTCAAGTGGGAACTGCATTGATACATTCTTTAAACTAGTTTGGCGGGATCTAAATGCTATAGAATCGAAGAAAAATACTCAGCAGTATTTTAGTTGTCACAATCTTAGTCAGGAGGAACGCAATAACTTAAGGCAGCTACGGACACGAACAGATATCACGCTTATGGAGGCTGATAAAGGTGGAAATATCGTGATCATGAATACCTTAGATTATGACCAAGAAATTCAAAGACAACTTGATGATGCCACGTGCTATGTAAGAATTTATGGTGACCGCATCCCTGCACTAACAAATATGATCAACAAATTTCTGCAGGCATGTTTGAACCTATCATTAATAAGAGAGGATGAATACATGTACCTTCGAATTCTTAAGCCTAGGAATCCTTGTATCTACACATTACCAAAAATACACAAGAATCCCATTTCCCCACCAGGCAGGCCTATTGTCTCAGGTATAGGTGGCCCTACAGAGAGGCTTTCAGAATATGTGGACATCTTTTTACAACCATTTGTGGTGAATCTACCTTCTTATATTAAGGATACCAAGCCTATACTAAGTATCCTGGCAGACATCACTTGGGAATCAGGAATGACCTTAGTAACATTGGATGTTACCTCCCTCTATACGTGTATCAGTCATGATTTGGGATTGTTAGCCCTACGCCATTTTCTGCATAAAAGACCAGCGAGTTTATATGATCATACTGAGATGGTATTAAAAATGGTGGAACTGATTTTGAATAACAATGTCTTTTAATTTAAGAAAGATTGGTATCGCCAGAAACAGGGCGTGGCCATGGGGTCTAGATTTTCACCAGCTTATGCTAACCTTTTTATGGATTTTTTTTAACAAACTGTCATGGGACTTAAGTAGATACTCGTTTAGAGTCCACGAAACCTATATGAAGCCCTGATGAAGTCTCTGAGAACAAACTTTCTCATAGGACGAAACACGTGTTGGCTGTTGGTGGATTGTAAATTTTGGTTTCCAATGGATTTGGTATTTCAAGATTAAACAGAACTTTGACTGTTGGTGGACTGTAATCATTGTTTTCCTGTGGATTTTATATTTCAAGACTAAACAGAACTTTCTCCGTACATCCCGGTCCGAATTATAAATGATGGTGTATCAAATCTTGACACGTATGGTGGATTGAATACTAATCATGAGTGCCCTGACACCTATTAAGTCAATGTCTGGTTTCCTTTGGAAGCATTGGAGGAAAGAGGAAGATCCTCCTGCCAGGAGCACCTTGTTTCTCCTAAGCTCTGATGAAGTCTCTGAGAACAAACTTTCTCATAGGACGAAACACGTGTTGGCTGTTGGTGGATTGTAAATTTTGGTTTCCAATGGATTTGGTATTTCAAGATTAAACAGAACTTTGACTGTTGGTGGACTGTAATCATTGTTTTCCTATGGATTTTATATTTCAAGACTAAACAGAACTTTCTCCGTACATCCCGGTCCGAATTATAAATGATGGTGTATCAAATCTTGACACGTATGGTGGATTGAATACTATTCATGAGTGCCCTGACACCTATTAAGTCAATGTCTGGTTTCCTTTGGAAGCATTGGAGGAAAGAGGAAGATCCTCCTGCCAGGAGCACCTTGTTTCTCTTAAGGTTATATTAGGTGTTTTTGGTGATAGACTGTGAGCGCTGGTTCCTATATCCTTCTTCCTCTTGTTAAATTGTGTTCTCTCCTTTTTGTATAGGATAGCTGCTCCAGACACCTTCATTGTACAGTATAATCTGTTTATTGATTTTGTTCTTATAAATATGGATCGGGATAAGTTGGCAGCAGACATTTTTGGTAATCTTGAACGCACAGGGCATGGCATGAAGTCTCACGTATCTGGCGTTCCTAAAGCCACAACAAGCTTACGGGAAACATTCTTTAGACTAGAAAAATTGAAAAAACAGGAGGTCTCCAAGTGGTGGGATGGTGCCACATTGAAACAATATGTGAAATTGAACAGAATCCCTAGGGGACTTAGATCCCACATTTTCCCTACATTTGATGACTTAGATCCTGACCTATTAGATAGTTGGGAACAAGAACTAATTTCAAGCTCGCTGAGACTGATGAATATTCTGATAGAAAACTCAGAGAGGAAAGTCAGTAGATTACAAACAGAGATTTCTGCTTTAGAAACAGAAATCAAGAATATGAATTTAGAGGAATCAACTGCTAAAAACGACAAGATCTTAAATGAGATTATTGATCAATATCAGAATGACGTCACTCAAAGAAAAAAGCGCAAATTTAGACGAGATGAATTAGATTACAAAAATGGCAGGATATTTACATTCTCTCGTAAATACGATCACCTGGTAAAAGGGTGGAGCATATACAGACTCAGGAGCTTGGTTTCACATCATCCTTAAATAGTGCTTCAACCAGTAACAGTGAAATAAGTGGGGTATCTAATGTATCTAGACAGGACGTCACAATACAAAAAAATACTCCCTCTTTTTTAGCGGAGGTCCAAAGAATAAGACAAGGGCAATGGGAAACAAACCGACGCGAGATAGACCCCGGAAAACAAGGAGGGGCAGGAGAGGAGGAACTTAGAAGGAAGAAAAGGAATGAAGACCAGATCATGGAACAAGGAGAAATAGTTAATATTAATAACGGTTCGATTAACATTATCAACCTTTCCAATATGGAACTTACGACACTTGATTTAACACTACTTGGTAGAGGTCTTGGCTTTTGTCCAGGTGACTTTGGTGATTTCCAAAAAACAAAAAACAAAATTTCAGATTTATTAGACGTTTAAAACTTAGAAAACATTTATTTCAACATACTGATAATAGGGAAATGAATGTCTTTTCTGATTTAAACAGGGATCACCACTCTCTGTCCATTAAGGACATCTATGATACAGCCACGTTATTATCTATTACAGATTGTGAACAGGATCCTACCACTATTTCCCAGATTCTAGCAGACCTGGATGTTCCACTAGACACACAATACAGTGGCTTAAAATCTAAATCTAAGTGGACACCTATGCTTTCGAGTGGGAACTGCATTGATACATTCTTTAAAATAGTTTGGCGGGATCTAAATGCTATAGAATCGAAGAAAAATACTCAGCAGTATTTTAGTTGTCACAATCTTAGTCAGGAGGAAATCAATAACTTAAGGCAGCTACGGACACGAACAGATATCACGATTATGGAGGCTGATAAAGGTGGAAATATCGTGATCATGAATACCTTAGATTATGACCAAGAAATTCAAAGACAACTTGATGATGCCACATGCTATGAAAAAATTTATGGTGACCGCATCCCTGCACTAACAAATATGATCAACAAATTTCTGCAGGCATGTTTGAACCTATCATTAATAAGAGAGTATGAATACATGTACCTTCGAGTTCTTAAGCCTAGGAATCCTTGTATCTACACATTACCAAAAATACACAAAAATCCCATTTCCCCACCAGGCAGGCCTATTGTCTCAGGTATAGGTGGCCCTACAGAGAGGCTTTCAGAATATGTGGACATCTTTTTACAACCATTTGTGGTGAATCTACCTTCTTATATTAAGGATACCAAGCCTATACTAAGTATCCTGGCAGACATCACTTGGGAATCAGGAATGACCTTAGTAACATTGGATGTTACCTCCCTCTATACGTGTATCAGTCATGATTTGGGATTGTTAGCCATACGCCATTTTCTGCATAAAAGACCAGCGAGTTTATATGATCATACTGAGATGGTATTAAAAATGGTGGAACTGATTTTGAATAACAATGTCTTTTTATTTAAGAAAGATTGGTATCGCCAGAAACAGGGCGTGGACATGGGGGTATAGATTTTCACCAGTTTATGATAACCTTTTTATGTTTTTTTTTTAACAAACTGTCATGGGACTTAAGTAGATACTCGTTTAGAGTCCATGCAACCTATATGAAGCCCTGATGAAGTCTCTGAGAACAAACTTTCTCATAGGACGAAACACGTGTTGGCTGTTGGTGGATTGTAAATTTTGGTTTCCAATGGATTTGGTATTTCAAGATTAAACAGAACTTTGACTGTTGGTGGACTGTAATCATTGTTTTCCTATGGATTTTATATTTCAAGACTAAACAGAACTTTCTCTGTACATCCCGGTCCGAATTATAAATGATGGTGTATCAAATCTTGACACGTATGGTGGATTGAATACTATTCATGAGTGCCCTGACACCTATTAAGTCAATGTCTGGTTTCCTTTGGAAGCATTGGAGGAAAGAGGAAGATCCTCCTGCCAGGAGCACCTTGTTTCTCTTAAGCCCTGATGAAGTCTCTGAGAACAAACTTTCTCATAGGACAAAACACATGTTGGCTGCTGGTGGATTGTAAATTTTGGTTTCCAATGGATTTGGTATTTCAAGATTAAACAGAACTTTGACTGTTGGTGGACTGTAATCATTGTTTTCCTATGGATTTTATATTTCAAGACTAAACAGAACTTTCTCCATACATCCCGGTCCAAATTATAAATGATGGTGTATCAAATCTTGACACATATGGTGGATTGAATACTATTCATGAGTGCCCTGACACCTATTAAGTCAATGTCTGGTTTCCTTTGGAAGCATTGGAGGAAAGAGGAAGATCCTCCTGCCAGGAGCACCTTGTTTCTCTTAAGGTTATATTAGGTGTATTTGGTGATAGACTGTGAGTGCTGTTTCCTATATCCTTCTTCCTCTTGTTAAATGGTGTTCTCTCCTTTTTGTGTAGAATAGCTGCTCCAGACACCTTCATTGTACAGTATAATCTGTTTATTGATTTTGTTCTTATAAATATGGATCGGGATAAGTTGGCAGCAGACATTTTTGGTAATCTTGAACGCACAGGCCATGGCAGGAAATCTCACGCATCTGGCGTTCCTAAGCCACAACAAGCTTATGGGAAAAATTCTTTAGACTAGAAAAATTGAAAAAACAGGAGGTCTCCAAGTGGTGGGATGGCGCCACATTGAAACAATATGTGAAACTGAACAGAATCCCTAGGGGACTTAGATCCCACATTTTCCCTACATTTGATGACTTAGATCCTGACCTTTTAGATAGTTGGGAACAAGAACTACTTTCAAGCTCGCTGAGACTGATGAATATTCTGATAGAAAACTCAGAGAGGAAAGTTAGTAGATTACAAACAGAGATATCTGCTTTAGAAACAGAAATCAAGAATATGAATTTAGAGGAATCAACTGCTAAAAACTACAAGATTTTAAATGAGATTATTGATCAACATCAGAATGACATCACTCAAAGAAAAACGCGCAAACTTAGACGAGATTAATTAGATTACAAAAATGGCAGGATATTTACATTCTCTAGTAAATACGTTCACCTGGTCAAAAAGGTGGAGCATATACAGACTCAGGAGCTTGGTTCCACATCATCCTTAAATAGTGCTTCAACCAGTAACAGTGAAATAAGTGGGGTATCTAATGTATCTAGACAGGACGTCACAATACAACAAAATACTCCCTCTTTTTTAGCGGAGGTCCAAAGAATAAGACAAGGGCAATGGGAAACAAACCGACGGAAGATAGACCCCGGAAAATAAGGAGGGGCAGGAGAGGAGGAACTCATAGAAGGAAGAAAAGGAATGAAGACCAGATCATGGAACAAGGAGAAATAGTTAATATTAATAACGGTTCGATTAACATTATCAACCTTTCCAATATGGAACTTACGACACATGATTTAACACTACTTGGTAGAGGTCTTGGCTTTTGTCCAGGTGACTTTGGTGATTTCCAAAAAACAAAAATTGATTTTTTCAGATTTATTAGACGTTTAAAACTCAGAAAACATTTTTTTCAACATACTGATAATAGGGAAATGAATGTCTTTTCTGATTTAAACAGGGATCACCACTCTCTGTCCATTAAGGACATCTATGATACAGCCACGTTATTATCTATTACTGATTGTGAACAGGATCCTACCACTATTTCCCAGATTCTAGCAGACCTGGATGTTCCACTAGACACACAATACAGTGGCTTAAAATCTAAATCTAAGTGGACACCTACGCTTTCAAGTGGGAACTGCATTGATACATTCTTTAAACTAGTTTGGCGGGATCTAAATGCTATAGAATCGAAGAAAAATACTCAGCAGTATTTTAGTTGTCACAATCTTAGTCAGGAGGAACGCAATAACTTAAGGCAGCTATGGACACGAACAGATATCACGATTAGGGAGGCTGATAAAGGTGGAAATATCGTGATCATGAATACCTCAGATTATGACCAAGAAATTCAAAGACAACTTGATGATGCCACATGCTATGAAAAAATTGATGGTGACCCCATCCCTGCACTAACACATATGATCAACAAATTTCTGCAGGCATGTTTGAACCTATCATTAATAAGAGAGGATGAATACATGTACCTTCGAGTTCTGAAGCATAGGAATCCTTGTATCTACACATTACCAAAAATACACAAGAATCCCATTTCCCCACCAGGCAGGCCTATTGTCTCAGGTATAGGTGGCCCTACAGAGAGGCTTTCGGAATATGTGGACATCCTTTTACAACCATTTGTGGTGAATATACCTTCTTATATTAAGGATACCAAGCATATACTAAGTATCCTGGCAGACATCACTTGGGAATCAGGAATTACCTTAGTAACATTGGATGTTACCTCCCTCTATACGTGTAACAGTCATGATTTGGGATTGTTAGCCCTACGCCATTTTCTGCATAAAAGACCAGCGAGTTTATATGATCATACTGAGATGGTATTAAAAATGGTGGAACTGATTTTGAATAACAATGTCTTTTTATTTAAGAAAGATTGGTATCGCCAGAAACAGGGCGTGGCCATGGGGTCTAGATTTTCACCAGCTTATGCTAACCTTTTTATAGGTTTTTTTTAACAAACTGTCATGGGACTTAAGTAGATACTCGTTTAGAGTCCATGCAACCTATATGAAGCCCTGATGAAGTCTCTGAGAACAAACTTTCTCATAGGACGAAACACGTGTTGGCTGTTGGTGGATTGTAAATTTTGGTTTCCAATGGATTTGGTATTTCAAGATTAAACAGAACTTTGACTGTTGGTGGACTGTAATCATTGTTTTCCTATGGATTTTATATTTCAAGAATAAACAGAACTTTCTCCGTACATCCCGGTCCGAATTATAAATGATGGTGTATCAAATCTTGACACGTATGGTGGATTGAATACTATTCATGAGTGCCCTGACACCTATTAAGTCAATGTCTGGTTTCCTTTGGAAGCATTGGAGGAAAGAGGAAGATCCTCCAGCCAGGAGCACCTTGTTTCTCTTAAGGTTATATTAGGTGTATTTGGTGATAGACTGTGAGCGCTGTTTCCTATATCCTTCTTCCTCTTGTTAAATGGTGTACTTTAATTTAGTCACACAATGCCAAAAATACTGTAGTGCAAATAGTGAAAATCACAACAGGTTGCAATGGGCCTGGGGTGACACAAACCATATACTAAAATAGTGGAATGCAAAAGTCAGTTTCCCACCTAGGCAAGTGTAGTGTATAGAGGGGTGCTTGGAGAGAAAGAAAACACCAAACATAAGTAAAATACCACACCCCAGAGCCAAGGAAAGCAGGAGTAAAACACAGCAAGTTTCATAAAATACACTAGAAGTCATGATAGAAGGTAATGCAAGAACCAGAAGAGACTGCAAGACACCTGAACACCTGTAGAAGGAGGGGACCAAGTCCAAGAAGCACTGAAGAATCCAGGGAGAACACGAAAACAAAGGTGGACATTACGCTGATCGCCAGGGGTAATGTGGCGTCCGTACCGCCAACAGGCTGGCGGTACGGAGGCCCTTATTACGACCGCTGCAGTAGCGCCGCGGTCGCACTGCGGTCGCACCGCCGGGGCCGGCGGTTTCCCGCCGTTTTAGCCCCGGCGGTGATAATCCGCCAGGGCAGCGCTGCAAGCAGTGCTGCCCTGGGGATTATGACCCCCCTACCGCCAGCCTGTTTCTGGCGGTTTGCACCGCCAGGAAGAGGCTGGCGGTAAGGGGTGTCCTGTGGCCCCTGGGGGCCCCTGCACTGCCCATGCCACTGGCATGGGCAGTGCAGGGGCCCCCTAACAGGGCCCCGGCCAGCTTTTCACTGTCTGCATAGCAGACAGTGAAAAGCGCGACGGGTGCAACTGCACCCGTCGCACGGCCGCAACACCGCCGGCTCCATTAGGAGCCGGCTCCTATGTTGCGGCCTCATTCCCGCCGGCCCAGCGGGAATGTCATAATGGGGGCCGCGTGAGTGCGGCCGCATTGGTGGCCGCACGGCGGTTACCGCCTGGCGGGCGGCGGTAGCTGCCCGCCAAGGTCGTAATGACCCCCAAAGTCAGTATTGCACCAAAGAAGACAGATGCGGGTTCCTGGTTGGTGCAGGAGATGTCCCACGCTAGATGGATGAATGCAGTCTGGTTTGCATCACTGGATTCCACGCGGCCGGAGAACCACTCGGTAAGCTGTGCATCGAAGGATGGAGTGCTGGAGGCCTAAGCTGTGCTGAGCACAAAGAACTTCTTGGAAGATGGCACACAAACCTTGAGAACTGCAAGTCACGCGGTGCACGGGGGTACTGTCTTGCGTGGGAAGGCAAGCTCTTAACTCCATCAAAATTGGAGAGCTGGAAGTTGGGACTGCCGGAGTCACTTTAGTCCACCACCTGTGTCGCTGGATCCATGCCTGTTGTCTGGAGAGGGGACCCAAGCAACCGGTCATCGCTGCAGAGAGGTGTGTGCTAAAGCAGGGAAGTGCCTCCGTCAATCCACGGGCGGTTCCTTTGGTTCTTCTGGTGTAGGCTGAAGACAGGCAGTCCCAGAGGATGTATGACCTGAAAACTGTTGCAGTTGCTGGCAGGAGCTAAAGATACAATTTTGCAGAAGTAGTCTTAGCTTCTTTGTTGCAGTTTTATAGAGTTCCAGGAGCAGTCGGTAAAAGATGAAGTAAAGGATGCAGAGGATTCCTGCTGGAGTCTTGCAATACGAATGTGAAGAAACACCCAGAGGAGAGACCCTAAATAGCCCTGAGAGGGGGATTGGTCAGCTACACAGGTAAGCACCTATCAGGGGAGGACTCTGACGTCACCTGCTAGCACTTGTCACTCAGATGCTCCACGAGTGCCCCACTACCTTGGAATCCATAATGGCAAAACCCAGGAACATTCTGCAGGAGCTCTGGGCTCCACCCCTGGGTTGGTGATGGACAGGGGAGTGGTCACTCCCCTTTCCTTTGTCCAGTTTCATGCCAGAGCAGGGACTGGGGGTCTCTGAACCGGTGTGGACTGGATTATGCAAGGTGGACACCATCTGTGCCCTTCAAAGCATTTCTAGAGGCTCTGGGATGATACCCCTCCCATGCCTGCAACACCTATTTCCAAAGGGAGAGGGGTAACACACCTCTCCTAAAGGAAATGCATTGTTCTGCCTTCCTGGGATTGAGCTGCTCAAGCCCCAGGAGGGCAGAAGCCTGTCTGTGAGGTGGCAGCAGCTGGAGCTGCAGTGAAAACCTCAGAAGGCTGGTATGGCAGTACTGGGGGTCCACTGTGGAGCCCCCAGAGTGCATGGAATTATGCAACCAATACTGGAATCAGTATTGGGGTACAATTCCCAGTTGTTAGACATCTTACATGGCCATATTAGGAGTTACCATTGTGAAGCTGTGCACAGGTATTGACCTATGTACAGCTTACACTTAAAATGGCGTCCCCGCACTCACTAAGTCCAGGAAACTGGGCCTGGACAACGTGGGGGCACCTCTGCTAGTGCAGGGGTGCCCTCACGCACAGGTACTTTGCGCACAGCCTTAAGGGTATGAAGGCCTGACATATAGGTGACTTATAAGTAACCTGGTGCAGTGAAAATGGCTGTGAAAATGTGCATGCACTATTTCACACAGGCTGCAATTACAGTCCTGTAGAAGCCTTTGTATGGGTTCTCTATGGGTGGCAAAAGAAATGCTGCAGCCCACATGGATCCCCATGGAACCCCAATGCCCTGGGTACTAAGGTACTATATACTAGGGACTTATAATGGGGGGTCAGTATGCCAATTTGGAGTGAAATCCTGGGTTACCAGTATGTAAGGATAAATTTGGAACCAGAGAGAACATAAGCACAGAGTTCTGGTTATCAGGACTCCAGTGACACAGTTAAGCATACTGACAAAAACAGTGAAACAGACTGACAAGTAGGCCACAAACCATGAGGCCTGGGGTCATGGCTAGCAGGATCCCAGTGACACAGTTAAAACACACTGACAAACTCTGACAAAAAGGCCCAAAATGGGGGTAACCATGCTAGAAAGAGGGTACTTTCTCACAGTTGCAAAGCGTAGCTGTCTTCTCGTGTTAGCAAAGGATTGTGGGTGATGTGGGTGGGTGTTTTACAGTGCTCTTGGTGTGTGGGGTATGTGTATTTGTGGGTTTTTTGTTCTGGACAATGTTTTTTTTTTTGTATTTGGGTGGCCATATCTGCCACGGCGGTGTTCACCGCCAATGGTTTACAGCCGTTGAATGTCCGCTGTGGTGATTCGAGAGTCATTATTTGGAGGGCATAGTATTGGTGGCGTAATGGTATGGGTGGTAGTACCGACAGTTTATCACGTTCAGTGGGTCTGGTGGATTTGTGGTTGTGGCTGTTTTCTGTCGGTTTTGTATGTATGTGTCATAATCAGGTGGACGGATGTCTGCCTCTGCGGCGGTATTCGGTATTTACCGCCCAGGTATAATGAGGGTCTATATTCGTAGCATAGTGATGAATACCAGGTGAGCACCTATTCATTACGTTGTGTTTACTTGTGCTTAATCACTGAACCCTGGTTTTATGGAAGTGCAAGGACGATACTACTGCTACCAAATTAGTTCTAAATGGGTTCCGAGTTGTGCATGGCTTCGGTCAGCTGTGGTCACAACAAGGTTTTATGACCTTTGCTGGTTCTCCCATCCGGAATGGATTGTATGTTTCTAATCTGTTGGATGCTCTGCAATTGCCAGGTGAAATTGCTGTGGTGAAGTATGCTGCACACAAGAGTGGCATGGATTTTGTCACCATAGGCAAATGTTATGCAGATGAGATTGCCGTTTTGGGGCTCTTGGGTCCAGAACCTTCAAATTTGGCAAACTATGGGCCTGATTCTAACTTTGGAGGACGGTGTTAAACCGTCCCAAAAGTGGCGGATATACCACCTACCGTATTACGAGTCCATTATATCCTATGGAACTCGTAATACGGTAGGTGGTATATCCGCCACTTTTGGGACGGTTTAACACCGTCCTCCAAAGTTAGAATCAGGCCCTATGTAAGGCAAAGGGAGAATCTATTTCCAATATGCTACTGAATACTGTGAATACATCTAATGAGCTGAGGGAACTGAAACATACTGCTCCAGAGTTAGAGAAAGCCATATGGGAAAGGATGGGCTGTGTGAAGGATGCCAGTGACATCTGGGTCCAGTGATGGTACGCTGTAGGAAAATGGCTTCTTATTGCAGCTACCCCCCCACACTTTTTGCCTGATATTGATGCTGACTTGACTGAGAGTGTGCTGGGACCCTGCTAACCAGGCCCCAGCACCAGTGTTCTTCCACTAAAAATGTACCATTGTTTCAACAATAGGCACACCCCTGGCACACAGATAAGTCGCTTGTAAAAGGTACCAGTGGTACCAAGGGCCCTGTGACCAGGGAGGGTCCCTAAGGGCTGCAGCATGTGTTGTGCCACCCTGAGGGACCCCTCGCCTAACACATGCACACTGCCATTGCAGATTGTGTGTGTTGGTGGGGAGAAAAAGGCAAAGCCGACATGACATTCCCCTCAGGGTGCCATGCACACAAAACACTGCCTATGCCATAGGTAAGTCACCCCTCTAGCAGGCCCTAAAGCCCTAAGGCAGGGTGCACTATATCACAGGTGACAGCATAGCTGCATGAGCAGTAGGCCCCTACAGTGGCTAGGTCCATTCTTAGACATTGTAAGTACAGTGTGGCCATATTAAGTATATGGTCTGAGAGTTTGTCAAAACAAACTCCACATATCCATAATGGCTACACTAAATACTGGGAAGTTTGGAATCAAACTTCTCAGAATAATAAATCCACACTGATGCCAGTGTTGGATTTATTAAAGAATGCACATGTAGGGCATCTTAGAAAGGCCCCCTGTATTTTACCTAATCCTTCATTGTAGGACTGACTGGTCTGTGCCAGCCTGCCACTGAGAGACGTGTTTCTGACCCCCCCCTGGGGTGAGAGCCTTTGTGCTGGCTGGGGCCAGAAACAAAGCCTGGACTGGGTGGAGGTGCTTCACACCTCCCCCCTGCAGGAACTATAACACCTTGCGGTGAGCCTCAAAGGCTAAGGCCTGGTGTTACAATGCCCCCAGGGCACTCCAGCCAGTGGAGATGCCAGCCCCCTAGACAAGCCCCACTTTTGGCGGCAAGTCCAGAGGGATAGTGAGAAACACAAGGAGGAGTCACCTCCTCAGCCAGGTCCACCCCTAAGGTGACCAGAGTTGAAGTGACACCCTCCTTGAGAAATCCTCCATCTTGCTTTGGAGGAGTAGGACCAATAGGGATAGGAATGTGCCCCCCTCAGCAGAGTGAGTGGGCACAAGGAGGGTCTAGCCACCCTCAGCCACAGTAGCCATTGGCTACTGCCTCCTGACCCTAACACACCCCTAAATTTAGTATTTAGGGGTGACCCTGAACCCAGATCATCAGATTCCTGACGACCTACAAAGAAAAAGGACTGCTTAGCTGAAAAACCCTGCAGAGAAGAAGAAAGACGACAACTGCTTTGACCCCAGCCCTACCGGCCTGTCTCCTTCTTCAGAGAACCTGGACCAGCGACGCATCCTGCGGGCCCAGCGACCTCTGCCGACTCAGAGGACTGCCCTGCACCTAAGAAGGATCAAGAACTTCCGCGGACAGCAGACCTGTCCAACTGAGAAAGAAGAAAACCATCTTTAAAGGGACTCCCACCTCACTCCAGAAACGTGAGTCCCCAACACTCTGCACCCGATGCTCCTGGCCCGTGTCCAGAGGAACTAGCTATCCAGAGAGGACCCCCAGGTGACTTTGATGACGTGTCCACCCTGGGCTGACCTCACGACGACGCCTGCAGAGGGAATCCCGAGAACCCCCCTGACTGCGACTGCCCGGGACGAAGATATCCAACACCTGGAAGAAGCACTGCACCCCAGGCCAGTGAGAAACTGACCACCGGTGATGCAACGACCAGCCTGTGGCCCTGAACCTTGCCCAGTCTGTGGCTTGCCCAAGAGGTCCCCCTGTTCCCTGCCTGCAGCGCCTAAGTGACCCCCAGATTCCTCCATAGAGTTCTATTGAGAACCCGACTCCCTGTTGGCACATTGCACCCAGCCGCGCTTGTGCCGCTGAGTGTGTGTTTTTTGTGCCTACTTGGGGCCCCTCCAGTAGTCCTCCAAACCCCCTCCGGTCTGCCCTCCGAGAACACAGGTACTTACCTGCTAGCAGACTGGAACTGGAGTATCCCCCTATCTCTATAGGCGCCCACTTTATTTTGGCTCCTGTTTGACCTCTGCACCTGACCGGCCCTGTGTTGCTGGTGCTGGGTGTTTGGGGTTGCCTTGAACCCCAACGGTGGGCTACCTATACCCAGGAGATTGAACCCGTAAGTGTGGTACTTACCTCTGGAACTATACTGTACTTACCTCCCCCAGGAACTGTTGAAAATTGCACTGTATCCACTTTTAAAATAGCTTTTTGCCATTTTAATGAAAACTGTGTACAATATTGAATCTATTCAAAGTCTCAACTATTACTATGCAAAGTACCTGTCATTTAATGTACTTACCTGCTAAATTATTCTCGTGGTCCTAAAAATAAATTAACAAAAGAATATTTTTCTATATAAAAACCTATTGGCTTGGAGGTAAGTCATTGAGTTTGTGTTTTCACTTATTGCTTGTGTGTGTTCAACAAATGCTTAACACTACCCTCTGATAAGCCTAACTGCTAGACGACACTACCACAAGTAGAGCATTAGTATTATCTATTATTACCTCTGTCAAGCCTCTTGGGGAACCCCTGGAATCTGTGCACACTATGGGGGTCATTACGACCCTGGCGGAACAAGTCCGCCAGGGCCGTGGGACGCGGTGGCACCGCCGACAGGCCGGCGGTGCCCCGCGGGGCATTCTGACCGCGGCGGCTCAGCCGCGGTCAGAGAAGGGAAACCGGCGGTCTCCCGCCGGTTTCCCGCTGCCCCAAAGGAATCCTCCAAGCCGGCGCAGCATGCTGCGCCGGCATGGGGATTCCGACTCCCCCTCCCGCCATCCAGTTCCTGGCGGTTCTCCCGCCGGGAACCGGATGGCGGGAGGGGGAGTCGCGGGGCCCCCGTAAGAGGGCCCCTAAAAGTATTTCAGTGTCTGCAAAGCAGACACTGAAATACGCGACGGGTGCAACTGCACCCGTCGCACCTTCCCACTCCGCCGGCTCTATTACGAGCCGGCGTCATCGTGGGAAGGGAGTTTTCCCCTGGGCTGGCGGGCGGTCTTGTGAAGACCGCCCGCCAGCCCAGGGGAAAACTCGGAATACCCTCCGCGGTCTTACGACCGCGGAGCGGTATTTCGGAGGGGGGAAGCCTGGCGGGCGGCCTCCGCCGCCCGCCAGGCTCGGAATGAGGGCCTATTTCTCATTTTTATATAGTATACACAGAGCCAGCTTCCTATATAAACCAGTTCTCCCTTATTCTATCCTGCCTGCAATGGTGCAGCACATGCACAGTCCAGTTGTCCCTTTAGGAAACAATCAAAGTAATGTAAGTAACACATGGAGATATAGTGAAATCCACGTGGAGCGTTAATAAGAAAATATTGTACATTTATTGATCCAAATTAAAATCTTAACATACACACAATCAATGAGGTTTTTTGTATTCAGGCATATTTTTGTGCAACAACAGTACATTTGACAATTAAAGTCACATCAATTAAGTACTCATACTCAAAACAACAATCATATGCTTTCAACAGAGATCAGAGTACTTCTGGTCGACGATGTTTCGTTCCCTCTTAAAATACCAGGATCATCAACAGGAAATGTAATCAATGCCCGAGGACAATAACGATGGTTACAGACTTAACCAGATGCCTGTGAAAAAGAAGAAAGGAAAAAAGGGGGAAAAAAGATGGAAAAGGGAAGGGAAGAATAAGCAAGAAGAAGTAAAGTGAGAGATCTGTGGTCACCTCCATATCATATATGACGGAATGACACCAGCATGTCATTGAAAATTCAACCATCATGCAGGGTGTAGTGATCTTCGCACGTTAGTCAGGACATGCATAATTTGTGCAACAACATTAAAATGGAAAGAAATCTGTCAAAGCACACACAACGTCGGCGGTAATGTTGCTTGACTAGAGGTGAATGTGGCAGGAAGTGGTGCCAAAAGCATGCAAAAGACCCGTATCAAGAGAAGAATTATGGAAAAAGTGACTACATGATACAACCATGCATTAACGTCTAACAAAAAGAAAAATACAACTATTCAAGCAATGGATAGAGCCACTAGAATATCCACATATCAAGTTTTGCCAATCGCTATAATTAACAGAGTAGTACCACAATGTGTAGAGCATGGAGGTAGTCTTGCCATAATATTGCTGTGTCCACAGACAAAAGAAAACATGTTATCCTGTCACGGTAAATGAGGCAGGAAATAGTGGCAATACAATGCAGAGGATGCGTATCCAGTGAAAAATGGAGGGAGTGAATACATGTCAAAAAACATGCATTAATGTATAGCTAATCGAAAACTGTACCTTTTCAATCATACGAACAGAACCAGTTAGTAATCCAAACATCTACGGTTATAGCCGATCGCTATAAATTGCTGGGTAGCACCACCATGTGTACAGCATAGCCAAAGTACTGCTGTGTCCACAAATGAATAGTTTTTATGGGCCTGTCATATTGAGTAAAATCATGACAGTTAAATAATATGTGAAAACACACCAGGAGAGGACCTGTTATGTGGTAGAAAATCCACTGGAATTGGTCCGCACATCAGGAGAGTTTCAATAGTCCATGTCCTGAGGAAAACAATAATTGACTATCAAAATCAAAGTAAAATTTGCCAGCTGTAGCCACCTGGAGAATTTTCCTAAGGCTTCCTGGCCTCCAAGGCACAAAAGTTGTAGGTAGCTGTAGGAAAGTACCATCTTGCCTGGTATGTTACCCCCATTTTTACTGTATATATGTTTGTTTTTGCCTGTGTCACTGGGATCCTGTCCCAGGGTGCTTGTTTCTGGTCCAGGGAAGCCCTGGCCTGGCAGTTCGGGCTGGACTGTTCTCATGGGGAACAGGGTCAAGACTGATTTGCATATGACTGGGTCCAAACTGGAATGGCATGGCAAGCAAAAAAACTGATGGATTAAACCCAGATCTGTGACTGGGGGCGAATGTTTGATTTGCTCTGCATTCCATCCATCATTTGTTGTTTTTGCATCTGTGGCTGAGTGAGCAGCATATTTTCACTTACATTTGTAATATTCTTTTCTTGTTCTGTTTTCTTAAATTTTTTTTATCGGCAGGACTCCATTAAATTGTTCTATTCTGATTTTGATGATCCAATAGAAGATGTGATAGTTGTTACCGGTGCAATTCTGTATTTTTAGGCTACTAAACATGTTTCTCTTTCTTGCAAATAGTTTAAGCCAAGGAATCAGCATAAATATATGATGAGATTCTTTGCCCACATTACTAACATGAGGATTGCTAACCAGAGTATGCATTATGTAACCTGTAAAATTAACAAAGGTAACAGGGTAGTTGTAAATTAACTAAATTATGGGACAAGAATAGATAAAAAGAAAGGTGAAAGGAAGACTGATGCAGAGCATATTATTAGAAACGTTAAGGAGACCTTAAAAAGAACCACCCTCAAGATTGAGCATTGATGTCACCAAGATGGATCTCTATGTATAATGTCGCAACCAGAGGTAAATGAGACTGTTGAGAAATTTGGTTGGAGAGAATGTGAGCATAATTACTTAGCCTAAGCAGAAACCTTCTCAAAATTAGAGGTAATTATAAAAGGTATCTATTATGTTTGTGGTAATTCAGCCTACTTCCAATTTCCATACAACTGAGCAGGTAGTTGCTACGCCACCCTAGTTTTTCCTAGGATTTATCACATTAACATGTTAGATTATCCTCTTAAGAAATATATAAGGCGAAGCAAGCATAGCTTTAAACAGATTCTTATCGATATCTTTGGAGCAGTCATATAGGATTGGCACTAAACAATATGAAGATTAGAAGGCCATCCAACTCGGTAGATTGTCTTGCCACTAATACAGCAAGAGCATTAACAGTAACCAGGGCAGAATTGCTTGCAGTGAGAGCTATCATTATGCAAAATCACCTTGTGTTGGATTTACTTCTTGTGAAGGAAGGCGGAGTTTACACAGTTATTCACACTTGGGAATGCTGAGCCTACAACCTGAACATAGATAAACAGATTGACAGCCACATTACTAACAACACAAACACAACGTATGAACAAACTGAGCTGGAAGAGTCACTTGCCTGGGAAGGGTTAGGATCTATATTTGGATGTACTGGAAGAGGTCTTTGCTAAGATAGGAGAATTGCTTGGTAGTGTATGTGAAGGAATTCTAATGTTGCTTTTACCCCCTTTCTTGGGTATGCTAATGGGCATTGCATTGTATGCTTATGTTCCTAAAATTTTGCAACAGAATTTCATCATGGAATGCTGTGGGTTGTGGGTATAAGAAGCTGTCAGCTACAAGATGCAGAAAGAGAAAGAGGCTTGATGTGAAGGTCAAAGAAATGTGAAGTCTACAGCACTTTGAAGGATTGGGGAGAATCTAAAGAGAAGAATTCAGAGTTAATGAATGACATGTTATGGAGAAACAAAGTGATGATTTAGAATCATCAAAGTGGGGTTATGGGAGTACTTTTGTTTCTCATATGAAATGTATTGTGAATTGAGCTCATGCTAACCTTAACTGTGTTTACACTGTCCCCCATCGTGCATGGATGTCAATACAACATGTGATGATTACTGTTGTTGTTTTTGTTCTAAATAAAGAATTTTGAGTTTTACGCTTGGAGAGCACTTCTCAGCAGAGCCAGAGGGCAGCAGGGCAGCAGTCCTTTGCAGAAAAGCAGTCAGGTGAGTCCTTTGGGCAGCCAGGCAGTTCTTCTTGGCAGGTTGCAGGGTCTGGTTCAGAGTTTCTTCATCAGTAGTATCTTGCCCAGAAGTGTCTGAGTAAGGTCAGAGGCCCTGTTTAAATACCCAAATGTGCCTTTGAAGTGGGGGAGACTTCAAAGAGTGGTTTAGAAGTGCACAAGGTCCCCTTTCAGTTCCATCCTGTCTGCCAGGGTCCCAGTAAGGGGTTTTGCAGTCCATTGTGTGAGGGCAGGTATAGGAAAGTACCATCTTGCCTGGCATGTTACCCCCATATTTCACTGTATATATGTTGTTTTAGTTGTATGTGTCACTGGGACCCTGCCAGCCAGGGCCCCAGTGCTTATAAGTGTGCCCTGTATGTGTTACCTGTGTTATGACTAACTGTCTCACTGAGGCTCTGCTATCCAGAACCTCAGTGGTTATGCTCTCTCATTTTCTTTCCAAATTGTCACTAACAGGCTAGTGACCAATTTCACTAATTTACATTGGCATACTGGAACACCCTTATAATTCCCTAGTATATGGTACTAAGGTACCCAGGGTATTGGGGTTCCAGGAGATCCCTATGGGCTGCAGCATTTCTTGTGCCACCCATAGGGAGATCTGACAATTCTTATACAGGCCTGCCAGTGCAGCCTGAGTGAAATAACGTCCACGTTATTTCACAGCCATTTACCACTGCACTTAAGTAACTTATAAGTCACCTATATGTCTAACCTTTACCTGGTAAAGGTTGGGTGCTAAGTTACTTAGTGTGTGGGCACCCTGGCACTAGCCAAGGTGCTCCCACATTGTTCAGGGCAAATTCCCCGGACTTTGTGAGTGCGGGGACACCATTACACGCGTGCACTATACATATGTCACGACATATGTATAGCGTCACAATGGTAACTCCGAACATGGCCATGTAACATGTCTAAGATCATGGAATTGTCACCCCAATGTCATTCTGGCATTGGGGAGACAATTCCATGATCCCCCGAGTCTCTAGCTCAGACCCGGGTACTGCCAAACTACCTTTCCCGGGGTTTCACTGCAGCTGCTGCTGCCAACCCCTCAGACAGGTTTCTGCCCTCCTGGGGTCCAACCAGGCTTGGCCCAGGAAGGCAGAACAAAGGACTTCCTCAGAGAGAGGGTGTTACACCCTCTCCCTTTGGAAAAAGGTGTCAGGGCTGGTGAGGAGTAGCCTCCCCCGGCCTCTGGAAATGCTTTGATGGGCACAGATGGTGCCCACCTCTGCATAAGCCAGTCTGCACCGGTTCAGGGATCCCTCAGCCCTGCTCTGGCGCGAAACTGGACAAAGGAAAGGGGAGTGACCACTCCCCTGACCTGCACCTCCCCTGGGAGGTGCCCAGAGCTCCTCCAGTGTGCTCCAGACCTCTGCCATCTTGGAAACAGTGGTGCCCTGGCACACTGGACTGCTCTGAGTGGCCAGTGCCAGCAGGTGACGTCAGAGACTCCTTCTGATAGGCTCCTTCAGGTGTTGCTAGCCTATCCTCTCTCCTAATTAGCCAAACCTCCTTTTCTGGCTAGTTAGGGTCTCTGCTTTGGGGAATTCCTTAGATAACGAATGCAAGAGCTCATCAGAGTTCCTCTGCATCTCTCTCTTCACCTTCTGCCAAGGAATCGACTGCTGACCGTGCTGGAAGCCTGCAAAACTGCAACAAAGTAGCAAAGACGACTACTGCGACCTTGTAACGCTGATCCTGCCGCCTTCTCGACTGTTTTCCTGGTGGTGCATGCTGTGGGGATAGTCTGCTTCCTCTCTGCACTAGAAGCTCCAAAGAAATCTCCCGTGGGTCGACGGAATCTTCTCCCTGCAACCGCAGGCACCAAAGAACTGCATCACCGGTCCTCTGGGTCTCCTCTCAGCACGACGAGCGAGGTCCCTTGAACTCAGCAACTCTGGCCAAGTGACTCCCACAGTCCAGTGACTCTTCAGTCCAAGTTTGGTGGAGGTAAGTCCTTGCCTCCCCACGCTAGACTGCATTGCTGGGAACCGCGTGTTTTGCAGCTACTCTGGCTCCTGTGCACTCTTCCAGGATTTCCTTTGTGCACAGCCAAGCCTGGGTCCCCGGCACTCTAACCTGCAGTGCACGACCTCCTGAGTTGTCCTCCGGCATCGTGGGACCCTCTTTTGTGACTTCGGGTGAGCTCCGGTTCACTCCACTTCGTAGTGCCTGTTCCGGCACTTCTGCGGGTGCTGCTTGCTTCTGAGAGGGCTCCTTGTCTTGCTAGGCGCCCCCTCTGTCCCCTCACGCAATTGGCGACATCCTGGTCCCTCCTGGGCCACAGCAGCATCCAAAAACCCTAACCGTGACCCTTGCAGCTAGCAAGGCTTGTTTGCGGTCTTTCTGCACGGAAACACCTCTGCACGACTCTTCACGACGTGGGACATCCATCCTCCAAAGGGGAAGTTTCTAGCCCTTGTCGTTCTTGCAGAATCCACAGCTTCTACCATCTGGTGGCAGCTTCTTTGCACTCACAGCTGGTATTTCCTGGGCATCTGCCCACTCCCGACTTGATCGTGACTCTTGGACTTGGTCCCCTTGTTCCACAGGTACTCTCGTCAGGAAATCCATCGTTGTTGCATTGCTGGTGTTGGTCTTCCTTGCAGAATTCCCCTATCACGACTTCTGTGCTCGTTGGGGAACTTAGGTGCACTTTGCACCCACTTTTCAGGGTCTTGGGGTGGGCTATTTTTCTAACCCTCACTGTTTTCTTACAGTCCCAGCGACCCTGTACAAGGTCACATAGGTTTGGGGTCCATTCGTGGTTCGCATTCCACTTCTAGAGTATATGGTTTGTGTTGCCCCTATCCCTATGTGCCCCCATTGCATTCTATTGTGACTATACATTGTTTGCACTGTTTTCTATTGCTATTACTGCATATTTTGGTATTGTGTACATATATCTTGTGTATATTTGCTATCCTCATACTGAGGGTACTCACTGAGATACTTTGGCATATTGTCATAAAAATAAAGTACCTTTATTTTTAGTATATCTGTGTATTGTGTTTTCTTATGATATTGTGCATATGACACTAGTGGTACTGTAGGAGCTTCACTCGTCTCCTAGTTCAGCCTCAGCTGCTCTGCTAAGCTACCTTTTCTATCAGCCTAAGCTGCTAGACACCCCTCTACACTAATAAGGGATACCTGGGCCTGGTGCAAGGTGTAAGTACCCCTTGGTACCCACTACAAGCCAGTCCAGCCTCCTACAGCAGGCCACTGTCCTTTCAAATGTAAGTGTCAGGCCCTCCACCCTCCCAGCCCTGGAAGACCCATTTAGTATGCAGATGTGTGCAGGTGTGAGTGAGCATCCTGTGTTTGGGGTTGTCTGAGTGAAATGCACAAGGGAGCTGTCAACTAACCTAGCCAGACATGGATTGTAAGGCACAGAAGAGTTTAAGTGCAGAGAAATGCTTGCTTTCTAAAAGTGGCATTTCTAAAATAGTAATATTAAATCCAACTTCACCAGTCAGTAGGATTTTGCATTACCATTTTGGTCATACTAAATATGCCTTGTTACTCCTTTCAGATCAGAAGCTACCACTCAAACAGTATCTGAGGGTAATCCTAATGTTAGCCTATGAAAGGAGCAGGCCTCACAGCAGTGTAAAAGACTTTAGGAGTTTTACACTACCAGGACATATAAACTACACAGGTATATGCCCTGCCTTTTATCTACATAGCACCCTGCCCTATGAGTTACTAGGGTCTACTTTAGGGGTGACCTATATGTAGAAAAAGGGTAGTTTAAGGCTTGGCAAGTATTTTTAAATGTTAAGTCGAATTGGCAGTGAAACTGCACACACAGGCCCTGCAGTGGCAGGCCTGAGACATGGTAAGGGGGCTACTATGCATGTGGGTGGCACAACCCCTGCTGCAGGCCCACTTGCAGCATTTAATCTATAGGGCCTGGGCACACGTAGTGCACTTTACTGGGGACTTACAAGAAGATTAAATAAGCCAATTGGGTATGAACCAATGTCACCATGTTTTAAGGGAGAGAGCGTATGCACTTTAGCACTAGTTAACAGTGGTAAAGTGCACAGAGTCCTAAAACCAGCAAAAACAGTGTCCAAAAAGTGGAGGGAGGCAGGCAAAACGTTATGGGTGACCACCATAAGGCTGTCATGTTTAACAACTCTTAATACTAACTCCTCTTGTATACATCATTTAGAATAGGTTTATATAAAACAAAGGGGAGAAAGACGAAAGCAGAGGTCAGGAGGTTCTGGGAATGGCGCTAATTTCATTTCGCCCTGGGTGCTAATGTAGCTAAAACCGCCTCTGCATGTAGTTAAAAATTACTGAACA
Organism: Pleurodeles waltl; assembly: GCF_031143425.1. NCBI lineage: Eukaryota > Metazoa > Chordata > Amphibia > Caudata > Salamandridae > Pleurodeles > Pleurodeles waltl. The sequence continues at coordinate 957,164,360 of NC_090446.1, read as the reverse complement.
TGTCATTGCATGTACTTCACAGGAAGTGAGGCTGGAAAAACAGTGTGGCTGTGGCTTGCCTAGCCTTATCACAGGGCCAGCTGCACACGGGGTCGTTGTTACCTACCACTCGTCTCTGCTAGAATCGATATATTCAGGGGCCTTAGTTCAGTTGAATTGAAACAACCCTACAACTTCCAGAATTAGCTCATGGTATCCACTGTAGTGAGGAAGCTTGTGAAATTGTATATGGGTACTTCTTTTTCCGAGTAGAAATTCCGTATTAAAATTATATATCCTTATTGTTAATTGATTTATCACGGTCATTTTATATTATGTTTAACCAATCCTAATCATTCATTTTATGGCGAGTAAGGCGTACTGACAATTTACTTAACCGTTGTGGACCGTTGCACTCTCTCAGAGACCACCATTACGTCACTGTACAGATGCTACGGTTTACGCGTTGTTATTGGCTTGATTAGGAATTAGACCGTTCGATTACAAGTTTGGCATGTCGCTGATGTAGGTAGCTGGTAAAGGTTTCGCACAATCCTATGACTAAAATCCTGAGGCGGGTTCGGCTCCACTGCTCGAAAAAGGCGCGCAAGCTTAGAATCATCACGGTTGGAACATTCGGTTCTGGGAGGCAGACAATAAAGTAAGACTCGTGCATTGTACCGATCTGTGATATAGTTTTTAAGATTTGCTTTAGCGCTGACACGCGGCGACGGGAAATGTGATATATTAATTTGCCCCTCTGCTGAAGCGTGATATGGTATGACCCTTGACGCCATTTTAGGCGTGTTTTTTTTATAAATTGAAGGGAGCTGCTCCTGGCTTCAGAATACTTAGGGTGGCTGTTTTGTGAAGTTGCAGGTAATTTTTTAAATTTTTTAAACATGACCTATTCCTCACCTCCAAAGCCTTGACTTTGACAACTTTCCCAGGATCCAAGGGTGTAGTAGACTAAGGGCCTGATTTTAGCGCCTCCTTTACGTAATTTTTTGACGCAAAAGCGGCGCAAACCTAATTATATTTCGTAAGTTTGCGCCACATTTGCGGCAAAAATGACGTAAAGAAGGTGCTAACTTTTCATAAATTCCTTGGAGGTGCGGGGGAGGCTTTGTGCACGGACAGCTTTACACAGTCGAGCCAGGGGTCTCGTTAGCTTGGCTTTAAAAGCAAAAGATGCAGGAAAAAAGGACACATATGTTATGAAAAAATATAACGACTTTAAAATTGAATATATATATATATAGAGAGAGATTGAGATTTATTTTCCCTACTCTTCGCAGTGTTTCAAGAACACACGATTATATCACTAAATCGAGTTCCATTTAGTGAAGGTAATTTATTGGCACATGAATCCGTAAAGAATATCCCCCAATCTTCTAACAACTTTGCCAAAAGTTACCCAATATAGTCAATATTTCTATTACATGGAAAGCACTGTTTGTTTAACGTTACCCTCATATAAAGACGTGGTTCTAAAGCTCAGATTTTATATACACTGAGTTACTTTAAGGTGCTCTTAAAGTGGATGGTTAAGAAAAATGGTTCATAGTGAAGTAAAGTGATAGGCTGTGGATGACAACGTTTGGTCAAGTGGGGAAGCTGAGATTTGAGTCAATGTCTACATACAGTGCAGAGACACTAAGCTGACATCATTTTAACACGAAGGGTTATGGTTATTCAATTAATGTTACCATACATGATAATAGACCTGATTCAAGCTTCCTATTTTTTGAAGCAAAAAATAGTTTTATTTTGGTTGTCTCCTGCCTGAAACTGCCTCTGCTTCAATAGAAGTCAGTGGGGGAAACACATTCTGCTGTGTTTTTTTTTTTTTTTTAAATAAATCTCCCACTTTCCACTTCTAAAATGTTGGCATGCGTGTGTTAGTTTACAGAGTTCAATAAGTATACTTATTATTTTTAACTAACACAATATACACATACATACATGGGTGTTATCGAGATTTAAAGGGCTGCTTTTGTGTTTGGAATGTTTCCAAAGGCAATAATGATCGAGTACATTGCAGAACATGCCCGTCTGAAATGGGATGCGCCTCCCTGCTAAGGAACACACTCTATGAGGGCTCCGAAACTACTTTGTTTGCCAGTTATTTATTTGCCATGGACGAGATGTTGAGCCTCTGGCAGTTTTTTTTTTCAAGTCAGCTGACCTAAAATAGCATTTCCCGTCTCCACTTATGCTGCAAGCTCATCTGTTGTAACCAGCAGAACGATGTTAGGAGAGCTCAACTTCTCAATGTAGGAAAGTAGACTCTTTCTAGCATGGTTACCCCCACTTTTGGCCTGTTGTGAGTGTGTGTTAGTGTGTTTTTACTGTGTCACTGGGATCCTGCTAGCCAGGACCCCAGTACTCATACATAAAAACCTATATGTCAGTATGTTTTGCCTGTCTCATTAGGATCCTGCTAGCCAGGACCCCAGTGCTCATAGTTTATGGCCTAATGTGTAGTGCCTAACTGTGTCAATGAGGCTCTTCTAACCAGAACCTCAGTGCTTATGCTCTCTCTGCTTTTAAATGTGACACTGTAGGCCAGTGACTCCATTTACCAATTTCAGTTGGCACACTGGACCCCCCTTATAAGTCCCTAGTATATGGTACCTAGGTACCCAGGGCATTGGGGTTCCAGGAGATCTATATGGGCTGCAGCATTTCTTTTGTCACCCATAGGGAGCTCAGACAAACCCTTACACAGGACTGCTATTGCAGCCTGTATGAAATAGTGCCCACACTATTTCACAGCCATTTTCACTGCACTTAAGTAACTTACAAGTCACCTATATGTCTAACCTTCACTTGCGGAAGGTTAGGTGCAAAGTTACTAAGTGTGAGGGCACCATGGCACTAGCAAAGGTGTTCCCACATAGTTCAGGGCCATTTCCCCGGACTTTGTGAGTGCAGGGACACCAATACACACGTGCACTACATATAGGTCAATGCCTATATGTAACTTCACAATGGTTACTCCGAATATGCCCATGTAACATGTCTAAGATCATGGAATTGTCCCCCCATTCCAAATCTTGTATTGGGGAGCCAATTCCCTGCATCATGGGGGCTCCACCATGGACCCCCAGTACTGCCAAAACAGCTCTATGAGGCTTGCACTGCAGCTACCGCTGCTGCCACCTCACAGACAGGGTTCTGCCCTCCTGGGGTCTGGGCAGCCCAGTCCCAGGGTGGCAGAACAAAGCATTTCCTCTGAGAGCAGGGTGTTACACCCTCTCCCTTTGGAAATAGGTATTACAGGCTGGGGAGGGATAGCCTCCCCCAGCCTTTGGAAATGCTTTGAAGGGCACAGATGGTGCCCTCCTTGCATAAACCAGTCTCCACTGGTTCGGGAACCCCTTCTCCCCTGCTCTGGCAGGAATTTGGACAAAGGAAAGGGGGGTGACCACTCCCCTGTCCATCACCACCCCAGGGGTGGTGCCCAGAGCTCCTCCAGTGTGTCCTAGACTTCAGCCATCTTGCTTTGCAAGGTGTGGGGGCACTCTGAAGACCTCTGAGTGGCCAGTGCCAGCAGGTGACTGTAGGAAAGTACCATCTTGCCTGGCATGTTACCCCCATTTTTCACTGTATATATGTTGTTTTAGTTGTATGTGTCACTGGGACCCTGTTCTCCAGGACCCCAGTGCTCATAAGTGTGCCTGAATGTGTTACCTGTGTAGTGACTAACTGTCTCACTGAGGCTCTGCTAATCAGAACCTCAGTGGTTATGCTCTCTCATTTCTTTCAAATTGTCACTGACAGGCTAGTGACCAATTTTACCAATTTACATTGGCTTACTGGAACACCCTTATAATTCCCTAGTATATGGTACTGAGGTACCCAGGGTATTGGGGTTCCAGGAGATCCCTATGGGCTGCAGCATTTCTTTTGCCACCCATAGGGAGCTCTGACAAATCTTACACAGGCCTGCCACTGCAGCCTGAGTGAAATAACGTCCACGTTATTTCACAGCCATTTTACACTGCACTTAAGTAACTTATAAGTCACCTATATGTCTATCCTTTACCTGGTAAAGGTTAGGTGCAAAGTTACTTAGTGTGAGGGCACCCTGGCACTAGCCAAGGTGCCCCCACATTGTTCAGGGCCAATTCCCCGGACTTTGTGAGTGCGGGGATACCATTACACGCGTGCACTACATATAGGTCACTACCTATATGTAGCTTCACAATGGTAACTCCGAATATGGCCATGTAATATGTCTATGATCATGGAATTGCCCCCTCTATACCATCCTGGCATAGTTGGCATGATCCCAGTGGTCTGTAGCACAGACCCTGGTACTGCCAAACTGCCTTTCCCGGGGTTTCACTGCAGCTGCTGCTGCTGCCAACCCCTCAGACAGGCATCTGCCCTCCTGGGGTGCAGCCAGGCCTGGCCCAGGATGGCAGAACAAAGAACTTCCTCTGAGAGAGGGTGTTACACCCTCTCCCTTTGGAAAATGGTGTGAAGGCAGGGGAGGAGTATCCTCCCCCAGCCTCTGGAAATGCTTTCTTGGGCACAGATGTGCCCAATTCTGCATAAGCCAGTCTACACCGGTTCAGGGGACCCCTTAGCCCTGCTCTGGCGCGAAACTGGACAAAGGAAAGGGGAGTGACCACTCCCCTGACCTGCACCTCCCCTGGGAGGTGTCCAGAGCTCCTCCAGTGTGCTCCAGACCTCTGCCATCTTGGAAACAGAGGTGCTGCTGGCACACTGGACTGCTCTGAGTGGCCAGTGCCACCAGGTGACGTCAGAGACTCCTTGTGATAGGCTCCTTCAGGTGTTGCTAGCCTATCCTCTCTCCTAGGTAGCCAAACCCTCTTTTCTGGCTATTTAGGGTCTCTGTCTCTTGGGATTCCTCAGATAACGAATGCAAGAGCTCATCCGAGTTCCTCTGCATCTCTCTCTTCACCTTCTGCCAAGGAATCGACTGCTGACCGCGCTGGAAGCTTGCAAAACTGCAACATAGTAGCTAAGACGACTTCTGCAACTCTGTAACGCTGATCCTGCCGCCTTCTCGACTGTTTTCCTGGTGGTGCATGCTGTGGGGGTAGTCTGCCTCCTCTCTGCACTAGAAGCTCCGAAGAAATCTCCTGTGGGTCGACGGAATCGTCCCCCTGCAACCGCAGGCACCAAAAAGCTGCATTACCGGTCCCTTGGGTCTCCTCTCAGCACGACGAGCGAGGTCCCTCGAATCCAGCAACTCTGTCCAAGTGACTCCCACAGTCCAGTGACTCTTCAGTCCAAGTTTGGTGGAGGTAAGTCCTTGCCTCACCTCGCTAAACTGCATTGCTGGGAACCGCGACTTTTGCAGCTACTCCGGCCCCTGTGCACTTCCGGCGGAAATCCTTTGTGCACAGCCAAGCCTGGGTCCACGGCACTCTAACCTGCATTGCACGACTTTCTAAGTTGGTCTCCGGCGACGTGGGACTCCTTTGTGTAACTTCGGGTGAGCACCGTTTCACGCATCCTCGTAGTGCCTGTTTCTGGCACTTCTCCGGGTGCTACCTGCTGCTAAGAGGGCTCCTTGTCTTGCTCGACGTCCCCTCTACCTCCTGGTCCAATTGGCGACCTCCTGGTCCCTCCTGGGCCACAGCAGCGTCCAAAAACGCTAACCGCACGATTTGCAGCTAGCAAGGCTTGTTGGCGTTCTTTCGGCGGGAAAACACTTCTGCACGACTCTACAAGGCGAGAGGGATCCGTCCTCCAAAGGGGAAGTCTCTAGCCCTTTGCGTTCCTGCAGAAACCGCAGCTTCTTCTGTCCAGTAGAAGCTTCTTTGCACCCGCAGCTGGCATTTCCTGGGCATCTGCCCATCTCCGACTTGCTTGTGACTTTTGGACTTGGTCCCCTTGTTCCACAGGTACCCAGATTGGAAATCCAGCGTTGTTGCATTGTTGGTTTGTGTCTTTCCTGCCTTATTCCCCTATCACGACTTCTTTGTCCTTTGGGGAACTTTGGTGCCCTTTGCACTCACTTTTCAGGGTCTTGGGGTGGGCTATTTTTCTAACCCTCACTATTTTCTAATAGTCCCAGCGACCCTCTACAAGGTCACATAGGTTTGGGGTCCATTCGTGGTTCGCATTCCACTTCTGGAGTATATGGTTTGTGTTGCCCCTATCCCTATGTGTCTCCATTGCATCCTATTGTAACTATACATTGTTTGCACTGTTTTCTAAGACTATACTGCATATTTTTGCTATTGTGTATATATATCTTGTGTATATTTCCTATCCTCTCACTGAGGGTACACTCTGAGATACTTTGGCATATTGTCATAAACATAAAGTACCTTTATTTTTAGTATAACTGTGTATTGTGTTTTCTTATGATATTGTGCATATGACACTAAGTGGTACTGTAGTAGCTTCACACGTCTCCTAGTTCAGCCTAAGCTGCTCTGCTAAGCTACCATTATCTATCAGCCTAAGCTGCTAGACACCCTATACACTAATAAGGGATAACTGGGCCTGGTGCAAGGTGCAAGTAACCCTTGGTACTCACTACAAGCCAGTCCAGCCTCCTACAGTGACGTCAGAGACCCTTCCTGATAGGTCCATACCTGATAAGGTAGCCAATCCTCTTCTCAGTGCTATTTAGGGTCTCTCCTGTGGGTTCTCTTCAGATTCTGCTTGCACGGTTCCTTCAGGAATCCTCTGCAACAACTTGAGACTCTTCTGACCTCGGATCAACCGCAGCCTGCTCTTAGAAACGCTGTAACTGCAACAAAGTGTCTACAAGAGACACTTTTTTCTTCAGCAACCTCAGCTCCAAGTCAGCAACTGCAACAGTGTAGGAAAGTACCATCTTGCCTGGCATGTTACCCCCATATTTCACTGTATATATGTTGTTTTAGTGTATGTGTCACTGGGACCCTGCCAGCCAGGGCCCCAGTGCTCATAAGTGTGCCCTGTATGTGTTACCTGTGTTATGACTAACTGTCTCACTGAGGCTCTGCTATCCAGAACCTCAGTGGTTATGCTCTCTTATTTCTTTCCAAATTGTCACCATGGAATGCTGTGGGTTGTGGGTATAAGAAGCTGCCAGCTACAAGATGCAGAAAGAGACTTGATGTGAAGGTCAAAGAAATGTGAAGTCTACAGCACTTTGAAGGATTGGGGAGAATCTAAAGAGAAGAATTCAGAGTTAATGAATGACATGTTATGGAGAAACAAAGTGATGATTTAGAATCATCAAAGTGGGGTTATGGGAGTACTTTTGTTTCTCATATGAAATGTATTGTGAATTGAGCTCATGTTAACCTTAACTGTGTTTACACTGTCCCCCATCTTGCATGGATGTCAATACAACATGTGATGATTACTGTTGTTGTTTTTGTTCTAAATAAATAATTTTGAGTTTTACGCTTGGAGAGCACTTCTCAGCAGAGCCAGAGGGCAGCAGGGCAGCAGTCCTTTGCAGAAAAGCAGTCAGGTGAGTCCTTTGGGCAGCCAGGCAGTTCTTCTTGGCAGGTTGCAGGGTCTGGTTCAGAGTTTCTTCATCAGTAGTATCTTGCCCAGAAGTGTCTGAGTAAGGTCAGAGGCCCTGTTTAAATACCCAAATGTGCCTTTGAAGTGGGGGAGACTTCAAAGGGTGGTTTAGAAGTGCACAAGGTCCCCTTTCAGTTCCATCCTGTCTGCCAGGGTCCCAGTAAGGGGTTTTGCAGTCCATTGTGTGAGGGCAGGTGTAGGAAAGTACCATCTTGCCTGGCATGTTACCCCCATATTTCACAGTATGTATGTTGTTTTAGTTGTATGTGTCACTGGGACCCTGCCAGCCAGGGCCCCAGTGCTCATAAGTGTGCCCTGTATGTGTTACCTGTGTTATGACTAACTGTCTCACTGAGGCTCTGCTATCCAGAACCTCAGTGGTTATGCTCTCTCATTTTCTTTCCAAATTGTCACTAACAGGCTAGTGACCAATTTCACCAATTTACATTGGCATACTGGAACACCCTTATAATTCCCTAGTATATGGTACTAAGGTACCCAGGGTATTGGGATTCCAGGAGATCCCTATGGGCTGCAGCATTTCTTGTGCCACCCATAGGGAGATCTGACAATTCTTACACAGGCCTGCCAGTGCAGCCTGAGTGAAATAACGTCCACGTTATTTCACAGCCATTTACCACTTCACTTAAGTAACTTATAAGTCACCTATATGTCTAACCTTTACCTGGTAAAGGTTGGGTGCTAAGTTACTTAGTGTGTGGGCACCCTGGCACTAGCCAAGGTGCTCCCACATTGTTCAGGGCAAATTCCCCGGACTTTGTGAGTGCGGGGACACCATTACACGCGTGCACTATACATATGTCACGACATATGAATAGCGTCACAATGGTAACTCCGAACATGGCCATGTAACATGTCTAAGATCATGGAATTGTCACCCCAATGCCATTATGGCATTGGGGAGACAATTCCATGATCCCCCGAGTCTCTAGCTCAGACCCGGGTACTGCCAAACTACCTTTCCCGGGGTTTCACTGCAGCTGCTGCTGCTGCCAACCCCTCAGACAGGTTTCTGCCCTCCTGGGGTCCAGCCAGGCTTGGCCCAGGAAGGCAGAACAAAGGACTTCCTCAGAGAGAGGGTGTTACACCCTCTCCCTTTGGAAAAAGGTGTCAGGGCTGGGGAGGAGTAGCCTCCCCCAGCCTCTGGAAATGCTTTGATGGGCACAGATGGTGCCCATCTCTGCATAAGCCAGTCTGCACCGGTTCAGGGATCCCTCAGCCCTGCTCTGGCGCGAAACTGGACAAAGGAAAGGGGAGTGACCACTCCCCTGACCTGCACCTCCCCTAGGAGGTGCCCAGAGCTCCTCCAGTGTGCTCCAGACCTCTGCCATCTTGGAAACAGAGGTGCTGCTGGCACACTGGACTGCTCTGAGTGGCCAGTGCCAGCAGGTGACGTCAGAGACTCCTTCTGATAGGCTCCTTCAGGTGTTGCTAGCCTATCCTCTCTCCTAATTAGCCAAACCTCCTTTTCTGGCTATTTAGGGTCTCTGCTTTGGGGAATTCCTTAGATAACGAATGCAAGAGCTCATTAGAGTTCCTCTGCATCTCTCTTCACCTTCTGCCAAGGAATCGACTGCTGACCGCGCTGGAAGCCTGCAAAACTGCAACAAAGTAGCAAAGACGACTACTGCGACCTTGTAACGCTGATCCTGCCGCCTTCTCGACTGTTTTCCTGGTGGTGCATGCTGTGGGGGTAGTCTGCCTCCTCTCTGCACTAGAAGCTCTGAAGAAATCTCCAGTGGGTCGACGGAATCTTCGCCCTGCAACCGCAGGCACCAAAGAACTGCATCACCGGTCCTCTGGGTCTCCTCTCAGCACGACGAGCGAGGTCCCTTGAACTCAGCAACTCTGTCCAAGTGACTCCCACAGTCCAGTGACTCTTCAGTCCAAGTTTGGTTGAGGTAAGTCCTTGCCTCCCCACGCTAGACTGCATTGCTGGGAACCACGTGTTTTTCAGCTACTCCCGCTCCTGTGCACTCTTCCAGGATTTCCTTTGTGCACAGCCAAGCCTGGGTCCCCGGCACTCTAACCTGCAGTGCACGACCTCCTGAGTTGTCCTCCGGCATCGTGGGACCCTCTTTTGTGACTTCGGGTGAGCTCCGGTTCACTCCACTTCGTAGTGCCTGTTCCGGCACTTCTGCGGGTGCTGCTTGCTTCTGAGTGGGCTCTTTGTCTTGCTGGACGCCCCCTCTGTCTCCTCACGCAATTGGCGACATCCTGGTCCCTCCTGGGCCACAGCAGCATCCAAAAACCCTAACCGCGACCCTTGCGGCTAGCATGGAAACACCTCTGCACGACTCTTCACGACGTGGGACATCCCTCCTCCAAAGGGGAAGTTTCTAGCTCTTGTCGTTCTTGCAGAATCCACAGCTTCTACCATCCGGTGGCAGCTTCCTTGCACCCACAGCTGGCATTTCCTGGGCATCTGCCCCCTCCCGACTTGATCGTGACTCTTGGACTTGGTCCCCTTGTTCCACAGGTACTCTCGTCAGGAAATCCATCGTTGTTGCATTGCTGGTGTTGGTCTTCCTTGCAGAATTCCCTATCACGACTTCTGTGCTCTTTGGGGAACTTAGGTGCAATCTGCACCCACTTTTCAGGGTCTTGGGGTGGGCTATTTTTCTAACCCACACTGTTTTCTTGCAGTCCCAGCAACCCTCTACAAGGTCACATAGGTTTGGGGTCCATTCGTGGTTCGCATTCCACTTCTAGAGTATATGGTTTGTGTTGCACCTATCCCTATGTGCCCCCATTGCATTCTATTGTGACTATACATTGTTTGCACTTTTTTCTATTACTATTACTGCATATTTTGGTATTGTGTACATATATCTTGTGTATATTTGCTATCCTCATACTGAGGGTACTCACTGAGATACTTTGGCATATTGTCATAAAAATAAAGTACCTTTATTTTTAGTATATCTGTGTATTGTGTTTTCTTATGATATTGTGCAAGTGACACTAGTGGTACTGTAGGAGCTTCACTTGTCTCCTAGTTCAGCCTAAGCTGCTCTGCTAAGCTACCTTTTCTATCAGCCTAAGCTGCTAGACACCCCTCTACACTAATAAGGGATACCTGGGCCTGAGGATGAGGTATGAGGATAGCAAATATACACAAGATATATGTACACAATACCAAAAATATGCAGTAATAGCAAAAGGAAGTAATGCAAGCAGTGTATAGTTACAATAGATTGCAATAGGAGCACATAGGTATAGGGGCAACACAAACCATATACTCCAAAAGTGGAATGCGAGTAACGTATGGGCCCCAAACCTATGTGAGCTTGTAGAGGGTCGCACAGGAGCCGGAGTAGCTGCAAAACACGCGGTTCCCAGCAATGCAGTCTAGCGTGGGGAGACAAGGACTTACCTCCACCAAACTTGGACTGAAGAGTCACTGGACTGTGGGAGTCACTTGGACAGAGTTGCTGAGTTCCAGGGACCACGCTCGTCGTGCTGAGAGGGGACCCAGAGGACCGGTGATGCAGTTCTTTTGGTGCCTGCGGTTGCAGGGGGAGGATTCCGTCGTCCCACAGGAGATTTCTTCAGAGCTTCTAGTGCAGAGAGGAGGCAGACTACCCCCACAGCATGAACCACCAGGAAAACAGTCAAAAAGGCGGCAGGATCAGCGATACAAGGTTGCAGTAGTCGTCTTTGCTACTTTGTTGCGGTTTTGCAGGCGTCCTGAGCAGTCAGCGGTCGATTCCTTGGCAGAAGGTGAAGAGAGAGATGCAGAGGAACTCTGATGAGCTCTTGCATTCGTTATCTAAAGAATTCCCCAAAGCAGAGACCCTAAATAGCCAGAAAAGGAGGTTTGGCTACCTAGGAAGGAGAATAGGCTAGCAACACAGGTAAGAGCCTATCAGGAGGAGTCTCTGACGTCACCTGCTGGCACTGGCCACTCAGAGCAGTCCAGTGTGCCAGCAGCACATCTTTTTCCAAGATGGCAGAGGTCTGGCGCACACTGGAGGAGCTCTGGGCACCTCCCCTGGGAGGTGCAGGTCAGGGGAGTGGTCACTCCCCTTTCCTTTGTCCAGTTTCGCGCCAGAGCAGGGCTGGGGGATCCCTGAACCGGTGCAGACTGGCTTATGCAGAGATGGGCACCATCTGTGCCCATCTAAGCATTTCCAGAGGCTGGGGGAGGCTACTCCTCCCCAGCTCTGACACCTTTTTCCAAAGGGAGAGGGTGTAACACCCTCTCTCTGAGGAAGTCCTTTGTTCTGCCTTCCTGGGCCAAGCCTGGCTGGACCCCAGGAGGGCAGAAACCTGTCTGAGGGGTTGGCAGCAACAGCAGCTGCAGTGAAACGCAGGGAAAGGCAGTTTGGCAGTACTCGGGTCTGTGCTAGAGACTCAGGGGATCATGGAATTGTCTGGCATTGGGGTGACAATTCCATGATCTTAGACATGTTACATGGCCATGTTCGGAGTTACCATTGTGACGCTGTACATAGGTAGTGACCTATGTACAGTGCACGCGTGTAATGGTGTCCCCGCACTCACAAAGTCCGGGGAATTTGCCCTGAACGATGTGGGGGCACCTTGGCTAGTGCCAGGGTGCCCACACACTAAGTAACTTAGCACCCAACCTTTACCAGGTAAAGGTTAGACATATAGGTGACTTATAAGTTACTTAAGTGCAGTGGTAAATGGCTGTGAAATAACGTGGACGTTATTTCACTCAGGCTGCAGTGGCAGGCCTGTGTAAGAATTGTCAGAGCTCCCTATGGGTGGCAAAAGAAATGCTGCAGCCCATAGGGATCTCCTGGAACCCCAATACCCTGGGTACCTCAGTACCATATACTAGGGAATTATAAGGGTGTTCCAGTATGCCAATGTGAATTGGTGAAATTGGTCACTAGCCTGTTAGTGACAATTTGGAAAGCAAAGAGAGAGCATAACCACTGAGGTTCTGGTTAGCAGAGCCTCAGTGAGACAGTTAGTCATCACACAGGGAACACATACAGGGCACACTTATGAGCACTGGGGCCCTGTCTGGCAGGGTCCCAGTGACACATACAACTAAAACAACATATATACAGTGAAATATGGGGGTAACATGCCAGGCAACATGGTACTTTCCTACATACGCCTTAATTTGCCCCTCCCAGCCCTCCCCAAACTACAAGCATCTGCTTCAGAACAGGACGATCCATTCTGTCCAGGCTCAACACAAATATAAAACTGTAAACCCCAACTCCCCGTCCCAAGTGCACCTTTACAACGGTCGGCCGCCCAGTAAACATTGCATAAGCACAACCAAAACAGTAAGTCATTCCGTGTTCTCGCCATTCACTCCTCTGCGGCTGAGAATCTAGGTGGAGGGTGGTTCCGCAGGGCCCAAAAGTCAATCCAGAATCCTAATCACGGGGCTGGGGCAGCTTAGGAAGTGTCAACCCAAATCATCAGCAGTTTGGGGGGTCACCCTGGGGGCCCCATCGGGGCTGTGAGAATCTGTCCCTGTTGCATCTGAGGCTCGGTCTGACTCCCTCTCACTGGCCTCCACCGATGAATCTGTACTCCGCAATGATGCCACCGCCTCCGGCGCTGCTTTCCTGGCGGATTCCTTTTGGGCCTGCGTTGGTCCCACTCACGATCAGGGCTTGCTTCGTTGTCACTTTAGCCCTCTACGACTCTGACGTCCTGTGCGCCCCGCTCTGTTCCCAGGGCCCTCCCCTGTTTAATGCGTCTCCAGCCATTGCCACTCTTCATCTGGCGTCTGGAAAAAGGGGGTGTGGCCCTCGGTGATCACCCTCAATCTAGCCGGGAACAGGAGGGAATATTGAATACCTTTGTCTCTGAGCGCTCTCTTCACTGCTATGTAGGAAGCTCGCTTACTCTGTATCCCCCCTGTGAAATCTGGGAACAATGTTACCGTTCCATTGGCAACACAAAAGGGTCCGGCCTCTCTCGCTCGCCTCAGCAGTATATCTCTGTCTCGGTAGTGTAACAACTTGGCCACCATCCCTCTAGGGGGTCTTCCTGGGGCCAGCGCCCCCGACGGCATCCGGTGCGCATGCTGCAATACACAGAAGGGAGTGAGTAGTTTTGGGGTCACGTCCGATCGTAGCCACTCCTCCAGAAAAGTCACCATATCTGCACCTTAAGCACCCTCAGGAGGCCTATGATTCTCACATTATTTCTGCGATTGCGGCCTTCCGCGTCTTCCGCCCTGCGCTCCAGACACTGCACTCGTTCCGTCAGCTGGAGAACTGTGGCCTTGAGCTCCTGCTGCAGCGGTGAGATCTCCGCAAGTACTATCTCGTTTTCCTTGACCCTATCCGCCAGCTTCTGGTGATCTGCCCTAAGTAGGTTTACTTCCACCGATACTTGACCAATGTCCCGTTGGAGAGTCGTCTTGGTGTCTTCAATGGCCCCCAGAATCTTATCCAACGTGGCCTGTAGAGGCGGTGTCACCGGTTCTGCCATTGCTCCTCCTGCCGATTCGCCCTTCTGCTTGCAGGCCTGCACTGTACTTCTGTTCCAGCCCCTTGAGGACATCCGTTATGTTGGGGTGGCAAGCTAACAACCCCCACTCCATCACAACAAGGATCTGGGCACACAGCTCCCCCAAGAATTCTCCTTGTCACGCTCTCTGTCCCCAGTCTTGTCGTTGGGTCGATGCTGAAGGCCCCCAGACTAGGCAGATGCCCCCTGACGCTCACCTGGGCTTCCAAAAAACTAGTCCTCATCCCTTAATGATGCTTATGAGGGCTGTGTTGGGCTCCCCAGTACCAGACTCCTCTGCAGGGGCCCCCGCATATCTCAGTCTGAGTCAGGGCCCCTCCTCCCAATCTTTGCCGCCACTGCCGCTCCTCACCCAGTGTTCAGTTCACGCTGGCCACCAAGTGCAAGCTATGCCCTGCCCCAGGGGCGCTCCCACTTCTCCTCACTGGTGGCTGCTGGCTCTGAGTTGCGCCGCTGGGCTGCACGCTCGGCCTATTTCACTGCTCACTCCATGAACCGTTTGCCAGGAGTGCACCGCACTCCCCCGGCGGCACGCCTCCCTGACCGGAAGGCTCCAGACGCTGCTCGCTGCTTCCCCAGGCCCGAGTCACTCGCGACCCGTTCGCGGCCCCAGGCACTCTCTGTCCTCAGTCTGCCAGGAGCACATGCTCTCCCTGTCCGCGGGCCGAGTCTCCACCGGTGCCCTCTCACGCGCCGTCGTCCTCCGTCTGGCACTGCTCACCTTTGGTTGCTGGGGAGCGCTGGTTGCCGCGTCCCAGGCCACTGGGCCCTCTGGGCCTCTTCCTTCTGCAGCCCACTGCCGCACCGGGCGCTCCCCTGCCATCTGCTACTCCGCTCCTGCTTCCTTTGGATCGGCCTGCCTGGCAACGCGCCTCCCGATCCTTGCCGAAGTGCTCGAAAACAGCCTCAGGCTCCAGCCCAAGGGGCCCCCGCCATTCCCCCAGTGTTCTTTGTCGCCTTCAGTTCCCGGTAGGTCAGGGATGAAAAGGATAATTAATGGGCCCTGGCAGAGCCGCAATTTTACGCGTCCGCCATCTTAGCCATCCAAGCCACGCCCCTTTGTGACACTTCTACTCCACCGGTGGTTCACCTTTTGCACCTTCATCCTAGTGGATAGGAGCTCCTGCCCTCCCTGGACTCTGCTGTGATTCTTGGACTTGGTCCCCTTCTTCCACAGGTACTCTTGTCCAGGAATCCAGTGTTGGTGTCTTCCAGTGTCTTCAGGGTTTTGCATTTTTCTTCCTTCTCTGTGTGTGTTCTGGGAAACTTACTGTGATTTACTCCTGTTTTCCTGGTCGCTGAGGTGGGTTGTTGTAGGAAAGTACCCTCTTTTTGCCATGGTTACCCCCGTTTTCTGCCTGATGTCACTGTGTTTGACTGTGTCCACTGGGATCTTGCTAACCAGGACCTGAGTGATTTTGCTCTCTCTCCTTTAAATTTTGTCACTGCATACGGGTAACCCAGTATTTCACCCAAAATTGGCATCCTGGCTGTAGGAGGCTGGCCTGATTTGGAGTGGATACCTTGGGTACTTACACCAGGTCCAGTTATCCCTTATTAGTGAAATGTAGTAGTGTTCTAGCAGCTTAGGCGGATAGAGGTAGCTATAGCAGAGCAGCTTAGGCTGAACTAGGAGACATGCAAAGCTCCTGCAATACTACTTATAGTTACACAGTACTTATACACAAGTAATGACAATACTCAGTGTTACCAAAAATGAAGGTATTTATTTGGGTGGCCAGAAATATCTTAGAGACAATACTCCTTCTGGAGGTAAGTAGTATACACAATATATACACTAGACACCAAAAGAAGGTAATTAATTAGACATATGATAGTGCAAACAATAGGAAATGCTATAGAATGCTCTGGGAGAAATTGGGTCTAGGGACAACACAAACCATATACTAAGAACGTGGAAGGCTAATCACGAATTCCCCCCTAGTGTACTGTAGTGTGTGCAGAATCACTGGGAGAGTAAGAAAACATGAATGTGAGTAAAATACCCCACCCTAGAGCCCAGGAAAGTAGGAGTAAAGTACTGCAAGTTTCCTTAGGAAACACTACAAGTCGTGATTAGAGTTAATGCAAGAACCAAGCATGACTGCAAACAACAACTGTTGGATTCCTGGACCTGAGGACCTGCAAAGAGAGGAGACCAAGTCCAGAAGTTGGAAGAAGTTCCAGGAAGGACTGGAGCCCCTGCCAACCTAGAAGAGGGTGCAAAAGAAGAGTCCCTGATTGGACAAAGCCTGCAGAAATGCACCAAAGGAATATGGCTGCGAGTTCCTGCATGATGCAAAGGACGTCCCACGTTGTGAAGATGGATGCAGGCGGGTTTTGGCGCTGGATTCCTCCAACAAGCTTTGGTTCGGGCAAAGTTGTGTTTTGTGTCAACTAGGCGCTATCTGGACTCAGGAGGTACCTGGGGGCCTCAACTCTGTGTGAGGAGGAAGAGGGGGCTCTCAGCACTTCTAGACAGCACCCACGGGAGTCCCAGGACGAGTGGACAAAGGAGGCGCAAAACGCGGTTGGTGCAGTACTGCAAAGAAGGGTCCTACACCGCCGGAGGTCAACTCAACGAGTTGAGCGTCGGAGGATAGTGTGCTGGGGACCTGGGCCAGGCTGTGCACCAAGGATTCTTGCAAATAGCTCACAGAGGCCTCAGGAAGTGAAGATGACGCGGTGCACAGGGGTACTGTCGCAATCTGGGAGGGTAAGGTCTTACCTCCTCCAAATTTGGACAGTAGGACCTTAGGACAGTCAGTGTCGAAGGGGTCCACCACCTGTGTTCCAAGGAGCATGCTGGTCGCCAGGAGAGGAGTCCAAGAGAACTGGTTGGTGCCTGCAAGAGCAGGGTAGTGACTCTGTCGCTCCACGGGAGATTTCTTCGGTCCTTCTGGTGCAGGGTGAAGACAGGAAGTCCCCAGACCGTGCACATTGTGGAAACTGTTGAAGTTGCTGGCTCGAGCTGAAGTTGCAGAGGAAAGGTAGCCCTTCTAGATACTTTGTTGATGTTACAGCCGTTCCTGGAGAAGTCTGCGGTCGATCTGAGGTCAGAGGATGAAGTAGTAGTTGAAGAGGATTTCTGCTGAAAACTTGCAAGTAGAATCTGAAGAGAAACTCACAGGAGAGACCCTAAATAGCCCTGAGAGGGGGCCTGGCTACCTTATCAGGTATGGACGTATCAGGAGGGGTCTCTGACGTCACCTGCTGGCACTGGCAACTCAGAGGCCTCCAGAGTGTCCCCACACTTTGGAAAGCAAGATGGCTGAAGTCTGGGACACACAGTAGGAGCTCTGGGCACCACCCCGGGGTGGTGATGGACAGGGAAGTGGTCACTCCCCTTTCCTTTGTCCAGTTTTGTGCCAGAGCAGGGACTGGGGGTCCCTGAACTGGTGCAGACTGGCTTATGCAAGGAGGGCACCATCTGTGCCATTCAGAGCATTTACTGAGGCTGGGGGAGGCTACCCCTCCCCAGCCTTTAACAACTATTTCCAAAGGGGGTAACACCCTGCTTCCAACGGAAATGCTTTGTTCTGCCTTCCTGGGACTGAGCTGCTCAGACACCAGGAGGGCAGAACCCTGTCTGTGAGGTGGCAGCAGCTGTAGCTGCAGTGCAAGCCTCAGAGAACTGTTTTGGGAGTAGTGGGGGTCCATGGTAGAGCCCCCAGGATGCATGGAATTGGCACCCCAATACCAGATTTGGAATGGGGGGACAATTCCATGATCTTAGACACCTTACATGGCCATATTTGGGGTTACCTTTTGTGAAGCTACATATAGATATTGACCTATATGTAGTGCACATGTGTAATGGCGACCCTCCACTCACAAAGTCCCGGGAATTGGCCCTATGTGGTGACCTCACACCTAGTAACTTTGCACCTAGTCTTCAGTAAATGAAGGTTAGACATATAGGTGACTTATAAGTTACTTAAGTGCAGTGAAAATGGCTGTGAAATAGTGTGTGCACTTTTTCACACAGGCTGAAATGGCAGTCCTGTGAAAGGGTTTGTCTGAGCTCCTTGCAGGTGGCAAAAGAAATGCTGCAGCCCATAAGGATCTCTTGGAATCCCAGTGCCCTGGGTACCTAGGTACGATATACTAGGGACTTATAAGGAGGGTCCAGTGTGCCAATTGAAATATAGTGTCAATAGCCTATAGTGACAAATTTAAAAGCAGAGAGAGCATAAGCACTGAGGTTCTGGTAAGCAGAGCCTCAGTGACACAGTTAAGCACTACTGACAACACACACACATTAGTCCATAAACTATGAGAACTGGGGTCCTGACCAGCAGGATCCCAGTGAGACAGGCAAAAATATACTGACATACAGGTAAAAATGGGGGTAACATGCCAAGAAAGATGGTACTTTCCTACACTGGCTCCCCCTTATAAGTCCCTAGTATATGGTACTGAGGTACCCAGGGCATTGGGGTTCCAGGGGATCCCTGTGGGCTGCAGCATTTCTTTTGCCACCCACAGGGAACCCATACAAAGGCTTCTCCAGGACTGCCATTGCAGCTTGTGTGAAAAGGTGCATGCACCCTTTTACTGCCATTTACACTGCACCAGGTCACGTATAAGTCACCACTATAGCAGGCCTTCCAGCCATGAGGGCAGAGTGCAGAGTACCTGTGTGTGAGGGCACCCATGCACTAGCAGAGGTGCCCCCATGACCTCCAGGACCTTTTTCCTGGACTTCGTGAGTGCGGGGCTGACATTTTACACGTGTACTGGACATAAGTCACTACCTATGCAGCTACATAATAGTAACTGCTGACATAGCCATGTTTGGTATCAAACATGTTGGAATCATACCTCAAGGCTTTTGCAAGCATTGATTGTATGATTCCATGCACTGTGGGGGGCTCCTTAGAAGACCTCCAGTATTGCAATTCCAGCCTTCTGAGGTTTTCCAGGCAGCCCCAGCTGCTGCCACCTCCCAGACAGGTTTCTGCCCCCCTATTGCTTGAGAAGCTCGAGCCCAGAATGGCAGAAAAAATAATTTCCTTGGGGAGAGGGGTGTTACACCCTCTCCCTTTGAAAATAGGTATTACAGGCATGGGAGGGGTAGCCTCCCCAAGCCTCTGGAAATGCTTTGAAGGGCACAGATGGTGCCCTCCTTGCATAATCCAGTCTATATCGGTTCAGGGACCCCCAGTCCCTGCTCTGGCACGAAACTGGACAAAGGAAGGGGAGTGACCACTCCCCTGTCCATCACCAACCCAGGGGTGGTGCTCAGAGCTCCTCCAGACGGTCCCTGGGTTGAATCCAAGTTGTCAGGGCACTCTGGGAGCATCTGAGTGGCCAGTGCCAGCAGGTGACGTCAGCGCCCTCCCCTGATAGGTGCTTACCTGTTTAGCTGACCAATCCCCCTTTCAGGGCTATTTAGGGTCTCTTTTTTGGATGATTCTTCAAATTCGGATTGCAAGACTCCAGCAGGAATCCTCTGCATCCTTTACTTCACCTTCTTACCAAAGAAACTGCACCTGGTCTCTCCAGGAACTCTATAAATTGCAAGAAAGGAGCAAAGATGACTTCTGCAACATTGTATCTTTAGCTCCTGCCAGCAACTGGAACTGTTTAAAGGTTGTGCATCCTCCGATGATAGCCTGTCTTCAGCCTGCACCAGAAGAACGAAGCAATTTCCCTTGGAGTGAAAGAGTCACTCCGCTGCATCAGCAGGCACCCCTCTGCTGCAACGACCGGTGGCATGGGTCCCCTCGCCTAACGAAGTGCGTGGATCCCGCATCACGGGTGGTGGACTGAAGTGGTCCCAACGGTCCTAGCGGCCAACTGTCCAACTTTGGTGGAGGTAAGAGCTTGCCTCCCTACGCAAGACAGTACCCCTGTGCACTGTGTGTTTTGCAGTTGCCAAACTTCATGGAAGGATGCCAACAGTTGGCTTGTTGGCATCCTTCGACAAAGTTCTTCGTGCACCATGCATCTCCGGCCCCCAGCACTCCTTCCTGTGACGCAAAGCTTCCTGCGTGGTTCTCCGGCAGCGTGGGTGCCTTTGTTGTAGTGCTGTGAGGGCCTCCTTTTGCACCTTCCTTGTCTCTGGCTGTGGGACTCCTGTGGGTGCTACCTGGTCTTTTGAGGGCTCTCTGAGTTTCTGAGACCCTCTTTTGTCTCCTCTTCCTGGGTAGTGTCCACCAGGTACCTCCTGGTCCCAGGCAGCACCATTTTCTGCAAACCGCGAGCTTTGTGTGTGCCGGGGCTTGTTGGCGGAATCCAGCAACACAATCATCCATCCGGCGTGGGGCATCTTCTGTACCAATCAGGAACCGGCATCTTCTTCCACAGGTCTTCAGGTCTTGGCATCCACTGTTGGTGTCTTGCAAGTGTGTCTTGCAGTGTCTTCTGGTTCTTGTATTATTTTCTTTCTCGGGTCCTTGTGTGTTCTAGGAAAGTTACTCGAGGTGTCAGCACAGCGGTACCTTGGCGGTCTTGAAAAAAAGACCACTGAGGTCGAAAAGAGGGCCTACGTGTTGCAATGTGCATCACACATGGGTCAAGCTCACAAGGTATTCTGGGGCATGTTTAGGTGGCCCGAGCGCCACCGGAGTGTCACTTTTGGTGAGGCTTTGGTGGTGCAATGGCTTGCGCCGTAATTACAAGGCTGCATAAAGCAACTTTCTATTGCTATGGCTTAACGCCACCTTGTATATATGGCCCCTTCACACGCAGCACTTTGCATGTAAGGTGCGTGCCATGGGTGTTGCTGTGAGCGTGCCACAGTAGCACCCATTGCGTTTTGACACTGCCTCAGATTTACGAATTTCGTAAACCGGAAGCAGCACCAAAATCTAACACCAGCCAGGGGTGCGGTTAACATGGCAGCATACATAGAAAGAGCAAATCACCACTTAAGTTTGTTGTTGTGCAGGAAGGTGTTCCTTCCTGCACAACAACAATCTCCTCCTCAACGCAGCCATCCTTGCACTATGGTGCAAGGGTGGCTGCGTTGGCGCACAACAGCTAATTTACCGCTGTCGCAGGGGGAAACACAGGGGTGCGTCGTATTTTTATAAATATTGCGCATCCCTGCGTTTTGAAAATGACGGCACGTGATGCTGCCTAATTTGGCACAGAGTCAAGCACCATAATTTTCTGTGTGATCTGGGCCTCTATCTTGTCAGATGGTGAAATTGCAGCTTCTTGTACAGCTGCACACATGGGGGGTCATTCTGACCCCGGCGGTCTAAGACCGCCGGGGCCAGGGTCGGCGGGAGCACCGCCGACAGGCCGGCGGTGCCCCGCAGGGCATTCTGACCGCGGCGGTTCGTCCGCGGTCAGAAGAGGCAAACCGGCGGTCTCCCGCCGGTTTACCGCTGCCCTTAGAATCCCCCATGGCGGCGCAGCTTGCTGCGCCGCCATGGGGGATTCTGACACCCCCTACCGCCATCCTGTTCCTGGCGTTTCGCCCGCCAGGAACAGGATGGCGGTAGGGGGTGCCGCGGGGCCCCTGGGGGCCCCTGCCGTGCCCATGCCAATGGCATGGGCACGGCAGGGGCCCCCGTAAGAGGGCCCCGAAAAGTATTTCAGTGTCTGCTAAGCAGACACTGAAATACGCGACGGGTGCAACTGCACCCGTCGCACCCCTGCAACTACGCCGGCTCAATTCTGAGCCGGCGTCCTCGTTGCAGGGGCATTTCCTCTGGGCCGGCGGGCGCTCTTTTGGAGAGCGCCCGCCGGCCCAGAGGAAATGTCTGAATGGCCGCCGCGGTCTTTTGACCGCGGTGCGGTCATTCAGCGGCGGTACCCTGGCGGACGGCCTCCGCCGTCCGCCAGGGTCAGAATGAGGCCCATGGTGTTCACAGACATCCTCCATGTGTTGTATGTGTTTTATTTTGTGGCCATTCCTATATGGTTATCTCTGAGTTGTGGTTTCACCCTGTATGGGTCATGTTCCAAAGGTTGCAAGCTTTAGGGCAGATTTCTTCTCATGTGGCACAGCCCAGGCAAGCAGCAATATCTGTTCAACAACACTGCACCAGCTTAATAACGCAGGCATGTGCCATATTTACTTGAATACGGTACAGCCCTGCAATTCCCCCGGGCCTGCACAGATTGATTCTCCCTGCACTAACACAGGTATGTTGCAGCATGATGAAGGGGTGCCT
This sequence comes from Pleurodeles waltl, assembly GCF_031143425.1. Lineage (NCBI taxonomy): Eukaryota > Metazoa > Chordata > Amphibia > Caudata > Salamandridae > Pleurodeles > Pleurodeles waltl. The sequence goes on along the minus strand of NC_090446.1, from coordinate 957,142,245 downwards.
GTCTTGGGAGCATGAATGGTTTATGTGCAGGGAGGTGTCCCTTCTTGCACATCTATAAGCTATTTTTGCTAAGGTGGCATTTCAATTTGTGTTGCAAGCTTAGCACACATGAGTAAAGGCAATGCGACTAGGAGGAAGGGATGCATTTTGGATAGATACAGCACCCTGGCACCAAACCCTGGTGTGGAATTGACTTCCGTCCTAATATCTGATGTCTAAGTTGTGTAGGTACAGGGGCTTTGACAATAAGCAATGGTGTTGTAATGGCACAGCCACACTATTTGCACATCCCTTACAGGCAATGTGCTGCATTTTTATATGGTGGAGTATAGCCATAGTGAGTGGCCGATGTCCACGTTGTGTTTATGTTGGAGTGCATAGCACAACCAGTGTCAGTACGTGTGGCTTGAGTGGGGATGGCGAGTCTTGATTCAGGGCCTTTGTGTCCCGATGCAACCCTTTAGCATGCGTGGAGTGTGTCCTATGTGCCTCCCCCTTCTGCCATTAGTGGAATTACAGATACACCCGCCCCCCTTGCAACTTACCCTCCATTTGAGGTGGTTCTTGGTAGTCTGCTCTGTCGTGTGATTCCGGTGACCAGCTCCTCCGGGATGAACGTTGCAACCATCTGTAGGAAAGTACCATCTTGCCTGGCATGTTACCCCCATTTTTACTTATATGTATGTTTGTTTTTGCCTGTGTCACTGGGATCCTGCTAGCCAGGACCCCAGTGCTCATAAAGTGTGCCCTGTATGTGTTCCCTGTGTGGTGCCTAACTGTATCACTGAGGCTCTGCTAACCAGAACCTCAGTGTTTATGCTCTCTCTGCTTTTAAAATTGTCACTGCAGGCTAGTGACTAATTTTACCAATTCTTATTGGCACACTGGAACACCCTTATAATTCCCTAGTATATGGTACCTAGGTACCCAGGGTATTGGGGTTTCAAGAGATCCCTATGGGCTGCAGCATTTCTTTTGCCACCCATAGGGAGCTCAGACAATTCTTACACAGGACTGCCACTGCAGCCTGAGTGAAATAACGTCCACGTTATTTCACAGCCATTTTACACTGCACTTAAGTAACTTATAAGTCACCTATATGTCTAACCCTCACTTAATGAAGGTTAGGTGCCAAGTTACTAAGTGTGAGGGCACCCTGGCACTAGCCAAGGTGCCCCCACATTGTTCAGGGCAATTTCCCCGGACTTTGTGAGTGCGGGGACACCATTACACGCGTGCACTACATATAGGTCAATACCTATATGTAGCGTCACAATGATCACTCCAAACATGGCCATGTAACATGTCTAGGATCATGGAATTGTCACCCCAATACCATTCTGGTATTGGGGGGACAATTCGATTCATCCCCGGGTCTCCAGTATAGAGCCCGGGTACTGCCAAACTAACTTTATGGGGTTTTCTCTGCAGCTACAGCTGCTGCCAACCCTCAGACAGGTTTCTGCCCCCCTGGGGCCTGGGCAGCCCAGTCCCAGGAAGGCAGAACAAAGAATTTCCTCTGAGAGAGGGTGCTACATCCTCTCCCTTTGGAAATAGGTGTGAAGGGCCTGAGAGGAGTAGCCTCCCCTGGCCTCTGGAAATGCTTTGATGGGCACAGATGGTGGCCTCTCTGCATAAGCCAGTCTACACCGGTTAAGGGATCCCCCAGCCCTGCTCTGGCGCGAAACTGGACAAAGAAAAGGGGAGTGACCACTCCCCTGACAAGCACCTCCCAGGGGAGGTGCCCAGAGCCCCACGTGAGTGCTCCAGACCTCTGCCATCTTAGATACAGAGTTGTTGGGGCACAATGGACAGCTCTGAGTGGCCAGTGCCAGCAGGCGACATCAGAGACCCCTCCTGATAGGTGCTTACCTTTCTCTGTAGCCAATCCTCCTCTGAGGGCTATTTGGGGTCTCTCCTGTGGGTATCTGTAAGGAAATGCCTCCTTGGCATGGTTACCCCCTGACTTTTTGCCTTTGCTGATGCCAAGTTATGATTTGTAAGTGTGCTGGGACCCTGCTAACCAGGCCCCAGCACCAATGTTCTCTCCCTAAACTGTACCTTTGTCTTCACAATTGGCACAACCCTGGCACCCAGATAAGTCCCTTGTAACTGGTACTCCTGGTACCAAGGACCCTGATGCCAGGGAAGGTCTCTAAGATGCCACCCTGGGGACCCCTCACTCAGCACATGCACACTGCTTGCCAGCTTGTGTGTGCTGGTGGGGAGAAAATGACTAAGTCGACATGGCACTCCCCTCAGAGTGCCATGCCAACCTCACACTGCCTATGGCATAGATAAGTCACCCCTCTAGCAGGCCTTACAGCCCTAAGGCAGGGTGCACTATACCACAGGTGGGGGCATAGGTGCATGAGCACTATGCCCCTACAGTGTCTAAGCAAAACCTTAGACATTGTAAGTGCAGGGTAGCCATAAGAGTGTATGGTCTGGGAGTCTGTCAGACACGAACTCCACAGCACCATAATGGCTACACTGAAAACTGGGAAGTTTGGTATCAAACTTCTCAGCACAATAAATGCACACTGATGCCAGTGTGCCCTTTATTGCAAAAATACACCCAGAGGGCATCTTAGAGATGCCCCCTGAAAACATACCCGACTCCAGTGTGGGCTGACTAGTTTTTGCCAGCCTGCCACACACCAGACATGTTGCTGGCCACATGGGGAGAGTGCCTTTGTTACTCTGTGGCCAGGAACAAAGCCTGTACTGTCCTGCAGGAACTGTAACACCTGGCCTTTGTTACAGCGCCAAAGGGCATCCCAGTTAGTGGAGATGCCCGCCCCTCCGGCCACTGCCCCCACTTTTGGCGGCAAGGCTGGAGGAGATAATGAGAAAAACAAGAAGTCACTCCCCAGTCAGGACAGCCCCTAAGGTGTCCTGAGCTGAGGTGACTCTTACTTTTAGAAATCCTCCAGGGATGTGCCCCCCTCCCCACAGGGAGGAGGCACAAAGCGGGTGTAGCCACCCTCAGGGCCAGTAGCCATTGGCTACTGCCCTCCCAGACCTAAACACACCTCTAAATTGAGTATTTAGGGGCTCCCAGAACAGAGGAAGATAGATTCCTGCAACCTAAAGAAGGATTGCTGACCTGAAGCCCTGCAGTGAAGACGGAGACGACAACTGACTTGGCACCAGCCCCACAGGCCTATCTCCCTACTTCGAAGAAAACTGCAACAGCGATGCATCCAACAGGGTCCTGCGACCTCTGAAGCCTCAGAGGACTACCCTGCATCTAAAGGACCAAGAAGCTCCTGAGAACAGCGGCCCTGTTCAAGAAACTGCAACTCTTTGCAACAAAGAAGCAACTTTTAAAGACCACATGTTTTCCGCCGGAAGCGTGAGACTTTCCACTCTGCACCCGACGCCCCCGGCTCGACCTGCGGAAAACTAACTCTACAGGGAGGACTCCCCGGCGACTGCAAGCCCGTGAGTAGCCGGAGTTGACCCCCCTGAGCCCCCACAGCGACGCCCGCAGAGTAAATCCAGAGGCTCCCCCTGACCCGACTGCCCGCTTCAAGGAACCCAACGCCTGGAAACCACACTGCACCCACAGCCCCCAGGACCTGAAGGAACCGAACTCCAGTGCAGGAGCGATCCCCAGGCCACCCTCTGCCTAGCCCAGGTGGTGGCTACCCCGAGGAGCCCCCCCTGTGCCTGCCTGCATCGTTGAAGAGACTCCCGGGTCTTCCCATTGATTCCTATTGAAAACCCAATGCCTGTTTGCACTCTGCACCCGGCCGCCCCTGTGCCGCTGAGGGTGTACTTTCTGTGCCTGCTTGTGTCCCCCCCCTGGTGCCCTACAAACCCCCCCGGCATGCCCTCCGAAGATGCGGGTACTTACCTGCTGGCAGACTGGAACCGGGGCACCCCTATTTCCATTGAAGCCTATGTGTTTTGGGCACCACTTTGACCTCTGCACCTGACCGGCCCTTAGCTGCTGGTGTGGTAACTTTGAGGTTGCCTTGAACCCCCAACGGTGGGCTGCCTTGGACCCAACTTTGAACCCTGTAAGTGTTTTACTTACCTGTGAACTTAACATTTACTTACCTCCCCCAGGAACTGTTGATTTTTGCAGTGTCCACTTTTAAAATAGCTTATTGCCATTTTTGCCAAAACTGTACATGCTATTTTGATAATTCAAAGTTCCTAAAGTACCTAAGTGAAATACCTTTCATTTAAAGTATTATTTGTAAATCTTGAACCTGTGGTTCTTAAAATGAACTAAGAAAATATATTTTTCTATATAAAAACGTATTGGCCTGGAATTGTCTTTGAGTGTGTGTTCCTCATTTATTGCCTGTGTGTGTACAACAAATGCTTAACACTACCCTCTGATAAGCCTACTGCTCGACCACACTACCACAAAATAGAGCATTAGAATTATCTATTTTTGCCACTATCTTACCTCTAAGGGGAACCCTTGGACTCTGTGCACACTATTTCTTACTTTGAAATAGTATATACAGAGCCAACTTCCTATAGTATCTCACCAGTTAACGAATGCAAGAGCTCACCAGAGTTCGCTTCCCTCTTCGACTTCTGCCAAGGATCGACCGCTGACTGCTCCAGGAAGCCTGCAAAACCACAACAAAGTAGCAAGAAGACTACCAGCAACATTGTAGTACCTCATCCTGCCGGCTTTCTCAACTGTTTCCTGGTGGTGCATGCGCTGAGGGCTGTCTGCCTTCACCCTGCACTGGAAGCCAAGAGGAAATCTCCTGTGGGTCGATGGAATCTTCTCCCTGCCAGCGCAGGCACCAAACTTCTGCATCACCGGTCCTCTGGGTCCCCTCTCATCTTTACGAGCGTGGTCCCTGGAACACAGGAGCTGGATCCAAGTGTCCCCGACAGTCCAGTGGCCCTTCTGTCCAAATTTGGTGGAGGTAACTCCTTGCCTCCCCATGCCAGACAGTAATCCTGTGTACTGCGTGATCTGCAGCTGCTAGGGCTTCTGTGCACTTTTGCAAGACTTCTTTCGTGCACAGCACAGCCCAGGTCCCCAGCACTCCGTCCTGCATTGCCAAACTCGCTGAGTTGACCTCCGGCTTCGTGGGACTCTTTCGTTGTGTTGAGACGACCGCCGTGCTCAGATTTCTTGAACGCCTGTTCAAGTGTTTCTGCGGGTGCTGCCTACTTCTGCGTGGGCTCTCTGTGTTGCTGAGCGCCCCCTCTGTCTCCTCCTCCAAGGAGGGACCTCCTGATCCTTCCTGGGCCCTGGCAGCACCCATAATCTTCACGCAAATCTTGCAGCTAGCAAGGCTTGTTTGCGGTCTTTCTGCGTGGAAACAACTCTGCATCCTCCAGCACACCGTGGGACATCTTCTCACCAAAGGAGAAGTTCCTGGCACCTTCCGTTGTTGCAGAATCTTCGGCTTCTTCCACCCAGAGGCAGCCCTTTTGCACCTTCATCCAGGGTTTAGTGGGCTCCTGACCCCCCTGGACACTTGCGTGACTCTTGGACTTGGTCCCCTTCCTTTGGAGGTCCTCAGGTCCAGGAATCCATCTTCAGTGCTTTGCAGTCAGTTGTTGTCTTTGTAGAATCCCCTATCTCGACTGTACTGTCTTTCTGGGGTAATAGGGTAACTTTAATCCTATTTTTCAGGGTCTTGGGGTTGGGTATCGTGGACACCCTTAGTGTTTTCTTACACTCCCAGTGACCCCGTACACACTACACCAGGCCTGGGGTCCATTCGTGGTTCGTATTCCACTTTTGGAGTATATGGTTTGTGTTGCCCCTAGGCGCATTGTCTACTATTGCATTCTATTGTGTTCTACAGTGTTTGCACTACTTTTCTGACTGTTTACTTACCTGATTTTGGTTTGTGTGTATATTTTGTGTATTTTACTTACCTCCTAAGGGAGTATATCCTCTGAGATACTTTTGGCATATTGTCACTAAAATAAAGTACCTTTTATTTTTAGTAACTCTGAGTATTGTGTTTCTTATGATATAGTGCTATATGATATAAGTGGTATAGTAGGAGCTTTGCATGTCTCCTAGTTCAGCCTAAGCTGCTCTGCTATAGCTACCTCTATCAGCCTAAGCTGCTAGAACACTACTAATAAGGGATAACTGGACCTGGCACAAGGTGTAAGTACCATCAGGTACCCACTATAAGCCAGGCCAGCCTCCTACAGAGTGCAGATGTGCCTCAGTCTAAATAAGTACAATGCGGCTGCCTCAGAGGCCCCGACTCCCCCCTACGTAGACTCCAGCAGTCTCTGGTCAACAGAGTTGCTGTCATGAGGCAGAGGCTACAATTGCCCTCCCGAACTGGCAGCAGCATAACAGACAACAGGCTGGGGGCTATGCAGAATAACATGGAGTCCATACAGCGGGAAGTGGCCTCCCTCAGGGAAAACATGGCGGCCTACCACATGATGTTGCTGCGATGTTGAAAAATCAGCAGTTCCTCCTTGATACAGTAATGCCTTATGTGTTCCCACAAATGGCAGCTGATGGAACCTTTGTCTCCACATCTCTATCCCCTGTAGTTTGTGTGGCCCCCTCTACAACAGCACCAGCCATGGCACAGGAGGCACCACACACATCAGAAGATGAAGATGTGAAAGGAATAATATTCACAAGGAAAAGCACCCAGTAGCACCAGTCTGTTCAACATAGACAGTATCTCCTTAGTTCTGGGCTTAAGATCATGCCAATGTTGTGACAGTAGGAAATGTTTACTTGTCTGCTGTGTACTGTCATTGTCTCCATTCTTACCACTTGGCAATTTTTAACCTCCTCACTAATGCACACTACTCCTAACCATGTCTCATGACATGTCTCTCAAACCTGGACTCTGATTGTGCTACGTATGGCTAACGTTCACTCATGGGGTCTGTGAACTGGATATTGGATAGAAATTATAAATACACTTGCACCTGTAAATAAAGCACCTTGTAGAGACAGAAAGTTTTTTTTATTCGGCAGATTGCCATAAAAGCACAAATCCATTTTCAACAAAATATAAAATTACTAAAGCACATTTCATAATATATAAAAAAAAAAATCAAGTACATATCAATACAGTACAATATCATATAATATCCTAAAAACATAAACACAACTAACAAATAAAAAACATTTTAAATAAACAAAGTAAAATGTAGTGTGCACTTATTTGTGTTAAGAATCATAAACCTGTTTTATAAACTTGTCTATATATGAATTAAGTTCAAATACAGCTCAGTACCAGCTCATATCGCTTTCTAATAACGATTGCAGACCTAATATAATTTAAAACGGAGTAACAGATTTGAATTGTTGAGAAATTTTGATCAAGAATCAGTGCATCCTTATGGGATACAAATTTTAATTTACATAAACCTGGCAGAATAAAAACACGTCTAGGTGCAGTATATAGTGTGCAAAATAAAAATAAATGACATGTACTCTGCTTGGATCTAGCATCGCAGGGGCAATTTGGAAGCTCTTTTTTCCAAAAGCATTGTTTGGGAAAGGCCACTCTAAAATGAATTAAATTCAAACTAAATAGGGATAACAAAGAACTTAATTGGTGGCTCGAAAAACCAAGTTAGATAGGGTTCCAAAGTATCCATGGTTGAAATATGAACATAAGGATCAAAGATTTTCCAATTAAGAGCCCCGTGGAGTCTAAGATTCAGGGTATAGTCGGTGTACCGTTTTTTCACCAGCTCCTTTGCATTTATCGGTAAGGACCTTGGCTCAAGAAACATATACTCGAGCCTCATATTTCGAAAAGATGCATGCAAGTGTAAAAACAAAGGAATTCTGTTTGTTTTGGCCAGTTGGATACAATCAGTCAAACAGTCTTGCACCAAAATAGCCTCAGAATTACTCCAACATCTAAGCCACAATAAGAATGGGGCAACCGCAGTCAAATCCTCTATATATTGAAAGCCCAATTCCTCGTGACAGATTATATTTGCTACATTTTTGGGTACCTGCAATAATCTGTGAGCAAATTTATTCTCAGCCCTTTGTAGCTGGTCTGATTTAGTATAACCCCATAATCCCGCCCCGTATATGGCTGCTGAAACACATTTAGAGTTATAAAGCCTAGTGATATGGCAAGCTGGTCTGTGTCCCAATTTACGGGCAAAGCGGAAATCTGCTTCAATGTTTCTCACCATTTGCTGCGTCTTAATTCTGAGATGGGTGTTCCATAACATAGAGGATCTTACATGCATGCCTAGGTAACAAAAGTCTTTAACTTTATTAATGATATTTCCTCCGATAGTAAATTGTTTCAATCTTGTGTTTTGAGGGCCACAAGTCATAACATAAGTCTTTGAGTAATCAACTTTCAGATCAAGATCCTGCATGAAAGTTAAAAAGAGGTCCAACAAACCTTGAAAACCGCATGCTGTTTGCGCGATTACAACCACGTCGTCAGCATACCGTAGTACTGGAAGCTGTCTCTGTCCCATCCTAGGAAAATCTTTCCCATTTTTTACTAAGAAGTCATGAAGCCCATTAATGTATAGCAGAAATAGGAATGGCGCCAGGATGCAACCCTGTCTAACTCCGCGTGTGGTTGGATAGGAGTGAGTTCTCTCACCAGGAATACCATATTGCACTGATACCAAAAGATCAGTATGTAATCGCTTTATTAGTGCCAACAAATTTGAATCAATCGCCATGGTTTCAATGATCTGCCAAAGTTTACCTCGATATACCATATCAAAGGCACTTGACAGATCAACGAATGCCATGTGAATGGATTTTTTCCTAATAGTGACGTATTTGCTAAGAATAAGATGTAAGTTAAGTGCTTGTTCTACAGTGCCTAAACCAGGTCTGAATCCATATTGAATCGGGGTGAGGATCTTTGCCTCTAACACCCACTCCTCTTTAATCTATAAGGGACATTGTCCTGTAGCATGTTGCATCTTGTCTATTGCCCTTTTTAAATATAGGGATAACAATGGCCAACTTCCATGAGGAGGGGATATTGCTCTTTACTATACTTCTTAAGACATTTGCAATTAGGGGACCCCAGAGGTTTGGCATGGATTTAAAAAGGTCGACAAGAACCCCGTCGGGGCCGGGAGCCTTGCCTGACTCTAGACGATTAATTGGTGTAATGACCTTGTGATGCTCAAAGGATATATTTATGGAGTTTAAATTAGATTCCACAGGCTTCTGATTAATAATATCAGCCCCCACCAGATGAGGATCATTACCGGGCTGAAGTACCCTTGTGAAATGATTTACCCAGGCAAATTCTGAAATCAGGCAGCATCATCCTGGATGTCATGTTCGGGGGAAAAAAAGGGTGATTTACCACCCTCTAGAATTTACATGTGTCCCTCAACTCCGTGGCTGCCACAAGTTCATTCCATGCTTTAGTTCTGATTTCTGTTTTTCTCTCTTCTAATGTAGTCTTATACTGTCCCTTAGCCAGTTTTGACTAGATCACGGGAAACGGGAACAGATATAAGAGCTTTTTTGTTTTTCGTTTTTGTGAGCAGCAGCACACGCAGAATTGAACCAGCGGTGTACCTCCGGGCGCCTATGAGTCCTATCCCTTACCAATGCCTCAGAGATTGCTTTGCTTAAATACTAGTATTCCATTACTATGATTTCATGCATTGGGAGGGGCGACAAACATAAATTTATGGAATCAAACTTTTGTTTAATTATTTTTTTATTAAAATTCTTTGGGTCTACCTTCTCCCATTTCATATGTACTCCCTGATTTTTGTTTTGTTTTTTGTTTTTTAAACAGATTTACAGCTGACTTTCCTATTTAATTTGTCCACTTTAGAATTATAAGCTAGATTAATACATAGGGGGTTATGATCACTGGCACAATGTGGAATTACCTTAAAATCAAGATGTAAGGAAATGCCTCCTTGGCATGGTTACCCCCTAACTTTTTGCCTTTGCTGATGCTAAGCTATGATTTGAAAGTGTGCTGGGACCCTGCTAACCAGGCCCCAGCACCAGTGTTCTTTCCCTAAACTGTACCTTTGCTTCCACAATTGGCACAGCGCTGGCACTCAGATAAGTCCTTTGTAACTGGTACCACTGGTACCAAGGGCCCTGATGCCAGGGAAGGTCTGTAAGGGCTGCCGCATGTCTTATGCCACCCTGGGGACCCCTCACTCAGCACATGCACACTGCCTCACAGCTTGTGTGTGCTGGTGGGGAGAAAAAGACTAAGTCGACATGGCACTCCCCTCAGAGTGCCATGCCAACCTCACACTGTCTGTGGCATAGGTAAGTCATCCCTCTAGCAGGCCTTACAGCCCTAAGGCAGGGTGCACTATGCCCCTACAGTGTCTAAGCAAAACCTTAGACATTGTAAGTGCAGGGTAGCCATAAGAGTATATGGTCTGGGAGTTTGTCAAATACAACTACACTGCTACACTGAAACCTGGGAAGTTTGGTATCAAACTTCTCAGCACAATAAATGCACACTGATGCCAGTGTGCAACTTATTGTAACATACACCCAGAGGGCATCTTAGAGATGCCCCCTGAATACCAATCCGCCTTCTAGTATAGGCTGACCAGTTCTGCCAGCCTGCCACTCACGAGACATGTTGCTGGCCACATGGGGAGAGTGCCTTTGTCACTCTGGGGCCGGGAACAAAGCCTGTACTGGGTGGAGGTGCTTCTCACCTCCCCCTGCAGGAACTGCAACACCTGGTGGTGAGCCTCAAAGGCTCACCCCTTTTGTTACAGTGTCCCAGGGCATCCCAGCTAGTGGAGATGCCTGCTCCTCCGGCCACTGCCCCCACTTTTGGTGGCAAGGCTGGAGGAGATAATGAGAAAAACAAGGAGGAGTCACCCACCAGTCAGGACAGCCCCTAAGGTGTCCTGAGCTGAGGTGACCCTTGCCTTTAGAAATCCTCCATCTTGAGTTTGGAGGATTCCCCCAATAGGATTAGGGATGTGCCTCCCTCCCCACAGGGAGGAGGCACAAAGAGGGTGTAGCCACCCTCAAGGACAGTAGCCATTGGCTACTGCCCTCCCAGACCTAAACACACCCCTAAATTCAGTATTTAGGGGCACCCCAGATCCCAGGAAAGCAGATTCCTGCAACCTGAAGAAACAAGAACGACTGCTGACCCACAAGCCTGCAGAGAAGGAGAAAGACGATAACTGCTTTGGCCCCGGCCCTCCCGGCCTGTCTCCAACTTCGAAAACCTGCAACCAGCGACGCATCCGACAGGGACCAGCGACCTCTGAAGCCTCAGAGGACTGCCCTGGACTAAAGGACCAAGAAACTCCCCTGAGCAGTGGCCCTGCTCAAAACCAGCTACTTCTTTGCAACAAAGAAGCAACTTTCAAAGACTGCACGTTTCCCGCCGGAGGCGTGAGACTTCACACTCTGCACCCGACGCCCCCGGCTCGAGATCCAGAGAACAAACACCACAGGGAGGACTCTCCAGCGACTGCAAGCCTGTGAGTAGCCAGAGATGATCTCCCTGAACTTACACAGCGACACCTGCAGAGAGAATCCAGAGGCTCCCCCTGACGCGACTGCCTGTAACAAGGGACCCGACGCCTGGAACCAGCACTGCACCATCAGCCCCAGGACCTGCAGGAACCGAACTTCAGCACAGGAGTGACCCCCCAGACGACCCTCTGCCTAGCCCAGACAGTGGCTGTCCCGAGAAGCCCCGCTTTGGGCCTGCCGTCACACTAGAGTGACCCCCGGGTCCCTCCATTGATTCCTATCTGAAACCCGACGCCTGCTTCGCACACTGCACCCGGCCGCTGAGAGTGTGTTTTGTGTGCCTACTTGTGTGTCCCCCAGTGCTCTACAAAACCCCCCCTTGTCTGCTCCCCGAGGACGCGGGTACTTACCCGCTGGCAGACTGGAACCGGAGCACCCATGTTCGCCTATGTGTTTTGGGCGCCTCTTTGGTGTCTGCACCTGACCGGCCCTGAGCTGCTGGTGTGGTAACTTTGGGGTTGCCTTAAACCCCCAACGGTGGGCTGCCTATGCCCAGGAACTGAGACTTTTAAGTGTTTTACTTACCTCCCAAACTAACCTTTACTTACCTCCCCCAGGAACTGTTGAGTTTTGCACTGTGTCCACTTTGAAAATAGCTTATTGCCATTTTTACAAAGACTGTATATGATATTGCTTATATGATATTGCTTTTATTCAAAGTTCCTAAGTTACCTAAGTGAAGTACCTTGCATTTTATGTGTTTACTTCAAATCTTGAACCTGTGGTTCTTAAAATAAACTAAGAAAAATATATTTTTCTATATAAAAACCTGTTGGCCTGGAGTAAGTCTTTGAGTGTGTGTAGGAGGCTGGCCTGGCTTATAATGGGTACCTTGTGGTACTTACACCTTGTGCCAGGTCCAGTTATCCCTTATTAATAGAATAGAGGTGTTTCTAGCAGCTTAGGCTGATAGAAGGTAGCTATAGCAGAGCAGCTTAGGCTGAACTAGGAGACATGCAAAGCTCCTACTATACCACTTATATCATATAGCACAATATCACAAGAAAACACAATACTCAGAGTTACTAAAAATAAAGGTACTTTATTTTAGTGACAATATGCCAAAAGTATCTCAGAGGATACCCTCACTTAGAAGGTAAGTAATATACACAAGTTATATGTACACAAACCCAAAACAGGTAACTAACAGTAAGAAAAGTAGTGCAAACAATGTAGAATCACAATAGGATGCAATAGGTAGACGTAGGCCTAGGGACAACACAAACCATATACACCAAAAGTGGAATGCAAATCACGAATGGACCCCATGCCTATGGGAGGTTGTACAGGGACCGTGAGAAAACAGTAAGGGTGTCCAAAATACCCCACCCCAAGACCCTGAAAAGTAGGAGTAAAGTTACCCTACTACCCCAGAAAGACAGTATAGTCGTGATAGGGGATTCTGCAAGAACCACAACTGTTACCAAAGCACTGAAAACGGATTCCTGGACCTGAGGACCTGTAAAAGAAGGGGACCAAGTCCAAGAGTCACGCAAGTGTCCAGCGGGGGGGGATCGGGGGGTTCAGGAGCCCACTAAACCCCAGATGAAGGTGGAAAAGGGCTGCCTCCGGGTGGAAGAAGCCACAGATTCTGCAACAACGGATGGTGCCAGGAACTTCCCCTTTGGTGAGAAGCTGTCCCACGGCGTGCTGGAGGTTGCAGAAGTGTTTCCACGCAGAAATACCGCAAACAAGCCTTGCTAGCTGCAAGAGTCGCGGTTGAGGATTTTGGGTGCTGCTGAGGCCCAGGAAGGACCAGCCCCTTGGAGGAGGAGACAGAGCAGCAACTCAGAGAGCACCCACAGAGCAGGCAGCACCCGCCGAAGTACCGGGACAGGCACTTAGAAGATCTGAGGACAGCGGTCGACTCAGAGTCACAAAGGAGGGTCTCACGACGTCATAGTCCAACTCAGCAAGTTGGGCAATGCAGGACGGAGTCCTGAGAACCCAGGCTAGGCTGTGCACAAAGGAAGTCCTGGAAAAGGCTGGAGCAGCTGCAAATCACGCAGTACACAGGATTACTGTCTGACGTGGGGAGGCAAGGACTTACCTCCACCAAATTTGGACAGAAGGGCCACTGGACTGTGGGAGACACTTGGACCCAGCTCCTGTGTTCCAGGGGCCACGCTCGTCAGGATGAGAGGGGACCCAGAGGACCGGTGATGCAGAAGTTTGGTGCCTGCATTAGCAGGGGGAAGATTCCGTCGACCCACAGGAGATTTCTTCTTGGCTTCCAGTGCAGGGTGAAGGCAGACAGCCCTCAAAGCATGCACCACCAGGAAACAGTCGAGAAAGCCGCCAGGATGAGGCGCTACAATGTAGCTGGTAGTCGTCTTGCTACTTTGTTGCGGTTTTTCAGGCGTCCTGGAGCAGTCAGTGGTCGGTCCTTGACAGAAGTTGAATAGGGAAGTGCAGAGGAACTCTGGTGAGCTCTTGCATTAGTTATCTGAAGAATAGCCCAGAGGAGAGACCCTAAATAGCCCAGAAAGGAGGATTGGCTACTGAGAAAGGTAAGCACCTATCAGGAGGGGTCTCTGGCGTCACCTGCTGGCACTGGCCACTCAGACCTGTCCATTGTGCCCCAACACCTCTGTATCCAAGATGGCAGAGGTCTGGGACACTCTGGAGGAGCTCTGGGCACCTCCCCTGGGAGGTGCTGGTCAGGGGAGAGTGGTCACTCCTCTTTCCTTTGTTCAGTTTCACGCCAGAGCAGGGCTGGGGGAGACCTGAACTGGTGTAGACTGGCTGATGCAGAGATGGGCACCATCTGTGCCCATCAAAGCATTTCCAGAGGCTGGGGGAGGCGGCTACACCTCAGCCCTTCACACCTATTTCCAAAGGGAGAGGGTGTAACACCCTCTCTCAGAGGAAATTCTTTGTTCTGCCTTCCTGGGACCAGGCTGCCCAGGCACCAGGGGGGCAGAAACCTATCTGAGGAGTTGGCAGCAGCAGCAGCTGCAGTGGAGACCCCGGAAAGCAAGTTTGGCAGTACCTGGGTTCTGTGCTAGAGACCCAGGGATGCATGGAATTGTCCCCCCAATTCCAGAATGGTATTGGGGTGACAATTCCATGATCCTAGACATGTTACATGGCCATGTTTGGAGTTACCATGGTGACGCTACATATGGGTATTGACCTATATGTAGTGCACGCGTGTAATGGTGTCCCCCGCACTCACAAAGTCCGGGGGATTTGCCCTGAACATTGTGGGAGCACCTTGGCTAGTGCCAGGGTTCCCACACACTAAGTAACTTGGCACCTAACCTTCACCAAGTGAGTGTTAGACATATAGGTGACTTATAAGTTACTTATGTGCAGTGAAAATGGCTGTGAAATAACGTGGACGTTATTTCACTCAGGCTGCAGTGGCAGTCCTGTGTAAGAATTGTCTGAGCTCCCTATGGGTGGCAAAAGAAATGCTGCAGCCCATAGGGATCTCCTGGAACCCCAATACCCTGGGTACCTAGGTACCATATACAAGGGAATTATAAGGGTGTTCTAGTGTGCCAATGAGAATTGGTAAAATGAGTCACTAGCCTGCAGTGACAATTTTAAAGCAGAGAGAGGGAGAGAGCATAAACATTGAGGTTCTGGTTAGCAGAGCCTCAGTGATACAGTTAGGTGCCACACAGGGAACACATATAGGCCACAAACTTATGAGCACTGGGGTCCTGGCTAGCATGATCCCAGTGACACATATCAAACACACTGACAACATAGCTTTTTCACTATGAGTACTGGGCCCTGGCTAGCAGGATCCCAGTGAGACAGTAAAAACACATACACTCACAAACAGGCCAAAAGTGGGGGTAACAAGGCCAAAGCCAAACCGCCAAGTTAACCCACCAACCGCCACTGCGGTAATGACTGCCGGGCTGGAGACTGCAGTCTCCAGCCCGGCGGCAGTAACTAGGCCGCCCATGGAAGTTTGACCCGGCCCACCACCATGGTGTCCGTGGTTCTTGTACCGCCACAGAAACCGTGGCGGTAGGCACTATCAGTGCCAGGGAATTCTTTCCCTGGCACTGATAAGGGGCTCCCCCGCCCCCAACCCCAGAGTCCTCCCCCCTCCCACTCCCGACCCCCCCCATATACATGCACATACATACACACCCATACACACAATCACCCACATATGCATACATTCATACACATTCACAGCAACACTCATGAACATACATCCAGGCACACACGCAATCACACAACACAACTTGCACTCAGACCCATTCATGCACACACACATTACACCCGCATGTATGCATTCAAACCCAGTCACGCACACCCCCACACACGCACACTGCACCCCCCACCCCCCCTCTCCAGTCGGAAAACCCGACTTACGTGCTTGCAGGTGGTTCTCTGGCAGGAGACGGGACGCGGCGCTGCTGCCAGCAGCAGCATCCACCAGCAAAACATTGCCAGGCCGTATCATGGGACATGATACGGCCGCCATGACCGTAGCCGGAATTCTGCCAGCCTGCTGGCGGAATCCAAGCTACGGTCATAATTCGATGGACAGTCGGTAGCAACGGCGACAGTATGTTGGTGGCTGTCGCCGTGGCAGTAGGCAGCATTTGCCGCCAATCTTGTAAAAAGGGCCATGGTATACACTGCAACCGCAGATGAGACACTCAGTCCACCACACATTCCTCAACAATGACTTACTCCTCATCTATGACTATTTCCTACTAACCGTCTATGGAATAATGTACATCTCAGTGGAATGGCGGCTATCCATTGTGGACCCTCAGGGCCTAGAGGTGACTGGACTAAATTGTCCTTGTTCAGCATTTGTTTTATGAAACTTGTTAGGATCACGTGCCCCAGCAAGTGTGGATTTCCTGTGGCCTTGTCCATAAGGGGGGCTTTGCATGCAATCCACCACCTTGACACTCTTGGTGAAACATCATGGCCTGCCCAGCCATCGTGGATGCAAGGTGGGTGCCAAATGATAGGGGTCTGGAAACTTCCCACCGACTATTCTAAGGTTTGGTAAATAATCATTCATCTGTCCTGGTTCAAGACCTGGCCTGGGCATACGTTACAAGGGGACATTGCATTAGTTGTACATGTGGGCACATTAGGGGCAATGCTATGTCCCCATAAAGTTTGGCCAAAGCCTGACCTGCATATCAAAGTTGTCTACACATTCAATCAATCAATCAATCAAGGAATTTATATCGCGCACTGCTCACCCGGAAGGGTCTCAAGGCGCTTGGGGGAGAGGGTCTGCTACTGCTCGAACTAATGACCCCTACCCTGTGCTATATTGTGCTACATGTGTAAAATGGCACACACATGGTGGCTGTATGGGTGCCCTTAGGCCCACAGTGAGTCTGGCGCTGCACTTGTTGCTGCAACTGTTTTCTTATATATTGAAAATCATGTGCACATGCATGTCAGATATCATCAAAGTACCAGGTACGCACTCAGCATTTACATCATATGAACATGTGATGTGACCTATATCACTTACAAATATCATGGTGGCAGGACCATGTTGTGAATACTGCTGAGATGATCTAGCTTGGGATAAATCATAGACTTGTCCCACAACCATCTGTAGCGGAGTTGTGTTTTAATTGTATGCACTACTGACTGTTGTCCAGCACAATATGGGTCCTTGCAGTACTACAGTCTAAATATATACAGGCCTCGATAAATCATTAAAATGTTACTAGAGCTGCTGGTTGAGTAACATGAATAACCTACTCAACCTAACTGTAATGTACTTGATCCGGAAATGGGTCTCAAATTGTGTCATCCTAGGCAAATATTGTATTTTAAAATTAACTTTTTCTTCGTTCTCACATATGAGTGCACCTTCAAATATGTGAGTGCAGCATTTCTGCTGTTAAAAAAAAAAAAAAAAAAAATCCTCTTTTGTTTGATTAAATACACTAAACATTTGCTCCATGTATAATAAATCTAGCCCACATATAGAGAACATATGATCCATGCATGACTTAACTCTTAGATTACTAATGCTTTGCCATCAGGGCAGGAGTGTTTTTCAGTTTATGTAAACACTCATTTCTAATAAATATATTACTAAGCATGATGTGGTAGCGCACTGTCATTTACAGACAGTAGATTTCCAAGAAATGTCCACAAACCTTCCTACTAACTTGCAGCTTTACTGATAAAACTATATAGTGTATTAACAATCTGTGAAAATTGGGTTTCAGAAAACATTTATTATTTGCACATCAACAAGTAAAGTGTTCTATTAAAAAAATGTTTTTCATCACGCAGAAGTAGAAAAAATGGCCTTTCACAGCTACTGAAATATATTTTGAAATGTTTCTAAAGTTGACTTAGTTATATAAATGTTGTGTGTTAGGAAAAACCTGATACCAAAAGCCTTTCATTTCACATGTGTCAAGACAGTTCACCTTATAAAATCCTGGAACTCTTGTAGGAGGCTGGCCTGGTTTGTAGTTGGTACCTATGGTACTTACACCTTATACCAGGTCCAGTTACCCCTTATTAGTGAAATGTAGTCAGTGTCTAGAAGCCAGGCTGTCTAAAAGTAGCTGTAGGCAGAGCAGCCAAGGCTGAACGAGGAGAGATGCAAAGCTCTTGCAATACCGCTGTAGTCACACAGTACTCACACACATAAAAGAAAATACTCACTGTTACACAAATAAAGGTACTTTATTTTAGTGCCACAAGGCCAAAAATACTTTGGAGACTATACTCTCTTAGGAGGTAAGTAAAATAACACAATAGTAACAAAAAACAGGTAAGAACACAGTAGAAAAAAGTGCAGATAGTGAAAATCACAGTAGGTTGCATTGGGCCTAGGGGGAACACAAACCATATACTAAAATAGTGGAATACGAATGTCAGATTCCCACCTAGGCAAGAGTAGTGTGTAGAGGGGTGCTGTAAGTGTAAGAAAACACCAAAGGTAATAAAATACCCCATGCCAGAGCCCAGGAAAGCAGGAGTAAAACACAGTAGCAGCCATGATAGAAGATAATGCAAGAACCAGAAGAGACTGCAAGACACCAAAACTGGATTCCTGGACCTGAAGACCTGTGGAAGAATGGGACCAAGTCCAAGAAGCACTGAAGAGTCCAGGGAGAACAGGAGCCCCTGCTAACCCGGATGAAGGTGCAAAAGAAGAACCACTAGTAAGACGACAAAGTCACTATTGCACCAAAGAAGACAGATGCGGGTTCCTGGTTGGTGCAGATGATTTCCCACACCAGATGGATGAATGCAGCCTGTTCGCTGGATTCCGCCAACAAGCTTTGGCACACGCAAAGCTCGCGGTTAGTGGAAAATGCTGCTGCCCGGGACCAGGAGGGACCTGGTGGCCTCCACCCAGGAGGGGGAAACAGAGGGGCTCTCAGCAACTCTGAGAGCCCTCAGAAGACCAGGTAGAGCGCTTGTGAGTCCCACAGCCCAGGGACAAAGGAGCTGCAAATGGAGGCTCACGCAGCACAACACAAAGGATTCCCACGCCACCTGAGAACCACTCAGGATGCTGTGCGTCGTAGGATGGAGTGCTGGGGGCCCATGCTGTGCTGTGCACGAAGAACTTCTTGGGAGGTCGCACACAAGCCTTGGCAACTGCAAGTCACATGGTGCACAGGGGTACTGCTTGCGTGGGGAGGCAAGCTCTTACCTCCACCAAAGTTGGAGAGCTGGACATTGGGGCTGTTGGAGTTACTTTAGTCCATCCCCCATGTTGTAAGATCCACGCCTGTCATCTGGAGAGGGGACCCAAGCTACCGGTCGTCGCTGCAGACAGGTGCCAGCTGAAGCAGGGAAGTGACTCCGCCATTCCACGGGAGATTCCTTCGGTTCTTCTGGTGAAGGCTAAAGACAGGCAGTCCTTGGAGGATGTACGACCTTGAAACTGTTGCAGTTGCTGGCAGGAGCTGAAGATACAATGTTGCAGAAGTCATCTTAGCTTTCTTTGTTGCAGTTTTGTAGAGTTCCAGGAGCAGTCAGTGGTTGTTCCGTCAGTAGAAGATGAAGTAAAGGATGCAGACGATTCCTGCTGGAGTCTTGCAATCTGAATCTGAAGAAACACCCAGAGGAGAGACCCTAAAAAGCCCTGAGAGGGGGATTGGTCACCTAACCAGGTAAGAACCTATCAGGAGGGGTCTCTGACATCACCTGCTGGCTATGGCCACTCAGATGCTCCCAGAGTGCCCCACCACCTTGGAATCCAAGATGGCAAAACCCAGGGACACTCTGGAGGAGCTCTGGGCACCACCCCTGGGGTGGTGATGGACAGGGGAATGGTCACTCCCCTTTCCTTTTTCCAGTTTTGCGCCAGAGCAGGGACTGCGGGTCCATGAACCAGTGTAGACCGGATGATGCGAGGAGGGCATCATCTGTGCCCTTCAAAGCATTTCCAGAGGCTCTGGGAGAATACCCCTCCCATGCCTGTAATATCCATTTCCAAAGGGAGAGGGTATAACACTCCCCTCACAAAGGAAATTCTTTGTTCTGCCTTCCTAGGATTGAGCTCCTCAAGCTCCAGGAGGGCAGAAGCCTGTCTGTGAGGTGGCAGCAGCTGGGGCTGCCTGGAAAACCTCAGAAGGCTGGTATGGAAGTAATGGGGGTCTACTGTGGAGCCCCCAGATGCATGCAATTGTGCAACCAATACCGGAATCAGTATTGGGGTACAATTCCCAGTTGTTAGACACCTTACTTGGCCATATTCGGAGTTACCATTTTGAAGCTGGACATAGGTCAATACCTATGTCCAGTGCACACTTAAAATGGCGTCCCGCACTCACAAAGTCTGGGAAAATGGGCCTGGAAGACATGGGGGCACCTCTGCTAGTGCAGGGGTGCCCTCAAACACAGGTACTTTGCACCCAGCCTCCAGGGTTGGAAGACCGGATATATAGGTGACTTATAAGTGACCTGGTGCAGTGAAAATGGCTGTGAAATAGCATATGCACTATTTCACACAGGCTGCAATGACAGTCCTGTCCTGTAGAAGCCTATGCATGGGCTCCCCATGGGTAGCAAAAGTAATGCTGCAGCCCATAGGGATCCCCTGGAACCCCAATGCCCTGGGAACCTAGCTCTAATATACTAGGGACTTTTAAGGGGGGGGTCCAGTATGCCAATTTGGGATGAAATGCTGGATTACCAGTATGTAAGGACACATTTGGAAACATGGAGAGCATGAGCACTGGGGTCCTGGTTAGCAGGACTCCAGTGACACAGTCAAGCATATTGACAAAAACAGTGAAACATACCGCCAAGTAGGCCAGAAACCATAAGCACTGTGGTCCTGACTAGCAGGATCCCAGTGACCCAGTCAAAAGACACTGACAAACAGGACAAAAATGGGTGTAACCATGCTAGAAAGAGGCTATTTTCTCACAACTCTGCAGTCACAAGGAAAAGTATTTCCATTGCAAGAAGGCAAACTGACTTTTGACCTCTGTCTCTGAACACAGAGGAAATGTGATAAGAAAAAGATTTAAAGGCATCTTAATTGCTAATTCAGTTTCTGACTGGACAGAACACATGTTCTTTGTCCACTGCCAGAAGGGTTGAGTGGAATCTAAAAATAGCTCGACCTCATGAAATAAAAATTGCCATTGTGAGTGGTCGAGTAGATTTTTGGAGCCCTGATATATCTGAAGGGTACTGAGGCACCTGTGGTGCAAGTGTCTTACATGAGCCCCCTAGAGACCTCTAAAGATATAGCCTACCATCTGTACTGTCTTGTGAGTAAGTGTAAGCTATGTGTGGCACACAGTGCTGTCAATAATGCTGTGACAAAGTTGTCAACAGGCATGCTATTTACATAAACATCTACTCTGACACCTGTCGTGATAAACATCTAATGAATATGTGGCCAGCCATTCCTTTTCTTAATACCCACAATTCTTTGCAAGCACGTGTTGCCCTTTGTGCTACAACCAAGCCATTCTCATTGCTCAACATTACAACAGACATGATGTCACCACCCTTACTCCGATTATATATTATTGGTCAGGCAAAACCATTATTCATAACATTCCACACCTCAGACTGACTCACACCAAACCCTGGATCGGCACACATGATGCACAAGATGACACTGACTGCATTGGGGTCTTCAAATCTGGCCACGTCACAAATGGTGTAGGGTGGGTATCCACTTGCAAGACATGAATGGAAAACATTGCTTAGTGATATTTGTACATATCAGTTAATGGACAACATCGTTTATTATTAGCTTGTTGGGCTGAGTGAGCAAGTCATCCTAGTAGTTGATCAGAGCAACTGACAAACATCTATGATCAGTCAATCACACGTAGTCCAAGATAATGGAGACCCATCACTTTCCAGACGCTTCTGTGGTGCTTTTCACTGCACCATATATACATGGCATTGCAATGCAGGTGTTTGTTAGCTCTGCACCTCCATGACCATATGGGACTGCATGACACTGTGTACTGCATCTTCAGGGCATGTGATGGTTGTTGCAGTGGCCATCCCACTGTGACACCCATAGCATTTGAGCCTGCCCCATGTGTTGTAGACATCTACCTGATTTTCACCGAAAACTGATAAACAACTGCTCAGGGGTTGTGTGGGTGTTCCAGAGTGTTGAGGAATGCCGTGATACATCCTTGTTTGAAGTTACTAATATGTGTGTGCCATCACAAGGCACACACACGAGCAATAATGCAATGGGAGTTTACCTATGTTTAAATAGTTGTACCTACCTGCACATAGACTGATTGAAATTATGGATGTATTGCCAATAGTGTGTGTCCAGCCATTGTTGGCATGGTATGCTCATATTTTTTCAAGGAGGGATAAGAACATGCACATAGACATACGCCTCAACACAGACACACTTGCTCTGTGGTCCAAGGATGCATATGTTGGTACAGGTTTCTAAGTACTGTGCCAGTGATGGCGCAGATGCAGGGCAGCCCCATACTCTCAGTAAGATGCAGCAGGCCTGTGGTACGAAATCAGCACGTGTGTGTAGTAATAGTCCTAGTTTGGGGTTTATATGATACATAATGTACAGGAAGAGGAAAGTGCTAGTAGTATAGACCCAGTGCAT
The DNA here is from genome assembly GCF_031143425.1 of Pleurodeles waltl. NCBI lineage: Eukaryota > Metazoa > Chordata > Amphibia > Caudata > Salamandridae > Pleurodeles > Pleurodeles waltl. The sequence continues at coordinate 957,119,722 of NC_090446.1, read as the reverse complement.
AGTCAAGCTCCCTTACATGGCCTTGGTCAATGACACAAAGTGGCAGATTTAATGACAGTGGTGCAGCCCCAAGTGCATCACTACGGTCCTTGTGGCCCTTACTGCACCCCTTGCCCCCGCCATGTGTGTGCCTAATGAGAATTAAGGCACAGCATGATGCAGGTAGGGTCCAACTGCATCTATTTATGTGTAGGAAAATGATGTACTCAGCAGGAGTTGCAACAAAACAAATCATCACGACTTCTGCTGAGTAAATGAGGCCCATCACATACATTTATATGCCCCATGTAACACGTGCTCTCCGCATCCGTTCAAAGTGCATGAAATATGGAATTTAGGTATTTCTGATTTTTCCTAGGGGCTTTTAAATTTGCCCCCCAAACAGGTTTTGGGCCCCCTTCCCATACATAATGCATGACGAAGGCCTCATGTTGTGCTGCTCAAAACCGAGTTGCCCTATGCATGCATCGCAACACTTTGTAATGGTTGTGCAGGGAAGATGGCACATCTGCCCTGCCTCAGCTTCATTATTGTACATTAGAATGACAGCCCTAAGGTGGTGCAGGGGCTCTTAATACAGGCAGTATACAACATGTCCAGATCCTTAAACATGACATGCTCACTCAACCGTATCAGCACCTGTCATGCACGTGCAAATAATGGGCTTTGTAAGGGAATGGGATACTTACCAACTGCTCCACCAATCTCGATGCCCAGGTGATCCAGCAGATCTTGCTCCCTTGTGATGTCAGCCCAGCGGTGTTTCAATCGGTGGTCATTCCTTCCGGTGGCAAAACCTCTAGTCAGGTGACAGAGCACCTTGCCCCACCACAGCTTCCTGGCCTCTGTGGGGTAGCCCTGTATGACACGGCTACCCAGTACCAGCTTCACGGGGAGGTCATGTACTAGCCAAATAAAGCCCCCCCGCTCATCGGTCGACATCCTGGACATCTTCCCTTTTCCTGACATAATACACTGCAAATGCAGTTGACAGAAAGAAAATGCCCTAAGACTACCCCAAAAACCCAAAAAACTATGCTACCCCAGACAAACACCCCACAAAATAGTGACAGATACAGAACACTTCCAATACAAAAGACAGATTAAAAGAAAATACATAACAGCTACAGGACACAGCATAAAAACACTCCAAATACTCCAAAGCTCCAACAGCACCAGCTCCACACACCCTCACATAATCACAGATAATAAGACTGTGGAGTGAAAGTGGACTCATTTTTCCATGTATGCAGGCAGGATGTCCTGTTTCATCACTTCCTGGGCGTCTGCACCACGTTTCCAGTCATGTGATGTTTCTTTTGACGCATGACGGTTATGCCCCAGTTTTTTCCCATTGTGCGTGAAAAGGCCTGTGGACGTACGGTAGGCGCTCATGGGCTAGGCGTCTTTTTGCTTAGGAGAAAAGTATGGTGTATGCATGTACATTTTTGACGCATGGCGGTCATGCGTCTAATTTTCCCCCGTTGTGCGTGAAAAGGTCGGTGAATGTGCGATAGATGCTCAGGGTCCAGGCATCTTTTATCTGTGGAGAAAAGTATGAGGTTTAGGGATTTGCGTCTGTATTTTAGACACATGACAGTCATGCGTCTAATTTTCCCCATGGTGTGTGAAACGGTCTTTGGACGTGTGATATACGCTCAGGAACCAGGTGTCATTTTTCTGACGTTGCAGAGTGTATATATAAGCCGTTTGCATCATTAGTTTTTGACGCATGATGGGAATCCGTGTAATTTTGCAGTGTAGGCCTTGAGTGCACCCAGATTCACTTAACATGTCACATGGGCTATGCAACAATCTTGTAATTATGGTATGGCTACATGTGTGTAGCTATCCAGTCGTATCTTTACGGTGACATTGGTGTGTTGAACCTATACATTTGTATATGAGCCTGCTGCATGTGATTACTCATACCTTGTGCTTATGTGCATGTATAGCTACACTGTGTCCACATACATTTTAGCACATGTGGTCTATGAGTGTACATGTGTGTTTGAACACTTATTTGTGGGAGTACTACATTGCTATGTCTGATATACAAATTTACACATGCCAACAAAACAAAATATATGATGGCCTATGTCCAAAACATGGTAAGGCATGTGATAGCCATGACAATTTGTACTCGAGGATGCAGTAGACTAGGACTGGGTTGACATCACATTACTCCTGCTAATTTGTGGTGCAGCAGGCGTACAATAGACTCCCGGTTCAGTCGGTACGAACTGATGACATCTTGTTCCCTGAGGCCAAGGATGGTTGTCGGCTGTCTGAAGATCCTCTCCCGCCTTCTGCGCTGCCTTTGTGGCTGCTGTGGTGTGTTTGGAGTTGCTGCAGTGGTGATAAAGGGACCTGCTGACTTTGTTGACATCTGCGATGTGTGCCAAGCTGGAGCAGTACCACTTATATGTTGTCCTCGACGTTGCAAATGCCCCTTCTGTTTTTTTTTCCTTGAGTGGTGGTTTGTGGGCTCTTTTTCAACACCTGAATTGACGCTAATTGGACTTAGCATCATTTTTGCGGTGTGCTTCTTGGTATGTGTCGTTTTTGCATCGGGAATACGCTAGAGGACTAGCATCATTTTTTGGGATTGGAACGCATACCTTGCTTCTCATTGTTGCAGTGAGATGCAAGGTGGGTTGGCGCGTCCTAAAAATTGAGCTAGCTCCAATATTTCGACGCTAGATAGATCTAGCGTCAAAATATAAATATGGAGTTAAGTTAGTGCCGCTTTAGCGTTTAAAAAAAAAAAAAAAAAAAAAAAGACGCTAGCTTTCCATAAATATGGGCCTAAGTATGCCTTTAGCACTTGACCTTGCAGAAAAAGTGTAGAAAAAGGCCACTGGTGGCATGGTTACTCCCACACCTTTTGCCTAGTGTTGATGCCAGCTTTGATTGGAAGTGTGCTGGGACCCTGCTAACCAGGCCCCAGCACCAGTGTTCTTTCCCAGAACTGCACCTTTGTTCCCACAATTGGCACAGCCCTGTCACACAGTTAGGTCCCTTGTAAAAGGTACCCCTGGTACCAAGGGCCCTGTGGCCAGGGAAGATCCCTAAGGGCTGCAGCATGTATTATGCCACGCTAAGGAACCCCTCTCCCAGTACCTGCACACTGCCTTGCAGCTTGTGTGTGCTAGTGGGGAGAAAAGACAGTCGACATGGCACTCCCCTCAGAGGGCCATGCCCACAAAACACTGCCTGTGGCATAGGTAAGTCACTCCTCTAGCAGGCCTTACAGCCCTAAGGCGGGGTGCACTATACCTCAGTTGAGGGCATAGCTGCATGAGCACTATGCCCCTACAGTGTCTAAGTCAATTCTTAGACATATTAAGAGCAGGGTAGCCATACTATAGTATATGGTCTGGGAGTTCGTCATTACGAACTCCACAGCACCATAATGACTACACTGAATACTGGGAAGTTTGGTATCAAACTTCTCAACACAATAAACACACACTGATGCCAGTGTGGAATGTATTGAAAAATGCACACAGGGGACATCTTAGAGAGGCCCCCTGTATGTCAGCCAGCCTCCCTCTGCAGGAACTGGTGTTACAGCGCCCCAGGGCACTCCAGCTAGTGGAGATGCCCGCCCCCCCCCACCCCCGGACAAGCCCCCACGTTTGGCGGCAAGTCCAGAGGTATAATGAGAAAAATAAGGAAGAGTCACCCCCTCAGCCAGGACCAGCCCTAGGGTGTCCAGAGCTGAAGTGACCCCCTCCTTGAGAAATCCTCCATCTTGCTTTGGAGGAGTAGGACCAATAGGCACAGGGATGTCCCCCCCCCCCCCTTCTCCCCCACCAAAGAGGGGGGGGGGCACAAGGAGGGTGTAGCCACCCTCATGGACAGTAGCCATTGGCAACTACTCCCTGACCCTAACACACCCATAAGTTTAGTATGTAGGGGCGACCCTGAACCCAGCTTTGTAGATTCCTAACAACCTCAAGAAAGAAATACTGCTGAGCCCTGTTTGCACCCGCCAGCCCCAGTGCAGCTGAGGGTGCGTGTCTGGGGCCTACTTGGGGCCCCTCCAATGCTCCTCTAAACCCCCCTGTCTCCATAAGGGCCCACGTTATTTTGGCTCCTGTTTGACCTCTGTACCTAACCAGCCCTGTGTTGCTGGTGCTGGGTGTTTGGGGTGGGCTACCTATGCCCCGGAGACTGAAACCGTAAGTTTGTTACTTACCTCAAAAACTGTACTTTACTTACCTCCCCCTGGAACTGTTGAAAATTGCACTGTGTCCACTTTTAAAATAGCTTTTAGGCATTTTAAAGAAAACTGTGTACATTGTTGATTCCATTCAAAGTTCTAAGTAATACTATGCAAAGTACCTTTCATTTAATGTACGTACCTGCTAAATGAATCTTGTGGTTCTAGAAATAAATTAAGAAAGATTATTTTTCTGTATAAAAACCTATTGGCCTGGAGTTGTCATTGAGTGTGTGTTTTCACTTATTGCTTGTGTGTGTACAACAAATGCTTAACACTACCCTCTGATAAGCCTGACTGCTTGCCACACTACCACAAATAGAGCATTAGTATTGTCTATTATTGCCTCTGTCAAGCCTCTTGGGGAACCCCTGGACTCTGTGCACACTATGGCCCTCATTTCAACCTTGGTGGGCGGCAACTGCCGCCTGCCAAGTTGAAACCGCCGGGTGGCTGCACTCCCACAGGGCCTATTTGGAGATCCCCGCTGGGCCGGCGGTTCCGCCCGCCGGCCCAGTGGGGATCTCGGCCGCAACACGGGAGCTGGCTCCAAATGGAGCCAGCGGTGTTGCGGCTGTGCGACGGGTGCCGTTGGACCCGTCACACTTTTAACTGTCTGCATAGCAGACAGTGAAAAGCTCCATGGGGCCGTGGCAGGGGGCCCCTGCACTGCCCATGCCAGTGGCATGGGCAGTGCAGGGGCCCCCATGGGCCCCGCAACTCCCCTTTCCGCCAGCCTTTTCATGGCGGTTCAAACCGCCATGAAAAGGCTGGTGGGAGGGGGACTCGTCATCCCCTGGGCAGCGCTGCAAGCAGCGCTGCCCTGGGGGATTTATACCGCCGGGACAAAAGTGGCAGGAAACCGTCGGTCTCGGGGGTGCGACTCCAACACTTTTGCCGCAGTCATAATTCCCAGTGAAGCACCGCCAGCCTGTTGGCGGTGCTTCCGACAAAATAGCCCTGGCGGTCAAAGAGCGCCAGGGTTGTAATGACCCCCTATATCTCATTTTGAAATAGTATGACCAAGCTCTGTGTGAGCTCCCCATTCTGGCTGTCTATATCTTGCTTTCTTGCTTAATTCAGACTACCATGTACCACATAGTACCTTTTCTGATGTCAATTACATGGTTTCACAGGCCACGCCTGCATGCTCTGATTTCTCTGTTGGACCATAATGGTAGTGGCGTGTGCTCCGATTAGCCCCTTGAATTTAGAGAGCAGCTGTATTTCCCCAGCACAACTGGCAGGTGTCTGCAGTGCTGCACAGGTGTCAGGAGAGTGGAGGCAGCACCAGTTGACGAGGTGGTGGTGGAGTTGTGGAGCTCAGACTCAGCTTTGGAATCTTCTTTTGGCCCTGGCACAACCCATCTGAGTGCCCACTGCTGGTGTGTTCTTATTTCCTGATGCCAGCTTCTCCAGCACTGCAGTTCGCTGCTTCAGGCACTTTGGCTTATTTGTCGTGTAGGCTGTGGATTGCGGTCTGTTTCTTGTGGTGCTCAGGTGATTACATTTAACACACACTGGCTTCCCTGTGGTTGGTGTCTGTAGGGAATCTGGTCAAAACTGTAGTTCACAGGCATCATCTGTTCACAGTGGTACGTATTTGGAGCACGCTGCAGCGGCACCTCTGAAGCACCAGGGTCTCACTGTAGAGCAGCACACATCCTTCCTCAGTGCAGTAGCCGCTCTTGCTCATCCCCCTTGGCTCCGTTATGGGCCTTTTTCTGAGCAGTGTCTCCCTCATGCAAGGAGACCTCCAAAGGCACACCTGAGCAGCCGGCCAGTTCTCTTCCTCGATCCAGAGTCCAAATAGGCATTCTTGGGAGAAGTAAGGAATTTACAAAAGTTTCTGGTCCACAATACAGCATTGAGACTTGGAGGCGGAGACTCCAACCCTGGAGAACAGCGATTTTTTTATTTATTTTTATTTTTATTTTTTTAATTATTTTTTACTTTTTTAAGCCACTGTAGGAAGCTGGCACTCTGCACAAAGTACTTCATTTTAGTGCACTATAGAGAGTCCAGTTGACCCATAAAGGTTTGCAGAGGCAGAAATAGAGAGGTCTGGTGCTATCTTTGTGGTAATGTGAGTGAGCAGTTAGGCTTATCAACAAGTCGCGTAAAGCATTTGTTGTACTCACAGGCAATAAATGAGACAAACACTCAAAGAATAAATCTGAGACCAATTTAGAAAAATAACTGCTGCTTTTATATACACTTTGAGCCAAACAACTTTGTTATACGGTAAGCAGTTTTTAAACTAACAGTTTTCAGAGTCTTCAATGTTAATCTATGGGAGGAAAACTAGAATGCAGTTTCAAAGGTATGTACACGATTTATAATCCCAGTTTTCAGAGTTTGAGACTAGCACCGGGCAAAGCTCAGATGGGTACCAAGTGTAAACCCACAGACATGGGGGCGCCTGGGTGCAGTGATCGGAATCAGTGCCTAGTGTTAATCAATGGGGACTGGGGGGGCGGGATGAAGACGCGCTACTCCCAGGTAAGTACAAGTGGTGTCAGTTTGGTGTCTGGGGTTGAGTTGGGCACCAGGGGCTCCACAAGGCAGCACCAGACTAACAACCTCAGCAGCACAGGGGTGGCCGGGTGCAGAGTGCCAACACAGTGTTGGGCGCTCAATGCTATCCAATGGGGACCGTGGGTATCCGCTGAAGTGCTGCTTACAGGTGAGTAAAGCTGGGTTAAGGGTCGATCTCCTGATGTTGGAGGTAAGTACAAGGAGGGGGGGGGCACAAGGCAGTACCAAGCTTACACCCTCAGTGGCACAGGGAAGACCATTTGCAGAGTGCCAACAAGGCATCGGGCACCCAATGTTATTCAATGAAGAAGATCACTTTCAGAAACAGGCTGCAGGCTTTGTCCAGGAGAGGTCATCCCACAGCCGTCCCGGTAAGTAGAGCTGCCTGGGGGTCATAGGGACACCAACAGTCCTGCTCCCCAAGGCCCAGGGGCTCCGGGTGCAGGGATATCTTTTGGTGTTGGAAACAGCTTACCGGGCAGGTTGTGGTCATGGGGAGTCCTCAGATTTAGGCTGCAGGCGACACCGTGGAGTCCGGCAGGGGTCAGCACACAGTGGACTGTTGGTCAGAAGCGCTAGGGAAACTTCACTGGACTAGTGGGCTGACTTAGACTGGTGCTGGGAGGTCGGGTGCAGAGGTAGTTCCAGGCCGTGGGTTCACGGTTTCTCTGGCAGACTTCTTCTTTAGAGATGGTTTCTCTTGGACAGGTCCGCTGTCCACAGGAGGTCTTGGTGTTTATCAAAGACAAGCAGTCCTCCCAAGGCTTTGGAGTTCGCTGGGCTGCAGGACAGTTGTCTTCTTGGTGCAGGTTTCTTTGAAGACTGCATACAGGTCGGTAGGGCTTGTCCCAAGTCAGTTGGTGTCTTTGGTCTTCTCTACTGGGTGACTCTTTTGAGGTACCCAGGGTTTTGGGGTTCCAGGAGATCCCTATGGGCTGCAGCATTTTTTTTGCCACCCATAGGGAGCTCAGACAATTTTTACACAGGCTGCGACTGCAGCCTGAGTGAAATAACGCCCACATTATTTCACAGCCATTTTTCACTGCTCATAAGTAACTTGCAGGTCACCTATATGTCTAACCTTCACTTAGTGAACGTTGGGTGGCAAGTTACTTAGTGTGTGGACACCCTGGCACTAGCCAAGATGCCCCCACATCGTTCAGGGCAAATTCCCCGGACTTTGTGAGTGCAGGGATGTAGGAGGCTGGACTGGCTTGTAGTGAGTACCAAGGGGTACTTGCACCTTGCACCAGGCCCAGTTATCCCTTATTAGTGTATAGGGTGTCTAGCAGCTTAGGCTGATAGATAATGGTAGCTTAGCAGAGCAGCTTAGGCTGAACTAGGAGACGTGTGAAGCTACTACAGTACCACTTAGTGTCATATGCACAATATCATAAGAAAACACAATACACAGTTATACTAAAAATAAAGGTACTTTATTTTTATGACAATATGCCAAAGTATCTTAGAGTGTACCCTCAGTGAGAGGATAGGAAATATACACAAGATATATATACACAATAGCAAAAATATGCAGTATAGTCTTAGAAAACAGTGCAAACAATGTATAGTTACAATAGGATGCAATGGGGAAACATAGGGATAGGGGCAACACAAACCATATACTCCAAAAAAGGAATGCGAACCACGAATGGACCCCAAACCTATGTGACCTTGTAGAGGGTCGCTGGGACTATTAGAAAATAGTGAGAGTTAGCAAAATAACCCTCCCCAAGACCCTGAAAAGTGAGTGCAAAGTGCACTAAAGTTCCCCTAAGGACAAAGAAGTCGTGTTAGAGGAATAATGCAGGAAAGACACAAACCAGCAATGCAACAACTGTGGATTTCCAATCTAGGGTACCTGTGGAACAAGGGGACCAAGTCCAAAAGTCACAAGCAAGTCGGAGATGGGCAGATGCCCAGGAAATGCCAGCTGCGGGTGCAAAGAAGCTTCTACTGGACAGAAGAAGCTGAGGTTTCTGCAGGAACGAAAGGGGCTAGAGACTTCCCCTTTGGTGGACGGATCCCTCTCGCCGTGGAGAGTCGTGCAGAAGTGTTTTCCCGCCGAAAGAACGCCAACAAGCCTTGCTAGCTGCAAATCGTGCGGTTAGCGTTTTTGGACGCTGCTGAGGCCCAGGAGGGACCAGGAGGTCGCAAATTGGACCAGCAGAGAGAGGGGACGTCGAGCAAGACAAGGAGCCCTCTCTGAAGCAGGTAGCACCCGGAGAAGTGCCAGAAACAGGCACTACGAGGATGCGTGAAACGGTGCTCGCCGAAGTTGCACAAAGGAGTCCCACGTCGCCGGAGACCAACTTAGAAAGTCGTGCAATGCAGGTTAGAGTGCCGTGGACCCAGGCTTGGCTGTGCACAAAGGATTTCCGCCGGAAGTGCACAGGGGCCGGAGCAGCTGCAAAGTCGCGGTTCCCAGCAATGCAGCCCAGCGAGGTGAGGCAAGGACTTACCTCCACCAAACTTGGACTGAAGAGTCACTGGACTGTGGGGGTCACTTGGACAGAGTCGCTGGATTCGAGGGACCTCGCTCGTCGTGCTGAGAGGAGACCCAAGGGACCGGTAATGCAGCTTTTTGGTGCCTGCGGTTGCAGGGGGAAGATTCCGTCGACCCACAGGAGATTTCTTCGGAGCTTCTGGTGCAGAGAGGAGGCAGACTACCCCCACAGCATGCACAAGCAGGAAAACAGTCGAGAAGGCGGCAGGATCAGCGTTACAGAGTTGCAGTAGTCGTCTTTGCTACTATGTTGCAGGTTTGCAGGCTTCCAGCGCGGTCAGCAGTCGATTCCTTATCAGAAGGTGAAGAGAGAGATGCATAGGAACTCTCCCTTTGGTAATAGGTGTGAAGAGCTGGGGAGGAGTAGCCTCCCCCAGCCTCTGGAAATGCTTTGATGGGCACTGATGGTGCCCATCTCTGCATAAGCCAGTCTACACCGGTTCAGGGATCCCCCAGCCCTACTCTGGCGTGAAACTGGACAAAGGAAAGGGGAGTGACTACTCCCCTGACCAGTACCTCCCAGGGGAGGTGCCCAGAGCTCCTCCAGTGTGTCCCAGACCTTTGCCATCTTGGATTCAGAGGTGTTGGGGTACAATGGACTGCTCTGAGTGGCCAGTGCCAGCAGGTGACGTCAGAGACCCCCTCTGATAGGCTCTTACCTTTCTTGGTAGCCAATCCTCCTTTCATGGTAGCCAAACCTCCTTTTCTGGCTATTTAGGGTCTCTACTCTGGGGAATTCTTCAAATAACGAATGCAAGAGCTCACCAGAGTTCCTCTGTATCTCCCTCTTCGCCTTCTACCAAGGATCGACCACTGACTGCTCCAGGACGCCTGAAAAACTGCAACAAAATAGCAAGACGACTACCAGCAACATTATAGCGCCTCATCCTGCCGGCTTTCTCAACTGTTTCCTGGTGGTACATGCTCTGGGGCTCACCTGCCTTCACCCTGCACTGGAAGCCAAGAAGAAATCTCCTGTGGGTCGACAGAATCTTCCCCCTTCTAACGCAGGCACCAAAAGACTGCATCACCGGTCCTCTGGGTCCCCTCTCATCCTGACGAGCCTGGTCCCTGGAACACAGGAACTCTATCCAAGTGACTCCCACAGTCCAGTGATCCTTCAGTCCAAGTTTGGTGGAGGTAAGTCCTTGCCTCCCCACGCTAGACTGCAAACCTGTGTACTGCATGATTTGCAGCTGCTCCGGCTCCTGTGCACTCTTCCAGGATTTCATTTGTGCACAGCCTAGCCTGGGTACCCAGCACTCCATCCTGCAGTGCTCAACCCTCTGAGTTGGCCTCTGGCGTCGTGGGGCCCTCCTTTGTGACTCTGAGCCATCTCCGGTTCACAAATCTTCTAAGTGACTGTTCGGGTACGTCTGCGGGTGCTGCCTGCTTCTGTGGAGGCTTTCTTAGTTGCTGAGCGCCCCCTCTGTCTTCTCCTCCAAGGGGCGACATCCTGGTCCTTCCTGGTCTCCAGCAGCACCCAAAAACCTCTACCGCGACTCTTGCACCTAGCAAGGCTTGTTTGCAGTATTTCTGTGTGGGAACACTTCTGCAACCTTCATCGCGACGTGGGACATCTTCCATCCAAAGGAGAAGTTCCTAGTCCTCTTTGTTGTTGCAGAAATCCAAGCTTCTTCCATCTGGAGGCAGCTTCCTTGCACCTTCATCTGGGGTTTCCTGGGCTCCTGCACCCCCCTGGACACTATCGCGACTCTTGGACTTGGTCCCCTTACCTTGCAGGTCCTCAGGTCCAGGAATCCACCTTCAATGCTTTGCTGGTGTTTGTTCTTCTTGCAGAATCCCCCTATCACGACTATTGTGTCCTTTTGGGGTAGTAGGTGTACTTTACTCCTACTTTACAGGGTCTTGGGTGGGGTATCTTGGACACCTGGACTGTTTTCTTACAGTCCCAGTGACCCTCTACAAGCTCCCATAAGTCTGGGGTCCATTCAAGATTCGCATTCCACTTTTGGAGTATATGGTTTGTGTTGCCCCTAGACCTATGTTCACCTATAGCAACCTATTGTAATTCTACACTGTTTGCATTACTTTTCTGACTCTTACTTACCTGTTTTGGGTTTGTGTACATATAACTTGTGTATATTACTTACCTTCTTACTGAGGGTACTCACTGAGATACTTGTGGCATATTGTCATAAGAATAAAGTACCTTTATTTTTAGTAATTCTGTGTATTGTGTTTTCTTATGATTCTGTGCTGTATGATATAAGTGGGATAGTAGGGGCTTTGCATGTCTCCTAGTTCAGCCTAAGCTGCTTTGCCAGACCTACCTTCTATCAGCCTAAGCTGCTAGAAACACCTCTATTCTACTACTAAGGGATAACTGGACCTGGCACAGGGTGTAAGTACCTTTGGTACCCACTACAGGCCTGGCCAGCGTCCTACGAGCCCTAACCTTATTGGCCTAATACCTTCCATACAAGATGGAGGAATTTCAAAAGTAGTGTCCACTTCAGCTTATTCACCTTAGGGGTTGGACTGGCATGAAGTGGGCACACATCCTAATTTACTTAATGTTCTGCCTGCCCTGCTGCTAAAAGTGTGGTCATGAACTGGGGGTTGGCCTGCTGTCCCATTTGGAGAGGCCTGGGTCGCATTTCAAAGGTGGCAAAGCATTTGAAGCTCCTTGCCCTGGAATGTGCATCCTGCCTGGGAGAGGAGGTACCACCTCTGCCAAGAGCTGGTTTTGTCCTGAGCCCGTGAGATCATTGGCTCAGATCTCAGGGGGCCAGAACTCTGACTAAGTTGACTGTACTGGTTTGCCCAGTCATTGCCCACACTAGGAGTTGTCAGGTTTTCAAGGGGAACCTCTAAGGTGCCCTCTGAGCGAAGTATATGAATAAATCCATTACTACATTCAGTGAGGGTTTGTTGTCAGTGAATGTGGCTGGGGAACTCGTAATGACCAGTGTTCAACACATACTCAAAATGGCTTCATTGTTCACTTATTATATCTGAGAATCAACAAAGATATAGAAAGGGGCATATCTGCTCATGCAAGTATGCCCCCACATGAAATATAATGCACCCTGCCTTTAGGACTGAAAGGTCTGCAAGAGGGGTAACTTACATATATTGCATGAAGTGTAGAGGGGACAGGGTGCACAGTCTGTGTATAAATGTAATCTTTACATTTTAGTTCTGCACCAAGACACGCAGCCTGCGAAAGCAGCACTGTTTGTACTTAGTGAGGGGATCCATGAGGGTGGCACAATTTATGCTGCAGCGCTCATGGGCCTTCCTTCAGTACCCCATGCCCCAAGTATCAGGGATCCCATTTACTAGGGACTTACAGTAGTAGCTAAAGGTTTGCCAATTGGGAAAAATGACTCTGCAGTTTTGGGGAAAGAGATCTGGCACTGGGAACCTGTTTAGCAGGGACCCTGTGCACTTTCAGTGGAGATTGCACCAGAAACCAGGCAAAAAGTGAGGAGGGGGTGACCTTTTCAAAAGAGGCACTTTCCTACAGTCACTGGTTAGGAGACTCTGGAATCTGTCAAAGAAATCTTTGCACACTGACTGAAAGTTTTTCTTCTCTGTCTTTCTTATAAAGTTGCAGGGAGAGTTTGTGCATTCCAGTAGGTGCTCAGAGACTGCTTCTGGACAGCTCTGCACGTTTTCTTGTTCCACTAAGATCGGCCAAGCCAATCTTCACAAGCTGTGCACAGGTTTTTTGGGTTTGAGCTGGAAGTCTTCTACAAGGAGAAACGCACCGGGACACAAAGGCAAGGTAGTCTGCCCCACATAACTACCTGTTCTCGTGTGAAAGGGGGCCTTCCAGAGAGTATTGGGCAGTAAGGGACTGGCAGAAACTCCCTAGCTTCAAAGGGGCCGCCTGTCTTTCGTTGATACTCCCACTACAAGGGAGCCTTGTAATGTGTCTTGGGCATCTTGCAATTTAAATATGTCTGCGGTCTCCTTGTAGCCCTCTGTCTTAGGTTCCACTTTGAGTGCAGCAAATACAGCAAATGCAGTGGCCGCCTGTGTAGGAGGCTGGCCTGGCTTGTAGTGGGTACCAGAGGTACTTACACCTTGTGCCAGGTCCAGTTATCCCTTATTAGTGTAGAAGAGGTGTTTCTTATGGATACAACTACCTGTGGATTCCTCACCTAATGAATACTCCCATAGCGCCAGCATTCGACGGAAATCTTCTTACTAGTCTCTGCACGTCGACGAGGACGTCACTCTAGCCCACGCGACCCCGTCTGACGTCATACAGGCAATGAGAGGTCCTCGACGACGTGCGGACGTCAGTTCCCTTTTTTCCGTGCATTCGAAACGGTTATCTTCGAGGGAGCAACTGTTACTTTTGTGGTTACAGTGTATTTTTGCTGCGTAGTCTTTCGCTGTGGTAATAATGTCGCAGAGAAAGTCTGGATTCAAGCCTTGTCGTGAGTGTGGAGGCAAGATGTCGGTGACGGATCCTCATTCCGATTGCCTTTGGTGTTTGAGCTCCGACCACGACGTCTCGACTTGTGATTCATGCCAGCACATGAATTCAAAGGCCCTCAAGGAACGTGAGGCGAAGCTGTTTATGGCGAAATCGAAGGAGAAGCATCACAAGAAGTCTTCTTCTCCAAGACATCGGCGTCATCAAGACTCCCGGCGCCGTAGAGAATCTCGGCGTCATTCGAAGGAGACTCGTTCCAGGTCTTCGGATCGGCGCCGAAGGACATGGGAGATCAGTCCCACGGTTACGCCGCATCCTTCGACGCCGTTGCCCTCTCCGGCGTCTCCAACTTCACCTGGACAGGCGTCGGTGTGAGAAGGTAGCCTCTTTCTAGCCTTGTTACCCCCACTTTTGGCCTGTTTGTGAGTGTATGTCAGGGTGTTTGTCACTGTTTTCACTGTCTCACTGGGATCCTGATAGCCAGGCCTCAGTGCTCATAGTGAAAACACTATGTTTTCAGTATGTTTGTTATGTGTCACTGGGATCCTGCTGGTCAGGACCCCAGTGCTCATAGGTTTGTGGCCTATATGTATGTGTCACTGGGACCCTGTCACACAGGGCCCCAGTGCTCATAGGTGTGCATGTATATGTTCCCTGTGTGGTGCCTAACTGTCTCACTGAGGCTCTGCTAACCAGAACCTCAGTGGTTATGCTCTCTCATTACTTTCAAATTGTCACTGACAGGCTAGTGACCATTTTTACCAATTTACATTGGCTTACTGGAACACCCTTATAATTCCCTAGTATATGGTACTGAGGTACCCAGGGTATTGGGGTTCCAGGAGATCCCTATGGGCTGCAGCATTTCTTTTGCCACACATAGGGAGCTCTGACAATTCTTACACAGGCCTGCCACTGCAGCCTGAGTGAAATAACGTCCACGTTATTTCACAGCCATTTTACACTGCACTTAAGTAACTTATAAGTCACCTATATGTCTAACCTTTACCTGGTAAAGGTTAGGTGCAAAGTTACTTAGTGTGAGGGCACCCTGGCACTAGCCAAGGTGCCCCCACATTGTTCAGAGCCAATTCACTGAACTTTGTGAGTGCGGGGACACCATTACACGCGTGCACTACATATAGGTCACTACCTATATGTAGCTTCACCATGGTAACTCCGAATATGGCCATGTAACATGTCTATGATCATGGAATTGCCCCCTCTATGCCATCCTGGCATTGTTGGTACAATTCCATGATCCCAGTGGTCTGTAGCACAGACCCTGGTACTGCCAGACTGCCCTTCCTGGGGTTTCACTGCAGCTGCTGCTGCTGCCAACCCCTCAGACAGGCAGCTGCCCTCCTGGGGTCCAGCCAGGCCTGGCCCAGGATGGCAGAACAAAGAACTTCCTCTGAGAGAGGGTGTGACACCCTCTCCCTTTGGAAAATGGTGTGAAGGCAGGGGAGGAGTAGCCTCCCCCAGCCTCTGGAAATGCTTTGTTGGGCACAGATGTGCCCAATTCTGCATAAGCCAGTCTACACCGGTTCAGGGACCCCTTAGCCCCTGCTCTGGCGCGAAACTGAACAAAGGAAAGGGGAGTGACCACTCCCCTGACCTGCACCTCCCCTGGGAGGTGTCCAGAGCTCCTCCAGTGTGCTCCAGACCTCTGCCATCTTGGAAACAGAGGTGCTGCTGGCACACTGGACTGCTCTGAGTGGCCAGGGCCACCAGGTGACGTCAGAGACTCCTGCTGATAGGCTCCTTCAGGTGTTAGTAGCCTATCCTCTCTCCTAGGTAGCCAAACCCTCTTTTCTGGCTATTTAGGGTCTCTGTCTCTGGGGAAATTTTAGATAACGAATGCATGAGCTCAGCCGAGTTCCTCTGCATCTCCCTCTTCACCTTCTGATAAGGAATCGACCGCTGACCGCGCTGGAAGCCTGCAAACCTGCAACATAGTAGCAAAGATGACTACTGCAACTCTGTAACGCTGATCCTGCCGCCTTCTCGACTGTTTTCCTGCTTGTGCATGCTGTGGGGGTAGTCTGCCTCCTCTCTGCACCAGAAGCTCCGAAGAAATCTCCCGTGGGTCGACGGAATCTTCCCCCTGCAACCGCAGGCACCAAAAAGCTGCATTACCGGTCCCTTGGTTCTCCTCTCAGCACGACGAGCGAGGTCCCTCGAATCCAGCGACACCGTCCAAGTGACCCCCACAGTCCAGTGACTCTTCAGCCCAAGTTTGGTGGAGGTAAGTCCTTGCCTCACCTCGCTGGGCTGCATTGCTGGGAACCGCGACTTTGCAAGCTACTCCGGCCCCTGTGCACTTCCGGCGGAAATCCTTCGTGCACAGCCAAGCCTGGGTCCACGGCACTCTAACCTGCATTGCACGACTTTCTAAGTTGGTCTCCGGCGACGTGGGACTCCTTTGTGCAACTTCGGCGAGCACCGTTTCACGCATCCTCGTAGTGCCTGTTTCTGGCACTTCTCCGGGTGCTACCTGCTTCAGTGAGGGCTCTTTGTCTTGCTCGACGTCCCCTCTCTCTGCAGGTCCAATTTGCGACCTCCTGGTCCCTCCTGGGCCCCAGCAGCGTCCAAAAACGCCAAACGCACGATTTGCGTGTAGCAAGGCTTGTTGGCATCCATCCGGCAGGAAAACACTTCTGCACGACTCTCCAAGGCGTGGGGGATCCATCCTCCAAAGGGGAAGTCTCTAGCCCTTGTCGTTCCTGCAGTATTCACAGCTCTTCAGCCTAGTAAGAGCTTCTTTGCACCAACCGCTGGCATTTCTTGGGCATCTGCCCATCTCCGAGCTGCTTGTGACTTTTGGACTTGGTCCCCTTGTTCCACAGGTACCCTCAGTCAGGAATCCATCGTTGTTGCATTGCTGATTTGTGTTTTCCTTGCATTCTCCCTCTAACACGACTATTTTGTCCTTAGGGGAACTTTAGTGCACTTTGCACTCACTTTTCAGGGTCTTGGGGAGGGTTATTTTTCTAACTCTCACTATTTTCTAATAGTCCCAGCGACCCTCTACAAGGTCACATAGGTTTGGGGTGCATTCGTGGTTCGCATTCCACTTTTGGAGTATATGGTTTGTGTTGCCCCTATCCCTATGTTTCCCCATTGCATCCTATTGTAACTATACATTGTTTGCACTGTTTTCTAAGACTATACTGCATATTTTTGCTATTGTGTATATATATCTTGTGTATATTTCCTATCCTCTCACTGAGGGTACACTCTAAGATACTTTGGCATATTGTCATAAAAATAAAGTACCTTTATTTTTAGTATAACTGTGTATTGTGTTTTCTTATGATATTGTGCATATGACACTAAGTGGTACTGTAGTAGCTTCACACGTCTCCTAGTTCAGCCTAAGCTGCTCTGCTAAGCTACCATTATCTATCAGCCTAAGCTGCTAGACACCCTATACACTAATAAGGGATAACTGGGCCTGGTGCAAGGTGCAAGTACCCCTTGGTACTCACTACAAGCCAGTCCAGCCTCCTACAGTCGGTGATTGAGGTATTGGAGCCTCAGGTGTTTTCTCCGGCGTTGCAGACGTCGAGGCCGGCGTCGGGGTCGCCTCCGAGACAGGCACCCCAGTATCCGGCTTTTCCCACCCCTGGAGCCGATAGTTCCGCATTCTTGAATGCGATGTATGCCATCTTCCAACAGATGGCTCCAGGGGGTGCTCCGGCTGGGCCTTTGGCCTTTTCATTGGGTGATCCTGCGCCTCTTCGGCCGGCACCCTTTATGCCCTTTCTCCCTTTTGGGAACGTGGGCTCGGCGCCAGTGTCGGCGCCGGTGGCCGCTCCGGTGGCTTCAGAGGGATTGGCCCCGGGGATTTCCATCCCGTCGACGTCGGGATTTCGGCCTGTGACTCCGGTGGGTCCATCTGCTTCGACTGCTCTTTCGTCGGCGCCGAAGTTACCTGTGGTGCCGGACGTGGCGTCGATGGCTTCTGAAGATCGGCGCCGATCTTCGACTTCGGCGGAGGCATTGTCGACTCCGCGTATTGAACAACGGCTTAATTCGAGGAGACGTGCTCTCCGTGTATTAGAGGAGCAGGAGTACCAACGAGCCCTGGAGGAAGGAGAGCTAGAGGACTCGGGTGATGGGCTGCGTGGTCTGGAGTCGGCCAGTGGGCGGGACATTTCCCCTGAGTGGGATCTTTCGTCCCCGGGAGAATACACTGAGGAGGCTGCTTCCTTTCATGCAGTGGTACGGAAGGCAGCTAGTTTTTTGGACCTGCCTTTGCCGGTGGTGGAGGCTAAACAAAACCTTCTAACAGAGGTGCTACATCCGGCCTCAGCTGCGGCGGAGCCTCTTTTGCCATTTAATGACGCTCTGCTGGATCCGGTGTTAGAGGTGTGGAAGAGGCCGGCATCTTCCCCAGCAGTTCACAGAGCCGTGGCCAGGAGGTATCGGGCCGCTCCGACTGACCCTGGTTTTCTGTCTAGGCACCCTACGCCGGAGAGCTTGGTGGTGCAGGCCTCCTGTTCATCCAAGTCAGCGCCTGGTTCTTTCCCGACGGTGCCTGGGGACAGAGATTCAAAGAAACTAGAGGCGCAGTCCAAGAAGATTTTTTCGTCCTGCAGTCTGGCGTTGAAGGCCACCAACGCAACCTGTATCCTGGGGAGGTATATTCATGCTCTGATGGATGACATTTCCTCATCATTTACAGAGCTTCCCCAGGGTCTTTTGGATGTTGTTTCAAATGCCCAGGCTGCTGCGACCCAGATTAGGGCTCCAAGCTCCTTCTTCCACGGCCTCTTCCAGATTTTTCAGGAGGTTTCGTGGATTTGGGCGTGGCTCTTCCTCCTCTTCCTTTCGGGGAAGATATCAGCAACCTGCCTCTTCCCATCCCTATAGATCTTTTAGGGGGAGAGGTAGGGTCCGCACCAGAGGAGCCTCTCAGCAGCACTCTGCCTCTTCCTCATCCTCTGGCGGGGTGCAGCAGGGGAAGCAGCCTTAGGCTTCCACCATTTCCCACTCACTCCTCTCCTGTAGGGGGAAGATTACAGCATTTTCTCACCAAATGGAAGACTGTTACAACGGACACTTGGGTTCTCAGTATTGTGGGAAAAGGCTACACCCTTCCCTTTCGGGAGTTCCCGCCCCTCATCCCGCCCCGCCCTTCTTATTGTTCAGAAGAACACCTCCTGTTGCTAGAACAGGAGGTACAAGCCCTCCTTTCAAAGGGCGCGGTGGAGTTGGTCCCAGAGCAGGAAAGGGGTCGAGGATGTTACTCAAGGTATTTCCTGATTCCCAAGAAGGATGGTCGTTTGAGACCAATCCTGGACCTGAGGATCTTGAATTGGTTCCTCAAGCAGGAAAAGTTCAAGATGCTGACCCTAGCACAGGTGCTTTTGGCGTTGAACAAGGAAGACTGGATGGTGTCTGTCGACTTGCAGGATGCTTACTTTCATATCCCGATACTCAAGTCACACAGGAAGTATCTCCGGTTTGTGGTGGGATCGCAGCACTATCAGTTTGCGGTCCTTCCGTTTGGTCTTACTTCAGCACCTCGAGTCTTCACGAAGGTGATGTCGGTGGTTGCGGCAGAACTCAGAAGGAAGGGGATAGCAGTATTACCTTACTTGGACGACTGGTTGATCAAAGCCAAGTCCCCGAAGCTTGTGTCACATCATCTGCAGTCAACAACCCAGTTGTTGTTCGACCTGGGTTTTTCGGTGAACGAGCCCAAATCTCACCTAGAGCCCTCTCAGCGCCTCCTGTTCATAGGGGCAGTACTGGATACAACATTGGGTCGGGCCTTTCCTCCGCCTCAGCGGATTCAAGATATTCAGGATTTGGTTCCAATGTTTCGAAATGGAGCGGTAGTTCCAGTCCTCAAGGTCCTTCGTCTGCTCGGTCTGTTTGCCTCCTGCATTCTGTTGGTCACGCATGCTCGCTGGCACATGAGGGCTCTTCAGTGGTGCCTCCGAAGGCAGTGGTCTCAACACAAAGGGGATCTAGAGGGTACTGTCAAGATCTCCAGAGATGCTGCTGTGGATTTGAAGTGGTGGATTGCAAGCAACAATCTTTCACAAGGAAAGCCGTTCCAGCAGTCGCCACCAGTGGCCACAGTCATAACGGATGCTTCCACTCTAGGGTGGGGAGCTCATCTGGGGGATCTGGAGATCAAAGGTCTTTGGTCTCCAGAGGAACAGATGTTTAACATCAATCTGTTAGAGTTACGGGCTGTACGTCTGGCTCTCAAGGCCTTCCTCCCTTCCCTTCGTGGTCAGTCGGTACAGGTCCTAACGGACAATACTACCACGATGTGGTACATAAACAAGCAGGGAGGAGTGGGGTCGTACCTTCTCTGCAGAGAAGCTCTTCGACTATGGTCCTGGGCAAAGGACCATCAGATTTGCTTGATAGCAAACCATCTGGCCGGAGTCTTGAACGTGCGTGCGGACAGTCTCAGTCGCCAATTCTCGGCAGACCACGAGTGGCGTCTCCATCCAGATCAAGTCCGTTTAATCTTCCAGAAGTGGGGGTTTCCTCGGGTAGATCTGTTTGCCACTCGAGAGAACGCGCATTGTCCGTTATTCTGCAGCCTCCAGTATCCGATGCAGGGAGCGTTGGGGGACGCGTTTCAAATAACCTGGTGCGGCCCGTTGCTTTACGCGTTTCCTCCCATACCCTTGATTCCTCGAGTATTGAGGAAGATTCGCCAGGACCGGGCTCTAGTCATCCTAATAGCTCCGGATTGGCCAAGGAGGGTATGGTACTCCGACCTGCTCCAACTCTCAATGTGCCCTCCGCTCCGTCTCCCTTTCAGGGCAGACCTCCTCTCGCAGTCGCAGGGGCAGGTTCTACACCCCAACCTCCAGAGTCTGCACCTACATGCCTGGAGATTGAACGGGGCAACCTGAGTTCCTTCTCTCTCCCGCCTGAGGTAGTGGATGTTATATTAGCGGCCAGGCGACACTCCACTAAATCTATCTACGCTAATAGATGGTCTAAATTTGTTGCGTGGTGTGGAGAGAGGCAGATTGATCCTTTGCATGCTCATCTATCGGACGTTTTGTCTTTTGCTCTGTCTCTAGCGCAGAAAGGTTGTGGAGTGGCTACCATTAAGGGTTATTTATCGGCCTTGTCAGCCTTCATATGTCTTTCAGACCAACCATCTTTATTTAAATCCCCTATTGTTATCAGATTCTTGAAAGGTCTTCTAAATAAATATCCTCCAAAGCCATTCGTTATGCCGCAATGGGATTTGTCCTTGGTCCTGACTTTCCTTATGGGGTCCCCTTTTGAACCTATGCATTCTTGCCCCTTAAGGTATTTGGTTTTAAAAACAGTCTTCCTGATAGCTATAACATCAGCAAGGAGAGTGAGTGAGTTGCAGGCCTTATCAGTAAAGCCCCCTTATACAACTTTTTATGGGGATAAGGTGGTGTTGAGGACCAAGGCTGCTTTCCTCCCGAAGGTTGTTTCACCTTTCCATTTGGCTCAGGCAATTACTTTGTCCACGTTCTATCCTCCGCCTCATCCTTCCAAAGAGGAAGAAAGACTGCACCGTCTGGACCCAAAGAGGGCGTTGAGCTTCTTTATTGATAGAACAAAGGATTTCAGGCTGGAGGATCAGCTGTTTATTGGATATGTGGGCAAGAGGAGAGGAAAGGCAGTCCACAAGAGAACACTATCCAGGTGGGTTGTTCTTTGCATTAAAATCTGTTACTCTTTGGCAAAGAAGGATCCTCCTGAGGGCATTAGAGCTCATTCCACCAGAGCTAAGTCGGCCACTTCGGCCTTGGCCAGAGGTGTTCCTGTGGTCGACATCTGCAAGGCCGCAACTTGGTCGTCCCTTCACACTTTTGCAAAACATTACTGTTTGGATTCTGAGGTTAGAAGGGACGGCCATTTTGCACGGTCAGTGCTGCAGGATTTCTTGGTTTGACCATTTAGGCACCCACCGCCGGGCGTGGTACTGCTTTGGGACTCTATTCATTAGGTGAGGAATCCACAGGTAGTTGTATCCATCAGAAGAACGAGTTACTTACCTTCGGTAACGACTTTTCTGGTGGATACATTAGCTACCTGTGGATTCCTCACGGTCCCACCCGCCTCCCCGTTGCCTTTCTGGTCTTACCAAGTAATCCTTGAGTACGCTCCTCTTGGTCTTTGAGGGTGCAATAGATGTTGTATATATTATATTTATATATATGTATATATGTATATACTTGATGTGTATATATATATTTTAAAAAGAGAGAGTTATATATATATATAAAAGATTTACAGTTATTCATGCAATGTTGTGTATTTTTACAATGTAATGGGATGTTGCCTTGCTCTTTCATTGCATTGCCTGGTTGTTCTCATGCACGTAAAAAATGATTGGTACTGACGTCCGCACGTCGTCGAGGACCTCTTATTGCCTGTATGACGTCAGACGGCGTCGCGTGGGCTAGAGTGACGTCCTCGTCGACGTGCAGAGACTAGTAAGAAGATTTCCGTCGAATGCTGGCGCCATGGGAGTATTCATTAGGTGAGGAATCCACAGGTAGCTAATGTATCCACCAGAAAAGTCGTTACCGAAGGTAAGTAACTCGTTCTTCTAGCAGCTTAGGCTGATAGAAGGTAGCTATGGCAAAGCAGCTTAGGCTGGATTAGGAGACATGTAAAGCTCCTACTATACCACTGGTGGCATATGCACAATATCATAAGAAAACACAATACACAGAAGTACTAAAAATAAAGGTACTTTATTTTTATGACAATATGCCAAAAGTATCTCAGTGAGTACCCTCAGTATGAGGATAAGATATATACACAAGATATATGTACACAAACCAAAATTAGGTAAGTAATAGCAAGAAAAGTAATGCAAGCATTGTAAAATTACAGTAGATTGCAATAGGAGCACATAGGTATAGGGGCAACACAAACCATATACTCCAAAAGTGGAATGCGAACCACAAATGGACCCCAAACCTATGTGAGCTTTTAGAGGGTCGCTGGGACTGTAAGAAAACAGTGAGAGTTAGAAAAATAGCCCACCCCAAGACCCTGAAAGGTAGGTGTAAAGTGCACCTACTATCCCCAGCGAGCACAGAAGTCGTGATAGGGGGATTCTGCAGGAAGAACAAACACCAGTAATGTAACAACAGTGGATTTCCGGACCTGAGTACCTGTAAGACAAGGGGACCAAGTCCAATAGTCGCGACAGTGTCAAGAGTGGGCAGGAGCCCAGGAAATGCCAGATGAGGGTGCAAGGAAGCTGCCACCGGTTGGAAGAAGCTTGGTGTTCTGCAAGAAAGAAGAGAGCTAGGGACTTCTCCTTTGGAAGACGGATGTCCCACGTCGCGATGAAGCTTGCAGAGGTGCTCCCACGCAGAAAGACCGCAAACAAGCCTTGCTAGCTGCAAGGGTCGCGGTAGAGGTTTTTGGGTGCTGCTGTGGCCCAGGAGGGACCAGGATGTCGCCACTTAGAGGAGCAGACAGAGGGGGCGCCCAACAACTCAGGGAGCCCTCACAGAAGCAGGCAGCACCCGCAGAAGTACCTGAACAGGCACTTAGAAGAAAAGTGAACCAGAGTCCACCCAAAGTCACAAAAAGGGGTCCCACGATGCCGGAGGACAACTCAGAAGGTTGTGCACTGCAGGAAGGAGTGTTGGGGACCCAGGCTTGGCTGTGCACGAAGGAAATCCTGGAAGAGTGCACAGGAGCCGGAGCAGCTGCAAATCAAGCGGTACACAGCAATGCAGTCTAGTGTGGGAAGGCAAGGACTTACCTCCACCAAACTTGGACTGAAGAGTCACTGGACTGTGGGAGTCACTTGGACAGAGTTGCTGAGTTCCAGGGACCACGCTCGTCATGCTGAGAGGTGAACCAGAGGACCAGTGATGCAGTCTTTTGGTGCCTGCGGTTGCAGGGGGAAGATTCCGTCGACCCACAGGAGATTTCTTCAGAGCTCCTGGTGCAGAGAGGAGGCACGCTACCCCCAGAGCATGCACCACCTGGAAACAGTCGAGAAAGCCGGCAGGATGAAGCGATACAAGGTTGCTAGTAGTCGGCTTGCTACTTTGTTGCGGTTTTTAAGGCGTCCTGATAAGTCAGCAGTCGATCCTTTGGCATAAGGTGAAGAGGGAGATGCAGAGGAACTCTGATGAGCTCTTGCATTCGTTATCTGGTGAGATCCGCAAAGCAGAGACCCTAATTAGCCAGAAAAGGAGGTTTGGCTACCTAGGAAGGAAGATTGGCTACCAAGAGAGGTAAGAGCCTATCAGAAGGAGCCTCTGACGTCACCGGCTGGCACTGGCCACTCAGAGCAGTCCAGTGTGCCACAAACGCCTCTATTTCCAAGATGGCAGAGGTCTGGGACACACTGGAGGAGCTCTGGGCACCTCCCCTGGGAGGTGCATGTCAGGGGAGTGGTCACTCCCTTTCCTTTGTCCAGTTTCACGCCAGAGAAGGGCTGGGGGATCCCTGAACCGCTGTAGACTGGCTTATGCAGAGATGGGCACCATCTGTGCCCATCAAAGCATTTCCAGAGGCTGGGGGAGGCTACTCCTCCCCAGCCCTCACACCTATTTCCAAAGGGAGAGGGTGTTACACCCTCTCTCAGAGGAAGTCCTTGGTTCTGCCTTCCTGGGCCAGGGCTGCATGGACCCCAGGAGGGCAGAAACCTGTCTTGATGGGTTGGCAGCAGCAGCAGCTGCAGTGGAGACCCCCGAAATGCAGTTTGGCAGTACCTGGATTCTGTGCTAGAGACCCGGGGGATCCTGGAATTGTCCCCCCAATTCCAGAATGGCATTGGTGTGACAATTCCATGATCTTAGACATGTTACATGGCCATGTTCGGAGTTGCCATTGTGACGCTGTACATAGGTAGTGACCTATGTACAGTGCACGCGTGTAATGGTGTCTCTGCAATCACAAAGTCCGGGGAATTTGCCCTGAACGATGTGGGGGCACCTTGGCTAGTGCCAGGGTTCCCACACACTAAGGCGGTCATTCTGACCTTGGCGGACGGCGGTGGCCGTCCGCCAAGGTACCGCCGTCAGAACACCGCACCGCGGTCGAAAGACCGCGGCGGTGATTCTGACATTTGCCCTGGGCTGGTGGGCGGCCGCCAAAAGACCGCCCGCCAGCCCAGGGCAAATCAACCTTCCCACTAGGATGCCGGCTCAGAATTGAGCCGGCGGAGTGGGAAGGTGCGACGGGTGCAGTTGCACCCGTCGCGTATTTCAGTGTCTGCTAGGCAGACACTGAAATACTTTTTGGGGCCCTCTTACGGGGGCCCCTGCCGTGCCCATGCCATTGGCATGGGCACGGCAGGGGCCCCCAGGGGCCCCGCGGCACCCCCTACCGCCATCCTGTTCATGGCGGGCGAACCGCCATGAACAGGATGGCGGTAGGGGGTGTCAGAATCCCCATGGCGGCGGAGCGCGCTCCGCCGCCATGGAGGACTCTGACGGGCATTCTGAACCGCCGCGGTCAGAATGCCCAGCGGTGCACCGCCAGCCTGTTGGCGGTGCAACCGCGGTCAGTCGCCCTGGCGGTTTTTACCACCAGGGTTAGAATGACCACCTAAGTTACTTTGCACCCAACCTTCACCAGGTGAAGGTTAGACATATAGGTGACTTATAAGTTACTTAAGTGCAGTGGTAAATGGCTGTGAAATAACGTGGACGTCATTTCACGCAGGCTGCAGTGGCAGGCCTGTGTAAGAATTGTCAGAGCTCCCTATGGGTGGCAAAAGAAATGCTGCAGCCCATAGGGATCTCCTGGAACCCCAATACCCTGGGTACCTCAGTACCATATACTAGGGAATTATATGGGTGTACCAGTATGCCAATGTGAATTGGTAAATTTAGTCACTAGCCTGTTAGTGACAAATTTGGAAAGCAGAGAGAGCATAACCATTGAGGTTCTGGTTAGCAGAGCCTCAGTGAGACAGTTAGGCATCACACAGGGAACACATTCAGGGCACATACTTATGAGCACTGGGGCCCTGCCTGGCAGGGTCCCAGTGACATATAGACTAAAACAACATATATACAGTGAAATATGGGGGTAACATGCCAGGCAAGATGGTACTTTCCTACAGCCTGTCAAACACACCATATATAAATCCTGTATACACACTAAGTGGGAAACATGTGCAACATCCATGTCCCACATAAATGGGCGAAACACCTGTGTATCAGGGTCTGACAGAACACTTTAAAAACAAGGAAGGGTGGCCACTCTCCATAGCAGATGACAGGTTAAAAAGACCTGTCCTGCTACTGGATTCCTAGCTCTGCTACCTCTGTCAGTCTGACACTCATCAAAAAGAAGATGCACACGGTTTGCCCTTCTTACCATAGACCCATGATCTGAGTCTCAGTCCTTGACACAAAGGATACCATCAGCACAAATGCATTATTGTTGTGTATGCAGAGGGAGCTATCTGAATGCTACAGCTTGCTGCAGTGAATTTGAGTCAGATGCACACTGTCTTGAGGCATACAGAGGAACATACTCCGTTTCAACAGGCGGCCCACCAGATCTGAATGTCCTGGGACTTAATCCAACTTCAGAGTAGCCTTGTCATTGGATTGTGCAAACTGTGAGGAAAGCTCATTTCCATTCCTGCCCTGCAACCTTGCTTAGTGCTTCACAATGAAGTCCACTCACTTTAACCCCTACGCTGCCAGGCCTTTTCCCCTCCTGTGCTGAGCCTTTTTTGGGCTATTTAGGGCAGTTCGCGCTTAGGCCCTCATAACTTTTTGTTCATATAAGCTACCCACGCCAAATTTAAGTCCTTTTTTTCCCAACATACTAGGGATTCTAGAGGTACCCAGACTTTGTGGGTTCCCCTGAAGGAGACCATGAAATTAGCCAAAATACAGTGAAAATTTCGTTTTTTTTTCAAAAATGGGAAAAAAGTGCTGCAGAAGAAAGCTTGTGTTCTTACCCCTGAAAATGGCATTGTGACGGGCCTGACTGAGCCGACCCGCACACAGCACCTGCTTGTTCTGCTGCTTTCCCTTGTGACCCGGATGAACCTTCCCCTTCATCCAATCACGGTGTCCCATGGCCGTCCCAGTGGGAACTCAGGCGTTTAAAGGGCCTGCTGTCACTTCCTACAGGGATCACGATCGGGAGTGGTGAGGAGAGGAGGAAGGCGACCGACGGGACGAAGGAAGAAGACGTGGACGACAGGAGCCTCTCAGGCGTGTCCAGCGGATCCCCGGGCTGTGCAGAGCCAACCGCACCGTCAGCAGATTGCAGGCCGAAGGAGAACAGGAAGAAACCAGTGGTCCCATCCGGGGACGAAGGAGACAGACTCCGGGGATCAAGACGCGAGTACCCGCCATGCTTCAGGAGAAGCGTGGCAGACGCAGGTGCGTGGGGCCTTCCTGAGCAGGGTTAGGGAGGACGGGAGGGGAAGGGTTTATTGGGGAAACAAAGGGGTTGAAGGGCACAATTAACACGAGAGCACACGAGTGAGGGTGAATGGGGAAAAGAAAGGACCAGAGGGAAAATGAGTGAGCGTAATAGACGAAAAAGCAGAAAAGGAAAGAAGGAGGTAAATAGAAAAGAAAAGAGAGAAGTTCACGGAATAATAGAAACAAACGGGCACATCACACAGAAATAGGACAACTAGGTACTGAGACAGAAGAACCAAAAGAGTAAGGGCAGAGAAGAGATCAAGAAGTCACCACTCTTAGGAAAAGAAGAGGAAAGAAAGATAGTGGCTAACAGACCAACGAGGAAAAGAGGAAAATAGACACAAAGACCAGGATATAGCGGAGTGAGAAAAAGGGAAAGACAGTGGCAGGAAGAGACAGAGAAGAAAACACAAATCACTTACCAGGATTCTTCTTCTTCTCACATGTGCTTCCCGAGAGTCCTAGAGGAAAAGGAAAGAAGAAGACGAAGTCCATAAATCCCAGCCAGAAGGAAAGATACGGAGAACAAGAATACAACAAGACAACCACCACCCATCACAAACATTTATATACAATCAATAAAATACCACTTACTTGTAGATCTGACGAGTACCGAGTGATTATTAGCGCCCATCCTGCAACAAGTGGTGTCAGAAGTCGGATCAGAGAGACACGTCAAGATGGAAGAGAAACCCACCATGGCTGACATCATTGCGCAAATAGATGAGGGACAGCGACATCTACAGCTAATGTGGGAACAAAAATGAATGAAACGAGGGAGGAAAGAGAGGCTTTACAGGCCGTTCTCAAGAGTCAAGCCACTATAATGGCAAACAATCAACTGGTACATGAAACTGCACTAGGAAAACTCATGGACACCATTGCACACACAAAGGTGCATCTCAATGTACCCAGCAGCGTCTTACAAAAGTACCAGGAGCAGGAAGACCCAGATTCATTTTTTACCAACTTTGAGAGAGTGGCAAGCACGGCAAGTTGGCCAGAGGAGAAATGGGGACAGTATATCGCCCCCCTACTGACCGGCCACCTCCAAGCTACGTACCAAGCGATCAACCCCAGGGGCACACCTCCCTATAAAGATATCAAGAAGACAATACTGGAACGGGTAGGATTGGATAGTGAAAGTTACCGTTCCCTTCAAACCAAGTGGCAACAGCAGGAGAACCCCCGGACACTCTACTACAGGGTTCAACATGCAGCGTGGAGATGGTTGCATCCATCAGAAAAGACCAGGGAAGAGATGTTCGATTTTGTTATAGTCCTAGAACAATTTCTAGATGGATTACCCAGTACCACCCGTAACTGGGTGAGACAGTATCCAGGGCTGACCAATGAAACAGCTATTGATCTTGCCTGTGCATATCATAGGAGTATGGATTTCAAGGCCAATCCCAGTAGACACCCAGTCCCGTCCCCTGTACGTCCGACGGTGGGAAGAGGAACCACACCCAGACCTCTGGCCATAAGGGAACAACAACGCATGTTACCTCCTAACCCCACCTATCCACACACGGGACCACAATGCTACAATTGCTCAGAGTGGGGTCATATAGCAAGATATTGCCCACAAAAAAAAGATATGGAGGAGCCCATGGAGATCGGAGTAGCCAAAGGAAGAGTCTTCTGGGCTGGTGGAGATAGACCTACATATACTCTCCCTATTCTTCTAAATGGAGTGGAAAGAGCCGCATTAATCGATTCGGGCTGTAGCCAAAGCGTTGTACGACAAGATTTGGTAGCACCGGGACAGGATATACCCCAGACACAGGTTTTGATTGCATGTGTACATGGGGATTAGAAATATTACCCAGTAGCCCAGATCCACCTACAGTGGAGAGGAGAAAATGAAACGCTCAAAGTGGGGGTGCTGCCCCACCTGGAAGAGGACATCATCATTGGAACCGACTACGCAGATTTTCCCACATTGTTAACAAAAGCAGGCCAGGAGCACACTCTTAAGTCTTGGTGGGAGGAAGTACCCTTCAAAGCCGGTGTAGGAATAAGTCGGGACCCCAAGGTACCCCTTACTAGACGACAAAAAAGGGTACAACGACAACAGTACATGCAAACCAACAAGACCCAACCCAGAAATGGCCCAGCAGTAGCGAGCAAGGTGTGTACCGTTGCCGGGGACTTTCGACAGAGTCAACGAGATGATCCCTCCCTGAGAAATGCGTGGCAACAAGCCATGAACCCCGAGAAACAGGTGGTAGGTCCACAATTCTGTATACAAAACCATCTCCTATATAGAATACCGAATGAAACCGAGGGGCGGCCAAAACAATTGATCATTCCCAGAAGCCACAGACAGCAGGTATTGCAACTAGCTCATGGGGATAATGGAGAGGGACATCTCGGGAGGGAGAAAACCGAGGAGGCGGTACTCCGGCGCTTCTATTGGCCAGGAATATATGGTGATATACGCAGGCATTGCTCCGCATGTCCAAAATTTAAATTGTTTAATCCATCTACCCACCAGCCTGTACCACTCCAGCCCCTACCTGTCATAGAAACCCCATTTACGAGGGTAGATATGGATATTATAGGCCCACTTGCTCCATCCAGTAGGGGACGACAATACGTTCTTGTGCTCGTGGATTACGCCACCCATTATCTCCAAGCAATACCCTACCCTAGCATGCACACAAAAGTAATCGCCCAAGCAATGATTGATTTCTTTTTCAGGGTGGGTTTTCCCAAAGAGAGATTAACGGACCAGGGGACCCCTTTTATGTCTAGGCTAATGGCTGAAGGAAGCAAAACACTAGGTGTAAAACAGATCAGAACATGGGTATACCACCCTCAAACAGACGGTGTTGTAGCGAGATATAATAGGACAATTAAATCTCTGCTCTGAAAGAGCATCACAGAGGGAGGGAGAGATTGGGTAAAAAAGTTGCCCCTCGTGCTGTGTGCTATCCGCACGCACGTTCAATCGTCTCTAGGATACAGTCCGTTTGAATTGTTGTTTGGGCGACCGCCTAGATCTCTTCTCGAAATACTGGCGGAGCAATGGGAGGAGACAGATAACGAAGAGAAAGACCTCCTGACGTATACTCGGGAATTGAGGGATACCCTCCATACGGTATGAGAAGAAGCCCATAGTACTTTACGGGAGGCACAAGATAAATAAAAGAAATGGTACGATACCAAGAGCGTACTTCGTAGCCTAAAGGTAGGGGACAAGGCCCTAATACTCCTTTCCACTTGTGACAACAAACTATTGGCCCGGTCGCAAGGACCCTATGAAGTGATTGGGCAAGTGAACCCCACTACATATAGATTAGCACTTACCCACGGCCTCGGTAGAGAACAGATATATCATATCAACCTATTAAAAAAAATGGCAAGACCCTGTAGATGTGCACCCTGTCCAGTTTATCACCAATGTAGTCACTGACGAAATCCCTTATCTATCTTCTCCCACGCAGTCCTCCATTAAGGACTCCCTACCACACACAAATCCTAACCTCACCGACACCTATCGTGAGCAACTAAAACAGGTAGTTGAGAAATACAGGGATGTCTTTTCCAAACGTCAAGGACGTACGCAGCTAGTTGAACACCCAATACGAACCAAGAATGAGGCAATATCCCAACAACGCCCTTACCGTATTCCAGAAGCAAAAAAAAAAAGACTATAGAGCAGGAAGTCCATACGATGTTGGAGGCTGGTACTATTGAACCATCTACCAGCACCTGGTGCTCTCCAGTGGTGTTGGTGCCAAAGCCAGACGGGAGTACTAGATTTTGCATAGAGCATAGACGTGTCAACGAGCTAACATACTTTGACGCGTATTCCATGCCCCGCATTGAAGAGCTCCTGGAAAGATTAGGTCAAACACGATACATGTCCACACTCTACCTTACCAAAGGGTATTGGCAAATCCTGTTGAGAAAAGAGGACAAAGAAAAAACAGCATTCGCAGCTTCATCAGGTCTCTATCAGTTCACAGTTCTCCCTTTTGGGCTCCACGGGGCCCCTGCCACATTCCAACGTGTTATGGATAGGGGTTTACGGCCCCATCAGCAATACGCAGCCGCATATCTGGACGACATAGTTATATATAGTAACACTTGAAAGGAACACCTGGAACAGGTGAAGGAAGTTTTACAGGCATTGAGGGATGCCCATTTAACCGCTAACCCAGAAAAATGCGAATTGGGGTATCCTGAAATCCAATATCTTGGTTATGTCTTAGGAGAGGGAAAGGTCCGACCCCAGATTGAAAAAGTAGATGCCGTCCAACGGATACCCATGCCTAGAACTAAGAAAGAAGTCAGAGCTTTCCTCGGTTTAGTAGGGTATTATAGGCGGTTCATTCCTCAGTTCTCCACAATAGCAGAACCACTCACCAATCTACTCAAGAACTCTTGTCCCAATAAGTTCACCTCCCTTTCGAATGCTGTATGAAGCAGTTTTGAGCATCTGAAAGAGGTACTGACCACGAATCCGGTGTTGTGTTGTCCGAACTTCCAAGAGCCTTTCCTATTGCAAACGGATGCCTCTGATGTAGGACTTGGGGCAGTCTTATCACAGGAACAGGTGAATGGGTCCATACACCCGGTACTCTATATTAGTCTAAAGCTCCTCCCGCGGGAGGTCCACTACCCCACTATTGAGAAGGAATGTCTGGCCATTAAGTGGGCTGTGCAATCCCTACGCTATTATCTTACGAGTCGGAAGTTTACCCTCCTCACGGATCATGCACCCCTCACTTGGCTTGCTCGCAACAAAGACTCTAATTCTCGTATCCTGAGGTGGTTTCTTTCATTGCAGCCCTTCTCCTTCCAGGTCCTCCACTCTCCTGGCCGCCTCATGCAGAATGCTGATTTCTTGTCCTGCTCTCCGTCTCCTGAGCGTCATCGGCTGCCGCTCTCTAGGGGGAGTGTCTGTGACGGGCCGGACTGGGCTGACCCGCACACTGCACCTGCTTGTTCTGCCGCTTTCCCTCGTGACCCGAATGAACCTTCCCCTTCATCCAATCACGGTGTCCCAAGGCATTTAAAGGGCCTACCGTCAACTCCTACAGGGATCGCGATCGGGAGTGGTGAGGAGAGGAGGAAGACGACCGACGGGACGAAGGAAGAAGACGTGGACGACAGGAGCCTCCCAGGCGTGTCCAGCGGATCCCCGGGCTGTGCAGAGCTGACCGCACCGTCAGGAGATTGCAGGCCAAAGGAGAACAGGAAGAAACCGGTGGTCCCATCCGGGGACGAAGGAGACAGACTCCGGGGAGCAAGACGCGAGTACCCGCCACGCTTCAGGAAAAGCGTGGCAGACGCAGGGGCGTGGGGCCTTCCTGAGCAGGGTTAGGGAGGACGGGAGGGGTAGGGTTTATTGGGGAAACAAAGGGGTTGAAGGGCACAATTAACACGAGAGCACACGAGTGAGGGTGAATGGGGAAAAGAAAGGGCCAGAGGGAAAACGAGTGAGCGTAATAGACGAAAAAGCAGAAAAGGAAAAGAGGAGGTAAATAGAAAAGAAAAGAGAGAAGTTCACGGAATAATAGAAACAAATAAACGGGCACATCACACAGAAATAGGACAACGAGGTACTGAGACAGAAGAAGCAAAAGAGTAGGGGCAGAGAAGAGATCAAGAAGTCACCCCTCTTAGGAAAATGAGGAAAGAAAGATAGTGGCTAACAGACAAACGAGGAAAAGAGGAAAGTAGACACAAAGACCAGGATATAGCGGAGTGAGAAAAAGGGAAAGACAGTGGCAGAAAGAGACAGAGAAGAAAACACGAATCACTTACCAGGATTCTTCTTCTTCTTCCCACATGTGCTTCCCGAGAGTCCTAGAGGAAAAGGAAAGAAGAAGAAGACGAAGTCCATAAATCCCAGCCAGAAGGAAAGATACGGAGAACAAGAATACAACAAGACAACCACCACCCATCACAAACCTTTACATACAATCAATAAAATACCACTTACCAGTAGATCTGACAAGTACCGAGTGATTATTAGCGCCCATCCTGCAACAGGCATCAACAAAGGGTTTGCGGTGATAAAATCACCATCTTCCCAGCTTTCAGGAATAGGCAGACCTAAATTAGAAAACACAATTTTTCAACACAATTTTGACATTTTACTGGGACATACCCCATTTTTACTAATTTTTTTTGTGCTTTCAGCCTCCTTCCAGTTAGTGACCAAAATAGGTGAGAAACCAATGCTGGATTCCGGAAAACTAACCATTTCTGAAAAGTAGACAAAATTCTGAATTTAGCAAGGGGTCATTTGTGTAGATCCTACAAGTGTTTCCTACAGCAAATAATAGCTGAAAATAAAAGAATATTGAAATTGAGGTGAAAAAAAGACATTTTCTCCACGTTTTACTCTGTAACTTTTTCTGCGATGTCAGATTTTTTTTAAAAGCAATATACTGTTACGTCAGCTGGACTCGGGGTTGCGGGGCTATATAGGGCTTGTAGGTTCATCACGAACCCAAGGTACACAGAGCCAATAAATGAGCTGCACCTTGCAATGGGTTTTCATTCTATACCGGGCATACAGCAATTCATTTGCTGAAATATAAAAAGTAAAAAATAGGTATCAAGAAAACCTTTGTATTTCCAAAATGGCCACAAGATAAGGTGTTGAGAAGCAGTGGTTATTTGAACATCACTGAATTCCGGGGTACCCATACTAGCATGTGAATTACAGGGCATTTCTCAAATAGACATCTTTTTTACACACGGTCTTACATTTGGTGGAAAAAATGTAGAGAAAGACAAGGGGCAGTAGCACTTGTTTTGCTATTCTGTGCCCCCCCAAGTCTCCCGATAAAAATGGTACCTCACTTGCGTGGGCAGGAAATGCCCCAAAACACAACGTGGACACATCAAATTTTCACAAAGAAAACAGAGCTGTTTTTTGCAAAGTGCCTAGCTGTGGATTTTGGCCTCTAGCTCAGCCGGCACCTAGGGAAACCTAGCAAACCTGTGCAGTTTTGAAAACTAGACACCGAGAGGAAGCCAATATGGGGTGACTTGTGGGGCTCTGACCAGGTTCTGTTACCCAGAATCCTTTGCAAACTTCAAAATTTGTCCAAAAAAACAAGTTTTCCTCTCATTTCGGTGACAGAAAGTTCTGGAATCAGAGAGGAGCCACAAATTTCCTTCCACCCAGCGTTCCCCCCAAGTCTCCCGATTAAAAGTGGTACCTCACTTGTGGGGATAGGCCTACTCCCCACGAAAGGAAATGCCCCAAAACACTATCGGGACACATCAAATACAAAATTACCTGTTTTTGCAGGGATGAAGGGGGGAACACCAGCGTTTTTGTTCCTGGGCTCAGCAGCCATGTAGGGAAACCTACCAAACCCTGACATTTCTGAAAACTAGACACCCGAGGGAGTCCAGGGAGGTGTGACTTGTGTGGATCCCCCAATGTTTTCTTACCCAGAATCCTCAGCAAACCTCAAATTTAGCTAAAAAATCTCATTTTTCCCACATTTCTTTGTGGGATCACAGCACCAGGACGAATTTCATACCACCCAACGTTCCCCTCAGTCTCCCGGTAAAAATGATACCTCATTTGTGTAGGTGGGCCAAGTGCTTGTGACAGGGAAGAGCCAAAAACTTGTCAAAATTGATGGGTAAACAAAGCGGGTCCAAAAGGGCAGTTTGGGAAAAAAACATTTTTAGGCTGACAAGTGCAGCAGAATGTTTATCGGTATAGGTGAGACAATGCTGGGTGGCAGGAATTTTTTGGATTCCTGCAGATTCCGGAAGGGTCCATCACAAAAATGTGGGAAAAATTTGTGATTTCCAGCAAAGCTGGAGGTTTGCAGGGCATTGTGGGTAAGAAAATGGTGTGGGGCGAATGTGAAACACACCACCCTGGAATCACCCAGATGTTTAGTTTTCAGATGTGTCTAGGTCTTGTGGATTTTTCTACATGGCAGCGTCCCAAAGTCCAAAAAGTACAGCCCTCACCATTTCAAGTGGGACGAATTTGAGAGTTATCCAAGCTTTCATGGCCCAAATGGAAAACCATAACCCAAAATAATCAAATGTCTTCTGGCTTGCTGTGGGATAAGATGTTTTAGAGTGCGGAGGAGAGCTGAAAGACTGTTACCCCCTTTAGTTGGGATGGGGGCATAACCAGGCCCATACTGGTTGGTAGCCACCACCCCACATTTTTTTTTTTTTATTCCCTGGCATATAGTAGACTTTCTGCTCCCCCGGGGTGTGGATCAGGGGTAATTGCCCCATCTGCCCACTGGTGGGCAGAACAACTTTGGCCCCATTTATTTGGGGTGGGGCTTTGGCCATACCCCCCACCCTCTTATTTTGGAAAAAAAAACTTCCCTGGTCTCTGGTGGCCTTTCTGCTCGCCCTTGGGGGCAGATGGGCCTTCCAAAAATAGGCCATTCTGATGGATACAACTACCTGTGGATTCCTCACCTGATGAATACTCCCATGGCGCCAGCATTTGACGGAAATCTTCTTACTAGTCTCTGCACGTCGACGAGGACGTCACTCTAGCCCACGCGACGCCGTCTGACGTCATACAGGCAATAAGAAGTCCTCGCCGACGTGCCGATGACAGTTCCCTTTTTTCCGTGCATTCGAAACGGTTATCTTCGAGGGAGTTACTGTTACCTTCGTGGTTACAGTGTATTGTCTGCTGCGTAGTCTTCTCTGCGGTAACAATGTCTCAGAGGAAGTCGGGTTTCAAGCCCTGTCGAGAGTGTGGGGGCAAGATGTCAGTTACAGATCCTCACTCCGACTGTCTATGGTGTTTGAGCTCCGACCACGACGTCTCGACTTGCGATTCATGTCAACACATGAATCCGAAGGCCCTCAAAGAGCGCGAGGCCAAGTTATTCATGGCAAAGTCAAAGAAGAAGGAGAAACATCATAAGAAGTCTTCTTCGCCAAGGTCTCACCGGCGTCATCGAGACTCCCGGCGCCGTAGAGACTCACGACGTCACTCCAGCAAGGAGTCTCGTTCGAGGTCACCTTCGGCTCGGCGTCGGAGGACTTGGGAGGTCAGTCCCACGGTCACGCCGCATCCATCGACGCCGTTGCCCTCTCCGGCGTCACCGACTTCACCTGGTCAGGCGTCAGTGATTGAGGTGGTGCAGCCTCTTGTGTTTTCTCCGGCGTCGCAGACGTCGAGGCCGGCGTCGGGGTCGCCCTCGATCCAGGCACCCCAGTATCCGGCTTTTCCCACTCCTGGAGCCGATAGTACCGCGTTTCTTAATGCAATGTATACCATCTTTCAGCAGATGGCTCCAGGAGCTGCTCCGGCTGGTCCTTCGGGGCCCTTGGCCTTTTCGTTGGGTGATCCTGCGCCTCTTCGGCCGGCACCCTTTATGCCCTTTCTCCCTTTTGGGAATGTGGGCTCGGCGCCGGTGCCGGCGTCGGTGGCCGCTCCGGTGGCTTCGGATGTTTCGGCCCCGGAGGTTGCCCCTCCATCGAAGTCAGGATTTTGCCCTGTGACTCCGGTTGGTCCATCGGCTCCAAGACCTCGTCCTCCGGCTCCTGCCTCGGCGCCGAAGCTGCCTGTGGCGCCGGACGCGGCGTCAGATGCTTCTGGAGATCGGCGCCGTTCTTCGACGTCGGCGGAGGCCATGTCGACTCCGCGTATCGAGGAGAGACTTCATTCGAGGAGGCGTGCTCTCCGTCTTTTAGAAGAGCAAGAGTACCAGCGAGTCCTAGAGGAGGGAGAGATTGAGGACTCTGGAGACGGACTGCATGGTCTGGATACAGCCAGTGGGCTGGACACTTCCCCTGAGTGGGACCTTTCATCTCCAGGGGAATATACGGAGGAGGCTGCTTCCTTTCATGCTGTGGTGAGGAAGGCAGCGAGCTTTTTGGACCTGCCTTTGCCGGTGGCAGAGGCAAAGCAGAATTTGCTGACAGAGGTATTGCATCCGGCCTCTGCTGCAGCTGAGCCTCTCTTGCCATTTAATGAGGCTTTGCTGGATCCGGTGTTGGAGGTGTGGAAGAAGCCGGTGTCTTCCTCGGCCGTTCATAGGGCTGTGGCCAGGAGGTATCGAGCTGCACCATCTGACCCTGGCTTTCTCTCTAGACACCCTACGCCGGAGAGCTTGGTGGTGCAAGCCTCCTGTTCCTCAAAGTCAGCGCCTGGTTCCTTCCCGACGGTGCCTGGAGACAGAGACTCCAAGAAACTGGATGCGCAGTCCAAGAAAATATTTTCGTCATGCAGTTTGGCGTTGAAGGCCACCAACGCCACGTGCATTCTGGGGAGGTACATCCATGCGCTGATGGATGATATTTCGTCTTCATTCACGGAGCTTCCCCAGGGTCTTTTGGATGTGGTCTCGGACGCCCAGGCTGCCGCGACCCAGATTATCCAGTCTGGGCTGGACACGACCGACTCGGTGGCCAGGGCGATGGGCACGGCTGTGGTGGCAAGAAGACAGGCCTGGCTCCGAAACTCAGGGTTCTCTGCGGATGTGCAGTCGACCCTGCTGGACCTCCCGTTTGATGGGGACAGACTGTTTGGAGCCAAGGCAGATTCAGCCTTGGAACGATTTAAGGAGAGCAGAGCCACAGCCAAATCGTTAGGACTGCAAGCTCCTTCTTCCTCTGCCTCTTCTAGAATTTTCAGGAGGTTTCGGGGATTTGGGCGTGGCTCTTATTCCTCTTCCTTTCGGGGGAGGTTCCAGCAACCCGCCTCTTCCCTCCCCTATAGGTCATTTAGAGGGAGGGGGAGGGGTGGGGTCCGTACCAGAGGAGCCTCTCAACAGCACTCTGCCTCTTCCTCGTCCTCTGGAGGGGTGCAGCAGGGGAAGCAGCCTTAGGCTTCCACCGTTTCCCACTCACTCCTCTCCTGTAGGGGGAAGATTACAGCGTTTTCTCCACAAGTGGAAGTCTATCACAACGGACACTTGGGTTCTCGGCATTGTGGGAAAAGGCTACGCCCTTCCCTTTCGGGAGTTCCCGCCCCTCATCCCGCCCCGCCCATCTTATTGTTCAGAAGAACACCTCCGGTTGCTAGAACAGGAGGTTCAAGTCCTCCTTTCAAAGGGCGCGGTAGAGTTGGTCCCAGAGCAGGAAAAGGGTCGAGGTTGTTACTCAAGATACTTCCTGATTCCCAAAAAGGATGGTCAGTTGAGACCAATCCTGGATCTGAGGATCTTGAATTGGTTCCTCAAACAGGAAAAGTTCAAGATGCTGACCCTAGCACAGGTGCTTTTGGCGTTGAACAAGGAAGATTGGATGGTGTCTGTCGACTTGCAGGATGCTTACTTTCATGTCCCGATACTCAAGTCGCACAGGAAGTATCTCCGGTTTGTGGTAGGGTCGCAGCACTATCAGTTTGCGGTCCTCCCGTTTGGTCTTACTTCAGCACCTCGAGTCTTCACAAAGGTGATGTCAGTGGTTGCGGCGGAGCTCAGAAGGAAGGGGATAGCAGTATTCCCTTACTTGGACGACTGGTTGATCAAAGCCAAGTCCCCGGAGCTTGTGTCGCATCATCTGCAGTCAACAACCCAGTTGTTGTTCGACCTGGGCTTTTCGGTGAACGTGCCCAAATCTCACCTGGAGCCCTCTCAGCGCCTCCTGTTCATAGGGGCAGTACTGGATACAACATTGAGTCGAGCCTTTCCTCCGCCTCAGCGGATTCAAGATATTCAGGAATTGGTTCCAATGTTTCGAAATGGAGCGGTAGTTCCAGTCCTCAAGGTCCTTCGTCTGCTCGGTCTGTTCGCCTCCTGCATTCTGTTGGTCACGCATGCTCGCTGGCACATGAGGGCTCTTCAGTGGTGCCTCCGAAGGCAGTGGTCTCAACACAAGGGAGATTTAGAAGGTACTGTCAAGATCTCCAGAGATGCTGCTGTGGAATTGAAGTGGTGGATTGCGGGCAACAATCTTTCACAGGGGAAGCCGTTCGCGCAGTCGCCACCAGTGGCCACGGTAATAACGGATGCCTCCACCCTAGGATGGGGAGCTCATCTGGGGGATCTGGAGATCAAAGGGCTTTGGTCTCCAGAGGAACAGGTGTTTCATATCAATCTGTTGGAGTTACGGGCTGTACGTTTGGCTCTCAAGGCCTTCCTCCCATCCCTTCGTGGTCAGTCGGTACAGGTCCTGACGGACAATACTACCACGATGTGGTACATAAACAAACAGGGAGGAGTAGGGTAGTACCTTCTCTGCAGAGAAGCTCTTCGGCTATGGTCCTGGGCAAAGGACCATCAGATTTGCTTGGTGGCAAATCATCTGGCCGGGGTCTTGAATGTACGTGCGGACAGTCTCAGTCGCCAATTCTCGGCAGACCACGAGTGGCGTCTCCATCCAGATCAAGTCTGTTTAATCTTCCAGATGTGGGGGTTTCCTCGGATAGATCTGTTTGCCACTCGGGAGAACGCGCATTGCCCGTTATTCTGCAGCCTCCAGTATCCGATGCAGGGAGCGTTGGGGGACGCGTTTCAGATAACCTGGTGCGACCAGTTGCTTTACGCGTTTCCCCCCATACCCTTGATTCCTCGAGTGTTGAGGAAAATTCGCCAAGACCGGGCCCAAGTCATCTTAATAGCTCCGGATTGGCCAAGGAGGGTATGGTACTCCGACCTTCTCCAACTCTCACTGTGCCCTCCGCTCCGTCTCCCTCTCAGGGCAGACCTCCTCTCGCAGTCGCAGGGGCAGGTTTTACACCCCAACCTCCAGAGTCTGCACCTACATGCTTGGAGATTGAACGGGCAACCTGAGTTCCTTCTCTCTCCCGCCTGATGTAGTGGATGTTATCTTAGCGGCCAGGCGACACTCCACTAAATCTATCTACGCTAATAGGTGGTCTAAATTTGTTATGTGGTGTGGAGAGAGACAGATTGATCCCTTACATGCTCATCTGTCACATGTTTTGTCTTTTGCACTGTCTCTAGCGCAGAAAGGTTGTGCAGTAGCTACCATTAAGGGTTATTTGTCGGCCTTGTCAGCCTTCATTTGTCTTCCAGACCAACCATCGTTATTTAAATCCCCTATTGTTCTCAGATTCTTGAAAGGTCTTCTGAATCAATATCCTCCAAAACCATTCGTTATGCCTCAATGGGATTTGTCCTTGGTCCTGACTTTCCTTATGGGGTCCCCTTTTGAGCCTATGCATTCTTGCCCCTTAAGGTATTTGGTTATTAAAACAGTATTCCTGGTAGCTATAACATCTGCAAGGAGAGTGAGTGAGTTGCAGGCCTTATCGGTTAAACCCCCTTATATAACGTTTTATGGGGATAAGGTGGTGTTGAGGACCAAGGCTGCTTTCCTTCCGAAGGTTGTTTCACCCTTCCATTTGGCTCAGACAATCACTTTGTCCACGTTTTATCCTCCGCCTCATCCTTCAAAGGAGGAAGAAAGACTACATCGCCTGGACCCAAAAAGGGCGTTGAGCTTCTATATCGACAGAATGAAGGATATCAGGCTGGAGGATCAGCTGTTTGTCAGATACGTGGGCAAGAGGAGAGGAAAGGCAGTCCACAAGAGAACACTCTCCAGGTGGGTTGTTCTTTGCATTAAAATCTGTTACTCTTTGGCAAAGAAGGATCCGCCTGAGGGCATTAGAGCTCACTCCACCAGAGCTAAGTCGGCCTCTTCGGCCTTGGCCAGGGGTGTTCCTGTGGTTGACATCTGCAAGGCCGCAACTTGGTCGTCCCTTCACACTTTTGTGAAACATTACTGTTTGGACTCTGAGGTCAGAAGGGACGGTCATTTTGCACGGTCAGTGCTGCAGGATTTCTTGGTTTGACCATTTAGGCACCCACCGCCGGGCGTGGTACTGCTTTGGGACTCTATTCATCAGGTGAGGAATCCACAGGTAGTTGTATCCATCAGAAGAACGAGTTACTTACCTTCGGTAACGACTTTTCTGGTGGATACATTAGCTACCTGTGGATTCCTCACGGTCCCACCCGCCTCCCCGTTGCCTTTTTGGTCTCTCCAAGCAATCCTTGAGTGTGCTCCTTTTGGTCTTCAAAGTTGCAATACATTTTGCATGTATGATATTTGTATATATGTGTATATTTATATATAAATCTATATATATATTGGGTATATACATGATTCGTATGTATAAATATATTTATTTGTTTAAAAAAAAAAAAAAAAAAAAAAAGGTTATATTAAATCTACAGCTATTTTATTGCAATGTTGTGTGATTTACAATATTAAGAGATGTTGCTTTGCTCTTTCATTGCATTGGGTTATTATTATTATTCTCATGCACGTAAAAAATGTTGGTACTGTCATCGGCACGTCGGCGAGGACTTCTTATTGCCTGTATGACGTCAGACGGCGTCGCGTGGGCTAGAGTGACGTCCTCGTCGACGTGCAGAGACTAGTAAGAAGATTTCCGTCAAATGCTGGCGCCATGGGAGTATTCATCAGGTGAGGAATCCACAGGTAGCTAATGTATCCACCAGAAAAGTCGTTACCGAAGGTAAGTAAGGATTAGTTACTTACCTGTAAATCCTAGTTCTCTTCCAGGGGTATCCTCATCAAAGTCATAAACATTGAATATTCCCGCCCTTGTGCGGGGACCCCGGAGCATATATATATAAAATACATACATATTATCATGTGTAAAACAGCAATGCAGGCTATAATCATAAATAGGCTAAAATGCTTTATTTCTATGCAAGTTTTTTTTAATTTTTTTTTTTATATTATAAAATCACAATAGATCATAAATATCTACCTAAGCCCCAAAAACTGGACTTAGGGAAGTAAACAGCAGTAAATATCAGAGAAAAATAGAAAAAACCACATTGAAAAACAATGAAGCATTCTTAGCCAATAGGCTGCATGCAGGTTAACACAGGAGAACCATAAAAACTTTGGCACCGTGCCTTTAAGACCCTGAGCACCTCCAGTATCCCACCATGCCTCAGGGGTGAAGGGAAGGTGACAGTTGGTTCACAGTTAGGTCAGTACTTTTTTACGGTGACAATCTGTGTAACTGATCAGAAAGATAATCTGTCCTGCACTTCTAGGAGACTTAAGTCCGGGGAGGAGGGTGGGTTGTTTATGACTTTGATGAGGATACCCCTGGAAGAGAACTAGGATTTACAGGTAAGTAACTAATCC
Source organism: Pleurodeles waltl (assembly GCF_031143425.1). Lineage (NCBI taxonomy): Eukaryota > Metazoa > Chordata > Amphibia > Caudata > Salamandridae > Pleurodeles > Pleurodeles waltl. Next base: position 957,077,555 of record NC_090446.1, on the reverse strand, counting down.
TTCTCTTCCAGGGGATCCTCATCAATAGTCATAAACATTGAATAGATTAGCAAGCCCATCCCTAAACTCTGCGGACTGTCCGAAAGAAGTGCAGGAAAGAATACATATTCATGCAAATAGATTTCTAAGAGAGGCCTGCCCCACCTGGGCATCCGCTCTTGCATCCGAGTCTAAACAGTAATGCTTAGTAAAGGTATGCACAGACTTCCATGTAGCAGCCTTACAAATCTCGGAAATTGGTACATTGTTAAGGAGGGCAGCAGTAGCCGCTTTTCCCCTTGTGGAATGCGCTTTTGGCCTAGCCAGTAATTGCTTATTAGCCAGTTGGTAAGTGTTAACAATACAAGACACAATCCATCTTGATATAGTTCGTTTAGACGCTGCCTCTCCTGTTCTTAAATGACCATAATTCAGAAACAAATGGTTAGAATGTCTAATCGGTTTTGTTTTGTCCAAATAGAATTTCAGCACTCTTTTTAAGTCTAAAGAATGCAATGCTTTCTCAGCCGGAGTCTCCGGATTGGGAAAGAAAGTCGGTAAAGATATAGTCTGATTGATATGGAATTCTGACACCACCTTCGGAAGGAAAGATGGGTGAGTTCGCAGAACCACTCTATTATCGTGAAAAACCGTGTACGGTTCTCTGCAAGACAGAGCCTGAATTTCGCTGACCCTCCTCGCTGAAGTAATGGCCACCAAAAAAGCCGTCTTCCACGTAAGGTGCTGTAAAGAGGCCTTGTGGATAGGTTCAAAGGGAGGGCCCATAAGTTTTGACAGGACTACATTCAGTTCCCATGGAGGAGAAGGTCTCCGAATGGGAGGAAAAACCTTTTTCAAGCCTTCTAAAAAATCCTTGACTACAGGTATCGTAAAGAAGGATTCCTGAGAAGGCGACTTACGATACGCTGTAATTGCAGACAAATGAACCTTAATAGAAGATACCTGCAGACCAGACTTCGCCAGATGAAGTAAATAGGATAGTATGACGTCCTCCTGAGCTCGTATGGGATTTATACCTTGTTGAGAGCACCAGATGTAAAATCTCTTCCACTTAAAAGCGTAAGAACGCCGCGTGGAAGGTCGTTTTGACTCTTTCAAGATGCTCATGCACTCCTGTGAGAGCCCTAGGTGCCCATACTGTAGGAATTCAGGAGCCATGCTGTCAAGCTCAGAGAGGGAAGGTTGGGATGTAGGATTCTGCCTTCCATTCTGCTCAGGAGATCCGGTCTGCACGGCAACCTCCTGTGAGGTCTTTCCGATAAGTTGAGTAGGTCCGTGTACCAGAATTGGCGGGGCCATTGTGGCGCTATCAGAATCATTCTGGTTCTGGAGTTGTAAAATTTGTTGATTACTGCCGGTATGAGGGGAATCGGTGGAAAGGCGTAGAGAAATGTCCCTGACCAGTTGATCAACAGGGCATTCCCTTGAGATCCCGGACGGCAGAACCTGGACGCGAAGTCTGGGCATTTCTTGTTTGTTTCGTCTGCAAAGAGATCCAACTGAGGTCGACCCCATTGACCGAAGATGTCCTCGACGACTTCGTCGTGTAGCACCCAGTCGTGCGCGTCTTCCAGATGTCTGCTCAGGAAATCTGCCTCTACGTTTTGCTGACCTGGCAGGTGTACCGCTGTGATAGACATTCCCCTGGCCAGGAGCCAATGCCATATCGTTTGGGATTCTCGAGACAGAGGTAGTGATCTTGTTCCCCCCTGTTTGTTCAGGTAATACATTGTGGTTGTATTGTCTGTCTGAATTAGGATAGATTTCCCCTGAACCAATGGAGAGAAAGATTTGAGAGCCAGATGGACTGCTCTGAGTTCCAGAAGATTTATGTGATAGTTCTTTTCCTTGTTGGACCACAGACCCTGAGCTTGGAAGGAACCCAGATGAGCACCCCAACCCTGAAGAGACGCATCCGTTACCAGAGTGTCGACTGGAATTGTCTGATGAAACGGAGAACCTATCGACAGGTGAGGTCTGTGCATCCACCATTGTAGTGATTGAAAAGCCACTGCTGGTAGTCGAACTCTGTCCTCCCAGTGACCAGTCTTTTGGCTCCAATTGTTCTCTAATGCCTCCTGAAGGGGCCTCATGCGTAGCCTGGCATTCGGGACAATGAAGATGCATGAAGCCATGGAGCCCAGAAGCGATGTCACCTGACGAGCTGTAGGTGCATCGGCTGTTAATAGATGTTGACACTTCCTGTGGATTGATAAAAGTCGTTCCTCCGAAGGATACACTCTTTGGAGCTCTGTGTTTAGTATCGCTCCCAGGTAGTGGAGGTTTTGTGTTGGAATCAAGTTTGACTTGTCGTGGTTGATTTGAAGACCTAGAGACTCGAAAGTTCTTAGAACGATATCTCGATGTTTTCTCGCCTGATCCGGAGATGAGGCCTTCACTAGCCAGTCGTCCAGGTAGGGGTAGACGAATATTTTTTGTCTTCGAAGGTGTGCCGCTACCACTGCTACACATTTTGAAAAGACTCGGGGTGCAGACTTCAGGCCGAATGGAAGGACTCTGAATTGGTAGTGCTGTGACGCTATCTGGAAACGTAAAAATTTCCGATGTTTGGTTGCTATTGGGATGTGAAAATATGCATCCTGTAGGTCGATGGAGCACATCCAGTCTCCCTGATGCAGTTGCGGGACAATCTGGTGAAGGGCTAGCATCCTGAACTTTTGTTTTCTTATGTACTTGTTCAGGAGCCGTAAGTCCAGAATTGGTCTGAAGAGGCCCTGTTGACCTTTTTTCGCCACCAGAAAGTAACGGGAGTACACCCCTTTTCCTTTTTGTGCCGGAGGAACCTTTTCTACAGCTTTCTTTTGTAGGAGTGCGAGAACTTCCTTGCGTAGCAGGCTGAGATGAGAAGGAAAACACCTTGCTGGCGGCAAGTGTGGAGGAGGTTTTTTGAAAAGGAGAGAATAGCCATGTTCGACAATATTGAGCACCCATTTGTCTTTTGTGATTGAGTGCCACTCGCGAAGATGATGCGTAACACTTCCCCCCACCGGAGTGGTGAACAGTGCTGAGGGAAGCAATGCCTCATTGCTTTGATGGTGTCTTTGCTGTAGACTGTTGAGGTCTACTTGACCCTCTGTCTCTTGTGGGTCTACGTGCCTGAAACAGGGGACGTCCCTGTCGTTGTTGTGGCCTTTGAGACCAGTAAGGGGTTGGAACCCTCTGCTGGAATGGTCGTCTGTCATACGGCCTGTACCTCCGCCTGAAGTCTTTTTTACGTTCCAGGCCCACTGCCCTCATCGTGTCGACTTCCGTTTTCATTCGGGCCATCTCTTCATCCGCGTGGGTACCGAACAACGAACTCCCGCTGAATGGGAGGTTCAAAATGCGCTGCTGTGCTTCCTGTTTCAGACCCGTGAGCCGTAGCCAGGAAGACCTCCTAGCGCAGATTCCGTGCGCATACCCATGCGCAGCCAAATCCGCCCCGTCCGCCGCCGCGCTGATGACCTGGTTAGATACTAGGCCCCCTTCCTGCAAGATTTCCTGGAAGTCCTGTCTATCTTCCCTGGGCAACTTTTCTGTAAATCTGTGGAGTGAGTCCCACAGAGAGCGGTCATATCTGCCCAGAAGTGCTGAGGCGCTGGAGACCTTCATAGCAGATGCCGCCGTACCGCACATCTTTCTCCCCAGAGAGTCTAGGTGTCTGCTCTCCTTATCCGGGGGGACTGTGGAAGATGATGCCACAGAGTGTGTTTTTCTGGCTGCGGCTAAGATCACAGAGTCCGGTGGCGGATCCTTCCGCAGGAATAAAGGATCTTGTTCCGGAGCTTTGTATTTCTTTTGAATCCTAGCCGGGGCAGACTTGAGAGTGGCTGGAGACAGAAAAGTGTCCATAGTCGGTTGCAGCAAACCCGGTACTAGTGGCAGCAGTTTTCTCGAGACTGATCTGTGTTGTAGGGTCTCAAAGATAACTGAGGATGAGGTGGCCGGCTCCGGTACCTCAATATTTAGCTTCTGCGCTCCCCTTAGAAGAACCTCATTAAAAGTGGTGATATCATCCACCGGGGAAATTCTAGCAGGTGGAGAATCTGTGAGTGTGGGGGAGTAGCGCCCCACAGACGATCCTGAAGAAGACCAAGAAGGTGATCTTCTGCGTGGTGTTCGTGACCTGGTTCTCCTTCGGGAACGGGACCTGCTCCGAGAGGCTGTAGCAGAGTGTGCAGGTCTTGTGGTCGGCTGACGAGAAGCAGAACGAGCCCGTCCTGCTCTAGCTGTAGGCGATGGCGTTCTCGGTAATGAGGCAGTAGGAGAATACATCCTCGAGTATTGTGAATCCGGGGATGCTGTGATGGGAGAAACATGCCCCGATGCTCTGGAATGGGATGATGCACTCCTTATAGAGACCACCGGTGAGGGAGCTTTGTCCGCTGGCTCTACTGCCTGTGACACAGCTGAAGGTTGTGTCGACGTCGATTGCATCCTCGACGTCGAAGGTTGCGATGGCTGGTCTGCTCTCGACGTCGAAGGTCTTGACGTCGGAGGTCTTGCCGTCGAGTGTCTTGACGCCGATCGCCTATCGCGGGACCTGGACCTACTCGCCGTTGTGTGTCTCGACGTTGAGTGGCGAGTGGTCGACGGCGGATGTTCATGCCGTCGAGGTGTTTTTGGTGTCGTGTCCTTCGACGCCAAGGGGTGAGACGTTCTCAACGGCGAACGGGAGCGCCGGAGATGACTCGACGCCGAACGGCGGCCTGCCGTCGACGGAGATGTACCCCTGTGTCCATGCTTCGACGTTTTGTCCCTCGACGTCGCTCTGGTCGCCGTCGACGGCGATCTATGCCGGTGAGACGGTGGTGCCGATGACGTCGATGGAGAACAAACAGGTACAATCCTACCTGTCGACGTCGATCGGGCCATTCCTTCTGCTGTAGGTCTGGGAAGTGAAGAGGATGTTGACTTTTTCCTCTCCTGAAGCCCATGTAGCCTGATCTTCTCTCTGTCTTTGAGAGTCCTCCTTGACATGTTCTTACAATACTTGCAGGTGTCAGGACAGTGACTCTGTGGCAGGCAGACAATACACAGAGAGTGTGGGTCTGACTGGGCTTTCTTCTTCCCACAAGAAGGACATTTTACAAAAAGAGATGGCATTTTTCTGTCAGAAAAAACCTTCCTAGCTCAGACAAAGATGTTACTTGTCGAGTGAAAAGTGAAAAAACGCTTTTTTAAAGAATTTTTCTGAGGAAAACTCAGAAAAACTGAGAGCTCAATGCTCCAGGATCCTCTCAGAAGAAGCCGGAAAAAAGAACTGACCTAACTGTGAACCAACTGTCACCTTCCCTTCACCCCTGAGGCATGGTGGGATACTGGAGGTGCTCAGGGTCTTAAAGGCACGGTGCCAAAGTTTTTATGGTTCTCCTGTGTTAACCTGCATGCAGCCTATTGGCTAAGAATGCTTCATTGTTTTTCAATGTGGTTTTTTCTATTTTTCTCTGATATTTACTGCTGTTTACTTCCCTAAGTCCAGTTTTTGGGGCTTAGGTAGATATTTATGATCTATTGTGATTTTATAATATAAAAAAAAAAAAAAAAAAAAACTTGCATAGAAATAAAGCATTTTAGCCTATTTATGATTATAGCCTGCATTGCTGTTTTACACATGATAATATGTATGTATTTTATATATATATGCTCCGGGGTCCCCGCACAAGGGCGGGAATATTCAATGTTTATGACTATTGATGAGGATCCCCTGGAAGAGAACTCGTTCATCTGGCCCCAAGGGGGGCCAGATATGGCCAACAGTAATGTGCCCCCATGGGCTGCCCCCTAAAGAAAACACACACACCAATCGCTGGCGCCTAGAGGTTTCTGCCCCCACTGGGGACAGATCGGCCTAATAACAATAGGCCGATCTGCCCCAGGGGGAGGGGGCAGAAATGGCCTAAATATAAATTTGCCTCCTAGGGGAGCGACCCTTGCCTAAGGGGTCGCTCACCAACTCTAAAAGAAAAAACACACACAATTTTTTTTTTATCCCTGGCGCCTAGTGGTTTCTGCCCCACCCCTCCAACAACAATAGGCGATCTGTCCCCAGGGGGGCAAAAAAGGCCTTGAAAAAATGTGCCCCCCTGGGGAGTGACCCTTGCCCAAGGGTTCGCTCCCCTTATGCCAATTTCTTTTTCCAAATAAATCCCTGGTGTCTAGTGGGCATTTCAGAAGCCGGATCGCTTTACGATCCGGCTTCTGAAATGCTCTGAGAGACTTCAAAGGGAAGGAAATTCCTTTCCTTCCCTTTGAAGTCTCTCAGGCCCCCATCACATGATCGGAAGAGAAATGCAAACCATTTCTCTTCCGATCGTGCTGGAAGCTCAGCTTCTTGGCAAGTGGCCTCTGAGAGGTCAGCGCGCGAATGCGCGCTGATGTCATCAGGCGTCACTGGGGGAATGGGGGGGCAGGGGTGGAACGGGAAGGGCTTCCCCTTCCATCCCTGCCTTGGGGCGGTGGGAGGGAAGCCCACTGAGCTCAGTGCCGAGGACGTAATGGTTATGTCCTCGGCACATGAGCACTGTGCCGTTGGACGTAACCATTACGTCCACGGCACAGAAGGGGTTAAAGAGGCTGATCACTTGATCAACTTAGGGTTCTCTCCCTTTGTATCCCTCAACCACTTCAGTGGTTTGTGATCTTTGTGGATCACAGGGCCATATTTACAAGAAAATTGCTCATCAGGTTTGATGTGTCACTTTTCTTGCACCCCATGTGTGCACCCTTTTTTACAATGCAGCGCACCATGACACATGTTAGGACAATAGCATCATAATTTATGACGCTGTTGTGGTACTTTGCAAAATTAGCACCATAAATTGTGACGCTAATCTTGCAAAGTAAATGGAGACTCATTGAAAGTAACAGAAGTGTCATTTTAACCTCCCTTAGACAGGTGTTAAAAATTACGCTCAAAAAGGGGGCAGTAAAATGTTGTAAATTTCACTGTGCCATTTTTACGGGCCTCCCTGCGTGTTAACGCCCCCTTGCATACATTATGCTTGGCGTAGGCATAATGCTTTGCAAGGTGTTACAAGGTGGCGCAATGCATGCATTGCGCTCCTTTGTAAATATGGCAAACGATAATGGCCTCCTTAATGGCACATTAGCATCAAAACATTTTGGTAGTGTGGTCCTAAGAGGCGCCAGGGTCTTGTAAATCTGGCCCCAGATTTGATACAAAAATAATGAGGCCTTAACCTATGGAGAAACACATTAGGGCAGATCACTGTTCTTCAGTGGCAACCCAGTTGTAGTCCCTTGGCAGCATTCTGCAAAGGATAAAGTCAAAGTAATGCTCCCTTTCCTTTTTGGTGAGCTGGGTGAGATGTGCCTCAACCCCTTTGTCTGAAGGATCGGTTTGCACTATGAAGGATTGACTATGGTCAGGGGCCTTGAAGAATGGTGCATTGGACAGTGAGGGCTTCAGATCATTAATGGCCTTCTAGCACCAATCTGTCCAGATAACCTTCCTAGGCTGCTTCTTGGAAGTAATGGCTGTTAGAGGGGCATCTATAGTTAGCTGCATTTGACCTTTAGTAAGTGATGAGTGTGAGAAGGTAGCCTCTTTCTAGCCTTGTTACCCCCACTTTTGGCCTGTTTGTGAGTGTATGTCAGGGTGTTTGTCACTGTTTTCACTGTCTCACTGGGATCCTGATAGCCAGGCCTCAGTGCTCATAGTGAAAACACTATGTTTTCAGTATGGTTGTTATGTGTCACTGGGATCCTGCTGGTCAGGACCCCAGTGCTCATAGGTTTGTGGCCTATATGTATGTGTCACTGGGACCCTGTCACACAGGGCCCCAGTGCTCATAGGTGTGCATGTATATGTTCCCTGTGTGGTGCCTAACTGTCTCACTGTGGCTCTGCTAACCAGAACCTCAGTGGTTATGCTCTCTCATTACTTTCAAATTGTCACTAACAGGCTAGTGACCAATTTTACCAATTTACATTGGCTTACTGGAACACCCTTATAATTCCCTAGTATATGGTACTGAGGTACCCAGGGTATTGGGGTTCCAGGAGATCCCTATGGGCTGCAGCATTTCTTTTGCCACCCATAGGGAGCTCTGACAATTCTTACACAGGCCTGCCACTGCAGCCTGAGTGAAATAACGTCCACGTTATTTCACAGCCATTTTACACTGCACTTAAGTAACTTATAAGTCACCTATATGTCTAACCTTTACCTGGTAAAGGTTAGGTGCAAAGTTACTTAGTGTGAGGGCACCCTGGCACTAGCCAAGGCGCCCCCACATTGTTCAGAGCCAATTCCCTGAACTTTGTGAGTGCGGGGACACCATTACACGCGTGCACTACATATAGGTCACTACCTATATGTAGCTTCACAATGGTAACTCCGAATATGGCCATGTAACATGTCTATGATCATGGAATTGCCCCCTCTATGCCATCCTTGCATAGTTGGCACAATCCCATGATCCCAGTGGTCTGTAGCACAGACCCTGGTACTGCCAAACTGCCCTTCCTGGGGTTTCACTGCAGCTGCTGCTGCTGCCAACCCCTCAGACAGGCAGCTGCCCTCCTGGGGTCCAGCCAGGCCTGGCCCAGGATGGCAGAACAAAGAACTTCCTCTGAGAGAGGGTGTGACACCCTCTCCCTTTGGAAAATGGTGTGAAGGCAGGGGAGGAGTAGCCTCCCCCAGCCTCTGGAAATGCTTTGTTGGGCACAGATGTGCCCAATTCTGCATAAGCCAGTCTACACCGGTTCAGGGACCCCTTAGCCCCTGCTCTGGCGTGAAACTGGACAAAGGAAAGGGGAGTGACCACTCCCCTGACCTGCACCTCCCCTGGGAGGTATCCAGAGCTCCTCCAGTGTGCTCCAGACCTCTGCCATCTTGGAAACAGAGGTGCTGCTGGCACACTGGACTGCTCTGAGTGGCCAGTGCCACCAGGTGACGTCAGAGACTCCTGCTGATAGGCTCCTTCAGGTGTTAGTAGCCTTTCCTCTCTCCTAGGTAGCCAAACCCTCTTTTCTGGCTATTTAGGGTCTCTGTCTCTGGGGAAACTTTAGATAACGAATGCATGAGCTCAGCCGAGTTCCTCTGCATCTCTCTCTTCACCTTCTGATAAGGAATCGACCGCTGACCGCGCTGGAAGCCTGCAAACCTGCAACATAGTAGCAAAGACGACTACTGCAACTCTGTAACGCTGATCCTGCTGCCTTCTCGACTGTTTTCCTGCTTGTGCATGCTGTGGGGGTAGCCTGCCTCCTCTCTGCACCAGAAGCTCCGAAGAAATCTCCCGTGGGTCGACGGAATCTTCCCCCTGCAACCGCAGGCACCAAAAAGCTGCATTACCGGTCCCTTGGGTCTCCTCTCAGCACGACGAGCGAGGTCCCTCGAATCCAGCGACGCTGTCCAAGTGACCCCCACAGTCCAGTGACTCTTCAGCCCAAGTTTGGTGGAGGTAAGTCCTTGCCTCACCTCGCTGGGCTGCATTGCTGGGAACCGCGACTTTGCAGCTACTCCGGCCCCTGTGCACTTCCGGCGGAAATCCTTTGTGCACAGCCAAGCCTGGATCCACGGCACTCTAACCTGCATTGCACGACTTTATAAGTTGGTCTCCGGCGACGTGGGACTCCTTTGTGCAACTTCGGCGAGCACCGTTTCACGCATCCTCGTAGTGCCTGTTTCTGGCACTTTTCCCGGGTGCTACCTGCTTCAGTGAGGGCTCTTTGTCTTGCTCGACGTCCCCTCTCTCTTCAGGTCCAATTTGCGACCTCCTGGTCCCTCCTGGGCCCCAGCAGCGTCCAAAAACGCCAAACGCACAATTTGCGCTTAGCAAGGCTTGTTGGCGTCCTTTCGGCGGGAAAACACTTCTGCACGACTCTCCACGGCGAGAGGGATCCGTCCACCAAAGGGGAAGTCTCTAGCCCTTTTCGTTCCTGCAGAAACCTCAGCTTCTTCTGTCCAGTCGAAGCTTCTTTGCACCCGCAGCTGGCATTTCCTGGGCATCTGCCCATCTCCGACTTGCTTGTGACTTTTGGACTTGGTCCCCTTGTTCCACAGGTACCCTAGAGTGGAAATCCACAGTTGTTGCATTGCTGGTTTGTGTCTTTCCTGCATTATTCCTCTAACACGACTCTTTTGTCCTTAGGGGAACTTCAGTGCACTTTGCACTCACTTTTCAGGGTCTTGGGGAGGGTTATTTTTCTAACTCTCACTATTTTCTAATAGTCCCAGCGACCCTCTACAAGGTCACATAGGTTTGGGGTCCATTCGTGGTTCACATTCCACTTTTGGAGTATATGGTTTGTGTTGCCCCTATCCCTATGTTTCCCCATTGCATCTTATTGTAACTATACATTGTTTGCACTGTTTTCTAAGACTATACTGCATATTTTTGCTATTGTGTATATATAACTTGTGTATATTTCCTATCCTCTCACTGAGGGTACACTCTAAGATACTTTGGCATATTGTCATAAAAATAAAGTACCTTTATTTTTAGTATAACTGTGTATTGTGTTTTCTTATGATATTGTGCATATGACACTAAGTGGTACTGTAGTAGCTTCACACGTCTCCTAGTTCAGCCTAAGCTGCTCTGCTAAGCTACCATTATCTATCAGCCTAAGCTGCTAGACACCCTATACACTAATAAGGGATAACTGGGCCTGGTGCAAGGTGCAAGTACCCCTTGGTACTCACTACAAGCCAGTCCAGCCTCCTACAATGAGGCCAAAGAAAGCCCTTGGCTGAGTTTGAATTGTGGACACTTCCCAGTTGATAATGGATTGTACTTTTGCCTCCACTGGGTCGATCTTCCCATTCTCCACCTGATGTGCTAGGATGCCACAGAGGACTAACACACCTGGGACTTTGTAGACTTTGTAGTCCCTTTGGCATTCTATATTTTCACCTACACCTCCTGCAGGTGCTTTAGGTGTTTCTCAATGTACTGCTACAGACAGCAGTGTTGTCCAAGTAATCCCCACAGAACTCGTCCATGCCAGACAACACAGATTCTGCAAAGTGGCAGGAACATTCTTTAACCTAAATGGCAATACATTGGCCTGGAGGCCTTCTGGGGTAGACAATGCATTCTTCTTCTTGACACCCAGTGCCAGTGCAATCTGCCTGTAGCCACTGGTCAGATCAAAAGTACTAAGGTACTTAGGTGTGACCACTCTGTCCACTGTCTCACCGCAGGGGATATAATGGGTATCTAACTGTATGACAGTATTAAGAGCCCTGTAGTCTACAAAAAAGCCTAGGTCCGTTACCACTTGCTTGTGAGCTAGCTCCATTGGCTAGCCCTCAGTCAATCCCACATCCAATATCTTGGCCACCTCTGTCATACTAAGTTACATCTAACCTGTACAGAAACTACTTGGAATCCACTAATCTCCTTTTCCATCAACAGTGCTGAACTCATCAAAGAGTCTGCTTAATACTGTAGGAGGCTGGCCTGGTTTGATAGTGGGTACCCTAGATAATTACACCTTATACCAGGTTCAGTTACCCCTTATTAGTGAAATGTAGGCAGTATTCTAGCAGCTTAGGCTGTCTAGAGGTAGCTGTAGCAGAGCAACTTAGGCTGAACTAGGAGACATGCAAAGCTCCTGCAATACCACTATAGTTACACAGTACTTATACACAATAAAAGACAATACTCAGTGTTACCAAAAATAAAGGTACTTTATTTTAGTGACACAAGGCCAAAACTATCTTAGAGGCAATACTCCTTCTGGAGGTATTATACACAACAAATACACTAGAGACCAAAATCAGGTAAGTAAATAGTCATAGAATAGTGCAAACAGTAGAAAATTAAATAGAATGCAATAGGCCTAGGGGCAACACAAACCATATACTAAGACAGTGGAATGTGAATCACAAATTCCCCCCTAGGCAAGTGTAGTGTGTAGAGGGGCATTAGGAGTGTAAGAAAACACCAAAGGTAAGTAAAATACCCCACCCCAGAGCCCGGGAAAGTAGGAGTAAAGTAATACAAGTTTCCTTAGGACACACTACAAGTCGTGATTAGTTATTGTAAGAACCAAGCAAGACAGCAAGCAACAAATGGTTGATTCCTGGACCTGATGACCTGTGAAGAGAGGAGACCAAGTCCAGAAGTCGCCGAAGATTCCAGGAAGGACAGGAGCCCCTGCCAACCTAGAAGATGGTGCAAAAGAGAATTCTCCGGTGAGAAGAAATCTGCAGAAAAGCACCAAAAAAGATGGCTGCGGGTTCCTGCGTGGTGCAGGAGATGTCCCATGTCGAGATGTTGGATGCAGGCTGTTTGCGTCGCTGGATTCGTCTAACAAGCCTTGGTTCAAGCAAGGTTGTTGTTTGCATCAAAATGGCGCTGTCTGAACCCAGGAGGGACCTGGGGGACTCAACTTGGACTGAGGAGGCAGAGGGGGCCCCCAACACTGGAGAGAGCCCACAGATGACCAAGCAGCACCCACGGGAGTCCCAGGACACGGGGACAAAGAAGATCCAAATTGCAGTTGGTGCAGCACAACAAAAGAAGGTCCCACGCCGCCGGAGAACAACTCGGCAAGTTGTGCGTCGCAGGATGGAGTGCTGGGGACCTGGGCTACACTGTGCACAAAGGATTCTTGGAAGAAGTACACAGAAGCCCAAGGAGCTAGAGGTGACGCAGTGCATAGGGGTACTGTTGCAAACCGGGAAGGCAAGCTCTTACTTCCTCCAAATTTTGGACAGCTGGACCTTAGGACAGTCTGGGTCGTGTTGGTCCACCACCTGTGTTCCAGGGAGCACACTCGTCATCAGGAGAGGAGTCCCAGAGAACCGGTTGTCATTGCAGAAGGTGCCTGCAGGAGCAGTGAAGTGACTCTGTCACTCCACTGGAGATTCCTGGAGAAGTCTTGCAAGCTGAACCTCAAGAGACACCCACAGGAGATGCCCTGAGAGGGGGATTTGCTATCTACCCAGGTATGCACCTATCAGGAGGGGTCTCTGACGTCACTTGCTGGCACTGGCCACTCAGATCTCCAGAGTGTCCCTTGGAAACAAGATGGCTAATGCCAGGGACACACTGGAGGAGCTCTGGGCACCACCCCTGGGGTGGAGATGGACAGGGGAGCGGTCACTCCCCTTTCCTTTGTCCAGTTTCGGGCCAGAGTAGGGACTGGGGGTCCCTGATCCGGTGTAGACTGGTTTATGCAAGGAGGGCACCATCTGTGCCCTTCAAAGCATTTCCAGAGGCTCTGGGAAGCTACCCCTCCCAAGCCTGTAGCACCTATTTCAAAAGGGAGAGGGTGTAACACCCTCCTCCAAAAGGAAATGCATTGTTCTTCCTTCCTGGGACTGACCTGCTCAGACCCCAAGATGGCAAATACCTGTCTGTAAGGTGGCTGAAGCTGTAGCTGCAGTGCAAGCCTCAGAGAGCTGGTTTGGCAGTACTGGGGGACCATGGTGGAGCTCCTAGGATGCATGGAATTGGCCCCCCAGTACCAGATTTGGAATGGGGGGACAATTCTATGATCTTAGACATGTTACATGGCCATATTGGGAGTTACCATTGTGAAGCGACAGATAGGTATTGACCTATATGTAGTACACACGTGTAATGGTATCCCCGCACTCACGAAGTATGGGGAATTGGCCCTGGACAGCGTGGGGGTACCTTTTCTAGGGCAAGGGTGCCCTCACACACAGTAACTTTGCACCTAGCCTTCAGTAAATGAAGGTTAGACATATAATTGACTTATAAGTTACTTAAGTGCAGTGAAAATGGCTGTGCAATAGTGTGTGCACTATTTGACGCAGGCTGCAGTGGCAGTCCTGTGGAAGGGTTTGTCTGAGCTTCTTATGGGTGGCAAAAGAAATGCTGCAGCCTGTAAGGATCTCCTGGAACCCTATTGCCCTGGGTACCTAGGTGCCATATATTAGGGACTTGTAAGGGGGGTCCAGTGTGCCAATTGGAATTAGAATATGAAGTCACTAAACTGTAGTGACTTAATTTGGAAGCAGAGAAAGCAAAAGCACTGGAGTTCTAGTTAGCAGAACTTCAGTGACACAGTTAAGCATTTCTGACAACACACACATTAGGCCAAAAACTATGAGCACTGGGGTCCTGGCTAGCAGGATCCCAGTGAGACAGTAAAAACACACTGACACACACTCACAAACAGGCCAAAAGTGTGTGTGGGGGGGTAACCATGCTAGAAAGAGGCTACTTTCTCACAGATATTGATGGAGAACAAAGGGAAGGAGACTGTGAGAAAAGGCCTCTTTCTGGCATGGTTAACGCCCACTTTTTGCCTGGTATGGGATGTAGCCTAAAAGGTGTTGTTAGTGCCCAGGGCCCCTGCTAACAAGGATCCCTGGGTCAGAGCTCCTTCCCTAAACTGTTGTGATGCCTTGGCACAACTGGAGACACCTTTAGCTGCTTCATAAGCCCCTGGTAAATTATACTTGGTTTAGGAGGCTGGCTTGGCTTATAGTGGGTACCTTGTGGTACTTACACCTTGTGCCAGGTCCAGTTATCCCTTATTAGTAGAATAGAGGTGTTTCTAGCAGCTTAGGCTGACAGAGGTAGCTATAGCAGAGCAGCTTAGGCTGAACTAGGAGACATGCAAAGCTCCTGCAATTCCACTTATATCATATAGCACAATATCATAAGAAACACAATACTCAGAGTTACTAAAAATAAAAGGTACTTTATTTTAGTGACAATATGCCAAAAGTATCTCAGAGGATATACTCCCTTAGGAGGTAAGTAATATACACAAAATATATTCACACAAACCAAAATCAGGTAAGTAACAGTTAGAAAAGTAGTGCAAACACTGTAGAACACAGTAGAATGCAATAGGGAGAAATAGGCCTAGGGGCAACACAAACCATATACTCCAAAAGTGGAATGCAAACCACGAATGGACCCCAGGCCTAGTGTAGTGTGTAGAGGGTCGCTAGGAGTGTAAAAAAACACTAAGGGTGTCCAAGATACCCCACCCCAAGACCCTGAAAAGTAGGAGTAAAGTTACCCTACAACCCCAGAAAGATAGTAAAGTCGAGATAGGAGATTCTGCAAGGACAACAACTGACTGCAAAGCACTGAAGACGGATTCCTGGATCTGTGTACCTGTAAAGGTATGGGACCAAGTCCAAGAGTTACAAAAGTGTCGGGGGGGCAGGAGCCCACTAAACCCCAGATGAAGGTGCAAAAGGGCTGCCTCCGGGTGGAAGAAGCCGAAGATTCTGCAACAACTTAAGGTGCCAGGAACTTCTCCTTTCGTCAGAAGATGTCCCACGGCGTGCTGGAGGATGCAGAGTTGTTTCCACGCAGAAAGACTGCAAACAAGCCTTGCTAGCTGCAAGAGTCACGGTTGAGGATTTTGGGTGCTGCCTGGGCCCAGGAAGGACCAGGAGGTCGCCCCTTGGAGGAGGAGACAAAGGGGGCGCTCAGCAACACAGCGAGCCCACGCAGAAGCAGGCAGCACGCGCAGACGCACCTGAACAGGCACTTAGAAGATCTGAGCACGGCGGTCGTCTCAGCACAACAAAAGAGGGTCCCACGAAGTCGGAGTCCAACTCAGCGAGTTGGGCAATGCAGGACCGAGTGCTGGGGACCTGGGCTAGGCTGTGCACAAAGGAAGTCTTGCAAAAGTGCACAGAAGCCCTAGCAGCTACAGTTTGCGCAGTACACAGGATTACTATCTGGCGTGGGGAGGCAAGGACTTACCTCCACCAAATTTGGACAGAAGGGCCACTGGACTGTTGGGGACACTTGGACCCAGCTCCTTTGTTCCAGGGACCACGCTTGTGAGGATGAGGGGGGACCCAGAGGACCGGTGATGCAGAAGTTTGGTGCCTGCGTTGGCAGGCTGAAGATTCCGTCGACCCACGGGAGGTTTCTTCTTGGCTTCCAGTGCAGGGTGAAGGCAGACAGCCCTCAGAGCAGGCACCACCAGGAAACAGTCAAGAAAGCCGTCAGGATGAGGCGCTACAATGTTGGTGGTAGTCTTCTTGCTACTTTGTTGCGGTTTTGCAGGTGTCCTGGAGCAGTCAGCGGTTGATCCTTGGCAGAAGTCGAAGAGGGAAGTGCAGAGGAACTCTGGTGAGCTCTTGCATTCGTTATCTCCTGAGATGCCCACAGGAGAGACCCTAAATAGCCCACAGAGGAGGATTGGCTACAGAGAAAGGTAAGCACCTATCAGGAGGGGTCTCTGACGTCACCTGCTGGCACTGGCACTCAGAGCTGTCCATTGTGCCCTCAAACCTCTGCATTCAAGATGGCAGAGGTCTGGGACACACTGGAGGAGCTCTGGGCACCTCCCCTGAGAGGTGCTGGTCAGGGGAGTGGTCACTCCCCTTTCCTTTGTCCAGTTTCGTGCCAGAGCAGGGCTGGGGGGATCCCTGAACCGGTATAGACTGGCTTATGCAAGGAGGGCACCATCTGTGCCCTTCAAAGCATTTCCAGAGGCCATGAGAGGCTACTCCTCCCAGGCCCTTCACACCTATTTCCAAAGGGAGAGGGTGTAATACCCTCTCTCAGAGGAAATCCTTTGTTCTGCCTTCCTGGGACTGGGCTGCCCACGCCCCAGGGGGGCATAAACCTGTCTGAGGGGTTGGCAGCAGCGGTAGCTGCAGAGGAGAGCCCGGAAAGTTAGTTTGGCAGTACCCGGGCTCTACGCTGGAGACCGGGGGATGCATGGAATTGTCCCCCCAATACCAGAATGGTATTGGGGTGACAATTCCATGATCCTAGACATGTTAGATGGCCATGTTCGGAGTTACCATTGTGATGCTACATATAGTTATTGACCTATATGTTGTGCACATGTGTAATGGTGTCCCCGCATTCACAAAGTCAGGGAATTTGCCCTGAACAATGTGGGGGCACCTTGGCTAGTGCCAGGGTGCCCACACACTAAGTAAGTTGGCACCTAACCTTCACTAAGTGAGGGTTAGACATATAGGTGACTTATAAGTTACTTAAGTGCAGTGTAAAGTGGATGTGAAATAACATGGACGTTATTTCACTCAGGCTGCAGTGGCAGTCCTGTGTAAGAATTGTCTGAGCTCCCTAAGGGTGGCAAAAGAAATGCTGCAGCCCATATTGATCTCCTGGAACCCCAATACCCTGGGTACCTAGGTACCATATACTAGGGAATTATGAGGGTGTTCCAGTGTGCCAGTCAGAATTGGTAAAATTAGTCACTAGCCTGCAGTGACAATTTTAAAAGCAGAGAGAGCATAAACACTGAGGTTCTGGTTAGCAGAGCCTCAGTGATACAGTTACGCACCACACAGGGAACACATACAGGTCATACTTTATGAGCACTAGGGTCCTGGTTAGCAGGATCCCAGTGACACATAGGCAAAAACAAACATACATACAGTAAAATTGGGGGTAACATGCCAGGCAAGGTGGTACTTTCCTACACAGCATGACCCTGCTCTTGTGAGAAGAACGAAAACACATTCAGTGGGGGGAAAAAAGTTCTGTGTGGAAAAACCCTGCACCACCACTGTGACGGCACCTGAAACTAAGCACAAAATGGATTGAATGATCAAGATGGAGTCGGTGGTCAAATACACATAGCATTATGCTCCATCCTTTGAACAGTGACTCTCATAGCATACTGGTCTAAAAATAACCCTTTTTGGTCTAAACATAGTAATTATGTTAGATATGCATTGTATTAAGAAACATATCATTATTATAATACAAATTACTACAAGTATTCCACCTAAAATAGAACAAATTTTACAAACATCAGGCACCCAGCTAAATAATGAATCCCACCACCCTTCGTCTACATCTTACTTCACTCCCTTCACTAATTTGTGCAAGGATTCAGTGTGAGATTGGATAGATTTAGAATGATCTGACAGGTTAAAACAACACTTTCCTTCAATTTCTGAGCAGCTATGATCACGCTTCAGAAGTAAGTAGTCAGTAGCTGCCCTGTTTTGCAATGCAGCTTTTTCTAGTGCCTTTTACATCTAACAATAGCTCTGCTAAAGCAATAGATGTGTGATTCATGTTTTTGACCAACAAACATAATAGGTTGTTCATAACTGTAGTATTATAAACAGCTGTAAGGAAATGCCTCCTTGGCATAGAAATGGGATTTTTGGTTGGCAGTCAGGTTACCCTCTGTCCAAGCAAGAACCCTCACTCTAGTCAGGGTAAGTCACACACAATCCAAATTATCCTGTGCCCACCCTCTGGTAGCTAGGCACGAGCAGTCAGGCTTAACTTAGAAGGCAATGTGTAAAGCGTTTGTGCCATAAATCATACAATAACACAACATAGCACCACACAAATACACCACACAGTGTTTAGAAAAATATATAATATTTATCTGGGTATTTGCAGGTCAAAACGATCAAAGATGCAATATGAATTTGTAAAGATATCACTAAAAAGTGATATAAAGGGCCTCATTACAACATTGTCGGACGGCAAGCGCCGCCCGCCAAGTTGTAACCGCTGTGCGGCCGCAAATGCGGGAGTCTCCGCCCGCCGGCCCAGCGGGATGTGGGCCTCAACATGGGAGCCGGCTCCAAATGGAGCCGGCGGTGTTGCGGCCGTGCGATGGGTGCAGTTGCACCCGTCACGCTTTTCACTGTCTGCATAGCAGACAGTGAAAAACTGCATGGGGCCCAGTCAGGGGGCCCCGCGACTCCCCGTGCCACCAGCCAAATGGCTGGCGGTAGAGGGACTCGTAATCCCCTGGGCAGCGCTGCCCTGGCGGATTACTACCGCGGTGCGACCGTGGCGCTTCCGCTGCGGTCGTAATGACCCTGGAAGCACCGCCAGCCTGTTGGCGATGGTTCCGTCATTTCAGCCCTGGCGGTCTTGTACCGCCAGGGTTGAAATGACCCCCAAAGTGTCTTAAGTCTTTAAAAAGCAAACAAAGTCTCTTTCAAGCACAAAGTACCTGGTTTGGAGTGGAAAATCTCCGCAGAGGGCCGCAGAAGAGGAGATGCGTGGAAAAATTGTGTGTGCGTCAGTTACGCCCCTTCACACACTGACTTGCGTCGCTATTTTTCACTCGGGGAAGATGTGCGTTCTTTTCTGGCATGCGGACCCTCTCCTTCTATAGATCGCGGGATTACCAGATGTCCCAGGGCCTGTGCGTGGATTCTTCGCCTTGTTTTCCGGCTGCACGTCGTTCCCCGAGGCTGTCCGTGGAATTTTCTTTCTCACGGCAGGCGTTGCGTCGATTTCCCTTCTGGAAGTCGGGCGGCGTTGTCCATGCGAGGCCGCGTGTCAAAGTTCTGGCCACCCTGTAGGTGTCGCGTCGAGCAGGGTTGGCGTGCAGCGATTTTCTCGCCGCGGAGCAAGCTGTGCGTCGAAAGTTTGGGCGCACGAAGAGTCCAAATGAAAAAGAGAAGTCTTTTTGGTCCTGAGACTTCAGGGAATGGGAGGCAAGCTCTATCCAAGCCCTTGGAGAGCACTTTTACAGCCAGACAAGAGTTCAGCAGGCCAACAGCAAGGCAGCAGTCCTTTGTAGAAAGCAGACAGGTGAGTCCTTTGAGCAGCCAGGCAGTTCTTGGCAGGATGTAGTTTCTGGTTCAGGTTTCTTCTCCAGCAAGTGACTGAAGAGGTAGGGCAGAGGCCCTGTTTTATACCAAATTGTGCCTTTGAAGTGGGGGTGACTTCAAAGAGTGTCTAAGAAATGCACCAGGTCCCCTTTCAGTTCAATCCTGTCTGCCAGGGTCCCAGTAGGGGGTGTGGCAGTCCTTTGTGTGAGGGCAGGCCCTCCACCCTCCCAGCCCAGGATAACCCATTCAAAATGCAGATGCATGCAAGTGAGGCTGAGTACCCTGTGTTTGGGGTGTGTCTGAGTGAATGCACAAGGAGCTGTCAACTAAACCTAGCCAGACGTGGATTGAAAGGCACAGAAAGATTTAAGTGCAGAGAAATGCTCACTTTCTAAAAGTGGCATTTCTAAAATAGCAATATTAAATCCAACTTCACCAGTCAGCAGGATTTTGTATTACTATTCTGGCCATACTAAATATGACCTTCCTGCTCCTTTCAGATTAGCAGCTGCCACTTCAACAATGTATGAGGGCAGCCCCAATGTTAGCCTATGAAGGGAGCAGGCCTCACAGTAGTGTAAAAACAAATTTAGGAGTTTTACACCACCAGGACATATAAACTACACAGGTACAAGTCCTGCCTTTTACCCACACAGCACCCTGCTCTAGGGGTTACGTAGGGCGCACATTAGGGGTGACTTATATGTAGAGAAAGGGGAGTTTTAGGCTTGGCAAGTACTTTTAAATGCCAAGTTGAAGTGGCAGTTGAACTGCACACACAGGCCTTGCAATGGCAGGCCTGAGACAAGGTTAAGGGGCTACTGAAGTGGGTGCCACAACCAGTGCTGCAGGCCCACTAGTAGCATTTAATCTAAAGGCCCTAGGCACATATATTGCACTCTACTAGGGTCTTACAAGTAAATTAAATAGCCAATCATGGA
Source organism: Pleurodeles waltl (assembly GCF_031143425.1). Taxonomy (NCBI): domain Eukaryota; kingdom Metazoa; phylum Chordata; class Amphibia; order Caudata; family Salamandridae; genus Pleurodeles; species Pleurodeles waltl. Next base: position 957,057,116 of record NC_090446.1, on the reverse strand, counting down.
TAAACCAATCAACAGTACAATTTACACAGAGAGCATATACACTTTAGCACTGGTTAGCAGTGGTAAAGTGCCCAGAGTTCAAAAGCCAACAAGAACAGGTCAGAAAAAATAGGAGGAAGGAGGCAAAAAGTTTGGGGATGACCCTGTCAAAAAGCCAGGTGCAACATGACCCCCCACCAGCCTAAAGCCAGGGGAGAGCAATCACTATCCTGATTTACTTCCCTGTTTGAGGCGATAGAACAAGGACCCAGGCCCACAACAGCAGGGGCATGCTCCAGTTCTTCGCCTTCCTGACTCCAATTGGATCCCTCTGTCCATACTGTCAGGGACCACTAATCCAACCCATGGGGAACCTTTCTCCTTACCTGCGGATACCATCTGTGCAGCACCTAACCTTACTTTGCTCACAGATGTATCCCAGGAGCAGGATAGTACCACCAGGACCAACACAGTGGTGTTGCCCACTCTACCCCTGGGGTGTGACTCTTGTCCCCTCCCCAGGGATAACTCTGTCCACCTGGACAGCAAGCCACAGTGGTTACTGACAGCTGTCGGGGATTAGAGACAGGCCCCAGGCCTCTCAAAGCTCTCCAACTACTGTGGCTGTGGAGAGTGGGGGCGGTAGCCCCAGGTGCTAGACACCCTTTAACCACTCTCCCTTCCACCAGGTCAGGGATGACAGCATGAACCTGGTCCTCCCCTCTGGGGCTCTGTACCCTCCCTCCTGGAGCGATACCCCCGGAGTCCAACATGGTCAGGGTGCTTATAGAAGCCGCCCTGCACCATTTCTCCACCAGTGCAGGGCTGTTTACCTGCAACTGGCCCTCCCTTCTGGGGTCCAGCAACCTCCAACTAGGAGTGGCCTCCTCAGAAGACAACATGGTAGGGGCACTGTTATCAGTAGCCCCTCCCTCCAGGTCCGGGGGGATACCCTGAACCTGGTCTTCCAGCCCAGGGTCTGTACCCTCAGACTGGATCACTGCCTGGCAAACCAGGACTTTCTGGGAGGCACACCTACCCCCCACCAGGTCAGAGTTTAACCTCTGAAGCAGGCCATCCAACCCAGAGTCACCACCCTGAGGGTGACCAATTGCCTGGCACGCCAGGACTTCTTAGGGGGCACACTGACCCCCCACCAGGCCAGAGTTTAACCTCTGAACCTGGTCATCCAACCCAGAGTCACCACCCTGAGGTTGAACAATTGCCTGGCATGCCACGACTTCCTGGGGGGCACGCTCGCCCCCCACAAGGGACACACCGTCCCCAAGGGCTACACAGAAGTCTGGTTGGCGCAGGTCTCCTGACCTCTGCCCGTCTGGCAAAGTCTGGATCTCCCCCAAACCAGAAACGGTTTCACCTGGGTCATTCCTGGGGGGCTCTGCTCTCAGAGCTGACCCCTGACTCTCCAGGACCTCCACTGGGGTCCGCAACCCCCTCTCAACCCTCTGTCTGGACTTCTGTACCCCCTCACTAGGAGTGGTACTGCCAGACACCAGAACTGGTGGGATGCTAGCTACAGTCACCCGCCCAAGTTCTGCTGACACTGCAGGCCTCCCTCAACAGATGGCCCTATGGTACAGGCTAGGCTTCCCTCCTGGCGTTCCCTCATGGAACCCTCTAGGACCTGGGACCTACCTGGGACACTACAATCCTCTCCCACCTCACTTGGTTGGGAAACACCTAGACCACTCCCTTCAGGAGCACCCCCAAATGCCTCTTCAGACTCTCTGGTACTCACCCAGAAGTCTGCCTCCATTGTAAGCTCCCTGGGGTCAGAGAACTCACACTCCACCTGGTGTTGGCGTAGCTCTGGAAAATAAGGACCAGACATATGCTCTCCAGCAATTACATCACTCTGCCCTTCACATGTATTAACCACAGTACCCTTCACCCAACCATCCAGTGACTCAGCCTTGAAAAAGCACTCTACATCACCCTCCTGGGACTGGTGAGACAGTATCTGACTGTCCCTGACACTCAACCCATACTCCTCTGGGATGCCTCCACACTATATCCAGGACGTCCACCAGGGGGGAACCCTTTTCCCTGTCACTCTCTTCTAGAGCCAGTTAAGTGTCCCTCCCCCAGTAGGAATATGACTCCCTGTGCCTGTTCCCCAATCCTTTTCAGGGACCCTGTGCATAACGGGAAGTACCTCATACTCTTGAACCACCTGGGGTGTGTCAACTCCCTTCTTCAAGTAGGGCACCACATCTCTGGGCTTGTGCCCTTCCTCAGCAGCACTGGATGCAAGATTTTTGCTGCCACCATCTGAACTGGACTCAGCCCTTCCGGCTTCCAGTTTCAGCTCTTCACAGCTCAGCTCCTGAGCTGCAATCCTTTCTTTTTCCAGGGCTAAGGCTCTTGCTGCCTCAGCCCTTCCAATAAACTCATCTAGCTCTTCCACCCGCCGTTCTTGAGCTAGGAGCCATTCATCTCTCACTGGTTCTCTTTCCTCATCTGAGTAGTCCTCCTCCTCATAATCATTCTCAGGGCTATGATTCCTTTGGTTCTTTGCTGCCTGTTCCTCTACCCATTGTGCTTCTCCCCAGTCTACACAGATATCTAGTAGTTCCATCTTAGTGGATCTCCTTGACATGGGAAGTCCCCATTGTCTGTAAGGCCCCTCAGCTCAGCCTTAGCGAAGGATTCAACAGGTACAAGGTTTGACACATCGTAGTCTTCTGAGAAGCTGGAATCCATTCCCAATCTGGCAAGGCATCACAGGCAAAACCAAAAATCAAAGTCTAAAATCAATAATATATCCAGGGGGACATCAGAGAACCAAAAGCAAAAAGATGAAAAATCAAGTTGACCTTCAACTGTGGGTAGGTAGTGAAATACTTAGCTACTGTATGTCATTGCACAACCCACACATCACCCTGCTCTAGGGGTTACCTAGGGCGCACATTAGGGGTGACTTATATGTAGAAAAAGGGGAGTTTTAGGCTTGGCAAGTACTTTTAAATGCCAAGTTGAAGTGGCAGTGGAACTGCACACACGGGCCTTGCAATGGCAGACCTGAGAAAAGGTTAAGGGGCTACTGAATTGGGTGGCACAACCAGTGCTGCAGGCCCACTAGTAGCATTTAATCTACAGGTCCTAGGCACATACAGTGCACTCTACTAGGGTCTTACAAGTAAATTAAATAGCCAATCATGGATAAACCAATCAGCAGTACAATTTACACAGAGAGCATATGCACCTTAGCACTGGTTAGCAGTGGTAAAGTGCCCAGAGTTCAAAAGCCAACAAGAACAGGTCAGAAAAAATAGGAGGAAGGAGGCAAAAAGTTTGGGGATGACCCTGTCAAAAAGCCAGGTCCAACAGTTACCCCCTGACTTTTTGCCTTTGCTGATGCCAAGTTATGATTTGAAAGTGTGCTGAGGCCTGCTAACCAGGCCCCAGCACCAGTGTTCTTTCCCTAACCTGTACCTTTGCCTCCACAATTGGCACACCCTGGCATCCAGGTAAGTCCCTTGTAACTGGTACCCCTGGTACCAAGGGCCCTGATGCCAGGGAAGGTCTCTAAGGGCTGCAGCATGTCTTATACCACCCTGGGGACCCCTCACTCAGCACAGACACACTGCTTGCCAGCTTGTGTGTGCTGGTGGGGAGAAAATGACTAAGTCGACCTGGCACTCCCCCCAGGGTGCCATGCCAACCTCACACTGCCCATGGCATAGGTAAGTCACCCCTCTAGCAGGCCTTACAGCCCTAATGCAGGGTGCACTATACCATAGGTGAGGGTATAGGTGCATGAGCACTATGCCCCTACAGTGTCTAAGCAAAACCTTAGACATTGTAAGTGCATAAGAGTATATGATCTGGGAGTCTGTCAAACACAAACTCCACAGCACCATAATGGCTACACTGAAAACTGGGAAGTTTGGTATCAAACTTCTCAGCACAATAAATGCACACTGATGCCAGTGTACATTTTATTGTGAAATACACCCCAGAGGGCATCTTAGAGATGCCCCCTGAAAACATACCCGACTTCCAGTGTGGGCTGACTAGTTTTACCAGCCTGCCACACACCAGACATGTTGCTGGCCACATGGGGAGAGTGCCTTTGTCACTCTGTGGCCAGGAAAAAAGCCTGTACTGGGTGGAGGTGCTTTTCACCTCCCCTGCTGGAACTGTAACACCTGGCGGTGAGCCTCAAAGGCTCACCCCCTTTGTCACAGCGCCACAGGGCATCCCAGCTAGTGGAGATGCCCGCCCCCTCCGGCCACGGCCCCATTTTTGGCGGCAAGGCCGGAGGAGATAATGATAAAAACAAGGAGTAGTCACTGGCCAGTCAGGACAACCCCTAAGGTGTCCTAGGCTGAGGTGACTCTGACTTTTAGAAATCCTCCATCTTGCAGATGGAGGATTCCCCCAATAGGATTAGGGATGTGCCCCGCTCCCCTCAGGGAGGAGGCACAAAGAGGGTGTAGCCACCCTCAGAGCTAGTAGCCATTGGCTACTGCCCTCCCAGACATAAACACCCCCCTAAATTGAGTATTTAGGGGCCCCCAGAACCTAGGAAGATAGATTCCTGCTACATGTAGACGAAGAAGGATTGCTGACCTGAAGCCCTGCAAAGAAGACGGATACACCAACTGCTTTGGCCCCAGCCCTACCGGCCTGTCGCCCCACTTCAAGAAAAACTGCAACAGCGACGTGTCCCCCAGGGTCCAGCGACCTCTGAAGCCTCAGAGGACTGCCCTGCATCTAACAGGACCAAGAACTCCAGAGGACAGCGACCCTGTTCCAAAGAAACTGCAACTTTGCAACAAAGAAGCAACTTTTAAAGACTACACGTTTCCCGCCGGAAGCGTGAGACTTTCCACTCTGCACCCGACGCCCCCGGGTCGACCTGCGGAGAACCAACACTACAGGGAGGACTCCCTGGCAACTGCGACCCTGTGAGTAGCCAGAGTTGAGCCCCCCCAGCAACACCTGCAGAGGGAATCCAGAGGCTCCTCCTGACCGCGACTGCCTGCTTCAAAGAACCCGACGCCTGGTAAAGACACTGCATCCGCAGCCCCCAGGACCTGAACGATCTGACCTCCAGTGCAGAAGCAACCCCCAGGTGGCCCTCTCCCTTGCCCGGGTGGTGGCTACCCCGAGGAGCCCGCCCCTTGCCTGCCTGCTTCGCTGAAGAGACCCCTGGGTCTCCCATTGAAACCTATTGCAAACCCGACGCCTGTTTGCACTCCGCACCCGGCCGCCCTGTGCCGCTGAGGGTGTACTTTCTGTGCTGACTTGTGTCCCCCCCGGTGCCCTACAACACCCCCCTGGTCTGCCCTCCGAAGTCGTGGGTACTTACCTGCTGGCGACTGGAACCGGGGCACCCCCTTCTCCATTGAAGCCTTTGCGTTTTGGGCACCACTTTGAACTCTGCACCTGACCGGCCCTGAGCTGCTGGTGTGGTAACATTGGGGTTGCCCTGAACCCTCAATGGTGGGCTACCTTGGACCCAACTTTGAACCCTGTAGGTGGTTTACTTACCTGCAAAACTAACAAATACTTAACTCCCCCAGGAACTGTTGACATTTGCACTGTCTAGTTTTAAAATAACTTATTGCCATTTTTGCCAAAACTGTACATGCTGTTTTGCTGATTCAAAGTTCCTATGATACCTGATTGAAATACCTTTCATTTAAAGTATTGATGGTAAGTCTTGAACCTGTGGTTCTTAAAATAAACTTAAGAAAATTTATTTTTCTATACAAAAACCTATTGGCCTGGAATTGTCTTTGAGTGTGTGTTCCTCATTTATTGCCTGTGTGTGTACAACAAATGCTTAACACTACCCTCTGATAAGCCTTCTGCTCAACCACACTACCACAAAATAGAGCATTAGAATTATCTCTTTTTGCCACTATCTTACCTCAGAGGGGAACCCTTGGACTCTGTGCATGCTATTTCTTACTTTGAAATAGTACATACAGAGCCAACTTCCTACAACAGCTAATCCTGGAAATCCTACACTAGAAAGATCTAAGCTTAGATATTCTTATCTAGATAAGAAATGAACTTAAGAGTCACAGTCTTCACTTAATTGAACTGTTTCCCTTGAGTTTGTGATATAGAGTGAAATGGAAACATCATGAGAGTCCTAGCCATGCCAACCTACACGATCCTCCAGTTAAATTTGTAGGAATGTAACTCCGAGTGGTATTTCCACAAGAAAATTACCACCCAACAGGTAATTTAACATACTTAATGTGACTAGCAGCAGTCACTATCTTCTTAGAAATATAGTTGTTTACATTTCTACACGTTTTATCACTTCTATGCTGACATAGTACTCATTGTTCCCACAGGATATCTTGAGGAGACTCTGTTGTTGCTTCACAGCGTATTTGAGCACACCTTCCGATTTTGTGAGTGTCACATGTTAAGTTGTAGCAAACATCACCGGAAGTAAAATTGTAAGTGATCACTTGTGTCAGGTTATCCCTTTTTTAATCCGTTGTCTCTTTGCAAAACCTGCAGTTCTCAAACGGTGCAAAATGGGTTAGTATATCACTTACTTCCACCGCTCTGTCTTTGTTGGTGCCATTGAAAATTTGCAGTAAAACACTGGCGGGAGTTGGAAGCGCCACCAAGCAAGTGGAGATGACATCTACGGTGCTTTTCATCATGCAAAAATCTGATCAATTGAGCACAGTTTTTGCTAGGGAAGTCCATATATTCTCAGGTCGGTGCAGCAGAGGTGTCGATCAGCGCTGTCGGTCAGTCACTTTGGAGCTGGTTGCTTTCGGTCCCTCCTGACCCCACATGGACGCCACTCAGAAACTAGCACAAAGACACCTCGTAGTATGATCTGTAAAAGAGACAAGTATGATCTTTCTCACAAATAACATTTATCAGCTGGTGTTCCCCATTCTCTTGTCCTGGTTTCATGGCCAACAAAACATTCTTTTGCTATGATTTCTGCTGGTTCAGGAGGACGATTTGGGGAATCTACCACACACCCTAGCACCAGAATTTTTGTCAGTTGAACCAAAACCTCCCTCCCCACGCACAGTAAGAAGGGCTGGGGCAGTCCCCTTTTTAACTGTTCTTCCATACACTGGAATGATCACAATTTGGGCATTATGGTCTCCAGGTTGTATTGTCAAATCAACGTCCCTACTTTTCAGCATAATAGTTTTAATATCCCCTTGACAGTCTGCATCAATCACTCCCCCCAAGATCGAGGAGTAATCAATCCGAAATGCTCTGGGGGATTCTGTATCCCAACACCTGTTTAATAAGCACAATGTATCTTGTTTTCTATCTGTACATGTTCAAAGCATGCAAATCAAGATTTGCAGATTCTGGTGTTGCTAGGTATGGTGCTAAGGTTCCTGTTTTTGTCTCCCAATACATGATGGTATTTGTTGCTAAATGGTGTTGTATCTAATGCTGGGGGTTAATATTTGCATTAAAGGAGTCTCTGTATTTGTCAAAGTTCTATTATTTCAAATTTGTAGGGCCTCATTTAAATGATCTCTCTAATTTCTCAAAGTTCCATCGTCCAGTTTTTTGAACTGGGCTTTTAGCAAGCCGTTCATTCTCTCAATCAATCCTGCAGCTTGTGGGTAATATGGAATATGATAAATCAACTCTAGATTATGTTGTGAACAATAGGCTTGCACCAATGTACCTTTAAAATGTCTCCCATTGTTTCTCTGGACTGATAGTGGGACATTGCATTAGCGGGATTTCAGGTCTCAGAATCACATCATGCCCCATGGTCATTTGCTTAGTATCCACTAGAGCCCAGTAACTCATTGTAGGAAAGTACCATCTTGCCTGGCATGTTACCCCCATTTTTCACTGTATATATGTTGTTTTAGTTGTATGTGTCACTGGGACCCTGTTCTCCAGGGCCCCAGTGCTCATAAGTGTGCCTGAATGTGTTACCTGTGTAGTGACTAACTGTCTCACTGAGGCTCTGCTAATCAGAACCTCAGTGGTTATGCTCTCTCATTTCTTTCAAATTGTCACTGACAGGCTGGTGACCAATTTTACCAATTTACATTGGCTTACTGGAACACCCTTATAATTCCCTAGTATATGGTACTGAGGTACCCAGGGTATTGGGGTTCCAGGAGATCCCTATGGGCTGCAGCATTTCTTTTGCCACCCATAGGGAGCTCTGACAATTCTTACACAGGCCTGCCACTGCAGCCTGAGTGAAATAACGTCCACGTTATTTCACAGCCATTTTACACTGCACTTAAGTAACTTATAAGTCACCTATATGTCTAACCTTTACCTGGTAAAGGTTAGGTGCAAAGTTACTTAGTGTGAGGGCACCCTGGCACTAGCCAAGGTGCCCCCACATTGTTCAGGGCCAATTCCCCGGACTTTGTGAGTGCGGGGACACCATTACACGCGTGCACTACATATAGGTCACTACCTATATGTAGCTTCACAATGGTAACTCCGAATATGGCCATGTAACATGTCTATGATCATGGAATAGCCCCCTCTATGCCATCCTGGCATAGTTGGCACAATCCCATGATCCCAGTGGTCTGTAGCACAGACCCTGGTACTGCCAAACTGCCTTTCCTGGGGTTTCACTGCAGCTACTGCTGCTGCCAACCCCTCAGACAGGCATCTGCCCTCCTGGGGTCCAGCCAGGCCTGGCCCAGGATGGCAGAACAAAGAACTTCCTCTGAGAGAGGGTGTTACACCCTCTCCCTTTGGAAAATGGTGTGAAGGCAGGGGAGGAGTAGCCTCCCCCAGCCTCTGGAAATGCTTTCTTGGGCACAGATGTGCCCAATTCTGCATAAGCCAGTCTACACCGGTTCAGGGGACCCCTTAGCCCTGCTCTGGCACGAAACTGGACAAAGGAAAGGGGAGTGACCACTCCCCTGACCTACACCTCCCCTGGGAGGTGTCCAGAGCTCCTCCAGTGTGCTCCAGACCTCTGCCATCTTGGAAACAGAGGTGCTGCTGGCACACTGGACTGCTCTGAGTGGCCAGTGCCACCAGGTGACGTCAGAGACTCCTTCTGATAGGCTCCTTCAGGTGTTGCTAGCCTATCCTCTCTCCTAGGTAGCCAAACCCTCTTTTCTGGCTATTTAGGGTCTCTGTCTCTGGGGAAACTTTAGATAACGAATGCAAGAGCTCATCCGAGTTCCTCTGCATCTCTCTCTTCACCTTCTGCCAAGGAATCGACTGCTGACCGCGCTGGAAGCCTGCAAAACTGCAACAAAGTAGCAAAGACGACTACTGCAACTTTGTAACGCTGATCCTGCCACCTTCTCGACTGTTTTCCTGGTGGTGCATGCTGTGGGGGTAGTCTGCCTCCTCTCTGCACTAGAAGCTCCAAAGAAATCTCCTGTGGGTCGACGGAATCTTCCCCCTGCAACCGCAGGCACCAAAAAGCTGCATTACCGGTCCCTTGGGTCTCCTCTCAGCACGACGAGCGAGATCCCTCGAATCCAGCAACTCTGTCCAAGTGACTCCCACAGTCCAGTGACTCTTCAGTCCAAGTTTGGTGGAGGTAAGTCCTTGCCTCACCTCGCTAGACTGCATTGCTGGGAACCGCGACTTTTGCAGCTACTCCGGCCCCTGTGCACTTCCGGCGGAAATCCTTTGTGCACAGCCAAGCCTGGGTCCACGGCACTCTAACCTGCATTGCACGACTTTCTAAGTTGGTCTCCGGCGACGTGGGACTCCTTTGTGTAACTTCCGGTGAGCACCGTTTCACGCATCCTCGTAGTGCCTGTTTCTGGCACTTCTCCGGGTGCTACCTGCTGCTAAGAGGGCTCCTTGTCTTGCTCGACGTCCCCTCTACCTCCTGGTCCAATTTGCGACCTCCTGGTCCCTCCTGGGCCACAGCAGCATCCAAAAACGCTAACCGCACGATTTGCAGCTAGCAAGGCTTGTTGGTGTTCTTTCGGTGGGAAAACAATTCTGTATGACTCTCCACGGCGAGAGGGATCCGTCCACCAAAGGGGAAGTCTCTAGCCCTTTTCGTTCCTGCAGAAACCTCAGCTTCTTCTGTCCAGTAGAAGCTTCTTTGCACCCACAGCTGGCATTTCCTGGGCATCTGCCCATCTCCGACTTGCTTGTGACTTTTGGACTTGGTCCCCTTGTTCCACAGGTACCCTAGATTGGAAATCCATCGTTGTTGCATTGTTGGTTTGTGTCTTTCCTGCATTATTCCTCTATCACGACTTCTATGTCCTTGGGGGAACTTTAGTGCACTTTGCACTCACTTTTTAGGGTCTTGGGGATGGTTATTTTTCTAACTCTCACTATTTTCTAATAGTCCCAGCGACCCTCTACAAGGTCACATAGGTTTGGGGTCCATTCGTGGTTCGCATTCCACTTTTGGAGTATATGGTTTGTGTTGCCCCTATCCCTATGTGTCCCCATTGCATCCTATTGTAACTATACATTGTTTGCACTGTTTTCTAAGACTATACTGCATATTTTTGGTATTGTGTACATATATCTTGTGTATATTTCCTATCCTCTCACTGAGGGTACACTCTAAGATACTTTGGCATATTGTCATAAAAATAAAGTACCTTTATTTTTAGTATAACTGTGTATTGTGTTTTCTTATGATATTGTGCATATGACACTAAGTGGTACTGTAGGAGCTTCACTCATCTCCTAGTTCAGCCTAAGCTGCTCTGCTAAGCTACCATTATCTATCAGCCTAAGCTGCTAGACACCCTATACACTAATATGGGATAACTGGGCCTGGTGCAAGGTGCAAGTACCCCTTGGTACTCACTACAAGCCAGTCCAGCCTCCTACACTCATTAGTATCTGTTTCTTAAAGGGAGTATATCACTCTCTAGCATCTGTTAACTTTTTGGTCCAGAAGCCCAGGGGCACCCTCTTTCTTCCCTTTTTTTTGCCACATACTCCAATTTACATATTCCCCAGAACGGTTACATGTAAATCAATGTCTCCTTCCTGCACTGGCCATAAGTCTAAAGCCCTTTGTATCGCCTCCTTTACCAACTCAGTTGCTTGCGCCATTGTAAGGAAATGGCTCCCTGTTGCAATTACCCCCACTTTTTGATACTGATGCTGACTTGACTGAGAAGTGTGCTGGGACCCTGCTAACCAGGCCCCAACACCAGTGTTCTTTCACCTAAAATGTACCATTGTCTCCACAATTGGCACAACCCTGGCACCCAGGTAAGTCCCTTGTAACTGGTACCCCTGGTACCAAGGGCCCTGATGCCAGGGAAGGTCTCTAAGAGCTGCAGCATGTCTTATGCCACCCTAGGGAACCCCCACTCAGCACAGACACACTGCTTGCCAGCTTATGTGTGCTGGTGGGGAGAAAATGACTAAGTCGACATGGCACTCCCCTCAGGGTGCCATGCCAACCTCACATTGCCTGTGGCATAGGTAAGCCACCCCTCTAGCAGGCCTTACAGCCCTAAGGCACTATACCACAGGTGAGGGCATAGGTGCCTGAGCACTATGCCCCTACAGTGTCTAAACAGATCCTTAGACATTGTAAGTGCAGGGTAGCCATAAGAGTATATGGTCCGGGAGTATGTCAAAAACAAACTCCACAGCTCCATAATGGCTACACTGAATACTGGGAAGTTTGGTATCAAACTTCTCAGAATAATAAACCCACACTGATGCCAGTGTTGGATTTATTAAAAAATGCACACAGAGGGCATCTTAGAGATGCCCCCTGTATTTTACCCAATTGTTCAGTGCAGGACTGACTGGTCTGTGCCAACCTGCTGCTGAGAGACGAGTTTCTGACCCCATGTGGTGAGGGCCTTTGTGCTCTCAGAGGACAGAAACAAAAGCCTGCTCTGGGTGGAGGTGCTTCACACCGCCCCCCTGCAGCAACTGTAACACCTAGCAGTGATCCTCAAAGGCTCAGGCTTTGTGTTACAGTGCCCCAGGGCACTCCAGCTAGTGGAGATGCCCGCCCCCTGGACACAGCCCCCACTTTTGGCGGCAAGTCCAGGAGAGATAATGAGAAAAACAAGGAGGAGTCACCCACCAGTCAGGACAGCCCCTAAGGTGTCCAAAGCTGAGGTGACCCCTGCCTTTAGAAATCCTCCATCTTGATTTTGGAGGATTCCCCCAATAGGAATAGGGATGTGCCCCCCTCCCCTCAGGGAGGAGGCACAAAAAGGGTGTAGCCACCCTCAAGGACAGTAGCCATTGGCAAACTAGATTCCTACAACCTAAGAAGAAGAAGGACTGCTGAGCTGAAAAACCTGCAGAGAAGACGGAGACACCAACTGCTTTGGCCCCAGCTCTACCGGCCTGTCTCCCCACTTCTAAAGGCACTGCTCCAGCGACGCGTTCCACAGGGTCCAGCGACCTCTGAAGCCTCAGAGGACTACCCTGCATCTAGAAGGACCAAGAAACTCCCGAGGACAGTGGACCTGTTCCACAAAGACTGAAACTTGCAACAAAGAAACAACTTTTAAAGACCACACGTTTCCCACCGGAAGCGTGAGACTTTGCACTCTGCACCCGACGCCCCCGGCTCGACTTGTGGAGAACAAACACCACAGGGAGGACTCCCCGGCGGCTACGAGACCGTGAGTAGCCAGAGTTGACCCCCCTGAGCCCTCACAGCGACGCCTGCAGAGGGAATCCCGAGCCTCCCCCTGACCGCGACTGCCTGCTTCAAAGACCCGACGCCTGGTAAAGACACTGCACCTGCAGCCCCCAGGACCTGAAGGATCCGACTTCCAGTGCAGGAGCGACCCCCAGGTGGCCCTCTCCCTTGCCCAGGTGGTGGCTACCCCGAGGAGCCCCCCCCTTGCCTGCCTGCATCGCTGAAGAGACCCCTTGGTCTCCCATTGAAACCTATTGCGAACCCGACGCCTGTTTGCATACTGCACCCGGCCGCCCCCGTGCCGCTGAGGGTGTACTTTTTGTGCTGACTTGTGTGTCCCCCCGGTGCCCTACAAAACCCCCCTGGTCTGCCCTCCGAAGACGTGGGTACTTACCTGCTGGCAGACTGGAACCGGTGCACCCCCTTCTCCATTGAAGCCTAGGCGTTTTGGGTACCACTTTGACCTCTGCACCTGTCCGGCCCTGAGCTGCTGGTGTGGTAACTTTGGTTTTGCTGTGAACCCCCAACGGTGGGCTACCTTGGACTCAACTTTGAACCCCGTAGGGGGTTTACTTACCTGCAAAACTAACAAACGCTTACCTCCTCCAGGAACTGTTGAAAATTGTACTGTCTAGTTTTAAAATAGCTATATGCCATTTGTGTGAAAACTGTATATGTTATTTTGCTAATTCAAAGTTCCTAACGTTTCTAAGTGAAATACCTTTCATTTAAAGTATTGTTTGTAAATCTTTAACCTGTGGTTCTTAAAATAAACTAAGAAAATATATTTTTTCTATACAAAAACCTATTGGCCTGGAATTGTCTTTGAGTGTGTATTCCTCATTTATTGCCTGTGTGTGTACAACAAATGCTTAACACTACCCTCTGATAAGCCTACTGCTCGACCACACTACCACAAAATAGAGCATTAGAATTATCTCTTTTTGCCACTATCTTACCTCTAAGGGGAACCCTTGGACTATGTGTATGCTGTTTCTTACTTTGAAATAGTACATACAGAGCCAACTTCCTACAGCCATTCAAAGTCATGTTTCTTTTGAGTCACTTTGTACAAAGGGGCCAAAATCTGACTCAAGTGAGGGATATGCTGTCTCCAAAAGCCAAGCAATCCAATGAATCGCTGAGTTTCTCTCGTAGGGGATTTCCATGTATAGTCATAAGCGTTGAATATTCCCCGCCTGCCTGCAGGGACCCCGGAGAACTTTTTCCAATATAACTTCTTTTAAGTGTCCATGTTCGCCTTACTTCAGAAAGGCCTTCCAAGTCACTTAGGGGGTCATTCTGACTCCCGCCGGACGCGGTCACCGCGCGCCCGGCGGGAGCCACCAAAATACCGTACCGCGGTCGGAAGACCGCGGCGGGTATTTTGAGTTTTCCCCTGGGCTGGCGGGCGGCCGCCGAAAGGCCGCCCACCAGCCCAGGGGAAAACGACCTTCCCACCATGAAGCCGGCTCGTAATCGAGCCGGCGGAGTGGGAAGGTGCGACGGGTGCTACTGCACCCGTCGCGTATTTCACTGTCTGCTATGCAGACAGTGAAATACAAGCGGGGCCCTCTTACGGGGGCCCCTGCAGTGCCCATGCCATTGGCAGGGGCCCCGCGACACCCCCTACCGCCATCCTGTTCCTGGCGGGCGAACCGCCAGGAACAGGATGGCGGTAGGGGGTGTCAGAATCCCCAAGGCGGCGCAGCATGCTGCGCCGCCTTGGAGGATTCTGACGGGCAGCGGAAAACCGGCGGGAGACCGCCGGTTTTCCTGCACTGACCGCGGCCAAAGCGCCGCGGTCAGAATGCCCTAAGGGGCACCGCCAGGCTGTTGGCGGTGCTCCCGTGGTCATTCGCCCTGGCGGTTTTTACCGCCAGGGTTAGAATGACCACCTTAATGTTCCTATGCAGCCTATTGGAAAGGCTACAGTGTTCAAACTTCTTCATCCAGTTTGTTCTTGAGGTAAATGCATTTAAAATTTAAATGCTTGACCAAATGAATATATTTTTCAGAAAAATTCCTTCACAAACCTTTTTTATATTAGAAAACCCCTATGAAGGAGTGCAGAGCAGTGTAGCCCATAGGGTGCCATTAGTAATGAAGAAAAAGGAGACTATGCCTTTAAGAGCAGCCAGTCCTCCAGTATCCCATCATGTCTAGAGAGAGACAGTTACCTCAGTTCTTTTTTCCGGCTCCTGCTGACAGGACCCTAGAGCATTGAGCTTAACCTATTTAGGTTATTTTCTTCAAAAATAGAGAAAAACTTTGAGAAAAAACAACTTTACTCGACATCTTTTGACTTTCACTCTTGATTTAGAATTTTTCTGACAAGAATTGCCGCATTTTTACACAAAAAAATGCCTTCCTTATTCGACAGATGTCCAAAATGTAGCAGGAACAAGGCCAAAACAGACCCTCACGAGGTCTGCATCATTTGTCTGCCGTCTTCACAGATACCTGCCTCCTGTAACATCTGCAAGACATTTTCTAGGCGCACACAGCGTGACAGAGAGAAGATTTGCCTTCAAGGGAGAGCAGAGAGAGGACGCCAGGGAACCAGTGGGACTTCTGAGTGAGGGGAAGGTCAGTCTTCCACCAGAGCTCATATCTCAGCCTCCAGTGGATGTGGAAGGTCTGAGAGGCGTTCTTCAGGTAGAAAACGCTTTCGGTCCTGGTCGACATTGAGAAGATCGACGTCGAGAGTAGGTACGGCGTCGACATGCTCGCCATCGAAGTCCGGCTCGACATCGTATAGGCGTCACCGTTCGACGTCAAGGCACCGTACGACATCGAAGACTCCACAACACACGACATCGAGGAGCAGATCGACGTCGTTGGAATCGATGTTGAGAAGGAAACGTAGACGTCATGTGTCGAGGTCCCGCACAACGTCGACGACGAGACGTAGAGGAAGATCGAAGTCGAGGAGACCCAAACGAAGAAGAATTTCGTTTTCGTCAGAGCACTCTACTTCGGTAGTGCTGTTCCCTCGTCGCCTTCTACTTGCGCATCTCCTCATGCATCTCCTCCATCATATTTACCACCAGCTTCTCCTCAGTCACAGACACTGCGACCTACGGATCAGGTTTTACCGGCACCTGCACCACTTCCAGTGCCTCAAGTGCCTATCAGTGTCCCAGCAAGACCACGCTTTACATCGCGCCACCGTTTCACGACATGGCCATCACTCATCCCGCTCAAGATCTCACCGCAGATCTAGACGTAGATCAAGTTCAAGGGGTCGTGAGAGAGATTCTTGGTCTTCTACCAGAGACTACTCCCCTACCTTATCGGATTCACCCCCACCTCGGTCTTCGCCGGTTGATGATATTAACACCTTTCATGAAGTGCTGGTCCGAGGTGCGTCAAAACGTAACATTCTGATGGTTGCCCCTACACCATCTATGTCGGTCATATTTGAGACTCTCCAACAGCGTACAGCCGCCAGACCTTTGCTACCTCTGGTACCTGGCCTCTTAGAGCCTGCTATGGAAGTCTTCCTTACACCGGCTACAACAAGACCTGCACCATCTAGACTGCAGAAAAACTATCATCCTCCTGAACATGATCCTGTGTTTTTGCGTTCCGACCCTCCTCCACCTGATTCAGTGGTTATATTGGCAGCTCTCAAAGCTCACGCTACCACTCCATCTTCCACTTCTCCCCCGGATAAAGAGAGTAAAAGACTAGATTCAACAGCCCTTAAAGTCTGCAGTTCGGCCGCATCCTCCATGAAAACTGCAAGCGCAACAGCCCTTTTGGGCAGATATGATAGGTCCTTATGGGATTCCATATTACAGTTTGCAGAGCATCTCCAGAGAGATCATAGAGAGGATTTCTTAGAAATAGCCAAGGAGGGTGCTATGGTCTTGAATCAGATCATCAGTGCAGCAGCGGATTCGTCTTTACTCTCAGCGCATTCATATTGCCATGGGGTGACACTAAGGAGACATTCATGGCTGGGCCTTACTTCACTGAAGCCGGATGCTCAGCAACGCATTATAAATCTGCCATTTTCAGGCTCCACTCTATTCGGATCCCATGCAGATGATGAAATGGCAAGGATGAAGGCTGAGGTGGACACATTAAAAGCAGTGGGTCTTGACAAGCTTAAGGAACAACGAAGGTCCTTCCGACCTTTCCAACGCCGCTACACCACACAGAGGGTTCAAACCCCTCAATGGGCCCCTACAAGATCTCACCAGCAGTACCAACGATCTTATCAGCCTCAGTGTAAAGCACAGAGAGGACGATCGACCCATCAGTCCAGTCAGGGTTCCCGACAACCTGCACCTTCAAAACCCTGAGAATTTCCTCCCCCCAACTTCGTTAACCACTCCGGTGGGGGGAAGCGTCAAGAATTGCCTGGTAGAGTGGCAAAGAATTACAACAGACACTTGGGTCTTAAACATTGTACAGAATGGATATTGTCTCAGGTTTTCCACACCGCCTCCAACCATTCCGCCAAAACCCTCCACTGCGCACCTCGACCTCTTAAAGGCGGAAGTTTCCATCCTCCTCGAAAAGAGAGCAGTGGAATCTGTTCTCCCAAACCAACGGGGGAAGGGCGTTTACTCCAAATACTTTCTCATCCCAAAGAAGGACAAGAGAGAGTTCAGACCCATTCTAGTCCTCAAAACTGCCAACAAATGGGTCTGAAAGGAAAAGTTCAGGATGCTATCCTTACACCAGATATATCCTCAGATTCAGTAAGGGGACTGGCTTTGCTCAGTGGTTGTACACAATGCGTATTTTCATATCCCCATCGCGAGGAAGCATTGGAAATTCCTGAGGTTTGTTGTGGGTCAAGATCGCTTCCAATACACTGTCCTACCATTCGGTCTGAGGTCAGCACCCAGAACCTTTTCCAAGTGCATGGCGGTGGTGGCAGCACATCTCAGAAAAAATCTGATTTTCATATACCCATATCTGGACGACTGGCTAATCAAAGCATCCACCTGTGCAGAAGCCAAACTGCATTTCCAGATGACCTCCGATCTCCTGTATCGGCTAGGCCTTCATGTCAACTTTCACAAGTCAACGACAGTTCCTGTCCAGAAGTTACACTACTTAGGAGCTACCATAGACACACTGCAGGCAAAAGTGTGTCCTTCGGAGGAACGACGCTTATCCATTCTCCGGAAGTGTCTGGCTCTCCAATCAATGCATCACCCAACAGTGCACACAGTCTCCTCAGTTCTCGGCTCCTTGGCCTCCTGCATCTTTCTGACACCCAACGCTCGCCTCCACATGCGACTGCTTCAGGAATGCCTGGAGGACCAGTGGAATCAACTGTCGTGGAACTGGGAAGACCGAATTCGTCTGTCCACCAATGCAATCAGATCTCTAACTTGTTGGTGTTCTCCAGCCAATCTCCTAAAGAGGATGCCATTCCGTCCACAGTCTCCAGCACAGACTATTGTGACAGATGCCTCTCTCCTCGGATGCGGAGCTCATATGGATCATCTGCAAATACAAGGTTGATGGTCTCCCAAGGAATCATTATACCACATCAATCTCCTCGAGCTGCGGGCGGTACACCTAGCTCTCAAGGCCTTTCTCCCCTCAATCACCACTGACAACTTGCTGGTACAGACAGACAATACCACCACTATGTACTATCTGAACAAGCAAAGGGGCACCAGATCCAGAGTCTTGTCTCAAGAGTCCCAGACAATATGGCAGTGGCTCCTAGCCAGGAAATTGAACATAGTGGCAACCCACCTTCAGGGGTTCAGAATGTGCAAGCGGATGCCCTCAGCAGAGTTCTAGAAGAGACCCATGAGTGGGTGCTCAACGAAGACGTTACTCGAGACATCTTCCTTTTGTGGGATACACCTTCTATCGACCTCTTTGCCACAGAAGGAAACAGGAAATGCCATGCCTTCGCCGCCAGGTTTTACCACCCAGAATCGCTGGGGCATGCTCTGTGGATAGACTGGTCCAACAAATTTCTGTATGCCTTTCCACCAATTCTACTGATCCCAGCAGTCCTCCTCAAACTCTTGATGACGTCCGCCACAATGATCCTCATTGCACCAGAGTGGCCGAGACAGTGGTGGTTCCCGTATCGCCTTCACCGATAACTCCGTCCACATCTCAGGCTACCCTGCAGACCGGACCTCCTGACGAAGTTCGGAGGACAAATGAGAAACCCGAATCTCTCCTCCTTGAATTTGGCAGCATGGCTCCTGAGTTAGTCCAGTACGGACACCTAAACCTTCCACAGGATTGTATGGAAATCCTAAAGGAGGCGAAGCGTCCATCTACCTGTTCGGCATATTCCTTCAAGTGGAAAAGGTTACGCATCTGGTGTTCTTCTAAGGGGATAGACCCTACATCTTGCAAGGAAGATGTCATTCTCCCATACTTGTTATATTTTGCTTGATCTGGCCTGCAACTTACTTCAATAAAAGTTCATTTGGCAGCTTTGACTGCTTATAGGAAAACTCCTTCGCAAACCTCTTTCTTTAGGATTCCAGTCATCAAAGATTTCCTAGAGGGGTTAAAGAAGGTCTTCCCTCCAGTTAGGCGCCCTTCCCCACCATGGGAACTTAGGGCCAGATGTACGAAAGGATTTTACCCATTCTGTGTCTATGGGAAAAAGCTTTCGTACATATAGCCCTTAATGTGGTCCGTTCACGTCTCATGCAACATCCATTTGAACCCATACACAAGGCATCTCTCCAACACCTAACTTGTTAGACGGCCTTCCTAGTGGCAATCACATCAACATGAAGGGTTAGCGAGATCCAGGCCCTCTGTACCCACAAGCCTTACACAGTATTTCACTCCTCCAAAGTAGTACTGAAAGCACATCCTAAATTCCTGCCCAAGGTTAAATCCGACTTTCACATCAACCAGTCGATTTCCTTACCTACTTTCTTTCCAAATCCATCTACCCCAGCAGAGAGAGCTCTCCATTCTCTAGATGTAAGAAGGGTGTTCAAATTTTATCGAGATAAGACTAACTCCTTTCGGAGAACTTCACAACTGTTCGTTAATTATGATACGGTCCTTACCGGTTTAGCCACCTCCAAACAGTCAATATCAAGATGGATAGTCTCCTGTATTTTATTTTGCTATCAACTAGCTAAGAAAACTCTACAGGGCAAACCAAAAGCGCATTCCACCAGAGGCAAGTCGGCAACGACTGCTTTATTGAGGAATGTTCCATTAGCAGACATTTGTAGAGCTGCAACTTGGAGATCTATTCACACCTTTACCAAGCATTATTGCCTTGACTCCGATGCTAGGGCAGATGCTCAAGTAGGACAGGCTTCTCTTAGGAACCTCTTTGCTTGAGAGAGTATTTTCTGAGTGTGCTGTCTACTCCTCCGCGTGTTATGGGATGGACTTGCTATTCTATTCAACACTTATGACTATACAAGGAAATCCCCTACGAGAGAAGGTATAGTTTGTTACCTGTAACTCCAGTTCTCTTGTAGGGTTATTTCCATGATAGTCATAAGCAACCCTCCCACCTCCCCGGGGGAGGAGACAGATTGCTTAATTAGGTTAATCATTATTATCAGATAAGAACTGCCTACAAAAAGAACTGAGGTAACTGCCTCTCTCTAGGCATGATGGGATACTGGAGGACTGGCTGCTCTTAAAGGCATAGTCTCCTTTTTCTCCATTACTAATGGCAGCCTATGGGCTACACTGCTCTGCACTCCTTCATAGGGGTTTTCTAATATAAAAAAGGTTTGTGAAGGAATTGTTCTGAAAAATATATTCATTTGTTCAGGCATTTAAATGCATTTACCTCTAGAACAAACTGGATGAAGAAGTTTGAACACTGTAGCCTTTCCACTAGGCTGCATAGGAACATTCTTAAGTGACTTGGTAGGCCTTTCTGAAGTAAGGCGAACATGGACACTTAAGAAGTTATATTGGAAAAAGTGCTCCGGGGTCCCCGCAGGCAGCCGAGAAACGTCCAATTTTGAGAGGGTCCTTACTTCTTATCTGGATTGATCATCCAACCTTTGCCTTGCAAACGTTCACCCACCCTGTCCGACTGAGTCTACAACTGTTCTTGTGTTTCTCCCTGAATCATCACATCATCAACATAATGTGACAACTCCACCCCTGGGATGACAGGTATTTCATCCAGGTGTTCTGCCACCAGCAGGTGACAGTTGGTGGGACTATGTACATATCCCATAGACAAACGTAACATTTTAAATTGTCTTCCAAGGTGCAAAAAATAAAATTGCTCCTGGCTCTCAGGGGCCAATGGTATGGAAAAGAAAGCATTAGCAATATCAATGGTTGCATACCAGGTCCCTTCGTTTTTGTATCCTTTCAATCAAAGTGATGGTGGTATTTGTTCAAGTCTCAATAATCGATCGTTATTCTATAGCTCCCATTTGATTTGGACATGGGCCACAAAGGATTGTTCCCCTCAGTGGTGACTGGGGCCAACACACCTGTCTCTATCAAATCCTGTATATCTCTATCAAATCCTGTATAGTCTTACTTATCTTGTCATGCCCTCCCCGGATTCAATACGGTTTCAAATGAACCACCTTGATAACTGGGGGCATCTTCACTTGGGGTATCTTCCGATGACCCACCCTCACTCTTTTCACTGACATATATCTCTTTGATCCAAATTGATAACCCCCATCCTCCAAATATAAAGTCATTATCTTCAGAATGTCAATTTCAAGAATATACTCTAAGAGGAGCACAGTCACAATAGTGTATTCTCTTTCTGGCGTTCTCCATATTTTTATTTGAACATTAATATGCACTGTGGGGGTTTGCTTTCCACCGAGTCCTGTGATGGTGTAGTACTGACCTGTGACCTTTCAGATTTCCATATATTAAAGAGGCCTCCACTCCGGTGTCCACCAAGGCCCAAACCTTTTGAACATTTTTAGTTTCCAGTGAATTTCTAAATCAACATGGGGTCTATTATCTTTGTGAGTCCATCCTTGTATTGGAGTTTGGACTATTTCCTTATCTGATTTAAACCGGTTAACTTTTGCCCAAGTCAAGCCCAGATATATGGTCTCATATTTGCGAGGAGATTCCTCTCCTTCTCTGTTTTTATCAGTCAACCAGTCAGTATTCAAATCTTCCTCCTCCTTCCCCCTCGGAGAAACATTTTTCTCCCTCTTTTTTCCTTCCTCCGGCATCTGTGATTTGCCCTGATTGACCCATTTGTTGTCCTGCCAATTCACCTTTCTGCTCTCCTCCTTTCTATCCAGCCCTTGCTTGCAATGCATTTCCCACAGACTCTTGGTATATATCTGTTCTTTGCTGACACCATCTGTAGGAAAGTACTCTTTTTGGTGTTGTTACCCCCACTTGTTTCCTGCTGTCAGTATGCTTGAACTGTTTTCACTTGGATCCTGTTAACCAGGACCCTAGTGATTGTGCTCTCTCCCTCTAAATTTGGTTGCCTAGGACTTTGCACGCCCCATAATTGGCATACTGGTGCCCACTTATAAGTCCCTAATGTATGAGACTTAGGTACACAGGGCATTGGGGCACCAGGGGTTCCCGATGGGCTGCAGCATGTATTGTGCCACCCACAGGAGCCCATGCAAAATGTGTCTTCAGGTCTGCCATTGCAGCCTGCGTGAAAAGGTGCATGCACCCTTTCACTACAGGTCACTGTAAGTCACCCCTATGGCAGGTCTTCCTAGCCCAGAGGGCTGGGTGCAGGTACCTGTGTGTGAGGGCACCCCTGAATGAGCAGAGATGCCCCTATGAAGTCCAGTCCAATTGCATTGGACTTCTTAAGTAGAGGGAAGACATTTTAGCCATGTACTGGACACAGGTCACTACCTAGGTGTCTAGCTACATAATGGTACCCACAAACCTGGGCATGTTTGGTATCAAACATGTCGGAATTATATCCAAATACTGTTGCCAAATTGGTTGTATAATTCCATGCACTCTGGGGCTCCTTAGAGGACCCCCAGTATTGCTCCTACCTGTCTTCTGGGGGTTTCCGGCAGCCAGTGCTGCTGCCATGCCTCAGACAGGTTTCTGCCCTCCTACTGCTTGACCAACTCAGGCAGGAGAAGGCAGAACAAAGGTTTTCCTGTGGGAAATGGAGGCAACACCCTCTCCCCTTGGAAATAGGTGTTACATTGCTTGGGAGGGGTAGTCTTCCCAAGCCACCGGTATGCTTTGGAGGGCACATTTGGTGCCCTTGTAGCATAAACCGGTTTGCACCAGTCCACGGACCACCGGTCCCTGCACTGGTGCAAAACTGGACAAAGGGGAGTGATCACTCCCCTGTCCGTCACCACTCCAGGGGTAGTGCCCAGAGCTCCTCCAGGGGGCCACTTGATTCTGCCATCTTGAATCCAAGATGGGCAGATGCCCCGGGGAGCATCTGAGTGGCCGGGTCAGTCAGGTGACGTCACAGCCCCCTCCTGATACGTGGTCACCTTGTAGGTGACCAAACCCCCCTTTTAGGGCTCTTCTGGGTCTCCTCCTTGGGTGGGTCCTTAGATTTGATGTACAAGATTCCAGCAGGACATCTCTGCATCGTTTACTTAATCTTCTTTCCACTGGGACTGCAAATGGACCCTCCAGGAACCGACAATCTGCAACTTCAGTGACGACTCCACTCTGCAATGTTGTTTCTCCAGCTCCTTCCAGCAACTGGAAAATTTCCCTGGCTGTGCATCCTCTGAGGGCGGCAAGTCTTCAGCCTGTTCAAGAAGTAAGAAGGAATCTCCCTTGGAGTGAAGGATTCACTCCCCTGCATCTGCAGGCACCAACTACGTCGCCTGGCTGTGTGGATCTGCTCTCCTCCGGAACTGAATGGATCTTGCATCACAGGTAGTGGTCTGGAGTGGTCCCCTTGTTCATCTCTGCCAGCTGTCCAACTTGGGAGACTGCAGGCCCTTGCAGGACAGTACCCCTGTGCTCCATGACTCTAACAGCTACCAAGGCTTGTTTGCGGCTCCTCCAAGGATCTTCAGCCTTTGAGTAGCCCTGGCTCCCAGCACTTCCTCCGGCCAAGCAGTCCTCTCTCTGCTGCTCCAGCGACATGGGACTCCTCTTCAGGTGTGCTGAGTGGGCGCACTGCGACTGCTGTGGCTGCTGCTACTGGCTTGCTTTGTAGATTCTGCCTCCTCTTGTGACTCTCCCGACTGCTGAGGGTCACCCCGGACTCCCCTCCTTGGGTCGCGTCCCCTGGCCTTGCTGGTCCTCTTCAGCCTTGCAACTCATCGCCTTCTCCTTTTGCATTTACCAAGGCTTGTTGGGGGTTGCCCAACACCACTGACCAACTGCAATCCGACAGACGACATGGAACACCATCTGCATCACTTCGGGAACTCCTCTACATCTCCTGTGCTGCACAGCTGGTCTTCTTTGTCCCCCTTCGATCAGGTCCTGCATCCACAGAAGGGTGGGTAGTGGCTTCTGCCACAACCAGACACACCATCACGAACTGGACTGGGTCCCCTTCCTTTGCAAGTCCTCTTCTTCCAGAATCTACCTTTAGGTTCTTCCAATCTTTGGGTCTTGCACAACATTTTTCAAAGTCCTCCTGTTGGATTTGGGGAAAACCAGGTACATATCTCTGCTCTCCTGGGCGCTGTCGGTCACTCTTGTACTCAACTCTTGGGGTTCATAATTCCTCCAGCTCCCCTCTACTGCTTCCACATCCTTGGGTGGGGGACTGTATCTCTCATTCCTCTTTGTTACTATATGGTTTGGCCCTCTACTAGGACCTACACTGTTTTCTATTGCTTTTGCCAATGCCTATTGTTTTCTATGCTTTTTACTGATTGCCAATGTGTATATAATAGTGTGTTTACTTATCTCCATTTGGGGGACTGCCGATTAGTATTCTAGTATTTGTGTTACCATAATAAAGTACCTTTATTTTTGTAACACAGTGTGGTTCTTTCATGTGTGATAGTGCTGTGTGACAGTAGTGGTATTACATAAGCTTTGCATATCTCCTAGATATGTCTTGGCTGCTCATCCCCAGCTACCTCTATAGAGCCATGGCTTCCTACACACTGCCTGCACTTCACTAATAGGGGACACCTGGATCTGGTATAAAGTGATAACACCATAGGTGCTCACCACACGCCAGGCCTGCTTCCTACATTGGTGGTGCAGCGGTGGGATAAGACAGTTGCAATAGCTTTACCACTTTGTCACTAGTCACTTTTCACAGGAAAGTCTACTACTAGTTGTTAGGTACACATTGCACTTAGTGATCAGGACCTCTATTCTCCTAGTTTGGTTAAGTTAGGGGTTTTGCATAACCCTTGCTCCAAACCTTTGTAGGGAGCCCAGTTGTTAAGAGTAGTCAGGTGCACCCACACCACTCTAGCAAGATGTCTTCAGTAGAGCCCACCACTCATGCCCCAGACTCTCACTATGAGTGCCTTATTTTCAGGGTGATGTGCGCTTCTACAAAACTAAAAGACATGGAAAAATCCCAATAAAAGTCTGCTTCTGGGGTTACTACTCCAGGATGACCAGGACAATGCAGGTAGCCAGGAGGCGAAGGAAGTAGAAATTGATCCTCCCATCTTAGATAGGGTCGATTTATGCTACACTGAGGAGGTTCAGGAAGAATCTGGGAAACATCATAGCCCTGTTAGGAGCACTGCAGGCAGTGAAAAGGGGGGTCATTCCAGTAGGCCCACCTTACTCCTAGAGGGTTGGTTCAGAGAGTCCCCAGAAGGAGGGATCGGTCCTCCTCTGTCAACACCCATGTCTACTCAGTACCTGAAGGGACTGTAGGAGGCTGGCCTGGTTTGCAGCGGGTACCTTGGGTACTTACACCGTACAACTTATACCAGGTCCAGTTATCCCTTGTTAGTGAATGTAGTAGTGTTAGGCTGATAGAGATAGCTATAGCAGAGCAGCTTAGGCTGAACTAGCAGACATGCAAAGCTCATGCGATACCACTTATAGTTACACAGTACTTATACACAAGTAAAGACAATACTCAGTGTTGCCAAAAATAAAGGTATTTATTTGGGTGACACGATACCAAAAATATCTTAGAGACAATACTCCTTCTGGAGTTAAGTATTATACACAATATATACACTAGACACCAAAATTAGACAAGTAAATAGTCATAGAACAATGCAAACAGTAGGAAATCCTATAGAGTGCAATGGGAGAAAATAGGTCTAGGGGCAACACAAACCATATACTAAAAAAGTGGAATGTGAATCACAAATTCCCCCCTAGGCAAGTGTAGTGTGTGCAGAATCGTTGTGAGAGTAAGAATACAGTAAAGGTAAGTAAATGACCCCACCCCAGAGCCCAGAAAAGCAGGAGTAAAGTACTGCAAGTTTCCTTGGGACACACTACACCTCATTTTTGGGATTTTGCAGCAGCCAACCAAGTCTGCAAAGAACAACTGTTGGATTATTGGACCTGAAGAACTGCAAAGGAAAGGGACCAAGTCCAGAAGTCGAAAGAAGTTCCAGGAAGGACAGGAGCCCCTGCCAACCCAGAAAAGGGTGCAAAAGAAGAGTCCCCGGTTAGTCAAAGACTGCAGCAATGCACCCTAGGAAGATGCCAGCGGGTTCCTGCGTAATGCAAAAGATGTCCCACGGCGTGAAGATCGTTGCAGATGAGATTTCGTGTTGGAAGGCGTCAACAAGCCTTGGCTACGGCAAAAGTGAGTTTTTCATAAAAATGGCGCTGGATGGACCCAGTAGGGACCTGGGGCCTCAACTCTGTGTGAGGAGGAAGAGGGGGCTCTCAGCACTTTATAGAGCCCTCAGGATGCCAGACAGCACCTCCAGAAGCCACAGTATCCGGGTTCAAAGGAGGTGCAAAACGTGGTTGATGCAGCACAACAAAAGAAGGTCCCACGCCGCAGGAGAACAACTCAGCGAGTGGAGCATTGCAGGATGGAGTGCTGGGGAACTGGGCCATGCTGTGCACAAAGGAATTTTGAAAAGAGTGCACAGAGGCCTCAGGAGGAGAAGAAGACACAATACACACGGGTACCGTCGTTCTCAGGGAAGGCAAGGTCTTACCTCTTCCAAATTGCGTCAGCAGGACCTCAGGACAGTCTATGTTGATGATGTCCACCTCCTGTGTACTTAGGAGGAAGCTTGTTGCTGTGAGAAGAGTCCCAGGGTACTGGTCGTCGCCTTGGAAGGTGCCTGCTTGGAGCAGGGGAGTGATTCCATCACTCCACAGGAGATTTCTTCGGTTCTTCTGGTGCAGGATGAAGACCAGGAGTCCCCAGAGCATGCACGCCATGGAAACTGTTGCAGTTGCTGACTTGGAGCTGAGGTTGCGGTTGATCCGAGGTCACAGAGTCTGAAGTTGTTTCAGAAGATTCCTGAAGGAAACCTGCGAGCAGAATCTGAAGAGAACCCACAGGAGAGACCCTAAATAGCCCTGAGAGGGGGATTGGCTATCTTATCAGGTATGGACCTATCAGGAGGGGTCTCCGATGTCATCGGCTGGCACTGGCCACTAAGAGCCCTCCAGAGTGCCCCCACACCTTGCAAAGTAAGATGGCTGAAGTGTGGGAGACACTGGAGGAGCTCTGGGCACCACCCCTGGGGTGGTGATGGACAGGGGAGTAGTCACTCCTCTTTCCTTTGTCCAGTTTTCCACCAGAGCAGGGGAGAAGGGGTCCCTGAACCGGTATAAACTGGTTTATGCAAGGAGGGCACAATCTGTGCCCTTCAAAGCCTTTCCAGAGGCTGGGGGAGGCTACCCCTCCCCACCCTGTAGCACCTATTTCCAAAGGGAGAGGGTGTAACACCCTGCTCTCAGAGGAAATGCTTTGTTCTGCCTTCCCTGGGATTGGGCTGCCCAAACCCCAGGAGGGCAGAGCCCTGGCTGTGAGGTGGCAGCAGCTGTAGCTGCAGTGCAAGCCTCAGAGAGCTGGTTTGGCAGTACTGGGGGTCCATGGTGGAGCCCCCAGGATGCATGGAATTGGCTCCCCAATACCCGATTTGGAATGGGGGGGACAATTCCGTGATCTTAGACATGTAACATGGCCATATTACCATTGTGAAGCTACATATAGGTATTGACCTATATGTAGTGCACGTGTGTAATGGCGTCCCCGCACTCACAAAGTCCAGGGAAATGGCCCTGAACTATGTGGGGGCACCTTTGCTAGTGCAAGGGTGCCCTCACACTTAGTAACTTTGCACCTAACCTTCAGCAAGGGAAGGTTTGACATATAGGTGACTTATAAGTTACTTAAGTGCAGTCAAAATGGCTGTGAAATAGCATGTGCACTATTTCACGCAGGGTGCAGTGGCAGTCCTGTGTAAGGGTTTGTCTAAGCTCCTTATGGGTGGCAAAAGAAATGCTGCAGCCCATATGGATCTCCTGGAACTTCAGTGCCCTGGGTACCTAGGTACCATATACTGGGGACTTATAAGGGGGGGTCCAGTATGCCAATTGAAATTGGTAAATGAAGTCACTGTCCTACAGTGACAAATTTAGAAGCAGAGAGAGCATAAGCACTGAGGTTCTGGTTAGCTAAGCCTCAGTGACTCAGTTAGGCACTACACAGGCTTACACATTAGGCCACAAACTATGAGCACTGCGGTCCTGACCAGCAGGATCCCAGTGAGACAGGCAAAAACACACTGACATATAGTCTAACTACGTGTGGGTGTATTGTACTGGGAGAAAACTAGGCGCTCTGGGTAGCGAGGTGAATATCAACGAAGAATGTCGAATCTCGAAATGGTGCACTCTTGAAAGACCACACCCAAAAGGTCTTGATAGATGCTAAAAGCACTATTGCAAATATAAAGTACAAGAGGCACTCATTATAACATGAAAAATAATAGTACTCATGAGTCAGTATACATAGGCAATGTTTTGTCATATATTTCTGAAAATTAATAGGATTATTTCCAACATAATCCCCAATTACAGTATCACAATTGATACTTCATCGATACACACGCGTACTCGCGCTTCACGTTTTGACTCGTTGGAAGGTGGATTGATATAACTGATATCAGCAGATAAGTTGCTTAACGGAATTATTCTGGGATTCGCTTGTAAGGAATACTTATGATATAGGACGCATCTACATATATGTTTAGCCCTGATGAAGTCATTGGGAAACTCCCGGACGATACACGTGTTGGCTATCAATTTGGATGCGGCTGCTAAAATTTAAATAATAAGCTATATCATCCTTTGAAGAATATGATTGAACCTTGATTTGA
The DNA here is from genome assembly GCF_031143425.1 of Pleurodeles waltl. Lineage (NCBI taxonomy): Eukaryota > Metazoa > Chordata > Amphibia > Caudata > Salamandridae > Pleurodeles > Pleurodeles waltl. Next base: position 957,028,373 of record NC_090446.1, on the reverse strand, counting down.
GAAAATCTGGACTGGCTATCAATTTGGATGCGGCTGCTAAAGTTTAAATAATAAGCTATATCATCTTTTGAAGAATATGATTGAACTTTGATTAGAGAAATCTGGACTTGGACTTTGGATCATAGCAATCTTGGAACAACAGATCAATTAATTCTACTATTTGGATTTGGACAGTGATACTGTAATTGGGGATTATGTTGGAAATAATCCTATTAATTTTCAGAAATATATAACAAAACATTCCTATGTATACTGACTCATGAGTACTATTATTTTTCATGTTATAATGAGTGCCTCTTGTACTTTATATTTACACTGACATATAGGTTTTTATCTATGAGTACTGAGGTCCTGGCTAGCAGGATCCTAGTGACGCAGTAAAAACACACTGACACACACTCACAAACAGGCCAAAAGTCAGGGTAACCCTCCTAGAAAGAGGCCACTTTCCTACAGGGACCCACTGCTTCAACTCAGGGGAAAATTCCTTAGATAGGAAACTTAGGAAACTGCAATTGGAGGAGGCCAAGCTGAGGCTACAGCAGCAGCAGCTAGCCCTACATAGGGAGGCTGTGGCAGTGGAAAGGGATTAACAGGATTTGGGGTTAGCTCCCCATGGTGGCAGCAATCTTAGCTTTAGGAACACCAGGGACCGGGAGGACTCCTATGATTCTGGGAACCTGAGCAAGATAGTCCCCCAAAGACAGCGGGCAGCAATCCCGTGTCCCTCCTTTTCTGACAAAGGCAGAGACTCCTCACTGTAAGAGAAGATGCAGATGATTATACAGCACTCAAAAATGCAGTCTTTGATGGTTTTGGCCTGACCAATGAACAATATAGGAAAAAGTTCAGGGAGACCAAAAAGGAGTCCTCCCATGATTGGATAGATTTTGTGGACTTCTCTGTTAGAGCTCTAGAAGGCTGGTTGCATGGGAGCAAAGTTAGTGAGTGAGTAAGAGGGCTTATGCAATTTGAATCTGAGGGCACATTTTGAATAACCATATTTCTGATCAGCTGCATCAATACATGGTGGGCTCTGATGTGACCTCTCGAAGGCAGACAAATGTGTCCACACCAGGGTAAATAGGAAAACTCACACTGGTGGTGACCACAAAAAGAAGGAAGCAGGTAAGCTTCAGGACAAAGGTGGGGAAAAAGACAAAACAAGAGTCTTTATCAGGCCCACAAAACTCTTCTGGGGGTGGGACTAAATCCTCTTCTTGTTTCTCATCCTCTAAGAAACCTTGGTGCTACATTTGTAAGCAAAAAAGGCCATAGGGCAGATGACAGCACCTGTCCTAAGAAAGGCACCAAGTCCCCTACCACTACTAATACCACTTCTATCCCTAGTGCCCCTAGCAGTAGCAATAATAGTGGTAACAATAGTCAATCCAAAGGTGTAGCTGGGGGTTACCTTGGGGACTAAGTGGGCTCTGGGCTAGGCAGAGAGACCACTGAGGCTGTGTTGGTCTCTGATGAGGGCATTGACTTTGCCACCCTAGCTGCCTGTCCCCTTAATATGGGTAAGTACAGGCAGCATTCCTTAATAAATGGTGTGGTGTTGAGGCTGAGGTCTACAGGAAAACAAGTGCCAGTGTCACTATAGTGACTGAAAAACCGGTGTCATCTGAGCAACACCTACTTTGTCACATGTACCAAGTGACCGATGCTCACAGTAACACTTTGTGCCACCCCACGGCAGTTATTGACTTTAGCTGGGGTGGGGGAAATGGTTACTGACCTTAAAAACGGTTTTGTGTCCTCTGAGCTACCTGTAGAGTGTCTGCTAGATAATGACTTGGAGACTTCAGCTGGGCTGAAGTGGGGTTGGAGGCCCATGCAGCAAAGCTGGGCATTCCTGGGCATATCTTTGCCCTGACCAGAGCACAGGCGAAAATGAAAAGAGAACAGGAAGCCCTGGAGCCTGGAATAATGGTCCAGTATGATCCTAAAAAGAAGAGCAGACAGGGTAAAAAGTTACCCCCTGCTTCAGCTTCCAGTGTAGATTCTACTCCTGAGGGAGAGGACTCTACTCCTTGGGTGGAACCTACACACCAGAGGAGTTCCAAGCTGACACAGCTGAGCTGCTGGGTGCAAGCAGGCCCACCAGGGAGAAACTCATTATGGAACAGAAACCTGTCTCACACTGGAAAGCTAAAGGCAGCAAGCTGCAGCACAAGAGGCAAGGGATGTCAGTGGTACCCATAGGGTGTTCTGGGATAAAAGCATCCTTTACTCAGAAGCAAGGGACCCTAAACCTGGTGCCACTAGGAGACTGGTCATCACTCTGAAGTTCAGGGAGTTCTTGTTAACCCTTTCACATGGCATTCTCCTTGCATGCCACTTGGGGCAAAGCAAGACTTGGGACAGACTTGTCCCTCACTTTCACTGGCCCCACATGTCTGAAGACACTAAGGAAATTTGTTGCTCCTATGTCACCTCCCAAACCAGTGGCAAGACAGGTGGCACCCCAAAGGCCCCCCTAATTCTACTACCAGTGTTTGAGGTACCCTTTGGGAGAGTTGGAGTGGATATTGTTCGCCACTTGGACCCTCCAACAAACTCTGGAAATGGATTAATTTATTTATTGTAGGAAAATTCCACTGTTGGCATGGTTCCCCCCCCCCCCCTTTTTGCCTAGTGTTGATGCCAGCTTAGATTGGAAGTGTACTGGGACCCTGCTAACCAGGCCCCAGCACCAGTGTTCTTTCCCTAAAACTGTACCTTTGTCTTCACGATTGGAACAACCCTGGCACACAGGTAAGTCCCTTGTAAAAGGTACAGCTGGTACCAAGGGCCCTGTGGCCAGGGAAGGTCTCTAAGGGCTGCAGCATGTATTATGCCACAGCTTATGTGTGCTGGTGGGGAGAAAAAGACTAAGTCGACAAGGCACTCCTCTCAGAGTGCCATGCCGACAACCCACTGCCTGTGGCATAGGTAAGTCACAGGCGAGGGCATAGCTGCATGAGCACTATGCCCCTACAGTGTCTAAGTCAATTCTTAGACATTGTAAGAGCAGGGTAGCCATACTGAGTATATGGTCTGGGAGTTTGTCAAACACAAACTCCACAGTTCCATAATGGCTACACTGAATACTGAGAAGTTTGGTATCAAACTTCTCAGCACAATAAACCCACACTGATGCCAGTGTGGGATTTATTGAAAAATGCACACAGAGGGCATCTTAGAGATGCCCCCTGCATGCCAGCCCAACAGCTAGTCCTAGGCTGACTAGTCTATGCCAGCCTGCCACTTCCAGACAAGTTTCTGGGCACATGGGGTGAGTGCGTTTGTGCACTCTGTGACCAGGAACAAAGCCCGTCCTGGGTGGAGGTGCTTCACACCTCCCCCATGCAGGAATTGTAACACCTGGCGGTGAGCCTCAAACGCTCAAGCCTGGTGTTACAGCGCTCCAGGGAACTCCAGCTGGTGGGGATGCCCGCCCCCCTGACACAGCCCCCACTTTTGGCAGCAAGTCCGGGGAGATAATGAGACAAACAAGGAGGAGTCACCCCCTCAGCCACATCCACCCTAAGGTGACCAGAGCTGAAGTGACCCCTTCCTTGGAAAATCCTCCTTTTGGAGGATTTAGTCCAATAGGGATAGGGATGTGCTCCCCTCCCCAAAGGGAGGGAGCACAAGGAGGGTGTAGCCAACCTCAAGGACAGTAGCCATTGGCTACTACCCTGTGATCCTATCACACCCCTAAATTCAATATTTAGGGGTGGCCCTGAACCCAGGATTTTAGATTCCTGATGACCTACAAAGAAGGACTGCTGATCTGAAAAACCCCGCAAAGAAGAAGGAAGATGACAACTGCTTTGGCCCCAGCCCTACCCGCCTGTCTCCTACTTCAGAGAACTTGCACCACAGCGACGCATCCTGCATCCTCAGTGACCTCTGCTGACTCAGAGGACTGCCCTGCACCCAAGAAGGATGAAGAACTCCCGTGGACAGCAGACCTGTCCAACCAAAAATGAAGAAACCATCTTTAAAGGGACTCCCACCTCACTCCAGAAGCGCAAGTCCCCAACACTGCACCCGACGCCCCCACCCCGTGTCCAGAGAAACCAACTATCCAGAGAGGACCCCCAGGGGACTTAGATGTGTCCACCCTGGGCTGACCTCCTTGCACTCCCACGATGACGCCTGCGGAGGGAATCCCGAGGACCGCCCCCCAGACCGCAACTGACTGGGACAAAGATTTCAGACGCCTGGAAGAAGCACTGCACCCGCAGCCCCCAGGCCCATGAGAAACCAACCACCAGGGCAGCAACGACCAGCAGGCGGCCCTCACCCTTGCCCATTTGGTGAATTGCCTGAGAGGCCCCCCTGTACCCTGCCTGCGGCACCGAAGTGACCCCCGGGTCCCTCCATAGAGTTCTATTGAGAACCTGATGCCCTGTTGACACACTGCATCCGTCCGCCCCTGTGCCACTGAGGGTGTGGTTTTTGTGCCTACTTGGGTCCTCTCCAGTACTCCTCCAAACCCCCCTGGTCTGCCCTCCGAGAACGCAGGTACTTACCTGCCAGCAGACTGGAACCGGAGTACCCCCCTATCTCCATAGGCGCCCACGTTATTTTGGCTCCTGTTTGACCTCTGCACCTGACCAGCCCTGTGTTGCTGGCACTGGGTGTTTGGGGTTGTCTTGAACCCCCAACGGTGGACTAGCTATACCCAGAAGATTGAACCCGTAAGTGTGGTACTTACCTCTGAAACTGTACTGTGCTTACCTCCCCCCAGGAACTGTTGAAAACTGCAGTGTCTACTTTTAAAATAGCTTTTTACCATTTTAATGAGAACTGTGTACAATATTGAATCTATTTAAAGTCTCAACTATTACTATGCAATGTACCTTTCATTTAATGTACTTACCTGCTAAATGAATCTTGTGGTTCTAGAGATAAATTAACAAAATAATATTTCTGATGGATACAACTACCTGTGGATTCCTCACATATTGAATACTTCCATTGCGCCAGCATTCGACGGAAATCTTCATCCCAGCTTCTGCACGTCAACGAGGACGTCACAATTGCCCACGCGACGCCGTACAGGCAATAAGAGGTCCTCGCCGACGTGCTGACGTGAGTTCCCTTTTTTCCGTGCCATTCGAAACGGTTATCTTCGAGGGAGCTACTGTTGCTGCTCGACGTAGTTAGTGTTTTTTGGCTGTTTTTTGTTTGGAAACTTTACAATGTCGCAAAGAAAGTCAGGATTCAAGCCCTGCCGAGAGTGCAGAGGCAAAATGTCGGTAACGGACCCACATTCTGACTGTTTGTGGTGTCTTAGTTCCAACCACGATGTTGACAAGTGCGATTCTTGTCAACGTATGAATCCAAAGGCCTTAAAGGAACGTGAGGCCAAACTTTTTCTTGCGAAATCAAAAAAGAAGGAGAAAAGACATTACCGAAAGTCGTCTTCACCGAAGTCGCATCGGCGTCATCGGGACTCCCGGCGTCGTCGAATCTCGACGCCGGTCGAGTAAGGCGAGGTCTCGATCGAGGTCAACTTCGACTCGACGTCGAAAGACTTGGGAAGTTAGTCCCACCGTCTCTCCCCAGCCGCCAACGCTGTTAGTATCTCCGACTTCACCGATGTCACCAGTTAATCCTCCTTCGGTGTTCGAGGTTCCACAGCCTCAGGTGTTTTCTCCGTCCATGCAGACGTCGGGACCGGCGTCAATGTCGCCTTCGAACCAGGCACCTCAGTACCCGGCTTTCCCGGCCCCTGGAGCCGATAGTACTGCATTCTTGAATGCGATGTTCTCCATCTTCCAACAGATGGCTCCAGGTGGTGGACCGGCTGGTCCGTCAGGCCCTTTGGCCTTCAACATGGGTGCTCCGGCTCCACTACGACCGGCACCCTTTATGCCCTTTCTTCCCTTGGGAAACGTGGGCTCGACGCCTGTGTCAGCGCCTGTGGCTTCGGCTCCTGTGGCGTCAGTGTCTCAGCCAGCGACGCCGACGAGACCGCCACCGGCCCCGGAACAGTCTTCAGTCCGTCCTGCTCCACGTACGGCGGCGAAGAAATCCATGGCGCCGTTAGATCCGGCGTCTGACGGATCCGAGGATCGGCGTCAAGCTTCGACATCTGCTTACGCCATGTCGACGCCGAGGATAGAGGAGAGACTGCATTCGAGGAGGCTTGCTCTTCGCCTCCTTGAAGAGCAAGAATACCGGAGACAGGCATTGGAGGAAGGGGAGATTGAGGACTCTCGTGAAGGTCTCCATGGCTTGGACACTGCTAGTGGTCTGGACACCTCTCCAGAATGGGACTTGTCATCATCTGGGGAGTACACAGAGGAGGCAGCGACTTTTCATTCAGTCATTAGAAAGGCGGCTGACTTTTTGGACCTCCCTTTGCCGGTGTCTGAGACCAGGCCAAACATCTTGACAGAAGTGTTGCACCCTGCCTCAACAACTGCGGAGCCACTTTTGCCTTTCAATGAGGCACTGTTGGACCCCATTATGGAAATCTGGAAGAAGCCGGTGTCATCTTCAGCGGTGAATAGATCTGTGGCTCGGAGATATCCGGTTGCACCGGCTGACCCAGGCTTTCTTTGCAGGCATCCAACACCTGAAAGCCTAATGGTTCAGGCTTCTTGCTCAGCCCGATCTGCTCCTGGATCCTTTCCAGCTGTGCCCTCAGATAGAGACTCTAAAAAAATGGACATGTCATCAAAGAAGGCTTTCTCGTCATGTAGCATGGCTTTGAAATCCACCAATGCTACGTGCATCTTAGGGAGATACATTTACGCCCTGATGGACGAGATTAAGTCGACGCACACTGAGGTTCCTCAAGAATTATTGAGCCTGGTTTCTGATGCTCAAGCAGCGGCAACCCAGGTTATTCAATCTGGGTTGGATACGACCGACTCTGTTGCTAGGGATATGGGTACTGCTGTGGCTAAGAGGAGGCAGGCCTGGCTTCGTAGCTCTGGATCTTCCTCTGATGTACAATCGACCCTTTTGGACCTTCCTTTTGATGGCAATAAGCTTTTCGGCGCCAAGGCGGATTCGGCTCTAGAAAGGTTCAAGGAAAGTAGGGCCACTGCCAAGTCGTTGGGCTTGCAAGCCTCTTCTTCTGCTTCCTCCAGATTTTTTAGGAGGTTTCGAAGATTTGGTCGTGGTTCTTCCTCCTCCTTTCGAGGAAAATTCCAGCAACCCACCTCTGCTCTCTCCTATAGATCTTTCAGAGGGAGGGGTAGGGTCCGCACCAGGGGAGCCACTCAGCAGCACTCTGCCTCTTCCTCTTCCTCTTCCTCTGGAGGGGTGCAGCATGGGAAGCAGCCTTAGGCTTCCACCAATTCCTTCTCACTCCACTCCTGTAGGGGAGAGGTTACTAAATTTTCTCCACAAGTGGGAGGTCATAACATCAGACTCCTGGGTTACCAGCATTGTGGGGAAAGGCTATGCCCTACCCTTTCGGGAGTTTCCGCCCCCCATCCCGCCCGTCCTTCCTACTGTTCAGAAGAACACCTCCTGTTGCTAGAACAGGAGGTTCAAGTCCTCCTTTCAAAGGGTGCGGTGGAGTTGGTACCAGAGCAGGAAAGGGGTCAGGGTTGTTACTCGAGATACTTCCTGATCCCCAAGAAGGATGGTCGATTGAGGCCAATCCTGGACCTGAGGATCTTGAATTGGTTCCTCAAACAGGAGAAGTTCAAGATGCTGACCCTAGCTCAGGTGCTTTTGGCGCTGAACGATGGAGATTGGATGGTGTGTGTCGACTTGCAGGATGCTTACTTTCATATCCCGATACTCAAATTGCACAGGGGGTATCTCCGGTTTGTGGTGGGGTCGCAGCACTATCAGTTTGCGGTCCTCCCATTTGGTCTTACTTCAGCACCCTGAGTCTTCACAAAGGTGATGTCGGTGGTTGCAGCAGAGCTCAGAAGAAAGGGGATAGCAGTATTTCCTTACCTGGACGACTGGTTGATCAAAGCCAAGTCTCCGGAGCTCGTGCTGCATCACCTTCAGTCGACAACCCAGTTGTTGTTCGACCTGGGTTTTTCAGTGAATGTACCCAAATCTCACCTAGAGCCCTCTCCGCGCCTCCTGTTCATAGGGGCAGTACTGGATACAACATTGAGTCGCGCCTTTCCTCCACCTCAGCGGATTCGGGATATTCAGGCGTTGGTTCCAATGTTTCAAAGTGGGGCGGTCATTCCGGTCCTCAAGGTCCTACGCCTGCTCGGTCTGTTTGCTTCTTGCATTCTGTTGGTCACTCATGCTCGCTGGCACATGAGGGCTCTTCAGTGGTGCCTCCGGAAGCAGTGGTCTCAGCACAAAGGGGATCTCGAAGGATCAGTAAGGATCTCCGGGGACGCTGCGGCGGATTTGAAATGGTGGATTGCGGACGGCAATCTTTCCCAAGAAGGCCGTTCTCGCAACCTCCGCCGGTGACCACAGTAATAATGGATGCTTCCACTCTAGGGTGGGGAGCTCATCTGGGGGACCTGGAGATCAAAGGTCTTTGGTCTTCAGTAGAACGGATGTTTCATATAAATCTGTTGGAGTTGCGGGCAATACGTCTTGCACTCAAGGCCTTCCTCCCTTCCCTTCACGGTCAGTCGGTTCAGGTCCTGACGGACAATACTACCGCGATGTGGTATATAAACAAGCAGGGAGGAGTAGGGTTGTACCTTCTCTGCAGAGAAGCACTACGGCTTTGGTCCTGGGCAAACGACCATCAGATTTGTTTGGTAGCAAATAATCTGGCCGGAGTCTTGAACGTGCGTGCGGATTCTCTCAGTCGCCATTTCTTGTCCGATCACGAGTGGCGTCTCCATCCGGATCAAGTCCGTCTAATCTTCCAGATGTGGGGGTTTCCTCGGATAGCCTCCAGTATCCGGTACAAGGAGCGTTGGGGGACGCGTTTCAGATGACCTGGTGCGACCAGTTGCTTTACGCGTTTCCCCCCATACCCTTAATTCCTCGAGTTCTGAGGAAAATTCGTCAAGACCGGGCCCAAGTCATCTTAATAGCTCCGGATTGGCTAAGGAGGGTGTGGTACTCGGACCTTCTCCAACTCTCACTGTGCCCTCCGCTCCCTCTCCCTCTCAGGGCAGACCTCCTCTCGCAATCTCACGGGCAGGTTTTACACCCCCACCTCCAGAGCCTGCACCTTCATGCCTTGAGTTTGAACGGGGCAACCTGAGTTCCTTTTCTCTCCCGCCTGATGTAGTGGATGTTATCTTATCGGCCAGGCGACACTCCACTAAATCTATTTACGCTAATAGGTGGGCTAAATTTGTGATTTGGTGTGGAGAGAGGCAAATTGATCCCTTACGTGCTCACTTATCAGATATCTTGTCTTTTGCATTGTCTCTGGCACAGAGGGGTTGTGCAGTGGCTACGGTTAAGGGATACTTATCTGCCCTGACAGCCTTTCTATGTCTTCCAGACCAGCCTTCTCTATTCAAATCCCCTATAGTACTTAGATTTTTAAAAGGTCTTATTAACAAATTTCCTCCCTCTCCTTTCATTATGCCTCAGTGGGATTTAAACTTGGTTCTGACTTTTCTTATGGGTTCCCCGTTTGAGCCTATGCATTCTTCCCCTTAAGGTTATTGGTCCTAAAGACGGTTTTCCTGGTTGCAATTACTTCCGCAAGGAGAGTGAGTGAGCTGCAGGCTTTATCTGTAAAACCCCCTTACACATCTTTTTATGGGGATAAGGTGGTGTTGAGGACCAAGGCTGCTTTCCTACCGAAGGTTGTTTCACCCTTTCATATGGCCCAAACGATTACTCTTTCCACGTTTTATCCTCCGCCTCATCCTTCAAAAGAAGAAGAGAGACTACACTGCTTAGACCCAAGGAGAGAAGCTTTTATGTGGACAGGACAAAGGATTTTAGGCTGGAGGATCAGCTCTTCATCGGGTACGTGGGAAAGAGGAGAGGAAAGGCAGTCCACAAGAGAACACTCTCCAGGTGGGTCATTCTTTGCATTAAAATGTGTTACTCTTTAGCAAAGAAAGAACCCCCTGATGGTATAAGAGCTCATTCCACCAGAGCTAAGTCGGCCTCTTCGGCCTTGGCTAGGTGTGTTCCTGTGGTCAACATCTGCAAGGCCGCAACTTGGTCATCCCTCCACACTTTTGCGAAGCATTACTGCTTGGACTCTGAGGTTAGGAGGGATGGCCATTTTGCACGGTCAGTGCTGCAGGATTTCTTGGTTTGACCATTCAGGCACCCACCACCGAGTGCGGTACTGCTTTGGGACTCTTTTCAATATGTGAGGAATCCACAGGTAGTTGTATCCATCAGAAGAACGAGTTACTTACCTTCGGTAGCGACTTTTCTGGTGGATACATTAGCTACCTGTGGATTCCTCACGGTCCCACCCGCCTCCCCGTTGCCTGTCTGGTCTAACCAAGTTGTTCTTGGGTGTGCTCCTCTTGGTTTTTGAGGACTTGTACATATACTGTATATATGTATATATATATAATTATTCGTGTATTAATTTATTTATTTTTTTAGAAAAAAAAAAATTACGTTCTTGAAATGATGTATTTATCTTGTATGTCATTAAATATTGCTATTTGTTCATTTATCTCAATGGCCTATTATTCTCAGGTACGTAAAAAATGTTGGTACTGATGTCGGCACGTCCGCGAGGACCTCTTATTGCCTGTATGACGTCAGACGGCGTCGCGTGGGCAATTGTGACGTCCTCGTCGACGTGCAGAAGCTGGGATGAAGATTTCTGTCGAATGCTGGTGCAATGGGAGTATGCAATATGTGAGGAATCCACAGGTAGCTAATGTATCCACCAGAAAAGTCATACCGAAGGTAAGTAACTCGTTCTTTTCTACATAAAAACCTATTGGCCTAGAGTTAAGTCATTGAGTGTGTGTTTTCACTTATAGCTTGTGTATGTACAACAAATGCTTAACACTATCCTCTGATAAGCCTAACTGCTCAACCCCACTACCACAAATACAGCATTAGTATTATCTATTATAACCTCTGTCAAGCCTCTTGAGGAACCCCTGGACTCTGTGCACAATATATCTCCTTTCTCAAGGGCCCCAAAAACCTGCTCAGGAGGGTGGGTCCGAGCCTCTTCACAGTCCACAAATGGGCACAAGGGTAAAAACTTTGATCCCACAGAAGGCCTGGTGTCACAACTATAGACAGTATGGACACCAAACCGGAGACAAGGCCTGTCCCAAGAAAAGTCCCACAACAACTACTCCAGTTAGCACAAGAATAGCCAGTCTTCAGGTGGGATCAACAGTGTGCCCAGAGCAAATCAGGGTTCACACTGAAGCTACTTTAGTCTCTGATGGTGACAGATGAAACTGGTTTCCCCAGGACAGTATTTGGCTGGACAAACATATCCAGTCACCAATGCTGACAATGAAACTAAGGTCCATCCCATGGCAATGGTGACTTTAGAATGGGGAGGGGTTACTGGCCTGAAACAGGCAGTGGTCTCGTCTGCAGTCCCAGTAGAATGTTTGCTAGGGAATGATTTGGAGTCCTCAGCATGGGCTGAGGTAGAACTCAAAACCCATGCAGTCATGCTGGGTATCCCTGAACTGATGTGTGTAAAAACAAGAGCACAGAGCAGAGAACAGGGTGAAAAACAAGTGTTGGAGCCTGGAATAATGGCCCAACCTTCCAAAAGAAAAGGTAAGAGGACTGGGGGACCAGCCTCTGCACAGCAAAAGAAACCGGACCTCTCTTCCCACGAAGATGTCCTATCCCCTGAGGGAACTGAGTCCATGGAGCTGGAGCCTTACCAGGTAGAGCTCTTGGGCCCAGGGGGGCCCTCAAGGGAACAGCTGTGCCAGGGACAAAAGACTTGTCACACTCTTGAAGGCCTGAGACAGTAGCTGAACAGGAAAAAGGAAGTGTCAGTGGATCCCACAGGGTCTATTGGGCGGATGGACTAATTTACACTGAAGCAAGAGATCCCAAACCTGGTGCCGCTAGGAGAGTGGTAGTGCCTCAGGAGTTTAGGGAGTTCATTCTGACCTTCCCCTTAATGCGCATTTGGGACAAACCAAGACATGGGACAGATTAGTGAACCATTTCTATTGGCCCAATATGTCCCAGAAGGCAAGGGAGTTTTGCAGCTCCTGTGTCACCTGTCAAGCAAGTGGCAAGACAGGTGGCCATTTAAAGCCCCCCTTCATTCTATTTCCAGTGGTGGGGGTCCCCTTTGAAAGGGTTGGTGTGGTTTTGTGGGTCCACGTGAACCTCCCACAGCCTCAGGGAGACAATACATACTGGTAGTAGCGGATGATGCTACCAGGTACCCTGAAGCAATCCCCCTTAGGTCAGCTACTGCCCCTGCAGTAGCCTCTGCACCTGACCAGCCCTGTGTTGCTGGTGCTAGGTGTTTGGGGTTGCCTTGAACCCCCAAAGGTGGACTACCTATACCCAGGAGATTGAACCTGTAAGTTTGGTGCTTACCTCTGAAACTGTACTGTACTCACCTCCCCCAGGAACTGTTGAAAATTACACTATGTCCACTTTTAAAATAGCTTCTTGCCATTTTAATAAAAACTGTTCTATTCAAAGTCTCAACTATTACTATGCAAAGTACCTTTCATTGAATGTCCTTACCTGCTAAATGAATCTTGTGGTTATAGAAATAAGTTAACAAAAGTATATTTTTCTATGTAAAAACCTATTGGCCTGGAGTTGTCATTGAGTGTGTTTTCACTTATTGCTTGTGTGTGTACAACAAATGCTTATTAACACTACCCTCTGATAAGCCCAACTGCTCGACCACACTACCACAAATAGAGCATTAGTATTATCTATTATTGTCTCTGTCAAGCCTCTTGGGGAACCCCTGGACTCTGTGCACACTATATCTCATTTTGATATAGTATATACTGAGCCAGCTTCCTACATTTATTTATTTATTTATTTTAATTTTATCTATCGTTTTCATTCATAACATAGAACAAACACATTGCAGTGCAGTACAATGTGATAGAATAACATCACATGTGACCAACAGTCAATCATTGCAAGACATGTACAATGGTAGTGATAACTATAAGCTTTGGTTGGGCAGTGGGCCATACAAAGCCGAAAAGAGACAGAGCAAGGATATTAACATGGGTAAAGTGGGTATCAGCATGACCTTGCACCATTCAAAGTCTGCGAGGCTAGCGAGGAAGCAGCAATTGTAGTTAAATAGTCCCTCAGTGGTTGCCAGATATCTCTAGGCCTACACGAAACTGGCTGTAGCGAAGTGGTCAGCTCACTATTTGTGTCACAGTATGTGAGTCTAGCCAACCAGGAGGCAGAGCTAGGTGCATTCTTAGATCCCCAACGGAGCACTATCTCCTGCCTTGCCAACAGGAGCTATACCGCAGTGAGGCGCATAATGGACTTTGGGAATTCACCAGTATATCCAAGCAGGGCTGTAAGTGGGTCAGGACTGACAGGCCATCCCACAATGACCGATAATGGATCAAGCACCTCACACCAAAAAAGACTAATACTGGGGCAAGTCCATGACATGTGTAAGAAATCTGCAATTGGTGCTCGGCATCTGGGGCAGACCAATGAGCGAGCTCGGTCGATAGGGGCCTTATCATTGGGGGTAATGTAGGCTCTTCTAAGGAATTTAAAGTGGATAGGTTTGTGGCACTAGTTGGGCTAAACAAATCCACTTTGTGCATAGCATGCCTCCCAGACTTTTTGGGGCAGGGGGCGTCCCAGATCCCTCTCCCAGGATTCTCTGAGCCCAGCATCTGGAACCGGAATGGCCTTAATACACATTAAATATAGCTTAGAAACCAATCTAGCCCCGATTCTGCAGAAGCCACCAAAGAGAGTGGAGTAAACTTGGCCGGCGCTAACAGATATGTGGGATAACGTGCACGCAGAGCACTCTGCAGTCGGCATAGTATGAAATGCTGCAACTGTGTGGCATCCGTGAAGTGGGAATCTGCAGTGCAGGAATATATGTGTTCGTCTGGAAAGACGTCTCCAAAGGTATGAAGTTAAAAAGTCTGCAGCGTGCTTTGAACCAGCACCTCCTGTGTGATGGATATGAAAAGATTCAGTGCAGGGGAATACAGTGAATCACAGTGAAGTAGGCGAGCACGTTTGCGCCAAGCCCAGCTGTTTGTAGCAAAAGTCTTGATATCTCTACAATGCAATGGAACACCATTGGGCAGCAGGGTGTCTATTCGCCCACACCAACTGAGTAACCGGGCCATGGAGTGTCGCAAAGAACGAATTAAGCGGGACCGGGATGTTCATGAAAAGATACAAGAATTATGGAAGAACCACATTTTAATGAGTGCTATCTGGCCCGTCATGGAGAGCGGCAGCTTCAGCCACCTATCCACTTGGGAAGTAAATCTCTCATTTGCAGGCCCATAGTTTAACCGTATCACCTGCTCCTTATCTCTATGGATATGGATACCTAAGTACATCACAGAGTCAGAACACCCAGTAAAGGGGGAACTTTGCCACAGGTGGGCGAGTGATGTCAGTCAATGGGAAAAGGTCCGACTTATTCCAGTTTATATGTAAGCTGGAAAATTTGCCAGAATGATTCACTTCATCCAGTACTGGAGTAAGATTAATGTCTTGATGGCGAATGAAGAATAATATCGTCAGCATATAGCGACACCAGGAGAGGCCAGCTAATAAATTGCAGTCCTCTGTGTATATGCCCTTGCCTCAAATGTCACACCAGGGGATCCATTTGCAGAATGAAAAGCAGTGGGGACAATGGACACCCCTGCCTTGTACCAAACGTGATAGCGAAAAAGGGGGAAAGGAGACCATTGAGCCGTATGGACGTAATGGGTTGCGAGTATAGCAAGGAAATCTACTTGGTATAACCATGGGGGAACCCAAGCTTGCCAAGTACAGCATGTAAAAATGGACATTCAAGGGAATCAAAAACCTTTTCGGCATCTAACAGCACAATCAGTGCTGGAACCTCCGGTGATATTCTATTTAGCACCAAAAAAACGGTGCGAAGATTGATGCAGGTGGAGTGGTGTGGCACAAAACCAGACTGAGCGGGGGAGATGATCTCATCCAGTAAGAGGGAGATGCAGGTGGAGACCATCTTGGGCAGAATTTTGTTGTCGAAGTTTAATAGAGAAATAGGTCAGTATGAGCCGCAATGCAAGGGGTGCTTACCGGGCTTGGGAAAAAGTGTAATTACCGCCTCTTGCATGGTTTTAGGGAGAACCCCAGATTCCATCACCTCAGCATAGACTGATATGAGGAGCAGACTCAAAAGCCTGTACCACCTCCTCAACCTGGAAATATATTTATACTGTTGGTGTGGGACCATGCCACCAGGTATCCAGAGGCCATAGCTCTAAGGACCACTGCAGCCCCTGCAGTGGCCAAAGCCCTCCCGGGAATTTTCTCAAGGGTGGGTTTTTCTAAAGAGGTGGTATCAAACAGGTGCAAATTTCATATCTGCTTATCTTAAAGTCATGTGGAAGGAGTGTGGTGTAACTTTTAAGTTCACCACCCCTTACCATCCACAAACAAATGGGTTAGTGGAAAAATTTAACAGAACCCTCATAAGCATGATAATGGGACTCTCAGAGAAACTCAGAAGGAGGTGGGATGTCCTGTTACTTTGCCTCTTCATTACCTACAGGGAGGTTCCTCAAAAGGGAGTGGTCTACAGCCCCTTTGAACTTTTGTTTGGACACCTTGTCAGGGGTCCACTTGCCCTTGTCAAAGAAGGCTGGGAGCAACCTCTCAAGCCCCCAAAACAGGACATTGTGGATTATGTATTAGGCCTCTGATCTTGGATGGCCGAATACATGAAGAGGGCTTCCTAAAATATGCAAGCCAGCCAGGAACTGCAGAACGAGTGGCATGACCAGAATACTGTGCTGACTGTTTACCAGCCAGGACAGAATGTGTGGGTCCTGGAGCTTGTGGGTCCAAGCTCACTCCAAGACAAATTGAATGCACCATACACTATTGTGGAGAGAAAGGGTGTGGTCACCTATCTGTTTGACGTAGGCACTCCTAGAAGCCCCCACAGGGTGCTTTTTGTGAACCGCCTGAAACACTCTTGTGATAGAGCTGACATGACATTGCTCATGGCAACTGAAGAGGTACAGGAAGAGGAGCTCTTCTCCCACAATACAGTGGATGGCTCTGTAGATGGGGTTGTACTTGTAGACTGCCTCTCTGAGTCACAAAAGAATGATTGCTGAAACCCCTGGTCAAACTAGATGGTATGAAGACACCATTGACACAGGTGACAGCCTGCCTGTCAAAAATAAAATTTA
Organism: Pleurodeles waltl; assembly: GCF_031143425.1. Classification (NCBI taxonomy): domain Eukaryota; kingdom Metazoa; phylum Chordata; class Amphibia; order Caudata; family Salamandridae; genus Pleurodeles; species Pleurodeles waltl. The sequence goes on along the minus strand of NC_090446.1, from coordinate 957,012,117 downwards.
CAGGCAGCCTGATCATGTCAGAGAGAGCATCAAAGCTGATGTGCGAAAGACGCTAGACCTGAGAGGGATTGAGTCTTCAGACAGCCCTTGGGTTAGTCCTGTAGTCCTTGTCCCAAAACCACTGTCTCAAAACTGTAAAAGAGGGATGAGGCTCTGTGTGGATTATAGAGACCTCAATATTGTAACCAAAACAGATGCTTATCCTATCCCTAGGGCAGATGAGCTAATAGATATAATTCAATCAATCAGGTGTTATGAAGCGAGCTACTTACCCATAGGGTCTCAAGGCGCTGAGGTGTGTCCCCAGAGATGAGTTCAAGAGCCAGGTGTAGGAGGCTGGCCTGGTTTGTAGTAGGTACCTATGTTCCTTATACCAGGTCCAGTTATCCCTTATTAGTGAAATGTAGACAGTGTCTAGAAGCCAGGCTCTCTAGAGGTTGCTGTAGGTGAGCAGCCAAGGCTTATCTAGGAGACATTCAAAGCTCATGCAATACCACTGTAGTCACACACCACTCACACACATGAAAGAAAATACTCAGTGTTACAAAAATAAAGGTACTTCATTTTGGTGACACAAATGCCAAAAATACTGTAGAGACTATTCTCCCTTATGAGGTAAGTAATACACAAATTATATACACTAGAATGCAAAACCAGGTGAAAAAACAGTTAGAAAACAGTGCAAATAGTGAAAATCACAATAGTTAGAAATGGGCATGGGGAAACACAAACCGTGTACTAAGAAAGTAGAATGCAAATGTCGATTTCCCACCTAGGCAAGTGTAGTATGAGTAGGGTCACTGTGACTACTAGAAAACATCAAAGGTAAGTACTAGAACCCACCCCAGAGCCCAGGAAAATAGGAGTAAAGTACAGGAACTTTCCAGAACACACAGAAACCCCAGAAAGAAGATTGTGCAAGAACCAGAAGAGACTGCAAGACACCAACAGTGGATTCCTGGACCTGAAGATCTGTGGAAGAAGGAAACCAAGTCCAAGAAGCACTGAAGAGTCCAGGGAGAACAGGAGCCCCTGCTTACCCAGATAAAGGTGCAAAAGAAGAACCACCAGTGAAGAAGAACAGTTAGTACTCCTGCGGGTTCCTGGTTGGTGCAGATGATGTCCCACGCCATACTGCAGTCTGGTTTGCCTCGCTGGATTCCGCCAACAAGTCTTGGCACATGCAAAGCACGCGGTTAGCGGAAAATGGCGCTGCCCGGGACCAGGAGGTACCTGGTTGACACTACCCAGGAGGGAGAGACTGAGGGGGCTCTTGGCAACTCAGGGAGCCCTCAGAAGACCAGGCAAGCGCGTACAGGAGTCCCACAGCACGGGGACAAAGAAGGTGCAAAAGGAGGCCGACGCAGCACTACACAAAGGTATCCCATGCTGCTGGAGAACCACTCAGGAAGCTGTGCGTCGCAGGATAGAGTGCTGGGGGCCAGAGCTGCCGGTTCACGAAGAACTTTGTGGAAGGATGCCAACAATCATTGGCAACTGCAAAACACGCAGTGCACAGGGGTACTGTCTTGCGTGGAGAGGCAAGCTCTTAACTCCACCAAAGTTGGACAGCTGGACCACAGGACCGTTGGGTCCACTTTAGTCCACCACCTTTGTTGCTGGATCCACACACTTCTTCAAGAGAGGGGACCCAAGCCACCAGTTGTCGTTGCAGAGGGGTGCCTGTTGAAGCAGGGAAGTGGCTCCTTCACTTCAAGGGAGAGTCCTTCGTTCTTCTGGTGCATGCTGAAGACTGGCTGTCCTCTGAGGATGCACGACCTGGAAACAGTTGCAGTTGGTGGCAGGAGCTGAAGATACAAGGTTGCAAAAGGCGTCTTAGCTTCTTTGTTGCAGTTTGTAGAGTTTCTGGAAAGTCCAGATGCAGTTTCATCTTTAGAAGGTGAAGTAAAGGGTGCAGAGGATTCCTGCTGGAGTCTTGCAATCCAAATCTGGGGAAACACCCAGAGGAGAGACTCTAAATAGCCTTGAAAGGGGGATTGGTCAACTACACAGGTAAGCACCTATCAGGGGAGGGCTCTGATGTCACCTGCTGGCACTGGCCACTCAAATGCTTCCAGAGTGCCACACCACCTTGGAATCCAAGATGGCAAAACCCAGGGACACTCTGGAGGAGCTCTGGGCACCACCCCTGGGGTGGTGATGGACAGGGGAGTAGTCACTCCCCTTTCTTTTGTCCAGTTTCGCACCAGAGCAGGGACTGGGTGGGGTCCTTGAACCAGTGTAGACTGGCTTATGCAAGGAGGGCACCATCTGTGTCCTTCAAAGCATTTCCAGAGGTTCTGGGAGGCTACCCTCCCATGCCTGTAACACCTATTTCCAAAGGGAGAGGGTGTAAAACCCTCTTCCCAAAGGACATGCATTGTTCTGCCTTCCTGGGCTCGAGCTGCTTGAGCAACAGGAGGGCAGAAACCTGTCTGTGAGGTGGCAGTACTGGGGGTCCACTGTGGAGCCCCCAGAGTGCGTTGAAGTATACAACCAATGTTAGAATCAGCATTGGGGCATAATTCCAAGATGTTCAACACCTTACATGGCCATATTCAGAGTTACCATTGTGAAGCCTGGTATATGGGTGAGTTATAAGTGACCTGGTGCAGTGTAAATGGCTCTGAAATTGTGCATGCACCATTTCACGCAGGCTGCAATGGCAGTCCTGTAGAAGCCTTTGCATGGACTCCCAATGGGTGGCAAAAGTAATGCTACAGCCCATAGGGATCCCCTGGAACCCCAATGCCCTGGGTACCTAGGTACCATATACCAGGGACTTATATGGGGGCACCAGTATGCCAATTATGAGTGGAATACTGTGTTAGCCGAATCCCACAACCAAATTTAAAGAGGAGAGAGCATAAGCACTGGGGTCCTGGTTAGCAGGATCCCCGTGACACAGTCAAACACACTGACAAACAGGCCAAAAATTAGGGTAACCATGCTAGAAAGAGGCTACTTTCTCACATAGTATATGGAGGAGACCGCAGTGGGCATGAGGACAGCACCAACATTGTGCATGAGAAAGGAGGCCTGCCATCTTTAATTTAACAGGCCTCCAATACCAGTTGTGGGGCGTTTTAAAGAGGCAGAACTTCATCCGGGCTTCCCTTGTTCCTCGGTCACAGGCTTCAATGATATCTGCCTAATCTCCCTGGTAATTCCATTTGGAGCTTTAACCGCCAGGAGGTGCCAGAGGTTGTGGAGAAGGGGTATGGAATAAGGGTGTCAGATCAAGAGGGCATGCATGCCGGACATCAGGCCTTGATAGTGTCCCATGTGCTAAGATAGGAAGCCAACGGTGAGGATGGCAGAGACGAGGGTACGGACCCAGGTTACAAGCCAGACAGTGTTGGAATTGAGTATATCGCCCAGCTTGCTGGGCGGGGAGGTTGAATTCCTCTTGCAGCATAGTAAAGGACTTCAATTTCCATCTGTCAGGACCTGTCCTATGTGTGTGATGCCAGCCGTCTGCCATACACTCCAGTCCAGCAGCCTCCCACAGATTCTCAGCTTTGTGTTACTGCACAGCAGGGCATGTTCATGGAGATAAGCGTCAACACCAAATAGTTTGTGGGTGTGTTTTCAAGAATGTATCATGGCTTGCACCATGTGGTTGCAGGGACGCGGTTCAGATTTCCCACCCCCATAGAGGTGGCTTGTTCCCCTCGAGCATTGTAACAAGGCCTGTTTCGTTTGCAGCCACTGCAATGGGTCTTTCATCCCTGGAAGCATATATGCCGGTTGGGAAAGGTGCAGCAAAAGCACGTACATATCTGAGGGTAAACCTAATCCCCCACAAGAGCGGTGGGCCAGTAGTTTGGCTTTGGTTAGACGGGGATGGGTAGATCCCCAGATGGAGTGTATGATTTTGTCTCTCGAGCGCAATAAAGATAGGGGTGTCAGCCAGGGTAGCACACCCAGAACATAGGTAAAGCAGGTTAGTGCTTCCATGCGCTGCCTGAACCCTCCCCCAGAGGGAGAGACCAAGATTGGACCACTTGGCAGAGTCTGATCATGTTTGTGCTAGCAGTGGTTCGAGATTATCCAAGAACATGTGTTCCAGGCCTCTGCTGATGTAAATCCCCAAATTCTTAAGGCGAGAAGATGTCCAGCGGATTGGTAAACCTACAATGACTAGCGCCTTGAGACCCTCACGGGTGAGTAGCGCGCTCTACACATTTTTTGATTGATTGATTGATTGGTGGTGACCCGGGATATTTGCAAGGCCTTGCTTTTGTCCCAGTTTACTTTATAGTCTGATAGAGCTGCAAATTCTGTGAGGATGCCCTGTATGCTTGAGAGAGAACATGGAGGATTCGTTAAGTGTAAGGAGGATGTTGTCCGTGTATAGATACAGCGTATAAGTACCACCTGGGATTGGGATTCCCGATATCTCCAGATTGTGACGAATCGTGGCGGCTAAGGGTTCCATGGCCAGAAGGAACAATAAGGGCAACAGCGGGCAGCCCTGGCGGGTCCCAGGGTTGATGGAAAACAGATCCGATAGGAAGCCCCAGCAGTTCACCTGCGCAGTGGGTGAGTCATAAAGCCATTGGACCACGGCAATAAAATCGGCTCCCAAACCGAAGCGCTCAAGGACTTCGAACAGATGCCACCATTCAATCCTATCAAACTCTTTTTCTACATCCAAGGATAGAACAAGGGCCTCTTCCTGGAGATCCTTGGCTGATCATAAGGTATGCGCCAAAGTGGTGGAGGTGGTTACGGCATGAACAGCTGAGTACAAATCCCACTTGAGTGTGATGGATAAGAGAGGGGATGACTGTGTAATTGAGCTGCCAGTACTCCCGCCAGGATCTTGATGTCCCCATTCAAGAGGGAAATTGTATGATACCTTCTGTATGCAGGGGGTCTTTCCCCTGTTTTGAAAGGACGGTTATGGATACCTTGTTGGAAATGGAACCCAAGGTACCAGTGTGTGTCGTATCCTTGAATGCTTCGTACAGAGATGTGACTACATTCTTACCCGCCCACTTTTAGTATTCTGCGGGGAATCCATCTTCACCCAGGGCTTTATGGTAGGATAGTTTAGAGATCACCTGGCAATCTCTTCCTTGCTTATTTCACCCTCCAGCAAACTCCTGACGTCGTTGTTATGACTGGGTAGGGGGACTTCAGTTAAAAAGGCAGATAAGCGAATGGGATCTACTGCGGTTTTGGGCGCATATAGAGAGTGGTAGAAGCTGCAAATTCATTAACAGTTTCCTGGGGGTGCGTGAGTGTATCACTAGTCACAGAGTGTATGGCCACAGCAGCCTACTGTTGATGCAGCTGGGCTGCTAAAAAGCGGCCTGCCTTCTCCCCTTGTTCGTAGTGACGGCCCTTCATTCTGCTGAGTCCATACTCAGCCTTGAAGGTAAAGAGGTCGTTAAGTTCTGTTTTGGGCTTCTCAAGTCGACAGCGAGGGACAGGGGAGGGGGGCTGTGGCATACTGTTGTGTGAAGGTCAATAGTGCCTTCTCCAATTCTGTTTGTTGGGTGAGTCTTTTAGCATTTCCTACTGCCGCATATTTCATCTGGTGACCTTGAATGGTCACCTTAGCTGCAGCCCACAGGTAACTGAGCCCCTATTGTGTTCCATATAGGTGGCGACATGGGTTCTGAGTTGTTCTTGCGCCCCAGGTTGGTCCCTCTGGGGTCAGACAGCTGTGGGAACGAGCACTCTGACTGCCAGCAACATCAGAAAAATGTTGCTGGCAGCCATTACAGAAATTGTCAGCTTAGTCCCCTGTCTTGAAGTAAGAAACAAAAATTAATACGAGAGCTGGGTTGAGATACACTGAACTCCTTGGCTACATGGTCGGGCCCAAAGGACACCGTCCCCCTGCCCCCCCAACCCCACCCCCCTTTGGGGGTCAAAAACTAAAATTGACAGGATTCCACGGGACTCCAGCGGAATCGGAAAACAAAAATGGTGGCCAGGTCGCTTTGAGTTATTATGACCCAGAGAGCCCACCCCTGGGGCTGTATTAATAAAGTGGAGTGGGGTTGCATGGCACCCCTCCCTGAGCCATTAATGGCCCTACGGGAGTCGACCCCTGAGGCAGAAATTATGAGAAAAGGGAGGGGGGTGGTCATGCAGCACCTCTCTGAGGCCCCAAGGAGTCTACCTCTGGGGCTGTAATGAATGTATATGGGGAGGAGACTGCGCAGGAAGACCTCAGTTAATCCCCCTCCCGTAGATGAAATTGTACAAAATGTGAAGGGGGGGCCTTGCTCGACGAGCCTCTTCCACTCTGTGCAGAGGGGGGTTGGCTTTACGTATGGTAATTAAATATTACTTTATGTATTAAAAAAAAATAAAAAAATAGAACTTAACTGAAGTTAAAGTAACATAGTTAGATGTGATAAAAAGATCACTTTTTGTTTACAAAAAAAAACTTGGAAATTCAGTAAAAAAACTAAAATTAAAGTAACATAGTTATGTATATATGTCTGTGACAACATTAACTTTCTGAACTAAAACACACACAGAAATTGATCAGTTATAGTTAGAAAAGCTAACTATAACTTGTGCCCAGGCCATGCACTGCTCAATATAGTTATATTAGTTATAGTTAGGACCTAGTTTCTATAGGAAAAGTTTTTTGTTTTGCTATTTACTTTGGCACTGTTTGACAAATTTTCACAAACATTTGGAAACTAGTTTGCCACTCACTGAAGCTGCTGTCTGTAGAGTTTCTGGGTGATCTGTTGAGCGGGACATGAGAAAAAGAGTGAGTCCAAAAACGTGTTTACCCTATGCAATTCCCCTCAGGGATTTTAGACACCACTACAGCCTGAACTGCTGAACAGAATTACATCAAATTTGGCGGAAAGCTAGATCTTGGTCCAGAAAGATCTCTTTTTGTAATATGGTGTAAATCCATTCAGTAGTTATTAAAGAATACGCAAATTGACAGCAGATCTGCAGATCGACGTGCCAACATCAATGCCATGATTGGCTGGCTGCTACCTGAGAGAAAAGTTGAGGCCCCCATTTTGTCAGTCAGGACATGGTTCCTGCATGGGGTGGAGGGGAATAAAGATTAAATAAGATTTAAAGGGTCAGGATAGATGTATCCTGACCCCGTGAGACTTATAGAAGGGTATCTGATGATCCTTCACGGGCAAGAAATCACGTAAAAATCTTTTTTAAGGGGGGTGGTCCAACTTGGACTTAGCACCTCCTCCTCCCCCGTGTAAATCTACGATGTCTCCGCAGAAGCAGACCTAATTTAAAACAATACTCACACACACTCACACATCCACTCACAGACCCACAAAACCACTACCACACCCAGTCATAGACCCACATAGCCAGCCACACAACCATTCATATGCCATTCACACACCAAATCAGAGACCCACAAAACCACAAGCACACCCACTCACAGACCCACACAGCCATTCATACACTCACTCAAACATCCACTCACACACCCACTCATACACTCACGCAGCCACACCCACACCCAATCACACACTTATACAGCCACTCACACACCAGCAGCATGGGATTGGCTGCATGCGGGGGATGGCCCTGTGGCCAACTGACATTGTGCATGGCTTTTGGCCATGCGTAGCGTTGGGTTGGCTGCATGTCGGGGTTGGCTGTCCAGCCAATCCTGCGTTGTTCACAGCTGAAGGCCGTGGTGTTCCGATTAAAATATGGTAATTAAATATTACTTTGAGTTAAAAAGACCCTAGAAATTCATTTTAAAAACAAAGGTTACAGGGATGATACAGTTAGGAAATTGTATTTTAAAAAAAAACCTAGAAATTCACTGAAAAAAAACAAAGGTTACAGGGACGCTATAGATAGGAAATAGTATTTAAAAAAAAAAAAAGCCTTAAAAAAAAATCACTAAAAACAAAGGTTACAGAAATGTTATAGTTAGATAAAGATTTTACACACATAAGAACATAGAAATTCGGAAGTTATAGTTATACGTATCTGAAGAAACTAAGCTAACTATAATTCAGGATATGTATATAATCAATACCTAGAATAGAGATCTTCATTAGATGTTTACTTTTGTGTATCTCATGGAAATACTGACTAAGTTATGATCTTTTATCTGCTTTTCTCATTGCATTAATGTGCTCCTGCAATCTTTCTTTCAGACAAATCACCATGTAAAGATAAAACGTTGTGTTTCCGTTTATGAAGTTTCTTGTAGTAAAACGTCCTGTTTTCTGATATTTAAAGAAATGCTTACTTTTATCCACAGTAAACTTACACAGGTATTACACGGAAGGCAGCCCTTTGATTACGTTTATTAGTCAACAACACAGCAGATTCGTTTTTATGAGGCTTGAGGTTGCGCTTGGGACCAGAACGTTCTTAATTTTATCAGCCTTTTGAAATACTGCTAGGGGCGTGGCCGGCATGGTGGCGTGAGCAGACGTGTTCCGTCCTTGCTCCGCCGCCCGGGCCTCAACAATAGCGTGGCGGCCCCAGTGGGGGTCTAGCAGGGGGTCCGACGGAGCGTGTCGGTCGCCCCGGACGGAGTGAAGCCCCGAAGGGCTCGAAACGCCTGCGCCTTCCCTGAGTGGGACGGCGGTGCCGCGGGGACTATGCTGATGCCTGGAGAGGACAGGCGTGCCCTGAGGCGACTTGGGCTGCGAGGCGGTCTTAGAGCATCGCGGCCCTAGGAGCAGTGAGCAGGGCAGCGGCGACCCAGGAGGGCGCAGTGCCGCAGGTGCCCTGCGGGGCCGATTTACATATTTGAGGGACCGGTGGACTGGTGCCTGTGGCGGTGGGGGCTGGGCCCACGGCGGGAGACACAGGCCGGCTCCTGCTGAACCAGCGCTCTGATTTGGGGCAACAGGCGGCCCTTGGGTGACTGGGCCCTGGGCCCGATACATTGGCGGTGCAGGCGGCCCGCGGGGGATTTTACTGGCGCAGGGACTGGAGGAGTGGCCGAGCAGAGAGGTGTGTCACCATCGTGCAGTGGGGATTGGTGGCGCAGCTGGACTAGGTATCCGGTTCCTAGGCGATGGGCAGCCGCTGGTGAGACGGGACCCGGAGCCCATGGACTGTCAGGGCGGGTGGCCCTTGGAGGTTTCTACTGACGCCAGGAAATAAGGAGTGGCTGAGAGGAAAAGTGCCTTGCCACGTTGAAAGGAGGTTAGTGGTGGCTGGCCCCTTAGTGGTGTCTGGGGTGGCCCGCGGGTGTATTTTGAGAAGGCCTAGATCGATCTCGACGCCCGACGCGCCAAGGTACTGGAGTGATGGCGTCTACTAAGGGCAAGAGAGAGCGGTCGGTGAGAGACATGCTCACGGGGGCCCGTCCAAAATCGGGCGGAGTGTCGGAGGAGCCACCTGCTGTGAGGGCCCCGGAGGAGAGGGGCGAGGTGGAGGACGACGAGGGGGTCCCAGTTACGAGGGGTTTTCTTGCCTCCCTGTTCGACTCGCTCAGGAGCGATCTTCAGGAGCTTCGTCGGGATATCTCCCACGAGGTGAAAGAACTGAGAGCAGAAGTCACCTCCCTCGGTGAGCAGGTGTCGCAGGTGGAAGATGGTGAAATCTCCCGGGAGAGGAGGTGGCGGATCTCAAACAAGAATGCATCCGCTTGCAGGAGCAACAGGATCTCCTCCAGATTACGGTGGAGGACCTAGAGAATCGCTCACGCCGGCATAATATCCGCATTAGAGGAGCACCGTCTGGAGCAGCGAAGGACGACATTGGAGAGTTTGTGGTGGAATTATTTCACTCAGTTCTTGGCCTGGGGGAGTCCCGAGAGATTACGTTGGATAGAGTGCACCGGGTGGGTCGAGCTCGGGGTGAGGGAGATCGCCCTCCGGACATCTTGGTCTGTGTCCACAATTATGGGCTTAAGGAAAGTAATCTGCCGCAGATTCAATTTAGAGGGCTCCAGCTTCAATTATTTCAGGACCTCTCGGCACGAACTCTGCAGAGGCGTCGGGAATTTAAACCTATTACGGAACATTTGCGTGCTCAGGATGTGTCATATTCTTGGGGCCACCCGTTTCACCTTATCTTTCGCTGGAAGGGTCAGCTCCATCAGGTGAAATCCATATCGGAAGCGAACCGGATCCTGGACCTGGCGGAGGGTGGCCAAGACTTGAGCGTGCCACCGGGCCCTAGTGGAGAGGTCCGACCGAGTTGGAGAAGAAAGGAGAAAAAGAGGAAGCGACAGAGACCTACCGCGTTGGAACAGTTATCGGAGCGGAAGTCGGCAGTGAACAATGTGGCAGCTGGGACTAATCTATGAGTCTGGGGCAACTGGTAACAATTGCTTAGCATGGGGTCGCCTACTTGTTTAACTGTGGGCTGTCAAGGAGGGGCCTGGGCGGCGGGGAGGATGGGCTTGGCAGGTGAACTTGAGGGGGTCCCACGGCCCAGTCGAGACTTTTTCCTCTTTGGAGAAGGGGGGGAGAGGACTATATGGTTATGAGCACCTGTTGTGCGCAATGGTTGTTTATTGTTGTGCTTCCTTGGGAGTCCGGTTTGGGAGTAATCATGGAGATGCGCCCCCGTGCCCCCTTGCCATTGGGTGACCTACCCTCGGTGACGACGTGACAGTTAAATGTATAAGTTTGAATGTTCGGGGGATGAACAACCCAACCAAACGGTTAGCGATTCTGTGGAGCTTAGAGCAGTTGGGGGGGTCACATTTGCCTATTACAAGAGACCCACTTGTTACATAAAAATACGTTCCGCATGCGCTCACGATGGTTCCCTCTGCAGTTCTGGTCCTCAACTACTACGAAACATGCGGGGGTGGCGATATTGCTTTCGAGGATGTTCCCCGGGGAAATAGTTGGAAAGGTACACGAAATTCCGGATAGGCTCCTGGCTGTTAGAATGCGACTTGGGGCGTTCTTCTTTACTGTTGCCTCCCTTTATGCCCCGAATGCCCAACAAGAGGCCTTTTTGAGACAGTCAATCTCCCCAGTCCTCAGCTCACCAGATAGTGCTATTCTAATAGGAGGGGATTTTAATTTAGTTATGGATAACGAGCTTGATCGATCGGGCCAACGCTCTGGACAGATTGGGGCAGTGTCGGAGATGGGGCGTCAATGGTTGGCGGAGTGTGGGCTTGAGGATGTCTGGAGGAAGTCCCATCCAGCCCTGCGGGATTATTCTTTTTATTCTGCGGCGACCAAGACCTATGCCCGGTTGGATCTTTTCTTGGCTTCGCAAGAGTTCATGTCCCGGGTTAGAGAGGCTACGATTGAGCCCAGGGCCTTGACTGATCATGCCCCTATTACTGTTGAGCTGGCTTTGGAGGTGGGTCACGGTGGCACACCGAACTGGCGCTTTAAGGACTCCTTGCTTCAGAGTGAGTCAGCAGTGGAGTCGCTCCGTCGTGCGATTGTGGATTATATTGCCTTTAATGATAATGGCAGCACCTCTATGGAAACGGTTTGGGAGGCGTTGAAGGCAGTGGTGTGGGAGAAGTTATGGCACTGTCGGCGAGGGATAATAGAGCGAGGAGGGAAATGAGAGAAAGGCTAGAGCAGAGAGTGGCCATCCTCGAGCATTCCCATAAATCGACTGGTGTGTCCAGAATTTGGCGAAAGCTCGAGAAGGCGAGGCACCAGCTGAAGCGATTAGATTGGGATAGGGCAGAGTACGCAGTAGCACATCTTAAGCACAAGTACTATATTGGGAGTAATAGATGTGGGAAGTTGTTGGCGCATAGGTTGCGAGCACAGCGTGCTGCGTCGACGGTTAAGCTGATCCGTTCCCCCTCGGGTGACGTGGCCTGTGTGAGTGATCAGATTGCGGAGGACTTTGCGGGGTTTTACCGGGGCCTGTATGCGGTGAATGCGCGGTATGAGATGGCTTTAGACTCTTACTTAGAGGAGGTGGCGGTTGCCCCTCTTGGGGAAAGGGAGGCGATGTCGCTGGATCAGGAGATACGCCCAGAAGAAGTAGTATCAGCGATTTCCCGCCTGAAGAAAGGGAAGTCCCCTGGCCCAGATGGGTTCACGGCATTGTTCTATAAGACTTTCTGTGCTGAGCTAGCCCCGCTACTCACTCGACTTTTTAATTCCTTTCGGACGACGGGGACCCTAGCGCCTAGTATGCTGGACGCCACTATTACTGTTATACATAAGCAGGGCAAGGACCCAGAGGATTGCACCTCGTATAGGCCGATCTTGCTTCTGAACATAGACGCCAAATTATTTACGGGGATACTTGCCTTTCGCCTTAATCCTTATATGCGGGCCTCATTGATCCAGATCAGTCAGGTTTCATTCCAAATCGGCAATGCAGTGATAATACGAAACGGCTTTTACATTTGATAGACAGGATAGATCTCGTAGAGAGGCGCTTTTTCTTTCAATTGATGCTGAAAAGGCGTTTGATAGGGTTCATTGGCAATATCTTTTTTCGGTCTTGAAGCGTTTTGGCCTGGGTCCGGGTTTTCGATCTTGGATCCAGTGTGCTTATCGCTCTCCTAGGGCGGCGGTTCGAGTCAGTGGGGTGCTCTCTGCGTCGTTTCCAGTTGAACTTGGGACTAGACAGGGATGCCCACTTTCCCCTTTATTATTTGCGCTATACATAGAGCCCTTTGCGCAGCGCTTGCGAGCTAGCCCCCTGGTTTCTGGCGTGAAATTTGGTGGAGATCATCACCTTATTACTTTATATGCAGACGATGTGATTCTTACCCTTGCAGAGCCTGCCACTTCTTTACCTGCGCTTATGGAGTTGTTGGGTGAGTTTAGCCGGGTTTCGGGATTTAAAGTGAACATGAAGAAGTCCCAGGTCCTCAGTCTTTTCTTGAGCACGGATCATGAGGAAGATTTGTGTACAAGGTACCCCTTTATTTGGTCATCTTCGCATCTTTCCTATTTGGGGGTTGAGTTAGCTACGTCTGCGGCAAAAACGGCGAACTTAAATTATAAGAAATTGGTACGAGATATACAGCGGGATCTGGAGGGATGGGGGAAACATAAGCTATCTTGGTTGGGAAGAGTGGCCGCGGTCAAGATGACAGTACTACCACAAATATTATATATATTTCAGGTACTCCCGTTGACTCCGCCCCCCCGGACGATTGCTACCCTCCAGTCCGCGGTTTTGAGATTCATATGGGAAGGCTTTATACCGTCCCAAGAGCAGTGGTGGGCTGGCGGTCCCGTGCCTCCAGAGGTATTTCCAGGCAGCCCAACTCTGCTTTCTTGTAGAGTGGAGTCGCCCACTTAAGGAGAAACATTGGTGTTTTATGGACCAGGCGGTGGCTGGCTCTCATATTTGGAAGGAGCCTTGGCTCCGGCGTAGGCATAGGCCTAGAGGTCTCTATATCTCCCCGGTTACTGGGACAACGTTGCGGGTGTGGGATACAGTGGCCTGTCGTTTGGAGCTGACTTCTTTTCCCTCCCCGATGACCCCCATAGGTGCAAATGCTGATTTTGAGCCTGGACTCCGCCTGGAAGGCCTTAGACGTTGGTATGAAGGGGGCTGTAAGAGAGTGGGAAGTCTCTTTGATGAGCATGGGGTCTTGTCCTTTGATCAGATGAGAGAGGTCTATGGCTTAGTTGAGGCGGACAGGCTAATGTATTACCAGGTTCGGCATTGGGCTCTCTTGCCGGTGAACAGAGCATTGATAGATAGGCCTCTCACGTCATTTGAGAAATGGTTGTTCTTAAAGAAGGATGATAAGAGAATTATCTTGGAGCTATATCGCCTTCTACAAGGCGCGAGCCGTCCGCCGAAGTCAAAGGGCCAGCTGAGGTGGTAGAAGGAGCTGGGGAGGGTTCTCTCGGACGAGGAATGGGACAGCATATTCTATAGAACACACCATACAGCCTACAGCGCGGCAGGGACAGAGATATCATATAAGATCGCCTCTTATTGGTACTACACTCCGGCACGAGTGCATGCGTGGGATCAGGCTAGGACGGACCTTTGCTGGAGAGGTTGTGGAGCTACGGGCACACTGGTACACTTGCTTTGGCACTGCCCCAAGTTACATTGTTATTGGGGAAATATTATAGATGAGATAGATGTGGCATTCCAGGTCACGCTTCCGAGATTCCCATCATATATCCTACTGGGGCTGCCTAATCCCCTTATTTTTCCGTTAAGATCTCTAAAGGGGAGGCAGATAGCGCTGGCGCTCAATGCAGCGCTGCAATTGATTCTAGCGCTTTGGTTAACAGATAGAGTTCCGACTCGGATCGCATGGCTTCAGAAGCTCTGGTTTCTCCTCGCAATGGAGAAACTTACGTTGGCCGCCCAGCAGCAGGCAGAGGACTTGGGTGCATTGCGGAAGCCTTTTATTCGGCTTCTCTCAGTAGAATTTACCGAGTTGACATGCCCGACCTATCTAAGAGTTTTGAGGTTGATCTGAATTATAAGAGGGGGCGAGAGAGGGGGTGACGGTGGGGAAAGGCGATTGATATTATGGGGTCAGAGTGGGGAGGGACAGATGGACGATACGGTCTCTTTGGGAGGTACTGTTGTAATGTTTTTTTGTTTTTTTATTTATGTTTGTGTGGTTCTTAATGGCGGGGCTGAATTATCTAGGTCTTTTGATTATTGTCATCGGCATATGACTCAGTAAGGATGGGGCCCTTCGGAGGTCCATATAAGCATGATTTTGGGATTTAAGAGAGGATCTGTATGAAACTATGATGTGTCATTGTGCTGATGTATACCATTTCGGCCCATATGTTGTGTGATGTTTTGTATGTTTTGCTCTTCTATAAAACAATAATAATAATAAAAAAGATTTGATCCTGAAATACTGCTAATGGATTATCAGTGATAATATTGCTCAAATCATTATCCCTTTTCAAAACGGCTCAATGTTTCCTTAGAATATTCTATATTTCAACCAAAGCTGGTTATGAATCTTACCTTGTTTTTTCCTGTGTTTCAAAATCTTTTATTGTATCAATTGGTTATCTGTGTCTCTACATGACACATACTTTTCTTGTAGGTTAGGTGAGGATTTTGTCCGGCTGACCTCATTCCTTTATTATGCTAATGGTTTATACTCTCATATTTTCAGCCTCTTCACTACAGATCAAATCTGTTGAGACTCCTTAAATTTATCCTGAAACTAGCAAATATATCCACGGAAGATATCCTGGGAGTAGAATTTCAAACATTTGCAAATAGTAAAAATGGAAGAGAATCAACTGTATTAACACTAAAATCTTCCTTGCTGTTACCAGAAATCCTGATCAGTAAATTGTTATTTGAAGAGTGGTGGATTGGGATTACAAAACCTGAGGCTCCTAAGTACCTGCACCCGCTGATGAAGCAAGGAGAGCAGTTAAGGCATCCAGACTCCCCTCACAGCATCCTCCCCTGGGCAGGAAAGTCTCAACTAAATTTGTCCTATAACAAGCTGTGAATCTCTTGCTTTTATTTTAATCAAATGGGCCCAACTAGGAGAAAAACTTTAGATACCAAAGACAAAAAAACAAGGAATCAACTGGAGCTGGTTATCACTCACTCTCCTGACTAATACCGGAAATTATTCCAAGCACTAATAGAGATACACCAAGTAAATTCAGAAAGACAAGAGAACCTAAAAACAGTTATTTATCAAGGAATGTAGTAGGATTATCAAAGCTACTCAGATCCTCAGATGCAAGTTAGTTCATGCAGAATGCAGATCTCCTCTGTTTCCAGGAAGCCTGGTCAACTAGGAGCACTACAATCTCTGGATTCTCTGAAATACACAAAGTGGCAATAAAAACAAACATCTTCTGGATGAGCCTGGACCTGACACTAAAAAGAATCGAAACACACAACAAAATGATCCAACCGGTCAGCTTGGAAGACCTGCACATAAACGACCAGCAGCCAAAGATACTGCTGGCCAATGTCTGTTTCAGTTGTTTTGGATCAGGATGAAGGCATATGTTTGACCAACTGTGCGAATCCCTAGAAATTGTGGCTTGTGAATACACAAACCATGAGGTCATCATATGTGGTAATTTCAATCCACGCCATCGCAGCGGGCCACACTATCAGCCCGGTTTGCACTCTATTTAAAAACCACAATCTAAAGTTCATCCAGCAAACAATGGAAAACAAAACTGCAGCATTAAAATTCAAAACATATTTCAAGGAAATAAGTACTGTTGACTATGTCTTTATCTCTGCCTAGGATCTTAGGCCGAGATTTTTTAAACAGTCATGGAACTCAGCGCAGCAGCCACAAATGCTGCGCTCAGTTGCGTGACAGGGAGTGAGTGTGAGAAGGTAGCCTCTTTCTAGCCTTGTTACCCCCACTTTTGGCCTGTTTGTGAGTGTATGTCAGGGTGTTTGTCACTGTTTTCACTGTCTCACTGGGATCCTGATAGCCAGGCCTCAGTGCTCATAGTGAAAACACTATGGCCCTCATTCTGACCCTGGCGGTCAAAGACCGCCAGGGCGGAGGACCGCGGGAGCACCGCCGACAGGCCGGCGGTGCTCCAATGGGGATTCCGACCGCGGCGGTAAAGCCGCGGTCGGACCGGCACCACTGGCGGGCTCCCGCCAGTGTACCGCCGCCCCATTGAATCCTCCACGGCGGCGCAGCTTGCTGCACCGCTGCGGGGATTCCGACCCCCCCTACCGCCATCCAGATCCCGGCGGTCCGACCGCCGGGATCCGGATGGCGGTAGGGGGGGTCGTGGGGCCCCTGGGGGCCCCTGCAGTGCCCATGCCACTGGCATGGGCATTGCAGGGGCCCCCGTAAGAGGGCCCCTACATGTATTTCACTGTCTGCTGCGCAGACAGTGAAATACGCGACGGGTGCAACTGCACCCGTCGCACAGCTTCCACTCCGCCGGCTCGATTCCGAGCCGGCTTCATCGTGGAAGCCTCTTTCCCGCTGGGCTGGCGGGCGGTCTGAAGGCGACCGCCCGCCAGCCCAGCGGGAAAGTCAGAATTACCGCCGCGGTCTTTCGACCGCGGAACGGTAACCTGACGGCGGGACTTTGGTGGGCGGCCTCCGCCGCCCGCCAAGGTCAGAATGAGGGCCTATGTTTTCAGTATGGTTGTTATGTGTCACTGGGATCCTGCTGGTCAGGACCCCAGTGCTCATAGGTTTGTGGCCTATATGTATGTGTCACTGGGACCCTGTCACACAGGGCCCCAGTGCTCATAGGTGTGCATGTATATGTTCCCTGTGTGGTGCCTAACTGTCTCACTGAGGCTCTGCTAACCAGAACCTCAGTGGTTATGCTCTCTCATTACTTTCAAATTGTCACTAACAGGCTAGTGACCATTTTTACCAATTTACATTGGCTTACTGGAACACCCTTATAATTCCCTAGTATATGGTACTGAGGTACCCAGGGTAGTGGGGTTCCAGGAGATCCCTCTGGGCTGCAGCAATTCTTTTGCCACCCATAGGGAGCTCTGACAATCCTTACACAGGCCTGCCACTGCAGCCTGAGTGAAATAACGTCCACGTTATTTCACAGCCATTTTACACTGCACTTAAGTAACCTATATGTCTAACCTTTACCTGGTAAAGGTTAGGTGCAAAGTTACTTAGTGTGAGGGCACCCTGGCACTAGCCAAGGTGCCCCCACATTGTTCAGAGCCAATTCCCTGAACTTTGTGAGTGCGGGGACACCATTACACGCGTGCACTACATATAGGTCACTACCTATATGTGGCTTCACAATGGTAACTCCGAATATGGCCATGTAACATGTCTATGATAATGGAATTGCCCCCTCTATGCCATCCTGGCATAGTTGGCACAATCCCATGATCCCAGTGGTCTGTAGCACAGACCCTGGTACTGCCAAACTGCCCTTCCTGGGGTTTCACTGCAGCTGCTGCTGCTGCCAACCCCTCAGACAGGCAGCTGCCCTCCTGGGGTCCAGCCAGGCCTGGCCCAGGATGGAAGAACAAAGAACTTCCTCTGAGAGAGGGTGTGACACCCTCTCCCTTTAGAAAATGGTGTGAAGGCAGGGGAGGAGTAGCCTCCCCCAGCCTCTGGAAATGCTTTGTTGGGCACAGATGTGCCCAATTCTGCATAAGCCAGTCTACACCGGTTCAGGGACCCCTTAGCCCCTGCTCTGGCGCGAAACTGGACAAAGGAAAGGGGAGTGACCACTCCCCTGACCTGCACCTCCCCTGGGAGGTGTCCAGAGCTCCTCCAGTGTGCTCCAGACCTCTGCCATCTTGGAAACAGAGGTGCTGCTGGCACACTGGACTGCTCTGAGTGGCCAGTGCCACCAGGTGACGTCAGAGACTCCTTGTGATAGGCTCCTTCAGGTGTTGCTAGCCTATCCTCTCTCCTAGGTAGCCAAACCCTCTTTTCTGGCTATTTAGGGTCTCTGTCTCTGGGGAAACTTCAGATAACGAATGCAAGAGCTCATCCGAGTTCCTCTGCATCTCTCTCTTCACCTTCTGATAAGGAATCGACCGCTGACCGCGCTGGAAGCCTGCAAACCTGCAACATAGTAGCAAAGACGACTACTGCAACTCTGTAACGCTGATCCTGCCGCCTTCTCGACTGTTTTCCTGCTTGTGCATGCTGTGGGGGTAGTCTGCCTCCTCTCTGCACCAGAAGCTCCGAAGAAATCTCCCGTGGGTCGACGGAATCTTCCCCCTGCAACCGCAGGCACCAAAAAGCTGCATTACCGGTCCCTTGGGTCTCCTCTCAGCACGACGAGCGAGGTCCCTCGAATCCAGCGACTCTGTCCAAGTGACCCCCACAGTCCAGTGACTCTTCAGCCCAAGTTTGGTGGTGGTAAGTCCTTGCCTCACCTCGCTGGGCTGCATTGCTGGGAACCGCGACTTTGCAGCTACTCCGGCCCCTGTGCACTTCCGGCGAAAATCCTTTGTGCACAGCCAAGCCTGGGTCCACGGCACTCTAACCTGCATTGCACGACTTTCTAAGTTGGTCTCCGGCGACGTGGGACTCCTTTGTGCAACTTCGGCGAGCACCGTTTCACGCATCCTCGTAGTGCCTGTTTCTGGCACTTCTCCGGGTGCTACCTGCTTCAGTGAGGGCTCTTTGTCTTGCTCGACGTCCCCTCTCTCTTCAGGTCCAATTTGCGACCTCCTGGTCCCTCCTGGGCCCCGGCAGCGTCCAAAAACGCCAAACGCACGATTTGCGGCTAGCAAGGCTTGTTGGCGTCCTTCCGGCGGGAAAACACTTCTGCACGACTCTCCAAGGCGAGAGGGATCCGTCCACCAAAGGGGAAGTCTCTAGCCCTTTTCGTTCCTGCAGAAACCTCAGCTTCTTCTGTCCAGTCGAAGCTTCTTTGCACCCGCAGCTGGCATTTCCTGGGCATCTGCCCATCTCCGACTTGCTTGTGACTTTTGGACTTGGTCCCCTTGTTCCACAGGTACCCTAGATTGGAAATCCACAGTTGTTGCATTGCTGGTTTGTGTCTTTCCTGCATTATTCCTCTAACACGACTCTTTTGTCCTTAGGGGAACTTTAGTGCACTTTGCACTCACTTTACAGGGTCTTGGGGAGGGTTATTTTTCTAACTCTCACTATTTTCTAATAGTCCCAGCGACCCTCTACAAGGTCACATAGGTTTGGGGTCCATTCGTGGTTCGCATTCCACTTTTGGAGTATATGGTTTGTGTTGCCCCTATCCCTATGTTTCCCCATTGCATCCTATTGTAACTATACATTGTTTGCACTGTTTTCTAAGACTATACTGCATATTTTTGCTATTGTGTATATATATCTTGTGTATATTTCCTATCCTCTCACTGAGGGTACACTCTAAGATACTTTGGCATATTGTCATAAAAATAAAGTACCTTTATTTTTAGTATAACTGTGTATTGTGTTTTCTTATGATATTGTGCATATGACACTAAGTGGTACTGTAGTAGCTTCACACGTCTCCTAGTTCAGCCTGAGCTGCTCTGCTAAGCTACCATTATCTATCAGCCTAAGCTGCTAGACACCCTATACACTAATAAGGGATAACTGGGCCTGGTGCAAGGTGCAAGTACCCCTTGGTACTCACTACAAGCCAGTCCAGCCTCCTACAGTGAGCAGGAGCGTGCCATTTTGACAGCGATGTCTCTTCTCCCCTCTCCCTAGCGCCTATGCAGACTTTAGCTGCCATGAGCCATGCACACAACTTTGCGCCATAGTGCAAGGGTGTGTGCGCGTGACTCTAGCATAGGTTTTGTACTGTAAGGGTACCTTTCCAGTACACAATACTATGCTTAGACACACCTTAAAACGTTTCCTATTTTGTATGTGTGCGGCACAGTGCAGCTCGCATGCAAAGTCAGAAAAGAAAGGAGAAATGAAAACATTTTTTCCTTTAACGCCTCCTTTCAAATGGTATTAACTTTTGTTGCAAAACCATGTCTACTATTGTTTTGTATGTAGGGTTTTGCGTCAAAAGCCATGGGTGGTTGCATGGAGACGCCTATCTACCATCCATGTGATCCCCTCGTCGCTAATTAATGGAAATCAGTGCTTCACCCTGCTTTGTGTTACTTTTAGGGTACTTTCCAGCACAAAACAAGCTTTGCATTGGAAAGTAAATTAGGAAAAAACATTTTGGCCATCATTATGACATTGGCGGTGAGTGATAAAGTGTCGATAATACCGCCAACAGGCTGGTGGTAATTACTGCCAAATTATCACCATGGCGGTGATAACTCCCATAGACAGCCAATGCACCCCACCAACCGCCAGGGTGTTAACATTACTGACCATGGCGGAAGCCGTCAACAGCCAGACGGAAGACCATGTACCGCCCACCATATTATGACCCAGGAAACCGCCATGATTTCTGGGGCAGTACCAACGCCATCGAAAGCCTGGTGGAAACACATCACAAAACACCAAAGACTCACCATCTGAGACACAGGAAAGAACAATGCCGCCGTGGAACCGGAACTGCAAGTCTTCCTGATGCTCATCTACCCCATGCTCCACCTGGAACACCAACGCCGACGAAGACAACGATGGTAAGTACAGCCGCCTAGCACACAAGGTAGGGAGGGGGGAAAAGGAGAGTGACACACACACACACGTACAACACACACACCACATACACAACCAGCTGCAGACGAAAAAAACTGGCACATGACATTGCATAATAATGTAAGGACAACAAGAATGCAGTAATGAGAATGTATTGAATGTGAACAGCTACCAAAAGAACCAATTGTACGAAAAACAGATGTGTACAAATGTACACAAAGGGCCAATGCCCAGTCCAAGGTACTAAGGGCCCACATGGCCACAGGGCACAGACCAAGACTCAACTCGAATCCTGGCTTCATCCGGATAGAACTCTGTAGGGGCATCAGTTTGCCAGTCGGCAGGCCCCTCAGGGGGATGGAGGGTGGGGGGCACCTCAGCCGAATACGGCAACAAGCCCACTGTTTCTTGAGGGGGCTCCCTGCCCATTTCTCTGTGCTGGGGAATGCAAGGTCACAGTCTCTCAGGTGGGGAACATGCCCACTGGTTCTGGAGGGGGCCGCTTGTAAAGCTGTCACTGGAGGGTGGCCTACATGCCCTCTGCTGGTGGTGAGGGCTGCACTATGTCATCTGGAGGAGAGGGCTGCATTGTCACAGCAGGTGAAGGTGCCTCCTGGGCAGCCTCTGCAGGAGGAGTAGGCTGCGCTTCCTTAGCTGGGGGTGAGGGCCCCGTGAGCACTGGTGGTGTCAAGTTGGGCAAGGAAAAGCTTCGTAGGGATGGGATGAAGGAGGGAGGAGGAATGGGATTGGAGGTTGAGGGAGTGGTGGTTGGAGGTGTATGTCTGCTGGACTTGGGTGCAGGTGCTTGGGTAGTCTGGTGATGTGAGGTGGATGGCTGTTGGGTGTCTGAGTGCTTGAGTCTCTGTCCTTTAGGAGGGGGGGGACAGACATGGTGGGAGAGGACACAGGGGACGCGTCGATGGATGTTGTGGAGGTGTCTGCTAGTGAGGTGTGTGTGCTGCTTGGTGTGGTGATGCTGGTAGTGGATGTTGATGCAGTACATGAAGGTGTGAGTGTGGACGTGACTGTGAGGGAGGTGGAGGGGGAGGAGGGGGAGACAGTGGAGGTAGTGGATGTGGTTGTTTGCAGCTGATTACTTTCCTGCAGCAACTGTCAGGTGTTTGCATGAGTGCTTGTGGGATGAAGTGTGGTGTCTGTGTTTGATTGTGCCACTCATGTGTGTTGTATTGTGTACATGCTCGTCTGTATGTGTGCATGGGATGGGTTGAGGAGACTGGGACTGGGAAGTGGTAGTTGGAGGGGGGACAGTAGGAACAGGAACAATGGCTGCCATCAGAGAGGAGGCCGAGCCTGAATCAATCTCTGTTGGGCCGCCAATTCACAGTGGATGCCCTCCAGGAATGCATGGCATTCCTGCATCTGGGATGCCAGCCCCTGGATGGCATTCACAATGGTTGACTGCCCTACAAAGATGGATCTCAGGAGGTCAAAAGCCTCCTCACCCGGGGCAGCAGGGCTCACTGGGGCAGGGCCTGCCTGGGCGGAGGAGATGCCCACCCTCCTGGGTGAGTGGGCACGGGCAACTCGCGGAGGGGCTACTGGGCAGGCAGTGCTGGTATGGGGTGGCAGCTGTACCTGCAGCTTGGGTGGTCACAGAGGTGTCCGCCACCAGGGAGCTTCCATCGGAGGAGGTATCAGAGTCTGTGTTGTCACCTCCTGTCTCTGCCGTGGTGCTCCCTTCACCCTCCGTCCCTCTGGTTCCCTTGGCGTTGGTGGATTTTGCCTCCTGGGTCCTGTGGGATGCAGCTCCCTCTGTCTCCGGTGCCCCTGCTCCTCCGCCAAATTATGCTAATGCACATATGGACAGGATGACAGAAGAAAAAAGGGGGGAGTAAGAGAAAGGAAACACTGGGTCAATAACTGCACCAACACCACAGTTGGCACACACAGCACCGTCACACACAGAGATCAGGATTGAGCACTATGCATTGCACTGCCAGTGATGTGCGTAGATGCCCGGCAAGATGAGGCCCACACACCGCCAACTGCACCCCTCCTGGGACCCACAAATGGGACATGGGATGCTAACAAGCTAGGTTACCTGCTTTTGCCATATACCCATTACCCTTCAGCTGGATCACACTGCAATGTCTGACCTGGCATTAAGGAGCACCCACTAACTCACACCCACCACCCGGACCCCATGCCACCTACACATTATTGTAGTAATGCCCACTGTACTCACCCTCTTGTGGCTGCTGTGATGACCTCAAGCGCCCATCCAGCTTTGGGCAGGCCACTGCTAGTATGTGGGCCATCAGGGGGGTCAGATTCTGACAGGCACCCCTTCCTCATTGGGAGGCCATCCCCAGCTGGGCCTCCACAGTCTTCCGTGCCCAGCATCTCAGGTCTTCCCACCGTTTCCGACAGTGGGTGCTCCGCCTTTCATAGAGCCCCAGGGTCCACACTTCCTTGGCGATGGCACGCCATAATCCCTTCTTTTGATGGGCGCTGACCTGCAGAGGTAATACAGACAGGAGGACCCAATTACACATACAATCCA
The DNA here is from genome assembly GCF_031143425.1 of Pleurodeles waltl. NCBI lineage: Eukaryota > Metazoa > Chordata > Amphibia > Caudata > Salamandridae > Pleurodeles > Pleurodeles waltl. Next base: position 956,988,673 of record NC_090446.1, on the reverse strand, counting down.
GCCTATCACACATATAGCCCACAAATCCCGTTTCAAACTCCATTGACACACACAGCACCCGGCACCCACCATGTACACTACCAACAGACATCCCCCCTCTCCCCAAATGACACAATGCCTGCACACACACCTCCATGCAACCTTCCCATGTGCATCGTGCCCAAGGTGTACTCACCTGTTGGTCTGGAGGCCCATACAGCTGTCCTTACTGGGGGTAGGGCCCCATCCACCAGTCGCTCCAACTCCTCTGCAGTTAAGGCAGGGGCCCTTTCCCCGGTCACACGGGCCATGGTACGTTCCAGACACAGGACACAGCAGCACACGCAGTGTAGGTGTTCTCCTGTTGAAGATCAGGAAACAAATGAGGAATCCGATGGAAAATGGCGGTCACGTCTGCGGTGGTGTACACCACCGGCACTGATCCCCATTGGCCACTGTACTCAATAGAGCCCTATATTATCCAATGAGGAATTCACGGCGGTTCAAGACCGCCTTCCATCACGATGCCCAGCGTCGGTGGAGTTACCTCACTTCCACCTGTCCCTACATACAGGACAGGTGATGGCCATTTCATGGTGGTGTACAACGAGCATATCAACCTTAACTGCGTCACAGCATAGATTAGCACATACCTCGCCATTCCCACTGTCCCATCACATAAATGCACTATGTACACTGAGGTGGTGGTTCCATTGTTCAAATTGTGACAGCCTACTCACTCTTGTGTCCCTTAGATACCTACCTCTGCGGATGAATAGGAGGAGGAGACAAACTTCCATGTACAGACCTCTTGTGGACTTAGCTACACAGGAGGACAGGCACATTATACTCACCTATAGACCGGACAAGGCCACAATCACAGAGCTGTGTGCCCAATTGGAACCTGATCTGATATCTGCTATCTGTCATCCCACTGGGATCCCCCTCTTGTGCAAGTGCTATCAGTGCTCCATTTCCTGGGAACTGGTTCTTTCCAAGTGACAGTAGGTTTGGCAGCAGGAATGTCACAGCCAATGTTTTCAATTGTGCTGGCAAGAGTTTTGTCTGCTCTGGTGAAGCACAGGTGAAGCACAGAAGAACCGTCACCCAAGCCCTCGTAAGCAGCAAGCTGGACTACGGCAATGCCCTCTACGCAGGAACCACTGCCAAACTCCAGAACGCATCTGCACTCCTCATCCTAGACAACCCTGCCACATCACAGACCACCGGAAAAACCTGCACTGGCTCCCAGTCAACAAGAGAATCACCTTCAAACTCCTCACCCACGCTCACAAAGCACTGCACAACACCAGACCAGAATACCTCCACAGACGACTCTCCTTCTACACCCCGACCTGGCATCTCTGCTCCACTGCCCTCACAACCGTCCCACGCGTCTGCAGAACTACAACCGGCAGTAGATCATTCTCACACCTCGCCGCCAAAACGTGGAGCACTCTTTCTACCCACCTGCGCCAGACCAAAGACCTTCTTACCTTCAAGAAACTTCTCAAGACCTAGCTGTTCGAGCAGGACCCCCCCCTTTTCTCCCCCTCCCCTCTTCAGCACCTTAAGACCCTCACGGGTGAGTAGTTTGCTTTACAAATTCCCGATTGCTTGATGTGCAGCTACATAGCTTTCCCTATGGGGAAGATTTGCCCACTGTGAAGGCCGGATTCTTTGCAATATTGTTGGTGCGATTAACGGGACACATGTAGCATTTGTCCCCTCCCCTCAGAATGAACAGGTGTTCAGGAATCGGAAGAGTTTCCACTCACTGAATGTGCAAATGGTGTGCCTGGCGGACCAGTACTTCTCTTCCAGGAGATCCTCATCAAAGTCATAAACACTGAATATTCCCACCCATGTGTGGAGACCCCGGAGCATATACAAACACACATGTATATATATAAGAAAAATAATATTTTAGTAGAGAATTTCAGTAGAAATATAATATTTACATGTGTAAACAGCAATGCAGGCTATGTTGAGAAACAGGCTGAAAATGCTTTATTTTTTGGAGTTTTTTTTTTCTTTTTAAACATAAATTAAAATCTTCAATTAAAGGTAAAAACTTTCTGTAGTCAAAGTAGAAACCATAGAAAGTATAAGCAATCCATTTTAAAAGAGAAAAACTACATTGAAAGTAAAGGAGCGTTATTGGCCAATAGGCTGCATGCAGGTTAACACAGCAGAACCAAAAAATTGGCACCGTGCCTTTAAGACCCTGAGCACCTCCAGTATCACACCATGCCTCAGAGGTGAGAGTGAGGTGACAGTTGGTTCACAGTTAAGTCAGTTCTTTTTTCCAGCTCCTTCTTTGAGGATCTTGGAGCAGTGAGCTCTCATTTTTCTGTTTTTTTTGCCAGAAAAATATTCTAAAAAACGTTTTTCTCTGCTTTACTCGACGGCTTCCCTGATTGCCTGAGTAAAGTAACAGTTTTTTCTCAGAAAAATTCCTTCACTCTTTGTAAAATGCCCTTCTTGTGGGAAAAAGAAGGCCCAGTCAGATCCACACTCTGTGTGCATAGAGTGTTTGCCTCAGAGTCACTGCCCTGACACATGCAAGCACTGTAAGAATCTGTCAAAAGGAACTCTGAAGGACAGAGAAAGGATTCGTTTGTATGGGCTTCATGAGAGAGAAAACATCATCCTCCTCTATTACTAAGAAGAGGTCTAGAGACTCTTCTGACAAGCGGCGAGCCAGATCGACATCAGCCGGTAGGAATATTCCTGTCTGTTCACCATCGATGTCATCCCTTCCGTCATTGCATGAATAACAACAGATGTCGAAGAGTACACCAACGTCGACGGAGATTCAGGCGACGTCTAAGGACATGGCGTCAAGGAAACAACTCCCTCATCGGGATAGATCTCCATCGATGGTCACACACCGATGTAAAGTAGGCACAGGAGCTGATACACAGTCAAAGGCAAGTCACCATCCTCCGACGTTGAGACATCCATCATCGAAGTCGACCTCAAGAACAAGGTCGAGGTCACCACGGTGAAGACATCATTTGGCGTCAAGACACTCGCCACTGTTGGGCATCGCTCAACGTCAAGACAGTCAACGTCAAGGCATACCCCACCGTTGGGCCTTCAGTCAGTCGAGGCAGTCGATGTCGAGACCTGAAAAGTCACATTTGACGTCAGGGGCTCGTCTATCTCCGTCGACGACAGTACAACATCGATCGACGTTGACAACTCTATCACAAAGAACGACTCTACGTATCAGCCCTTCTCAGAAGGCAACAACAGGGCAACAACCGCCTGATGAGACTACTCTACCTCATCAGAGACCGGTGGTCACCATACAGAGTGGGTCATCTGGGGCTTCCTCAAGGGCATCATCTCGGACAACTTTCTCCTATAACCTGTCTCTGAGATGGTGAGAAAGCCTTAACAAAACACCAGCTACTCCAGACTCACAATATTCGCGCCTATATTCTCCCTCGGCGTTTTTTCCATGAACGCCATCTCCAACGAATCCCACCAAACGGACAAGGCCAACATCTGACCAGCCCAGTCCGAGACAACGGCGCAGCCCTTCAGGAACGCTCACCTGGAGTAGGTCGTGATCCAGATGACGGTCAAGATCCAGAGCCTCTAGATCCCGTCAACAAAGACGCAGATCTCCTTCGTGGTCTGTAGCATCAGAGTCTTCGATTAGAGACTATTCGCCTACCTTAACTAATACTCCTCAGGCAAGAGTTTCTTCAGTGGACGATATAACCACCTTCAATGAAGTGTTGGTTAGAGGGGCCCAGAAGCTCAATATAGACATTCCAGATCCGACAGCTTCATCGTCAGTAATTTGAGACGCTACACCATCGTGCGTCTACCAGGCAGTTGTTGCCACTAGTGCCTGGTCTTTTGCCGCCGGCTATGTACACTTTTTTGACTCCTGCAAGCAAGCGTGCAGCTCCGGCGAGGATCCTAAAGAAGTATAAGGCCCCAGAGCAGGATCCTTTATTTCTCAGAGTTGACCCACCACCAGACTTTTTTATTTTAGCCGCCACCCGTAAGACCCATTCGGTGGCCTCATCATCAACGGTCCCTCCAGATAAGGAGAGCAGACATCTGGACTCGTTGGGCAGAAAAATGTGTGGCACCTCTGCAGCTTTCATGAAAGTCTCTAGTGCCTCTGCGCTGTTGGGAAGATACGACTGTTCTTTGTGGGACTCTATGAACAGGTTTGTAGAGAAATTGCCTAGAGAAGATAGACAAGACTTCCAAGAGATCCTTCAGGAGGGACGTTTGGTGTCCAACCAGGTGATCAGTGCTGCTGCAGATGGCTCGTACTTAGCAACTCATGGCTATGCACATGGCATTTGTGCAAGGTCATCTTGGCTGCGCCTCATAGGTTTGAAACAGGAGGCTCAACACCGCATCCTGAACCTGCCATTCAATGGGAACTCCTTGTTTGGGACGCATACCGATGATGAGATGGCCAAGATGAAGTCAGAAGTGGACACAATGAAAGCAGTGGGACTAAATAGGCGCAAAGAGTATCGAAAGAGGTACAGGCCATATGATAGGCACCCATATCAACAGGGGGTTTAAACCCCTCATTGGTCTCGGGCTCCAGGAGAGGCAAGGGCGACCGTTTTTTCAGTCCCGCAAGACAAGAGTACGTGGCCCAAGCAGGCAGCATCAGTCGACCACCCCAAGACATCGGGTAAGCAATGAGGATTTGCTTCCCCCAAATCTGTCCACCACTCCAGGGGGAGTATTGCAAATTATGTACACAAGTGGCATGCCATAACAAATGACAAATGGGTGCTGAATATTGTCGAGAATGGATATTCTATTTGTTTCAAGTCTCCTTCTTCTCCGGTGCCCCCAACAAAAACAAAGTGTATCCACCAGTCGTTGCTAAAAAAAGGAGGTTATCATCCTGTTACAAAAACCAGCTATAGAAAAGGTTCCATCTCCTCAAAGAGGAAAAGAAGTGCACTCCTGATATTTCCTAGTGAAAAAGAAAGGCCAAGAAGGGGTTTTCAGACCCATCTTAGTTCTCAGACATCCAAACAAATACATTCAAAAAGAAAAGTTCAGGATGCTTGCCCTTCATCAGATTTTTTCCTCAGCTTCATCAGGGGGACTGGATGTGTTCCATAGATCTTCAGGATGCATATTTTCACATCCCGGTTATAGTACAGCACTGAAAACTTCTTCGCTTTGTAGTCGCATCTCAACACTACCAATTCAGGGTGCTGCCCTTCGGGCTAAAATCAGCCCCTTCAACATTCTCCAAATGCATTGCGACAATACCGGCGCACTTGAGAAAAAAGAATATCTTCATTTACCCATATCTCGACGATTGGTTGCTGAAAGCCATCACTGCAGAGCAAACCTTGAATCATCTCAAAATACTTTTGAGCACCTTCAGGTCTCTAAGTCTGCAGGTCAGTTTTCAAAAGTCCAAACTCAATCCAACACAGACACTCAGTTACTCAGGGGCAATGCTGGACACCAATCTAGAAAGAGTGTATCCTTCGGAAGAGAGACTATTATTTCGGAGGAGAGACTATTATCAATAGCACAGAAGTGTCACACACTTCTTCACACTCTGAGACCTACAGCCAGAGAAATAGCATCAATACTGGGCTCCAATGGCTTCCTGCATTTTCATTGTCCCGAATGCCAGGATACACATGATACCTCTTCAGGAGAACCTGAAAGATCAGTGGAGTCAACTCACAGCCAGATGGGATGACAGAATAATCCTTTCAACTGTGGCAAAGACAGCATTACATTGGTGGACTCGCCTTCAACATCTGTTGGTAGCAGTTCCTTTTCATCAGAACACTCCTCCTGAGACCCTTGTAACAGATGCATTACTACTGGGTTGGGGAGCTCATATGGGGCCTCTCCAAGCACAGGGCCTATGGTCGAAAAAGGAACAGAACTACCACATCAATCTGTTGGAACTGAGAGCGGTCTATCTGGCTCTCAAGTCTTTTTATCCATCCATCAAGGGCAAATCCATTTTAGTCCAAACAGACAACAAGACCTCGATGTACTCTTTGAACAGACGGGGAACAAGATCTCGTCTCGAGAGTCACAAACCATCTGGCACAGGTTACTAGCGAGGGGGATGTCAATCACAGTGGTCCACCTTCTGGGGGAACAAAATTAAAAAGCGGATTTCCTAAGTCAAAATCTATCAGACTCGCACGACTGGGTGCTTCATGACGATGTCGTAGCAGACATTTTCCATCGCTTGGGTCATCCTCAATTAAACTGCAAACTGTAAACTTCGCACTTGTATAGCACACTACTCACCTGTTAGGGTCTCAAGGCGCTGTACGCATACCGCTGTGGAACCCCTCCTGGCTTTTCCCTGTGAGGTGCCCACTCCTGGACAGCCCCAGGGTGAAGCCAGGCATCCAAGCGCTGTGAGGGCCATTGTGGTGATTAAGCAAGCTATTGCCCAGAGTGGGATCTATTAATTAGATTAGGCACCGAGACGAGAATTATCTGGTCCAAGGGAATTGAGCCCAAGACCCGCTGAGGTGGGAATTGAACCCTGGTCCCAGGCCAGATCCCTGCATCAGGGTCTGCCGCTCTAACCATTGTGCCACACTTATCCACAATTAGACCTGTTTCCAGTCGAAACCAACAAAAAATGCCCAGACTTCGCATCCAGGTTTTACCGACCTGGGACGAAGGGGAATGCCCTGTTGATAGACTGGTCAGGGACATTTCTCTACGCTTTTCCATCCATTTCCCCTGATACCTACGGTAATCAACAAGCTTTACAGGTCCAAAATCAGGATGATACTAATAGCCCCGGAATGGCCTCGACAGTACTGGTACACAGATCTCCTCCAGTTGTCAGAAAAACCTCACAAGAGGCTACCGTGCAGACCGGATCTTCTCCACAGATTAGGGGGGAAAATTCTACATCTCAACCTTCCCTCGCTGAGCTTGACAGCATGGCTCCTGAATTCCTGCAGTATGGACAACTAGGACTCTCGCAGGAATGCCTGGATATTTTAAAGGAGTCCAAAGACCATCGACACGACGCTCCTATGCATTCAAATGGAAGAGGTTTTACATATGGTGCAGGCAGAAGAATTTCAATCCTATCCTGGCTCAGGAGGAGGATATCTTGCATTATCTCCTCCATATTGCGAAGTCAGGACTGCAGTTTTCATCTATTAAGGTACATTTATCTGCCATTACAACTTATCGTAAGTTGCCCTTGCAAAAGTCATTCTTTACTATGCCATTGGTTAATGATTTTTTTACAGGGCTTGAAAAAAGTTTTTCCACCAATTCGTACACCTTTACCTCCATGGGAATTAAATGTGATCTTGGCTAGACTTATGGTCGCTTCCTTTGAGCCCATCCACAAAGCTTCTTTGTAACACCTTACATGGAAGACAGCTTTTCTTGTGGCCATTACTTCAGCTAGAAGAGTCGGTGAGATTCAGGCTCTTTGTTCAAAGGAACCCTATACAGTTTTCCACAATGCCAGAGTAGTTCTAAGAACCCACCCAACGTTCTTAGCTAAGGTGGTTTCGGACTTCCATATTAATCAAACCATATCGCTTCCAAAATTTTTTCCCAAACCTGTTACTCCGACAGAGAAAGCCTTGCACTCCCTGGACCTTGTAGAGGGTGCTAAAATGTTATCTTGATAAGACAGACCATCAGACAATCTGATCGCCTCTTTGTAAATTATGGACATATGAGAAGAGGGAGGGCGGCCTCAAAACAGACTATTTCCAGATGGATAGTTTCATGTATTGTGACTGCATACCAGTTAGCTAACAAACAATTGTCTGCTAAACATAAAGCTCATTCTGCAAGAGGCAAAGCGGCAACTACAGCCCTTCTTAAGAATGTACCCATCTCCGAAATTTGCAAAGCTGCTACATGGAGATCCGTGCATACTTTTACAAGACAATACTGTCTAGATTCAGATGCTAAAACTGACACTCAAGTAGGTCAGGCTTCTTTAAGGAATTTATTTACATAAGACAAATGCACTTCCTGCGCTTCTATCACTCTGTCCGCAGGATTATGGGATGGGCTTGCTAATCTATTCAGTGTTTGACTATTGATGAGGATCCCCTGGAAGAGAAGGATAAGTTACTTACTTGGAAATCCTAGTTCTCTTCCACGGGTATCCCCATCAAAGTCATAAACAACCCACCCTGGACATGATTTTAGAAGTACGGCACTACTCATTGGTCTAATCTATTTCTTCTTACTTCCGAAAAAAAGTATTGACCTAACTGTGCACCAACTGCCACCTCACTCTCACCTCTGAGGCCTGGTGGGATACTGGAGGTGCTCAGGGTCTTAAAGGCACGGTGCCAATTTTTTGGTTCTGCTGTGTTAACCTGCATGCAGCCTATTGGCTAATAATGCTCCTTTATTTTCAATGTAGTTTTTCTCTTTTAAAATGGATTGCTTGTACTTTCTGTGCCTTCTACCTTGAATACAGAAAGTTTTTACCTTTTAATTGAAGATTTTAATTTGTTAAAAAAAAATAAAAAAATACAAATAAAGCATTTTTAGCCTGTTTCTCAACATAGCCCGCATTTCTGTTTACACGTGTATATATTATTATATTTGTATTGAAATTCTCTACTAAAATATTATTTTTCATATATATTTCATACATATACATGTGTGTTTGTATATGCTCTGGGGTCGCCGCACGTGGGTGGGTATAATCAGTGTTTATGACTTTGATGGGGGATTTACAGGTAAGTAACTTATCCATCTTCCACGTCACTGCCAAGTATCCTGGATTGGTGCATAATGCCTTTGTCCTGAGGAATAGCAGCATCCCAAATGTGATGGCCCAACTACAGAGGCACAAGGTGTGGCTAATAGGTGAGCCAGGGTCCCCACTCACTGTAAGTTAGTGTATGCCTTCAGGTGGCATCCCCATAGGATTGTGTAAGGCTAAATGTTGTCCCTCAATACTTGCAGGTGACTCTGGCTACCCAAACCTATCGTGGCTGCTGACCCCTATGAGGAATGCCAGGACAGGGGCTGAGGAACGTTATAATGAGGTACCTGGGCAAACCAGAAGGATCATCGAGAGGACCTTCGGGCTCCTGAAGGCCAGGTTCAGGTGCCTCCATCTGACAGGTGGATCCCTGTGCTACACACCCGGTAAGGTCTGCCAGGTAGTAGTGGCATGCTGCATGTTGCACAAACCTCAGACGGCATGTACCTTTTCTGCAGGAGGATGAGACTGGAGATTCCCCTGTGGCAGCAGTGGACCCTTAGAACAGTGAGGATGAGGAGGCAATGTTGTGTAGCCATTTTAGTTATAGCTCCATGCACGTTTTTTTAACACACTAGGCCGCTGTGCACTTTAACCTAGATATATTTTATTCAGCTTCGTCTTATTATTGTTACAATAACCATTTTTACGGTCTTGTTTTATTTTCTGTTTATCGAACTGTTTTTGCCTGGCTAGCACTCTGTTCTCAAACAAGACATTCTTGATCACTCTGTGCTTCTTCCAAGGCTACACGGTACATTGCAGGTGAACGTGGTAGAAGTTTAGTCTCCAACATTCGTAGAAAATACACATCCTTACTTAGGGACATTTTCTCAGAACATCAGCTGTGTTATTATATAAACACTTCCTTGTCCCTTACACGTTAGAGGGAGGTTCCAGCCAGTGAACCACGACTGTATGCTGATTGCTGATTGCTGAATGCTTCGCTACAGATGCTAACGCAGACCGCAGGCCTTTGCTCAGGTATGGGGGTTGATGTCTTCCTAGGGGAACCTGAAGGGCAGAATTAGAGCTTAACATGCTGTGCTCTATCATAGCCTAGGTAGGAATTAGTCTATTGATTATAGTGACAATATGATAGCGTTGTTTTTATGCTTCGCCCTTCCCGTCACATTTTTAATGCTGTGTCGTCCTGGTTATTGCAGCTCACGCTTTGCTATCTATGATGCAGTTGTTTTATTGAACTCATTATTGAAGCGTATACTGCCTCTGTTTGTCATTTAAATATGAGACTGAATTGTTAATGAGAGAAACGGATGAAACCTGAGTGACCATGACTTCCCTGAGAGGCCAAGTATGTCATGCGCTCGGCTGCCCAGTCATCCCTATCCTTGGGTAGAGATGAGGCACTGCTAGTTAGCCGAAGCAAAACCCGAATTGGAGTGACAGGTGTCACCCGCAGTGGGTTAGACTTAGTCTGCCACACCGCGGGCGATTCTGCCACTCAAAATCCAGTAGTCTCATTAGAATAATGAGAGCCTACGCGACAGCAGAGGCTAAGGACAACAGAACATCAGTTCTCTCGTAGGGGATTTCCATGTATAGTCATAAGTGTAGAATAATTCCCCGCCCACCTGCGGAGACCCCAGAGCACTTTTTCCAATATCACTTCTTAAGTGTCCCTGTTCGCCTTACTTCAGGAAGGCTTGTCAAGACACTTAAGAATGCTCCCATGCAGCCTATAGGAAGGGCTGAAGTGTTCAAGCGTCTTCATTCAGAATGTCCTTGAAATAAAAAAAATAAATGCTTGACAAACAAAGCCATTTTCCAGACCAACTACTTCACAAAACCTCTAAGAAGGAGTGCAGAACAGTGTAGTCCATAGGCTGCCATTAGTACTGAAGAAAAAGGATACTGTGCCTTTAAGAACAGCCAGTCCTCCAATATCCCATCATGCCTAGAGAGAGGCTGTTACCTCAGTTCTTTTTTCCAGCACCTGCTGACAGGAACCTGGAGCATTGAACTCAACCTTTTTAGGTTTTTTTCCTTCAAAAATATAGAGAAACTTTCAGAAAAAAGGCTTCATTCGACGGCTTGTCTTTCTCTACTACATTTTGAAGCTTTCTGACAGAAGTTTAAGGCTTTTTTCATCAAAATGCCTTCCTTGTTTGACAAGTGCACAGAAAAAAAGGCTAAAACAGACCTTCATGAGCTCTGTATTATTTGTCTGCCCTCATCACACATTCCTGCCTCCTGCAACATCTGCAAGACGTTCTCCAGGCGCACTTAACGCAACAGAGAGAAAATTCGCCTTTAAGGGAGAGCAGAGAGAAGACGCCAAGGAACCAGTGGGACCTCTGAGCGAGGGGAAGGTCAGTCTTCCACCAGGGCTCATACCTCAGCCTCCAGTGGTGAAAACGACATCGGTCCCGGTCGACGTCGAGAAGAGGTACGGCGCTGGCATGCTTGCCGTCGAAGTCCGGTTCCAGACCCAAAGGCGCACGACGTCGAGGAGCATATCGGCGTCGTCGAAGTCAATGTCAAGACGACGTAGACGTCATGGCTCGGCGCCTCGCACAGCGTTGACATCGAGACGAAGAGAGAGGTCGACGTTGAGGAGGCCGTCGACGTCGAGGAGCCACAACAGGCGGAGAATTTATTCCTCATCAGAGCGCTCTTCCTCAGTAGTGCTGCTGCCTTCCTCTCCTTCTTCTCGTCCTTCTCCGCCTACGTCTCCTCCTCCAGAGCTTCCGGCAACGCCGCCTCAGCCAACGAGCCAAGAGTTGCCACAACCAATGCCGCTCCCGGCACCTCAAGTACCGGTTAGTATACAGCCTAGACCGCGCTTTACATCGCGCCACCGTTCACACCATGGCCATAATTCTTCCAGATCAAGATCGCACCGCCGATCGAGGCGCAGATCAAGTTCAAGGGAGCGTGACAGAGACTCTTGGTCTTCCACCAGAGACTATTCACCTACTTTGTCAGACTCTCCTCCTCGGTCCTCACCGGTGGATGACATTAACACCTTCCATGAGGTTCTAGTCCGAGGTGCGTCGAAACTAAGTATACCGATGGTTGCTCCTACGCCATCGACATCTGTCATTTTTTAAACACTTCAACAGCGTTCAGCTGCCAGACCCTTACTACCCCTAGTGCCGGGCCTCCTGGATCCCGCTATGGAGGTCTTCCTTACACCGGCAGTGACAAAGCCTGCACCATCCAGGCTGCAGAAGAAGTATTGCCCTCCGGAGCAAGATCTGCTGTTCTTGCACTCTGATCCGCCACCGGACTCAGTAGTGATTTTGTCGGCACACAAGGCTCACGCAACTTCTCCATCCTCCACCTCTCCTCCAGATAAGGAGAGTAAGCGATTGAACTCAACAGGCAGTAAAGTCTGTGGTTTGGCGGCATCCTCTATGAAAACGGCGAGCGTCACAGCCCTTTTGGCCCTTTCGATCTTTGTGGGACTCCATCTTAGAGTTCGCAGAACATCTCCCAAGAGACAACAGAGAGGACTTTTTAGAAGTAGCTAAAGAGGGCGCTATGGTCTCCAACCAAATCATAAGCGCGCCAGCGGATGCGTCGCTGCTTTCAGCTCATTCGTACTGCCATGGTGTGACGCTGAGGAGACACTCCTGGCTGCGGCTCACGTCATTAAAACCGGATGCGCAGCAAAGACTTTTGAATCTGCCATTTTCAGGATCCACGTTATTCAGATCACACGCAGATGACGAAATGGCAAGAATGAAAGCGGAGGTGGACACATTAAAGGCAGTAGGTTTGGACAACCCTAAAGAGCAATGCAGGTCCTTCCGTCCTTTCCATCGCCACTACACCACGCAGAGGGTTCAAGCCCCTCAATGGGCCCCTATGAGGCCTCACCAGCAGTACAAGCGGCCCTACCAGCACCAGCGTAAGGCGCAGAGGGGACGATCAGCTCATCAGTCCACTCAGAGCAATCGACAGCCTACCACCTCAAAGCCCTGAAAATGTCCTCCCCCCAACTTCGTTAACCACTCCGGTGGGGGGAAGCGTCACCTATTGCCTGGTAGAGTGGCAAAAGATTACAACAGACGCTTTGGTCTTAGGCATTGTACAGAATGGATATTGTCTCAGATTTTCATCACCACCTCCGGCCATCCCGCCAAAGCAGACGACTGCACACCTCGATCTCCTAAAGGCGGAAGTTTCCATCCTCCTCGAAAAGAGAGCAGTGGAATCGGTTCCCCTTAGCCAACAGGGGAAGGGTATCTACTCAAAATACTTTCTCATCCCAAAAAAGGACAAAAACGAATTCAGACCCATTCTAGACCTCAAAACGACCAAAAAATGGATCCGGAAGGAGAAGTTCAGGATGCTATCCTTACACCAGATATATCCTCAGATTCGGCAAGGAGACTGGCTTTGCTCAGTGGATCTTCACGATGCGTATTTCCACATCCCCATCGAAAAGAAGCATTGGAAATTCCTGAGGTTTCCGGTAGGTCAGGATCACTTCCAATACACAGTCCTACCATTCAGTCTCAAGTCTGCTCCCAGGACCTTTTCCAAGTGCATGGCGGTGGTGGCAACTCACCTTCGGAAGAAACGAATCTTCATATACCCGTATCTCGATGACTAATTAATCAAAGCGTCCACTTATGCCGAAGCAAAACGGCATTTCCAGATGACCTGCGACCTTCTGTACCGATTAGGTCTTCATATCAACTTTCAAAAGTCAACGACAGTACCTGTCCAAAGGTTACATTACTTAGGAGCTACCATAGACACACTGCAGGCAAAAGTGTCTCCTTCAGAGGAACGGCGCTTATCTATTCTCTGGAAGTGTCGGATCTCCGATCAATGCGTCACCCAACAGTGCGGACAGTCTCCTCACTTCGCGGATCCATGGCATCCTGCATTTACCTGACACCCAACGCTCGCCTCCACATGCGTCCGCTTCAGGAATGCCTGGAGGACCAGTGGAATCAGTGGTCGCGGAGCTGGGACGATCGAATTCGCCTCTCCACTCATGCAATCAGGTCTCTAACTTGGTGGTGCTCTCCAACCAATCTCTTAAAGGGGATGCCATTCCAGGCACAGCCTCCTACACAGACTATTGTGACAGATGCCTCTCTCCTCAGATGGGGAGCTCATATGGATCACCTACAAATCCAAGGCCGATGGACACAGAAAGAATCGTCATACCACATCAGTCTCCTAGAGCTACGAACGGTACACCTAGCTCTCAAGGCGTTCCTACCCTAACTTGCTGGTGCAGACAGACAATACCACCACTACGTTCTATCTGAAAAAGCAGGGGGGCACCAGATCCAGAATCCTGTCACAGGAATCCCAGACAATATGGCACTGGCTCCTAGCCAGGAAATTGAACATCGTGGCTACCCATCTACCAGGGGTTCAGAACATTCAAGCGGATGCCCTCAGCAGGGTTCTAGAAGAGAACCACAAGTGGGTGCTCAACAAAGACGTCACTCGAGACATTTTCAGTATGTGGGGCACCCCTTCTATAGACCTATTCGCCACAGAAGAAAACAGGAAATGCAGCGACTTCGCCGCCAGGTTTTACCACCTACAGTCGCAGGGCAATGCTCTGTGGATAGACTGGTCCAACAAATTTCTGTACGCCTTTCTGTACGGGATTCCGCTGATCCCAGCAGTCCTCCTCACACTGTCGATGACATCAGCCACAATGATCCTCATTGCACCAGAGTGGCCGAGACAGTGGTGGTTCCCGGATCTTCTTCAGAGATCACTCCAGCCCCATCTCAGGCTACCCTGCAGACAGGACCTCCTGACGATGTTCGGCGGCCAAATGAGGCATCCCAATCTCTCATCATTGAATTTGGCGGCATGGCTCCTGAGCTAGTCCAGTATGGTCACCTCACCCTACCACAGGATTGTGTGGACATTTTAAAAGAGGCGAAGAGGAAGTCTAATCGTTCGGCGTACTCCTTTAAGTGGAAAAGATTCTGCATCTGGTGTTCTTCTAAAGGGATAGATCCTACATCTTGCAAAGAAGATTTCATTTTGCCTTACTTGTTGCATCTGGCACGATCGGACCTACAGCTTTCTTCCGTAAAAGTACATTTGGCAGCCTCAACTGCTTATAGGAAGACTCCTTCGCAGACTTTTTTCTTCAGAATCCCAGTGATAAAAGATTTTCTAGAGGGGTTAAAGAAGGTCTTTCCTCCAACTAGATGTCTTTCGCCACCATGGGAACTTAATGTGGTCCTTTCACGTTTAATGCAGCACCCATTTGAACCCATACACAAGGCGTCCCTCCAACACCTCACTTGGATGGCAGCCTTTCTAGTAGCGATCACTTCAGCACGAAGGCTCAGCGAAATCCAGGCCCTCTGTGCTCACGAACCTTACACAATATTTCATTCTTCCAAAGTAGTCTTACGGACACATCCGAAGTTTCTACCTAAGGTCATATCCGACTTCCACATTAACCAGTCGATTTCCTTGCCCGCGTTCTTTCCAAACCCTTCCACCCCAGCTGAGAGGGCTCTCCATTCTCTAGATGTTAAGAGAGTATTGACATTTTACCTAGATAAGATCAATTCTCTACGGAGAACTACACAACTGTTTGTTAATTACGGATCTGTACGTACTGGCTTAGCCACCTCCAAGCAATCAATAGCGAGGTGGATAGTCTCTTGTATTTTATTGTGTTATCAACCAGCTACGAAAACCTTACAGGGTAAGCCTAGAGCCCATTCCACCAGAGGAAAAGCGGCTACCACTGCTCTATTGCGCAATGTTCCTTTAGCAGAAATTTGTAAAGCTGCGACTTGGAAATCAGTTCACACCTTTACTAAACATTATTGTCTAGATTCGGACGCTAGAGCAGATGCTCAAGTAGACCAGGCTTCTCTTAGAAACCTTTTTGCTTGAGAGCATATGCATAGATTACTCTAACTGCTCCTCCGTGGGTTTTCGGATGGGCTTGGTATTCTATTCTACGCTTATGACTATACATGGAAATCCCCTACTAGAGAAGGTATGTTTTCTTACCTGTAACTCCAGTTCTCTCGTAGGGGTATTTCCATGATAGTCATAAGCAACCCTCCCTCCTCCCCGGGGGAGCAGTTAGATGTCTTGATTACGTTTATTCCGATGGTCAGCCAGTGACTACCTGCAAAAAGAACTGAGGTAACAGCCTCTCTCTAGGCATGATGGGATACTGGAGGACCGCCTGTTCTTAAAGGCACAGTATCCTTTTTCTTCACAACTAATGGCAGCCTATGGACTACACTGTTCTGCACTCCTTCTTAGAGGTTTTCTGAAATAAAATAAGTTTTTGAAAGTAGTTGGTCTGGAAAATGGCTTTGTTTGTCAAGCATTTAATGTTTTTATTTCAAGGACAATCTGAATGAAGAAGCTTGAACACTGTAGCCCTTCTTATAGGCTGCATGGGAGCATTCTTAAGTGTCTTGACAAGCCTTCCTGAAGTAAGGCGAACAGGGATACTTAAGAAGTGATATTGGAAAAAGTGCTCTGGGGTCCCCGTGGGCGGGGAATTATTCTACGCTTATGATTATCATGGAAATACCCCTACGAGAGAACTGGAGTTACAGGTAATAAACCATACCTTATGCGTCAATACTTCCAATGACACACAGGTGAGACAGTGCAACTGACCATTCCTCTGACTATTGATGTTTTCTGTGTGGCTGTAGCATGATGACATTAACTTCCTTTGCATCTCAACTTACTGTCACCTATGGCTTGTCATTTTACAGATGTTGGTGAGATAACAACTGTGTACTGATGTGATGACTACAGATGGTTACAGGTCATTATTTATATGCTCTCAGTGTTCAGATCATTTGCAGTAGATGTGACTATTTTCATAAATGCACATTTTCAAATCATAAATTACTAGTAGTCAAGTTGTGTTCGAAGGTGTTTATTGTAGTTGTAGAAAGTTGGCTTTGTATGTACTATTTCAAAGTAAGAAATAGTGTGCACAGAGTCCAAGGGTTCCCCTTAGAGGTAAGATAGTGGCAAAAAGAGATAATTCTAATGCTCTATTTTGTGGTAGTGTGGTCGAGCAGTAGGCTTATCAGAGGGTAGTGTTAAGCATTTGTTGTACACACACGGTCAATAAATGAGGAACACACACTCAAAGACAATTCCAGGCCAATAGGTTTTTATATAGAAAAATATCTTTTCTTAGTTTATTTTAAGAACCACAGGTTCAAGATTTACAAACAATACTTTAAATTAAAGGTATTTCACTCAGGTACTTTAGGAACTTTGAATTATCACTCTGCTCCTGACAAAGAGATAGAAAGGTGGATTCGACAGGCCCCAAAGTCTGTAGTTCTGCGGCAACATCCATGAAGGCAGCAAGCGGAACAGCCCCCTTGGGCAGATATGATAGGGCCCTGTAGGACTCCCTACTCCAATTTGCTGACCGTCTCCCTTGAGATCAGAAGGAGGATTTTTTTGGAGATTGTCCAAGAAGGTGCCATGGTCTCTAACCAAATATTTAGTGCAGCAGCAGACTTATCCTTGCTTTCAGTACATGCATACTACCATGGGGTAACCTTAAGAAGGCAGGCCTGGCTGCCTAAAACCGGACGCTCAGCAACGCATTCAAAACTTGCCATTTTCTGGATGCATACTATTCGGCTCTCATGCTGACGATGAAATGGCAAGGATGAAGGCTGAAATAGACATGTTGAAAGCAGTAGGTCTTGAAAAATCTAAAGACCAATGAAGACCCTTCTGTCCTTTCCAGTGTCGCTATCCTTCAGAGGGTTCAGACCTCTCAGTGGTTGCCTGCTAGATCTCAGTAGCATTTCCAATGATTCTACCAGCCTCCACGAAAACAACAAAAAAGGAAGGGCGGCACACCAGCCCAATCACGGTAGTCGTTGTAGGAGGCTGGCTTGGCTTGTAGTGGGTACCAAGGGGTACTTACACTCTGTACCAGGTCCAGTTATCCCTTATTAGTGTAGAAGAGGTGTTTCTAGCAGCTTAGGCTGATAGAAGGTAGCTATAGCAGAGCAGCTTAGGCTGAACTAGGAGACATGCAAAGCTCCTACTATACCACTGGTGTCATATGCACAATATCATAAGAAAACACAATACACAGATATACTAAAAATAAAGGTACTTTATTTTTATGACAATATGCCAAAAGTATCTCAGTGAGTACCCTCAGTATGAGGATGCCAAATATACACAAGATATATGTACACAATACCAAAAATATGCAGTAATAGCAAAAGGAAGTAATGCAAGCAATGTAAAGTTACAGTAGATTGCAATAGGAGCACATAGGTATAGGGGCAACACAAACCATATACTCCAAAAGTGGAATGCGAACCACGAATGGACCCCAAACCTATGTGAGCTTGTAGAGGGTCGCTGGGACGGTAAGAAAACAGTGAGGGTTAGAAAAATAGCCCACCCCAAGACCCTGAAAAGTAGGTGTAAAGTGCACCTATAACCCCCAGAGTACACAGAAGTCGTGATAGGGGGTTTCTGCAAGGAAGACCAACAACAGCAACGCAACCAAAGTGGATTTCCGGACCGGAGTACCTGTGGAACAAGGGGACCAAGTCCAGGGGTCGCGACAATGTCGAGAGTGGGCAGATGCCCAGGAAATGCCAGCTGAGGGTGCAAAGAAGCTGCCACCGGATGGTAGAAGCTGTGGATTCTGCAAGAACGAAGAGGGCTAGAAACTTCCCCTTTGGAGGATGGATGTCCCACGTCGTGAAGAAGCTTGCAGAGGTGTTCCCACGCAGAAAGACCGCAAACAAGCCTTGCTAGCTGCAAGGGTCGCGGTTAGGGTTTTTGGATGCTGCTTTGGCCCAGGAGGGACCAGGATGTCGCCACTTGGATGAGGAGACAGAGGGGGCGCCCAGCAAGTCAGGGAGCCCTCACAGAAACAGGCAGCACCCGCAGAAGTACCGGAACAGGCACTTGGAAGAGGAGTGAACCAGAGTCCACCCGAAGACACAAAAGGGAGTCCCACGACGCCGGAGGACAACTCAGAAGGTTGTGCACTGCAGGTTAAAGTGTCGGGGACCCAGGTTTGGCTGTGCACAAAGGAAATCCTGGAAGAGTGCACAGGAGCCGGAGCAGCTGCAAATCACGCGGTACCCAGCAATGCAGTCTAGCGTGGGGAGGCAAGGACTTACCTCCACCAAACTTGGACTGAAGAGTCACTGGACTGTGGGAGTCACTTGGACAGAGTTGCTGAGTTCCAGGGACCATGCTTGTCGTGCTGAGAGGGGACCCAGTCTTTTCGTTGCCTGCGGTTGCAGGGGGAAGATTCCGTCGTCCCACGGGAGATTTCTTCAGAGCTCCTGGTGCAGAGAGGAGGCAGGCTACCCCCAGAGCATGCACCACCAGGAAACAGTCGAGAAGGCGGCAGGAGAAGTGATACAAGGTTGCAGTAGTCATCTTTGCTACTTTGTTGCGGTTTTGCAGGCGTCCTGAGCAGTCAGCGGTCGATCCTTTGGCAGAAGGTGAAGAGAGAGATGCAGAGGAACTCTTGTGAGCTCTTGCATTCGGTATCTGAAGAATTCCCGAAAGCAGAGACCCTAAATAGCCAGAAAAGGAGGTTTGGCTACCTAGGAAGGAGGATAGGCTAGTAACACAGGTAAGAGCATATCAGAAGGAGTCTCTGACGTCACCCGAGGGCACTGGCCACTCAGAGCAGTCCAGTGTGCCAGCAACACCTCTGTTTCCAAGATGGCAGAGGTCTGGAGCACACTGGAGGAGCTCTGGGCACCTCCCCTGGGAGGTGCAGGTCAGGGGAGTGGTCACTCCCCTTTCCTTTGTCCAGTTTCGCACCAGAGCAGGGCTGGGGGATCCCTGAACCGGTGTAGACTGGCTTATGCTGAGATGGGCACCATCTGTGCCCATCAAAGCATTTCCAGAGGATGGGGGAGGCTACTCCTCCCCAGCCATGACACCTTTTTCCAAAGGGAGAGGGTGTAACACCCTCTCTCTGAGGAAGTCCTTTGTTCTGCCTTCCTGGGGCAGGCCTGGCTGGACCCCAGGAGGGCAGAAACCTGTCTGAGTGGTTGGCAGCAGCAGCAGCTGCAGTGAAACCCCGGGAAAGGTAGTTTGGCAGTAGCCAGGTCTGTGCTAGAGACTCGGGGGATCATGGAATTGTCTCCCCAATGCCAGAATGATCTTAGACATGTTACATGGCCATGTTCGGAGTTACCATTGTGATGCTATACATAGGTAGTGACCTATGTATAGTGCACGCGTGAAATGGTGTCCCCGCACTCACAAAGACCGGGGAATTTGCCCTGAACGATGTGGGGGCACCTTGGCTAGTGCCAGGGTGCCCACACACTAAGTAACTTAGCACCCAACCTTCACCAGGTGAAGGTTAGACATATAGGTGACTTATAAGTTACTTAAGTGCAGTGGTAAATAGCTGTGAAATAACGTGGACGTTATTTCACTCAGGCTGCAGTGGCAGGCCTGTGTAAGAATTGTCTGAGCTCCTTATGGGTGGCAAAAGAAATGCTGCAGCCCATAGGGATCTCCTGGAACCCCAATACCCTGGGTACCTCAGTACCATATACTAGAGAATTATAAGGGTGTTCCAGTATGCCAATGTGAATTGGTGAAATTGGTCACTAGCCTGTTAGTGACAATTTAGAAAGCAGAGAGAGCATAACCACTGAGGTTCTGGTTAGCAGAGCCTCAGTGAGACAGTTAGTCATCACACAGGGAACACATACAGGGCACACTTATGAGCACTGGGGCCCTGGCTGGCAGGGTCCCAGTGACACATACACTAAAACAACATATATACAGTGAAATATGGGGGTAACATGCCAGGTAAGATAGTACTTTCCTAAACCCCCCCTCCCACCCCCCCCAAACGAAGGACAATAAGACTAGCCATGACCTAATGAGTCTTCATTGTCAAGTGGAAATGTCTGGAGAGTCCATCTGCATTGGAGTGGGTACTCCCAGGTCTATGTTCCACTGTATAGTCCATTCCCTGTAGAGATGTGGACCACCTCAACAATTTAGGGTTTTGCCCTTTCATTTGTTTTAGCCAAAGTAGAGGTTTGTGGTCTGTCTGAACAATGAAGTGAGTGCCAAACAGGTTTGGCCTCAACTTCTTCAGTGCCCAGACCACAGCAAAGGCCTCCCTCTCTATGGCAGACCAACGCTTTTCTCTAGGGGTCAACCTCCTGCTGATAAAAGCAACAGGTTGATCCTGGCCCTCGGAATTGAGTTGTGATAAGACTGCCCCTACCCCTAATTCAGATGCATCAGTTTGGACAATGAATTTCTTGGAGTAACATGGGCTTTTTAGGACAGGTGCAGTGCACATGGCCTGTTTGAGTCCTCAAAAGCTTTCTGACAGCTCGCTGTCCACAATACCTTTTTAGGCATTTTCTTGGAAGTGAGGTCATTAAGTGGGGCTGCAATGGAGCCATAGTTCTTAATGAACCTCCTGTAATACCCAGTGAGGCCTAAGAAGGCTCTCACCTGGGTCTAAGTTGTAGGGGGAACCCAATCCATGATAGTTTGGATTTTCCCCTGAAATGGTGCAATCTGTTCTCCACCTACAAGGTGTCCCAGATAAACCACTTTCCCCTGCCCTATCTGGCACTTTGAAGCCTTGATAGTGAGGCCTGCCTTTTGCAGGGCCTCAAAAACTTTCCACAGGTGGACCAGGTGATCATCCCAGGTGGAGCCAAAGACAGCTATATCGTCTAGATATGCTGCACTAAAAGCCTCCAACCCCTGCAGGACTGTATTCACCAACCTCTGAAAAGTGGCAGGTGCATTTTTCAAACCAATGGGCAGTACTGTGAATTGATAGTGCCCTCCAATAGTCGAAAATGCAGTTTTTGCTTTAGCATCCTCTGATAACTTGATCTGCCAATACCCTGCAGTCAAATCAAAGGTGCTTAGATACTTGGCAGATGCCAGTGTATCTATTAGCTCATCTTCCCTGGGTATAGGGTGAGCATCAGTTTTAGTTACCTGGTTGAGACCTCTGTAATCTACACAAAACCTCATCTCTCTTTTCCCATCTTTTGAGTGAGGCTTTGGTACAAGCACCACAGGAGAGGCCCATGGGCTTTCAGAATGTTCAACCACTCCTAGTTTAAGCATTTTCTGAACCTCTTGTTTTATGCAGTCTCTGACATGGTCAGGCTGCCTATAGATCTTACTTTTGACAGGCATGCTGTCTCCAGTATCTATAGTGTGCTCACACCAAGAAGTGGTGCCTGGCACAGTAGAAAAGAGTTCTGAAAATTGCCCTAGGAGATTTATGCAGTTGTCTTTCTCCTCAGCAGTAAGACAGTCTGCCAAAACTACACCTTCCACTAGAGCATCTTGTTCTGTGGAAGAGAAGAGATCAGGGAGAGGGTCAGTCTCTTCTTCCTGTCCTTCATCTGTTGCCATGAGCAGGGTGAGATCAGCCCTGTCATAGTAGGGTTTTAGGCGATTGACATGGAGCACCCTAAGGGGACTCCTGGCAGTGCCTAGGTAAACAAGTAGGTGACCTCTCCCTTCTTTTCAACAATGATGTGGGGTCCACTCCATTTGTCTTGGAGTGCTCTTGGGGCCACAGGCTCCAATACCCACACCTTCTGCCCTAGTTGGTATTGAATCAGAACAGCCTTCTGGTCATGCCATTGCTTTTGGAGCTCTTGGCTGGCCTGAAGCTTTTTACTGGCCTTTTTCATGTACTCAGCCATTCTGGATCTTAGGCCGAGTACATAGTCCACTATGTCTTGCTTAGGAGCTTTTAAAGGCTGTTCCCAACCCTCCTTCACAAGTGTTAGAGGACCTCTTACAGGGTGTCCAAATAGGAGTTCAGAGGGGCAGAAGCCCACTCCTTTCTGGGGTACCTCCCTGTAAGCAAAAAGGAGGCAAGGTAACAGGACATCCCATCTCCTCCTGAGTTTTTCAGGGAGTCCCATTATCATTCCTTTGAGAGTTTTATTAAACCTCTCTACCAGTCCATTTGTTTGTGGATGATAAGGTGTGGTGAATTTGTATGTTACACCACATTCCTTCCACATGGCCTTCAAGTATGCAGACATAAAGTTGCTACCTCTGTCTGATACCACCTCTTTTGGGAAACCCACCCTGGAAAAGATTCCCAGGAGGGCTTTTGCCACTGCAGGTGCTGTAGTGGTCCTTAGAGGAATTGCTTCAGGATATCTTGTGGCATGGTCCACTATCACCAAGATAAACCTATTGCCTGAAGCAGTAGGAGGGTCAAGGGGGCCAACTATGTCAACCCCTACCCTTTCAAAGGGAAACCCAACCACAGGCAGTGGAATAAGGGGAGCCTTTGGAGTGCCACCAGTCTTGCCACTGGTTTGGCAGATCACACAGGACTTACAAAAGTCTTTTGTGTCCTCTGACATCCTAGGCCAGTGAAACATAGGGACAAGCCTTTCCCATGTTTTAATCTGACCCAAATGTCCAGCCAAGGGAATGTCATGTGCCAGAGTTAGGAGGAACTCTCTGTACTGCCGGGGAATGACCAATCTCCTGGCTGCTCCAGGTTTTGGGTCCCTTGCCTCTGTGTACAAGAGGTTGTCCTCCCAGTAAACTCTATGTGAGTCACTGACATCCCCATTTCGCTGTTTGACAGCTTGTTGTCTTAGACCAAAATCACAGAAGAGGGACCGGGAGATTAGTGGTCCAGTGTACAGTCTCCCAAATGACATATAGCAAATACAGAAGTACACTGTTCCAAAAGGAAGAAAAAGAAATAGGGGGAACCGTTATCTACAGGAGTAAGAGCCCTCAAGCATCACATTGGATGTCTGGTTTCATCATCGGGAATCGCTCCTCGTTAGGCCGGTATTGCAATGCCTAACGGGCTCCCCGAAGGGAGCTCTTAACCGTATTGCAGATGGAATTAAGTTGAAGTACTCACGCAATAATGGAGAGAGAAATAGTAAAATTGGTTATCCATCTAATTGTTATAATCATGAATTTTAATCAGTTGTGATAAGATGGAGACCAAGGTTAAAAACAGGGAGAGAGACAAAGAGTGAGTGATGATGCTCACGTGCTCTCAACATATAAACAAGAGGAACTAACTATTTGTTATCCTACTTGATGTGAGGTCTACATGTTTCGCGTCTATTGGCCCAAAAGGGTCCGCTGACGCTTCATCAGGACCAAAGATAACAAGAACTTCTCCAACAAAAATTAATAATTATTATACCCTACTCGGGAAAAGGATGATAGAACAGTCACTTACATTGATGCGTCTATTATGTCAAAAAGGTCGCCCTATAATTAATCATGGAAAGTACAAGAATAAATGAAAATTGTACAACCAACATAGTGAACAAAGTGATATAGTGCACCACCCGTGTAAACATATTAAAAGAATTCGGCTTACCATCCCCGGTTTTAGGAGAGAGCTCCTTGGGATCGCTAATCAGAAACTGGAACTGACGTTCTGAGTATTGGTAGTCATAAACAATCAAAGTTAAGGCACAGTGGCTAAACATAGGTTAAATGAACATCTTGATGAGGGGTTCAACTTTAAACGTCAAATATATCCATCAAAAATGAAATTCATCATTAGACAGACATTGTCTGTTGTGTTATCAATTTTAAGTATCACAAACTCAAAAAACACAGCAATAAATGTACGTGGCTGAGTATCTGAGGTAAAAATAATTGGTTATCATTACATCTAAATCATAGAAAAACAATTAGAGTGCCCTGAATTATCAAGGTAATAATAGATGTCTGTAGAAGTGGTAATCGACACTTCTAAACGTCTCATAGACCCAACTCAGCGAGCATCAGAAGGTTCGATGTGAGAACACTTTCTTTAAACAGTTTGTGAAAAGTCAATTAGAGGTATAAGCTGCCGTGCTCAACTGTTGCCGCTATATAACCCAGCCAAGGCGCAGCGGTCATGAGAAAACAATTAGAGTTCCCTGAATTTCAAGGTAATAAATGTTTAGTGAGATAGTAGTTGACACTTCTAAACGTCTCGCAGACTCAACTCAGCGAGCGTTTAGCAGGTTCAATGTGAGAACACTTTCTTTTTATAGTTCGTAAGAGACCAATAGGGGATATGAGCTGCCGTGCTCAACTGTCACCGCTATATAATCAAAAAAGCACAGCGGTCACTTATTATTTAAATGTAGGCGTCAAGGTCTACTATAGAAAAAGGAGAGACAAACGTTCAGCGTGGAGCCTACTCACATTAGTGCGTCGTTCGTAGGTTATTAGACCTACCCTGCCGACCGCGTCCCGGAAAACCGCGGATGCCGTCCAGGCAGGGTTTTTAAAGCATCATAGGACGGCGTGCGTCTGTGGCGGATAAACATAGAGAACAGACTCGTATGTGTTGATAGTATAGACACTAAGGACGGACTCAATTCCGCTATTCTGAGGGGATTGAGTCGTCCAGACAAGGACGTTTCAAAGTCTATATTGAATTTGTATGGGGGATCTCATGTGAACCGCTAATCTGATAAATTCATTGAATTTACTAAAGTAGTTTACAACAAGGGTCAAATCAAACAGTCAGGCCTGTAGTGTGGATACTAATGGGCCTGACAGGCTATCAGAAACCCACATATTGTTTGTTGAGACTGAAAGAAGTGTTGTAACTAATTCTTAACACTATTAATTACAGTGAGAGTGCAGCCCAAGGGATGTCATCGTTCAATCCCCGTACCGATGTACCTAATTTAAAGATCCAGCGTTGTTCCAGTCTGAAGAGTGATTTAGCATTGTAATCTGACTGTGGGGGCTTCCAATATCACCCACCATAGTTCATCCGAAGTATGGGGAGCGTCTATAAAATGTGTGGAGAGTTTTGTGGTTAACCTACGACATCTGATATTGCTCCTGTGTTCATTAATTCTGATTTTTACAGGGCGTGTTGTCATCCCAACATAACGCAGTCCACAAGGACATGTAATCATGTATATACAGTTCTTAGAGTTACAATTCGTATGTTTTTTTAGATGCCAAATCCCTATAGGGTCTAGGTCCAATGATTTTGTTCGTCTAGTTAATATGCACACATTGCAATTTCCGCCAGGGTAATGTCCTTCAATTGGAGGGAGATCCCACAGTGTTCTTTGTGTATGGTTTTCATGTGCGCCTCGGGGGCGTGTATGTACCACTATGTCTTTGATATTGGGAGTACGCTTGAAGGCAAAGAGTGGTTTTGGTATAGTAATTCCTCCGCTCTCCAATATCGACCATCGTTTGTTAATCAACTTTTTTATATCGTTGGATAGAGGGGTGAAGGTGGAAACACATGTGATCCGAGACTGGGGAGTTTTGTCTTTTGTAGACAGGAGCCATTGTCTCTTATTATTTTTAGCTCTTTTGCGAGCTAAATTCACAATTTTTGATGGATAGTGACGTTCACAGAGTTTTGCTTGTAGAGTGCTTGCTTGTTGATCGAAGACTAGTAGGGTGCTGCAGTTTCTTCTTAAGCGTAGAAACTGGCCCACAGGTAGGTTATCTCTAAGAGCCTTCGGATGGTGGCTTTCATACAGTAACAAGCTGTTCCGATCAGTGGGTTTATGATACGTACTAGTCACTAATAGGCCATTTTCATTGATTGAAATCATCAAGTCCAAGAAGGGTAAATGGGTCGATGATGCAGTGGATGTAAATTTCAAAAAGGGATCTAAAGAATTTACCCAAGTTGTAAATTGGTCTACTGCCGTTAAAGGACCTTGCCATATGACCAAAATGTCATCTATATAGCGTTTCCATAGCTTAATTTCATTATGAAAAGGGTTGGAATGGGGCAAAATGTATTTTTTCTCAAAATCAAACACATATAAGCACGCTAAGCTAGGCGCAAATGTACTTCCCATCGATGTACCTCGTATTTGATGGAAAAATTGTTCTTCAAATTGGAAATAGTTTTCAGTCAAGGCTAACGTGGCGCATTGCATAATGAAAGATATAGGTGTAGTTGTGGGTGTGGAATCATTTAAAAGAGCTGATTCCACCACCTGTAAGGTAGCCTCTTGAGGAATATTTGTGTACAATGCTTCCACATCTAAGGTAATAATGCCTTGTATGTTGCCAGAATGATTGATGGGATCTATCAAATTAAGGACATCCTTGGTGTCCTGTAAATAGGTGGAAGAGTGTTTGACCAGGGGTTGTAAGAAATGGTCACAGAAAATTGATAGGGGTTCAAGGACAGAACCTATCCCTGACACTATCGGATGACCTGGAGGGGGAAGAACACCCTTATGAATTTTAGGTAGACAGTAAAAGTTAGGGATTCTAGGATCTGTGGTGTCTAGGAATTCTGCTTCCTTCGGGGAAATCCAAGAATTGTTCTTAGCTTCCTCAAGAAGACACCTAATCTGCATTTGTAACCTTCTGGTCGGATCACTAGTGATCTTAGTGTAGTAAGTAGTGTCACTAAGGAGACGGCAACATTCACGTCTGTAATCGGTTGTGTTCATAACAACGATGGCTCCCCCTTTGTCAGCCTGTTTTATCACAATGTCTGGATCAGATGCCAAATGTTGCAAGGCTAGTTTCTCTCTTTTGGGGATATTGATAAAGGGTTGTTTCGGGCGTAAGTGTGCTAAATCAGCTAAAACAGCTTTCTCAAAAGTCAACACTTCGCTGGGCATCATAACTGATGGCGGTACAAAGGTTGAAGGTTTTTTGAGACCCGAATCCGGTGTAGATAGTTCAGCCGGTTTGTCTTTGAAAAATACATTTAAACGGATTTTCCGAAAGAATTGTGCTAATTCTGCATGTAGACGGAAAAAATCTTCGTTGGGGGTTGGTACGAAACCTAGGCCTCTATTAAGAACGTTGGATTCGTCCGATGTGAGTTGTCTATTTGATAAATTGACAACTAAGTTCTCTGTACAGGGTTTTTCATTTGGCTCCTGGTCACCATTTGAGGTTCTTCCAGAGACCACTGTACTCGTCTGCCCCATCCTCTTCTTCTGTCTCTTCCTCTGCCCCGGCCGCGGCCTAAAAAAGGTACAAACGGCATCATAGGGCGAGGCTGGAAAAAGGGATAGGGGTGTTGCCATGGCATCGGATGGCTGGCAGGATAATTGGGGTAGTTGTAAAAAGATTGCGATGTGTTCTCATCGGTACTCCAGCCATCTGATGAGCCATTACTAACTTTTGTGGCTTTTTATAAGAGGAGGTTGAATCATCAGAAGAACGGGACTGGGTCTCTATTTCATAGTCTTCCTTAATATAAGGGTAGACCTTTTCCCGGCTGAATCTCACAATATCCTTCTGGAGTTTAGTAATCTTTTGTTGAGTTAAGAATTCTTTTGTCGTATTTAACTCGGCGGTAATTTCGGCAAGACGACTTTTGAATGTAGTCAATGTGATTGTAGTCTTCAAGGTGTTTTCAATCATGCTGATTTGAACTGTGATAGAGTCAGCAATACGTTTGGAAGTGTTAATGATAAGGACTAGCCAGTCCCTAGTACACTTCCATGACATCCCTTGGACTGCACTCTCACTGTAATTAATAGTGTTAAGAATTAGTTACAACACTTCTTTTAGTCTCAACAAACAATATGTGGGTTTCTGATAGCCTGTCAGGCCCATTAGTATCCATACTTCAGGCCTGACTGTTTGATTTGACCCTTGTTGTAGACTACTTTAGTAAATTCAATGAATTTATCAGATTAGCGGTTCACATGAGATCCCCCATACAAATTTAATATAGACTTTGAAACTTCCTTGTCTGGACGACTCAATCCCCTCAGAATAGCGGAATTGAGTCCGTCCTTAGTGTCTATACTATCAACACATACGAGTCTGTTCTCTATGTTTATCCGCCACAGACGCACGCCGTCCTACGATGCTTTAAAAACACTGCCTGGACGGCATCCGTGGTTTTCCGGGACGCGGTCGGCAGGGTAGGTCTAATAACCTACGAACGACGCACTAATGTGAGTAGGCTCCACGCTGAACGTTTGTCTCTCCTTTTTCTATAGTAGACCTTGACGCCTACATTTAAATAATAAGTGACCGCTGTGCTTTTTTTATTATATAGCAGTGACAGTTGAGCACGGCAGCTCATATCCCCTATTGGTCTCTTACGAACTATAAAAAGAAAGTGTTCTCACATTGAACCTGCTAAACGCTCGCTGAGTTGAGTCTCCGAGACGTTTAGAAGTGTCAACTACTATCTCACTAAACATTTATTAACTTGAAATTCAGGGAACTCTAATTGTTTTCTCATGACCGCTGCGCCTTGGCTGGGTTATATAGCGGCAACAGTTGAGCACGGCAGCTTATACCTCTAATTGACTTTTCACGAACTGTTTAAAGAAAGTGTTCTCACATCGAACCTTCTGATGCTCGCTGAGTTGGGTCTATGAGACGTTTAGAAGTGTCGATTACCACCTCACCAGACATCTATTATTACCTTGATAATTCAGGGCACTCTAATTGTTTTTCTATGATTTAGATGTAATGATAACCAATTATTTTTACCTCAGATACTCAGCCACGTACATTTATTGCTGTGTTTTTTGAGTTTGTGATACTTAAAATTGATAACACAACAGACAATGTCTGTCTAATGATGAATTTCATTTTTGATGGATATATTTGACGTTTAAAGTTGAACCCCTCATCAAGATGTTCATTTAACCTATGTTTAGCCACTGTGCCTTAAATTTGATTGTTTATGACTACCAATACTCAGAACGTCAGTTCCAGTTTCTGATTAGCGATCCCAAGGAGCTCTCTCCTAAAACCGGGGAAGGTAAGCCGAATTCTTTTAATATTTTTACACGAGTGGTGCACTATATCACTTTGTTCACTATGTTGGTTGTACAATTTTCATTTATTCTTGTACTTTCCATGATTAATTTTAGGGCGACCTTTTTGACATAACAGACGCATCAATGTAAGTGACTGTTCTATCATCCTTTTCCCGAGTAGGGTATAATAATTATAAATTTTTGTTGGAGAAGTTCTTGTTATCTTTGGTCCTGATGAAGCGTCAGCGGACCCTTTTGGGCCAATAGACGCGAAACATGTAGACATCACATCAAGTAGGATAACAAATAGTTAGTTCCTCTTGTTTATATGTTGAGAGCACGTGAGCATCATCACTCACTCTTTGTCTCTCTCCCTGTTTTTAACCTTGGTCTCCATCTTATCACAACTGATTAAAATTCATGATTATAACAATTAGATGGATAACCAATTTTACTGTTTCTCTCTCCATTATTGCGTGAGTACTTCAACTTAATTCCATCTGCAATACGGTTAAGAGCTCCCTTCGGGGAGCCCATTAGGCATTGCAATACCGGCCTAACGAGGAGCGATTTCCCGATGATGAAACCAGACATCCAATGTGATGCTTGAGGGCTTTTACTCCTGTAGATAACAGTTCCCCCTATTTCTTTTTCTTCCTTTTGCAACAGTGTACTTCTGTATTTGCTGTTGTCTTAGACCCTCTAATGTGGGACAGGTTTGCTGTGCCACACTCAGCTCCTCCCCAGCAGGCCCCCCTCCACCCAAAAGCTCAGCAGTGTCTGCTGCCAACTCCTCTGGTGAAGGTTCTGCACGGGGGGAAATTCTTCTTCCTCAGATGTAGAATCATCTGTAGAGGGAGGCATAGTGGGTAGGGATTTACCCTTACTAACCCTAGCTTTAGGGAGCACTTGGTCCATTGTTCCAGGATCCAAGTCACCCTGTCCTTTTTGATTTTTGGCCTGAGCCCTTGTCAAAGCAAAAATATGGCCAGGAATGCCCAGCATTGCTGCATGAGCCTCCAACTCCACTTCTGCCCAAGCTGATGTCTCTAAATCATTCCCTAGTAGACAGTCTACAGGTAAATCTGAGGCAACCACAACTTTCTTTGGACCAGTAATCCCCCCCCCCCCAGTTGAGATTCACAACAGCCATGGGGTGGCTAAGAGTGTTGTTATGAGCGTCTGTCACTTGGTACTGGTGACCAAGTAGGTGTTGTTCAGGGTGTACCAGTTTCTCTATTACCATGGTAACACTGGCACCTGTGTCCCTGTAGGCCTGAACCTCAACACCATTGATTAGGGGAAGTTGCTTATACTTATCCATATTAAGGGGACAAGCAACCAAGGTGGCCAAATCAATGGCACCTTCAGAGACTAACACAGCCTCTGTGGTCTCCCTAACAAGACCAACCCCAACTAAATTACCAAAAGTGAGCCCAGCTACTCCCTTGGATTGGCTATTAGTAGGTTTGCTCCCACCACCACTGCTATTACTAGGGGCACTAGAGGTTGCAGTAGGGGTTGTGGTAGTGGGAGGCTTGGTGCTTTTCTTTGTACGACTGGCATCAGTTGTCCAATGGCCTTTTACTTTACATAAATAGCACCATGGTTTCTTTACTTGATTAGAAGAGGATTTGGACCCACCACCCCCACCAGAGTGTTTTTGTGGGCCTGATGAAGACTCATTTTTAGATTTTTCCCCACCCTTGTCTGAAGACTTACCATCCTTCTTCTTGCCATCCTTGTCACCCTCTGTATGAACTTTTCTGTTCACTCTTGTTCTGACCCATTTGTCTGCCTTCTTTCCCAATTCTTGGGGAGAGGTCAGATCTGAGTCCACTAGATATTGGTGTAACAAATCAGACACACAGGTATTCAGAATATGTTCTCTCAAGATGAGATTATACAGGCTTTCATAGTCAGAAACTTTACTGCCATTTAACCACCCCTCCAAGGCCTTCACTGAATAGTCAACAAAGTCTACCCAGTCTTGTGAGGACTCTTTTCTGGTTTCTCTGAACTTAATCCTGTATTGTTCAGTGGTTAAACCAAATCCATCCAAGAGTGCATTCTTCAAAACTGTAAAATTATTGGCATCACTTTCCTTCACAGTAAGGAGCCTATCCCTACCCTTTCCACTGAAAGATAGCCATAGGATAGCAGCCCACTACCATTGAGGGACCCCCTGTACCATACAGGCCCTCTCAAGTGCAGCAAACCACTTGTTAATGTCATCCCCCTCCTTGTAAGGGGGAACTATCTTGTGCAGATTCCTAGAATCATGCTCTCTCACATGATTGCTATCTGGAATACTGCTGCTGCCACCATGGGGTCCTAACCCCAACCTCTGTCTCTCTTTTTCTAAGTCTAGGGATTTCCTGTCTAGAGCCAGCTGTTGCTGTTTAAGCTTCAGCCTGGACTCTTCCACTCTGAACTTATTGAGTTCCCTTTCTAACATGCTGTCATCAGGGTGGGTGGGTTGGGAATGTTTTGACACAGAAGAATGATGAGAATGAACAGAGGGAGGCCTGTCCCTAACAGTTGGCACCCTAGCAACCTGGCCTGCAGGAACAAAAACATCCATACTGTGATGGGAACTTCTATTACTACCAGCATTGCTAGGTGGTCTGCTAATGGGCAGGTTAGGAAGGGAACCCTGTAACACTCCTTCAAGGGCATCCCCTGAGTCAGAGTGTGAGCTATCTACCAACTTTGAAGATGAGGGGCCACCCTGGGCCTTATCATTCTCAATAAGCATATTAGACAATAACTCTCTAGAAGGGTTCTTTCCTACCACTAAACCTCTATCAATGCAGAGACTCCTTAGGCTCTTAAAGGTAAGGTGGTCATAAGTAGTATTGACGAAATTAAGAGAGATTCCTACACCAGACATGATAGAAAAAGGTTTAGGGACAGATAAAAGAGAGAAAAAGTTTTAGGACTTTTTAAAGAAGAGAAAAAAAACTTTTTCAACTTTTTGAAAGTTTTAGGAGTACTTTTCAGCACTTAGCAGATAGTGTAAGAGAAGAAGAGCAAAACTTTTTGGTTAGGTGTACATACACTGAACTTGTTTTGACACCTTTTTCCAAAGGGAGAGGGTGTAACACCCTCTCTCTGAGGAAGTCCTTTGTTCTGCCTTCCTGGGCCAGGCCTGGCTGGACCCCAGGAGGGCAGAAACCTGTCTGAGGGGTTGGCAGCAGCAGCAGCTGCAGTGAAACCCCGGGAAAGGTAGTTTGGCAGTACTCGGGCCTGTGCTAGAGACTCGGGGATCATGGAATTGTCTTCCCAATACCAGAATGGCATTGGGGTGACAATTCCATGATCTTAGACATGTTACATGGCCTTGTTCGGAGTTACCATTGTGACGCTATACATAGGTAGTGACCTATGTATAGAGCACGCGTGAAATGGTGTCCCCGCACTCACAAAGTCTGGGGAATTTGCCTTGAACGATGTGGGGGCACCTTGGCTAGTGCCAGGGTGCCCACACACTAAGTAACTTAGCACCCAACCTTCACCAGGTGAAGGTTAGACATATAGGTGACTTATAAGTTACTTAAGTGCAGTGGTAAATGGCTGTGAAATAACGTGGACGTTATTTCACTCAGGCTGCAGTGGCAGGCCTGTGTAAGAATTGTCAGAGCTCCCTATGGGTGGCAAAAGAAATGCTGCAGCCCATAGGGATCTCCTGGAACCCCAATACCCTGGGTACCTCAGTACCAAATACTAGGGCATTATAAGGGTGTTCCAGTATGCCAATGTGAATTGGTGAAATTGGTCACTAGCTTGTTATTGACAATTTAGAAAGCAGAGAGAGCATAACCACTGAGGTTCTGGTTAGCAGAGCCTCAGTGAGACAGTTAGTCATCACACAGGGAACACATACAGGGCACACTTATGAGCACTGGGGCCCTGGCTGGCAGGGTCCCAGTGACACATACACTAAAACAACATATATACAGTGAAATATGGGGGTAACATGCCAGGCAAGATGGTACTTTCCTACAGTTGCCAACCGTCAGCCTCAAAACCCTGAAAACGTGCTTCCCCCGCGTCCGTTCTCCACCCCGATGGGGGGGAAGTGTCACCAATTACCTGACAGAGTGGCAACAAATTACAACAGACACTTGGGTCTTAAACATTGTGCAAAATGGGTATTGTCTCAGATTTTCTACCCCACTACCCAGTATTCTGCCAAGGTCAGCCACTTGTCATCTCAAGCTTCTAAAGGTGGAAGTCGACATCTTGCTGGAAAAGAAAGTGATATTACATGTTCCCCTAAACCAGCAGGGAAAAGACATTTACTCAAAGTACTTCCTTGTCCCAAAAAAAGACAAAAAAGAGTTCAGACCCATTCTAGACCTAAAGGTTGCCAACAAATCGATCCGAAAGGAAAAGTTCAGGATGCTGTCCTTACACCAAATATATCCCCAGATTCACCAAGGGAACTGACTTTGCTTGGTGGACCTACACAATGCCTACTTTCATATCCCCATTATGAAAAAGCATTGGAAGTTCCTGAGATTTGTCATGGGACAGCACCACTACCAATACACCGTCCTACCATTTGGCCTCAAGTCAGCACCCACAGCTTTCTCCCAGTGCATGGCCGAGGTGGCAGCACATCTTCAGAGGCACCAAATCTTTGTCTACCCATACGATGCTTATCTATTCTCCATAAGTGTTGTGCACTCAAAACTGTATCAACCAACAGTGCAAAGTCTCCTCACGTTTAGGCTCCATGGCCTCCTGCATCATTCTGACTCCCAGTGCTTGCCTTCACATGCGGCCTCTCCAAGAGTGCCTGGAGGACCAATGGAATCAAGTGTCAGGAAACTGGGAAGACAGGATCATTCTATCTACCTATGCAATCAGATTCCTCAGTTGGTGGTGCTCTCCAACCAATCTCCTACAAGGGATGCCATTTCGCCCACAGGCTCCACTGCAGACTATCGTGACGGATGCCTCTCTCCTCGGATGGGGAGCTCATATGGGTCACCTACAAATACAAGGTCTCTGGTCTCCAAGGTAGACGTCATACCACATCAGTCTCCTCGATCTTCATGCAGTGCACCTAGCTCTCAAGGTGTTTCTCCCATCGTTCAACACCAACATCCTGCTTATTCAGACAGACAATACAACCACCATGTACTACTTGAACAAGCAGGGGGGAACCAAATCCAGAGTCTTGTCTCAAGAGGCCTAGGTGATATGGCACTGGCTTCTTGCCAGGAATTTGAAATTAGTAGCAACTTACCTTCCGGGCGTTCAGAATGTCCAAGCGGATGCCCTCAACAGGGTTCTAGACGAGAACCATGAGTGGGTCCCGAATGAAGACGTTGTTCAAGATATCTTCTGTTTGTGGGGCACACCTTCTACAGACCTCTTCGCCACAGCGGACAACAAAAAATACTGTGGCTTCGCCGCCATCTCTTACCGTCCAGAATCAGTGGGGAATGCTCTTTGGATAGAATGGGCCAACAAATTTCTGTATGCCTTTCCACCAATTCCCCTGATCCCAGCAGTCCTAAACAAACTCTTGTCGACGTCAGCCAGAATGATCCTCATTGCACCAGAGTGGTCGAGGCATTGGTGGTTCCCAGACATCCTTCACAGGTCACTCATACCACATCTCAGGCTCCCATTCAGGCCAGAACTCCGGACGAAATTCAGAGGACAGATGAGACACTCCATCCTCTCCTCTTTGAGCTTGGCAGCATGGCTAGTGAACTAGTACAGTATGGGCACTTACATCTTCCACAGGATTGTATGGAGATTCTAAAAGAGGCAAAACTGCCATCCACCTGAGCTGCATATACCTTCACATGGAAGAGATTCTGCATCTGGTGGTCGTTCAAGAAGGTAGACCCTACATCTTGCCAGGAGGATGTCATACCATATTTGTTACACCTAGCTAAACATGGGCTGCAATTCTCTTCTATTAAAGTCCATCTGGCGGCTCTAACTGCATACAGAAAAGTCCTTTGCAAACCTCTTTCTTTAGGATGCTGGTCATAAAAGATTTCCTAGAGGTGTTGAAGGATTTTCATCCAGTTAGGCGCCCTTTCTCCACCATGGGAGCTTAATTTGGTCCTTTCATGCCTCATGCAACATCCATTTGAGTCCATACACAAGGCATCTCTCCAACACCTCACTTGGAAAACTGCTTTTCTTGTGGCAATCACATCAATACGCGGGGTTAGTGAGATTCAGGCTCTCTGTGCTCACGAACCTTACACAGTATTTCACCTCTCCAAAGTCATAGTGCGAACACTTCCTAAATTCCTCCCTAAGGTTATCTCTGACTTTCACATCAACCAGTTGATTTCCTTACCGACTTTCTTTCAAAACCCATCTACTGCAGCTGAGAGGGCTTTCCACTCTCTCGACGTAAAGAGGGTTTTAAAATTATACTTAGATAAATTCAAATCTATTCGAAAGTCTCAAAAATTGTTTGTTAATTATGGACCGGTTTTTACCAGTCTGGCCACCTCCAATCACTCTCTAGGTGGATTGTCTCCTGTATTCTATTGTGCTACCAACTAGCTAACAAAACCCTATGTGGCAGACCAAGAGCACACTCTACCAGAAGCAAGTCTGCCACAACTGCCTTGATGAGGAATATTCCCTTAGCGGATATCTGCAGAGCTGCGATCTGGAGGTCTGCCCGCACATTCACTAAACATTATTGTCTGGACTCTGATGCCAGGAAGGATGCTCAAGTAGGACAGGCTTCTCTCCATAACCTCTTTGCTTCATAGCACATTTCTTTATTGTTCTGTCTACTCCCCCGCTGTCTGTGGGATGGGCTTGCTACTCTATTCAACGCTTATGAATATACATGGAAATCCCCTACGAGAGAAGGAATAGTTTCTTACTGAAGGGGTATCTCCATGATAGTCATAAGCAACCCTCCCTCCTCCCCGGGAGAGTAGACAAAGGGGGTCATTATGACCCACACAGTGATTGTTAATATGGTAGTACATACCACCACATTATGAGAATGGCGGGTTGGCTGCAGCCAACCCAACACTTCTCTACTCATACCGCCATGACGGTATCAGTCGGCACAGTACCGCCAACTGCATTATGAGCCTGCATTCCACCATGGTTTTTGGTGGCGTTGGCAACACCACGAAAACCATGGCTGTAGGCCCTACCAGTGACAGAGAATTGCTTCCCTGTCACCAGCAGGCGGCTCCCCCACCCCACCAACACACAGCTGACACCCCCACCCCTCATCCATCCAAAGACACACCCCATACACACACTAACCTCCCACCTACCGACATTCACATACATCCCCCACCCCGATCCAAACACTCCCAATACACGCACACACTCGTAGACAAGCACCGCGCATACACTCAATCACTCACACTGGCATACACGCATAAATATATACGCATGCTTCCAGGCATGCTTGCGCACATTCTTACACACAATCACACTGACATGCAGACACGCACTCACTTCACTATTCTTACACACATTCACTCACATGCATTCAACCACAAACAACACAAACACACAAAGGTGCATTCACACATTCACTCACACATTCAAGCACACACTCAGACACACACACACAACACCCTCCGCCCTCCCACCAACCTCCCCTGTTGGAAGCCCGACTTACCTTTGTCGAGGAGGTCTTCCGGCAGGGGCACTGCTGCTGCCAGCAGTGCCCCGCCAGCAGAAAACCTCCAGGCCGTATTACTTGTCATAATACAGCTGGTGGCGTTCAACTGGTGTGGCTGTGCTGGTGGTAGCAGCGCCACCTTACCACCGTCCGCCCCATGGACACTGCCGGATTTCCGCCCTGCTTGTGGCGGCAGTCCTGCAGCGCTCATAATATGGCAGATGGATGGTATCCGCAGTGGCAGTATTTTGGCGGCGGTAGCCGGTTTTTACTACCAACGTCAAAATGACCACCACGGTCTCCTTTTTCTTCATTTATAATGGCAGCCTATGGGCAACACTGCCCTGGGCACCTTCATCCTTATTTTGCATTATAAAAAGGTTTGTGAAGGATTTCTTCTGCTGCATTTTCAACTCATTCATGCATTTGAATGCATGTGCCTTAGCTATTTGTGCTTGTGCAAATAAGATGAAGAATTTTGGACACTCTACCCTTCCTTTTAGGCTGCATATTGACAATATTAAATGACTTTGCAGGCCTTCCTGAAGTAAGGCGAACATGAACACTTAATAAGGTATATTAGAAAAAGTGCTCTGGGGTCCCCGCAGGCTGGCGGATCTATTCAATGCTTATGACTATCATGGAAATCCCCCTAAAAGAGAATTGGAGTTACAAGTAAGAAACTATTCCTTAATTGACTTTTTGATGCGGGAGGGTAGATGCTACCAGTCCATTATTCAAAACAGTCATAAAGACTTGTTGTGCTGACCAGAAACAATATGCCCTGGATGTCTGCCCACAGGTTTGGTGAAGCACAGAATTTAGGACACTGAGTGCAGTTTAGGTACCACTGCACTGATGTTTTGGCATCTGCCATTTCTTTTATTATCCTGCTAATGGCATCAGGTTGACATCTCTTGGGGATGATCCTGAAGGTAGCTAACGAGTTCTGGATATAACATATCGGAGGGTTCACCAGAGAAATTGAATTTGCATTGAGGAAGACCTACTTTGAAAGTTTGGCTTTCCGCAAGTATGCCCTGGAAATCCATGCTTCTCAAGTAAGTATTACAAGGCATGCTTTATTACTACATATGGAATTTCTGTATGCTGTATTATTATTTGAAGTATTAAGACAAGCCCACCAGGTCAAACATGGTGGAATTTGTCCCCTCAAAGGATCCCACATTTCGGGAATCTCATGCTTAAATCAGTGCAATAACCTCAGTTTATGTGTGTTATTCCCCAATCCTCACTTCGATCTATATGAGATTACCTGTACTTCTATTGTAATTCTGCATACCAGAATTACCCATATCCCTGGTATGGATGTGATGGGTGTGAAATTACTGGATTTTAAATTATCATAGGACTTGTGATGAGGGCATTAGTGTTAATGCATCATGGAACCCGATTTACCAGGCAACTAAAACTATTACAAGTAGTCAAGATAACACATTGGAAGCCTCAGTATTGGAAAATCCTGATTTATCAATCATCAGAGAATGGGTGGAGGTAGGGACTTAGGGTGCAGGCTAGAGAATCACACCAGGCTATAAATGTCCCATTCCAAACTCATTGTTTACTCTTGGAGTGAGCATAGGCAATTCATTATTTGAACTAGGTGGTGCAAGTAGAAGACGGGTTATCTGGGGGATTGCTTTGTTGTTGAGGGCCTCAAATTGTCACAACTGTTTAACCTGACAGTCAGCTCTAGTGTGTGAGCCCTGAACATGTAAGGTGTGTTGCACTTGTGTGTATGCTCTATAGTTTAAGTTTAGAGTACTTGGGACTAGATTATGTGGGCTAGCTTAGCTCTAGGAGGCCTCATGAAGATGGCAGGTAGTTTAAAAGTATGGGATGAGGGCATGGCAGGGGCCTAGTTACGGTTTCTTGCTAGAAGTCTTCCAATATTTTTTTTAATGCTTCTGATTGCACCACATACAAGGGTTGGCTGGCCCTAGATTATATCTCAAATGGGTGCTCATCTATGAGTAGACGTAGTGTCACATTCCGTTTGGTGTGTGTGACGTATAGATCCGAGAGGCTATAATCAGATTCTTGAACAGTGGGGCTCTTGAAAAGGCCATAAGTGTCTTGGACTCATTCTGATTGATAGTTGAACAAATGCACCGAAAGATGTAGTCATGTTCAGGAAATGAAAATCATACTTCTAAAAATGACTGTTCCTTATCTTTGCAGGCAAACTCATTTGCTACAAGGCAGGAAACGAAAATTTCTCAGTGTGATGTTTTATGGATCTCATAGAAGATCGAAGAAAGAATCAGCCTTTCCCTGCTCCTTAGTTTTATAGAGCCTTCTGCAAAAAGTCTGAAACATGGATGCCACTGACAAAAGGTTGGAGTTTTTGCAGAATTATACACTGATGTCCTTGAGATTGAAGTTAGAAAAGTGGACAAAGTTGTTGTCAGTAGAGGAGTACAAGCAGCAGCTAGTGGATTTCTTGACTCTCGCAGATCCAATGGTATTAGTCATAAGCACTAATCAAGTAGGACAGCTATATGCCAGCTCTGGCTTCCCTGCCATTTTGAAAAACAAAGGAGTTTATTTTGTGAAGAAGAACAAGGAAATCATCACAAAGGAAAACATGAACATTTCCTTGATTGTGGGAGACACCTCCAGCACTCCTGTGGAACAGCTCATGTCAGTGGTGGAAGAGGTGAGTGGAATTTTATAACCTGCTCAAAGGGTCAATTAAGCATGAATAGAAAGTAGTTTGCATTACCATGTTATAGAATATTTCCTAACATTTGCAGCTTTTTGAACAATAATGGTGAAGATGTCTGTTCTCATGTTTCACTATAGAATACCCATATATGTTTAGCTAGAAATACGCACTTTTATTTCAAAACTGATGCAGAATGCACAGTTTCAAACATCTTGAGGCACTTTAGTGGGTTATATTTAAATCCAGTTTTCCAATCATAAATGGTCTCATCTCTGAGTTTACCCTCACACAACGTGGTTTGGGTTTCAGCCCGTGAAATTGATTTTTTACATTGGGTTATCCTCAGTTTCATAAATACTCAAAATTCCACCTATTTGCAGGGACCTGCAACATCCCCTTTTTTCCAAAGTTTTATTTTTTAAAATACATGGAGAAGCTAGCATAATGCAGGCTCCATCTTTGAGTAATACCCAAGCTGCCATATAACAATAACTCATTGAAGTTACGTGATGAAATGAACAACATACTTCAGACCATTTCACGTTACTGACCAAATGAGGCTTCCATGTTTCTCCAGTATGCTATCTTCCCTAGTTTCACAAACTTGAAATATCCCTGTTATCAAATCCTCGGTGATCAGTGTTAACCTATCGGTGTACATACCCACTCATATAACACTGAAATAGCCATAGACTGGCTGTAGTCAATCCACCACGTTTTATAACCTGAACACTAGGTTTTTAATCTTTGACAGACTGTGAGATCCAGCTCTCCAGAGAGCCTCCAAATGTGGATCTTCAAAGCTTGTCAAGAGTAATTTTCAGCTTCTTGTATGGGAAGGATGGCATGACACGTCAATCTGTGAAAGATACCAGATATGGACGTTTGGAGCTACATGTTAGTAACGTGCTCTTCTCCAGCATTTCATATTTAAATACATTAAAATCCATTAATTACAACTACTAAAGCAGTATCACAATCAGCATTCAAACAAAAAGGTAGGAATGAGGCTCTAACCATCAGATCTTGTACCACACATCAAGCTGCAAAGAGAAATTCTCAGATCTGTGCTCTTTTTGTTTCTGGATATGTCTTTGTTTTGTGGTTAGTTCTCCCTGGGTTTCTGTCCTCATACCAGCTGCAGAAGAATGCAATTGTTACCCTTTTGGAACTGGATGACTGAGCCCTGATAATTCCTCATGTCTGACACACCTTCCGTAAAGAAATCCCTCTTCTGGCCTTGTGCCTCCTGTGGTTTGGGAAAAGACTTCATAGACAATACCCACCAGGTATCTTTATGTTGTTTGCATCAAATCAATACATGTCTCAGGACTGCAGCATTGGTAAGACTTTCAGTTCCTAAACTCGGAGGCAGAGGTGGACGATTTCTTCTTTCACATAAATCTTCTTCATCAGGCAAAACTCCCTATGGCGACACTAAAAATGTTATACTTAACCTCCTAGGGGTAAATGAGAAAACGTACTAAGCATATTTTATGAAGGAAAGAGGACTACCTGGTGATACATCGAGGGCACTATTCTTTCAAATGAAGGATGCTGCTGATCGCTGGCTTAAACCTCAAGAGTCGACCAAAGGGGAACTAGAGGAAATAATGACCGAAATTTATTTGGAGCAGTATTTGGAAGCCTCACCGCTACCCACCCAATGGTGGTTAGCCAACATCCAGGACTAACCCTAGATCAAGCAGGAGAGATGGCCACCACTTTTGTGAGGGCCCGACCTACACCCACACTCCAGGAAAATGAAAGGACCCTGACCAGTGCGGCTCTCCTCATATATGAAGACTAGCAAGCGACCTATTAAAGTCCCCAGTGAGCCCATAAAATCATAATATCCAAAAGGGAATCCAGTACCACCCTCAGGACCACGATATTAGGAATGTGGGGAGTGGGGTCACATAGTTGACTATGTAGTTCGGTTCATTTATTTCATGCAAGAAATGTGACCCAGTTATTATGTGAGTGCAGATTATTCAGTGGGTAACCTGCAATTTAGATTCTGAGTGTCGGCAGTCAG
The DNA here is from genome assembly GCF_031143425.1 of Pleurodeles waltl. Taxonomy (NCBI): domain Eukaryota; kingdom Metazoa; phylum Chordata; class Amphibia; order Caudata; family Salamandridae; genus Pleurodeles; species Pleurodeles waltl. The sequence goes on along the minus strand of NC_090446.1, from coordinate 956,946,862 downwards.
TAATCAAGGATGATTTATTGTTACCCAACCAAGACCTTCCGAACAGACAGGTCTGCAATAAGTGTATATATACATGGAGACACCAAAACATATCTAGTAGCCAAAATAAATGTGAGGAGTCTACAAGAAACTATTGCAGAGATGGACAGTTCCTTACATTACTGCAAGATACCCCACAAATGAAAGGGATAGGAGTAAAAATCCCTCTTCAGCGTTACCGGGGGAAAAGGAGAGAACTGGAGATTGGGTATTGATAACGTTACCTCGCTCTGACAACAAAATTAAGTCTGAGTGGAAGGGTCCATTTCATATCATAGAGCGGATTGAGCAAGTTACCTATAAACTGCAGTTACCTGGGAATCAAAAACAAATCTGTCGTATTAACGTACTGAAGAAATTGTTGGGACCCCCTCTGATTACAGTTCCAACCACACTACCTATAAATCATACTGAAAGTACCCTAGAAAAGGTGCCTATAAATTAAACTATTACCCTGCAGCAAAAGAAAGCATTCCTTCAGTGCTTATCTCCTTTTGCTGAAACTTTCTCAGATCTTCCTGGGAGAACTCGGTTAGCCACCAATACCATTCAGACAAAGGAGGGAACTGGTAGTGAAACAGAAACCCTATTGTATTCCAGCAGCCAGAGGGAGGCAGACTGGGCATAGATTTCACAAATGTTAAGATTGGGGGTAATTGAGCCTTCAACTAGTGAATGGTCCAGACAGGAACATTTGGTTTTGTATTGATTTTCGAGCCATAAATAACAATTCAAAATTTGACAACTACCTCTTGCCGCAAATAGATGAGTTAATTGAGCAGCTCGGGGACTCTTGCTATATCTCAACTATGGATCGACCAGAGGATGAAGAGAAAACAGGTTTCTGTACACCTTATGGATCACTTTACTGTCTTACATTTTGGCCTACATTGGGGCCCATCTACTTTCCAATGTTTATTGAACCACTTTTTAAAGTCCCATCAGCAATACGGCTCTGCCTACCTCAATGATATTGTCATATTCACTGTTAACTGGGTGAGTCATCTTAAACATCTAATAGTTGTACTTGCTGGATTACAGTCTGCTGGACTTCATGTGAATACAAAAAATATAGTTCTCCAGTATTGGGGTATCTTTCATAGATTCACATGCATGAATCATTCCCCGTCGTCGAAGTGGGAGTCCCACGGTACATAGAAAGCAATAAATAGAGATTTTTTTTTATTTTTTTTTATTTTTTTTTTATTGAAGTCAATAGGAAAAACATATTCAATTGTACAACTATCAGCCTCATTGGAAAAAGCCCAAACTTCAGCCAATCAGGCGAGACCACCCCTTTAGAATCCTCAGCACAGAGGCTCAGTCTCTCAGATTTTCTACCGCACGTCGTGTGTAAGGGAGTCTCCCTGAGCTCTGCTCAGTTTTCTGTCTCTTCAAGAGATAATCTTCGATTTTTTCACTTTTGTTCTTACTGTAGTATTATTCCATCATGTCTACAGCAAGAAAAGGTTTATTTAGACCTTGTGGGACCTGTGGGAAGTTAAGACTTCACTGTGAGGACCCTCACAAGGAATGTATCTACTGTCTCCATCCAAAGCATAAGGTCAAGGACTGTAAGATCTGCAGGACCTTTCCCAACAAGACTCTGAGAGACAGAGAAGCCAGGCTCCTACTTTGGCTTCAGAAAAGAAAGGCCAGAGAAGCTCTTTCTGAGGAGGACGACAGCGACACATCCATGACCTCAAACAAAAGGAAGAGGTCTGTGGAGAGCTTCTCCCCCAAGAGCAGTAAGTCAGCTAAGAAGCTGCATGCTTTTAAGGACAGGCCGGAGGAACAAGCTTCAACATCCAAGGAAATGTGTGGTAAGGTTCGCTCAGAGCCATCCACACCTGCTTCCTCATCAAAGAAGCTCAAAAGACCTTCTAGTTCCCTACCACCGTTGGCGTCCAGAAGATCCACACCGTCAACGACACCGTCGACGAGCGCATCGTCGACGGCAGGCCTTCCTTCATCAACGACAACAGTGACGGCCACGTTTACGGCTCCATCATCGCCAATGATAGTTACCTCATCTCCACTGTCGTCTACGACGATAACGTCGGTGAGCTTGAAATATGGTCCATCATCGGCTCACACCTTGAAGATTACAAAGAAGCCGTCGACGGGTAAGAAGATGAAATCTTTACCGTTGACGCACTCATCGACGAGTAAATTCAGAAGATCTTCGTTGATCTCACCGACGAAAATAGCGACGGCGACACACCCGTCGACGACAACCCCGTCGGCGGCAGCCCCGTCGATGAAAACCTTGTCGACATTGGCACCGTCGATGGCAACTTCGTCGACACTCACGGCACCGATAACGGCTCCACTGACGACGGCTCTGTCGACGCCTACACCGTCGACGCCTACACCGTCGACGCCTGCACCGTCGACGAGAACACCATCGACGAGCGCTCCGTCGACGACGGCTCAATATCCTGATCCGATACCCAAACATTTTGGAGCATCTCCTTATCTGCCACAGAGAATTTTGCCAATAAAGAGCAAGTCTTCTCTCTTACTTCCATCGCATACATCACCCAGTAAGGTCACACCAGTACCTCTGCAACATTCCTTTGCTGACGAGGAGGATGACGATGATGTTTTTTCTGATGATGGTTTCTTTCCGGTGGCACGTAGTCCATCTGAACTACGCATTAAGTGTCAGGAGGAAGATGAAGAAGAAGATGTCCAACCTTATTCGGACCAGCAGGATCAGAGTCACCTGCAACTTCAAGAGCAACAGGAGCAGACAGTTCAGATGCCTGTCTCGTTGATAGCCAATCTTCAACAGATGATGCAGGATTATTATTCAAGATTTCCTCCTCCTGGCTCGTCTACCCCGGTGCAACCTCCGCAGACACCAGTGTCCACCCCTGCTAGACCATCTGAATTTCCTGATCCTGCCACAGCCCCTTCATCTGGACAAGATATTGCTCCACCTTCATCTGAGGACGAGCAGGAAGAAGGTGAAATTCAGGACACTGACTCACTCATTCCAGAATGGGATGAATATCAAATTCAAACACCATCTCCATCTACGCCACCGCCAGTGGACTCTCCACCGCAGGATATTGGTGGCTTCCCTAGTGTGATGGAAAGAGCTGCGAAAAGATTCCAAATGCCAATAACATCAAAGCAGTCAGACTGTTTTCTTTTTGACTTCAAAGAAGATACTAGGAAGTCTGTAAGGCCATACCCATTGTTGACTTCATTTGGGAGGAGGGCCTTAAGGTCATGCAGACTCCATCCTCCATTCCCGCAGTCTTACCGAGACTTGAAAAGAAATATAAAGCACCAGACAATTCTCCAGCATGTCTGGTTAGTCACCCTAAACCAGACTCAGTCATATCGCAGGCAGCTCAGAGAAGGTCCAGGAATCCATTGGCATCTCTGACTGCCCCCCCAGACAAGGAAGGACGTCGATTGGATTTGATTGGGAAAAAGTTCTCTACGATGGCGGCCACTACAGTTAGAGCAGCAAATTCCCTAGCAATCCTAGGAAGGTACGACCGCCAAATGTGGTCTGATATGTTGCAGTTTATAGACATGTTGCCTGAGGATAGTAGAGTAGAAGCGCGCAAGATTCTACAAGAGGGTGAAAAGATTTCGGCTGAAATCATAGACTGCGCCATAGACGTCTCATCAACAGGTTTTCGCCAGTTGGCCGGAGCGGCCGTACTCAGGCGCCAGGGGTGGCTGAAAGCTACTTCTTTTAGGCCGGAAGTACAATTAAAGATCCTGGACATGCTGTATGATGGCGAGCTCTTGTTTGGCAAGCATGTGGATGATGCGTTACAATCCATTAAAGCAGACACTGAGACAGCCAGATCTCTAGCAACGCTACAATACAAGAGACAGCCCTTTCGGGGAGCGAGAGGGAGAGGAACCTTTTCGTATAGAGGAGGCGCTCAACAATATCGCCAATACTATTCTTACCAGGGACAGTTTCGTTCCACCTTTGGCCAGCAACAACCACATTCCTTTCGACAACAGTCATCCACGCATTTCAGGCAACAAGCGAGAGGAAAGTCGGCTTACAAGACCAAGGAGACGACAAGAAAGCACTGACCTTCATCGGATGCCTGCACCCAGCCCCTATATCAACACTGTAATAGGGGGCAGAATTTCCAAGTTCCTACACCAGTGGGCCAAAATAACTTCAGACAAATGGGTACTCAATATTGTCAACCGAGGACATACACTAGAATTCAACCAACCTCCCCCTCATGTACCACCAAGAGGTCCCCCGCCAGCCCATCTCAACGAGCTTATGGAACAGATTGCTATCTTAATGAAGAAGGGAGCAATAGAGATCGTACCAAGGAGCCAGAGGGGAATAGGTTTTTACTCCTGCTTCTTCCTTATTCGGAAAAAGGCAGGGGACTGGAGACCTATTTTAGATCTTCGTTCTCTCAACAAATACCTCAAGAAGCAGTCTTTTCGCATGATCTCCCTTCAGGACGTCCTGCGCCTACTCAACCGAGGGGACTTTATGACATCTTTAGATCTCCAGGACACATATTTCCACATTCCCATTCACCCCATTCATCGGAAATTCTTACGATTCAGGGTTGCAGGCACTCACTACCAGTTCAGAGTGTTGCCCTTTGGCCTCAGGTCGGCCCCAAGAGTATTCACCAAAGTTTTGGCACCGGTGGCAGCCCACCTCAGGCAACTAGGGATACAAGTGTTCCCGTATTTAGACGACTGGCTAATAAAGGCACGATGTAGGAGGCTGGACTGGCTTGTAGTGAGTACCAAGGGGTACTTGCACCTTGCACCAGGCCCAGTTATCCCTTATTAGTGTATAGGGTGTCTAGCAGCTTAGGCTGATAGATAATGGTAGCTTAGCAAAGCAGCTCAGGCTGAACTAGGAGACGTGTGAAGCTACTACAGTACCACCTAGTGTCATATGCACAATATCATAAGAAAACACAATACACAGTTATACTAAAAATAAAGGTACTTTATTTTTATGACAATATGCCAAAGTATCTTAGAGTGTACCCTCAGTGAGAGGATAGGAAATATACACAAGATATATATACACAATAGCAAAAATATGCAGTATAGTCTTAGAAAACAGTGCAAACAATGTATAGTTACAATAGGATGCAATGGGGAAACATAGGGATAGGGGCCACACAAACCATATACTCCAGAAGTGGAATGCGAACCACGAATGGACCCCAAACCTATGTGACCTTGTAGAGGGTCGCTGGGACTATTAGAAAATAGTGAGAGTTAGAAAAATAACCCTCCCCAAGACCCTGAAAAGTGAGTGCAAAGTGCACTAAAGTTCCCCTAAGGACAAAATAGTTGTGTTAGAGGGAAAATGCAAGGAAAACACAAATCAGCAATGCAACAACGATGGATTCCTGACTGAGGGTACCTGTGGAACAAGGGGACCAAGTCCAAAAGTCACAAGCAGCTCGGAGATGGGCAGATGCCCAAGAAATGCCAGCGGTTGGTGCAAAGAAGCTCTTACTAGGCTGAAGAACTGTGAATACTGCAGGAACGACAAGGGCTAGAGACTTCCCCTTTGGAGGATGGATCCCCCACGCCTTGGAGAGTCGTGCAGAAGTGTTTTCCCGCCGGATGGACGCCAACAAGCCTTGCTACACGCAAATCGTGCGTTTGGCGTTTTTGGACGCTGCTGGGGCCCAGGAGGGACCAGAAGGTCGCAAATTGGACCTGCAGAGAGAGGGGACGTCGAGCAAGACAAAGAGCCCTCACTGAAGCAGGTAGCACCCGGAGAAGTGCCAGAAACAGGCACTACGAGGATGCGTGAAACGGTGCTCGCCGAAGTTGCACAAAGGAGTCCCACGTCGCCGGAGACCAACTTAGAAAGTCGTGCAATGCAGGTTAGAGTGCCGTGGACCCAGGCTTGGCTGTGCACGAAGGATTTCCGCCGGAAGTGCACAGGGGCCGGAGAAGCTTGCAAAGTCGCGGTTCCCAGCAATGCAGCCCAGCGAGGTGAGGCAAGGACTTACCTCCACCAAACTTGGGCTGAAGAGTCACTGGACTGTGGGGGTCACTTGGACGGTGTCGCTGGATTCGAGGGACCTCGCTCGTCGTGCTGAGAGGAGACCCAAGGGACCGGTAATGCAGCTTTTTGGTGCCTGCGGTTGCAGGGGGAAGATTCCGTCGACCCACGGGAGATTTCTTCGGAGCTTCTGGTGCAGAGAGGAGGCAGACTACCCCCACAGCATGCACAAGCAGGAAAACAGTCGAGAAGGCGGCAGGATCAGCGTTACAGAGTTGCAGTAGTCGTCTTTGCTACTATGTTGCAGGTTTGCAGGCTTCCAGCGCGGTCAGCGGTCGATTCCTTATCAGAAGGTGAAGAGGGAGATGCAGAGGAACTCGGCTGAGCTCATGCATTCGTTATCTAAAGTTTCCCCAGAGACAGAGACCCTAAATAGCCAGAAAAGAGGGTTTGGCTACCTAGAAGAGAGGAAAGGCTACTAACACCTGAAGGAGCCTATCAGCAGGAGTCTCTGACGTCACCTGGTGGCACTGGCCACTCAGAGCAGTCCAGTGTGCCAGCAGCACCTCTGTTTCCAAGATGGCAGAGGTCTGGAGCACACTGGAGGAGCTCTGGACACCTCCCAGGGGAGGTGCAGGTCAGGGGAGTGGTCACTCCCCTTTCCTTTGTCCAGTTTCGCGTCAGAGCAGGGGCTAAGGGGTCCCTGAACCGGTGTAGACTGGCTTATGCAGAAATGGGCACCAAATGTGCCCATGAAAGCATTTCCAGAGGCTGGGGGAGGCTACTCCTCCCCTGCCTTCACACCATTTTCCAAAGGGAGAGGGTGTCACACCCTCTCTCAGAGGAAGTTCTTTGTTCTGCCATCCTGGGCCAGGCCTGGCTGGACCCCAGGAGGGCAGCTGCCTGTCTGAGGGGTTGGCAGCAGCAGCAGCTGCAGTGAAACCCCAGGAAGGGCAGTCTGGCAGTACCAGGGTCTGTGCTACAGACCACTGGGATCATGGAATTGTACCAACAATGCCAGGATGGCATAGAGGGGGCAATTCCATGATCATAGACATGTTACATGGCCATATTCGGAGTTACCATGGTGAAGCTACATATAGGTAGTGACCTATATGTAGTGCACGCGTGTAATGGTGTCCCCGCACTCACAAAGTTCAGTAAATTGGCTCTGAACAATGTGGGGGCACCTTGGCTAGTGCCAGGGTGCCCTCACACTAAGTAACTTTGCACCTAACCTTTACCAGGTAAAGGTTAGACATATAAGTGACTTATAAGTTACTTAAGTGCAGTGTAAAATGGCTGTGAAATAACGTGGACGTTATTTCACTCAGGCTGCAGTGGCAGGCCTGTGTAAGAATTGTCAGAGCTCCCTATGGGTGGCAAAAGAAATGCTGCAGCCCATAGGGATCTCCTGGAACCCCAATACCCTGGGTACCTCAGTACCATATACTAGGGAATTATAAGGGTGTTCCAGTAAGCCAATGTAAATTGGTAAAAATGGTCACTAGCCTGTCAGTGACAATTTGAAAGTAATGAGAGAGCATAACCACTGAGGTTCTGGTTAGCAGAGCCTCAGTGAGACAGTTAGGCACCACACAGGGAACATACACATGCACACCTATGAGCACTGGGGCCCTGTGTGACAGGGTCCCAGTGACACATACATATAGGCCACAAACCTATGAGCACTGGGGTCCTGACCAGCAGGATCCCAGTGACACATAACAACCATACTGAAAACATGGTGTTTTCACTATGAGCACTGAGGCCTGGCTATCAGGATCCCAGTGAGACAGTGAAAACAGTGACAAACACCCTGACATACACTCACAAACAGGCCAAAAGTGGGGGTAACAAGGCTAGAAAGAGGCTACCTTCTCACACAACCCCCCCCAAACGAAGGACAATAAGGCTAACCTTGGCCAGTTGAGACTTTATTGTCTAAGTGGTGATAAGTAGAGAGTAGCTCTGCAATAGACTGGTTACTCCCTTTATCATCCACTATATGGTTACTTCCCTGTGAGGATGTAAACCACCCTGTTTGAAGTTTTTTAGCTAAGCAATAATGTGAAGATGTATTTTCAGAGTTTCTATCAGTAAGTTTTAGGTTAGAGCAGTGGGAATTGTCCACTGAACCTATTTGTAGTGATGGAAATGCCAGACAGGGATGCTGTCTCAGAAAAGCCATAGCTGGGCAAAAACTTTGTCCATCTGGCTGGAAGAGAGAACAGGGATGCTGTTTCTCTTGAGTTGGAGCAGGGCAGGGATGCTGTCCTATGAGCTCCACACTAGGGCAGGGATGCTGTCCTAAGTGTTGTGAGGTAGTGCAGGGTTTCTGCACTAAAGTTTCTCTGGGAGGGTTGGAGGGATGCTCCATGTTAACTAAAATGGTGCTGTTTTTCTCACCAATGTTAGTTATCCCACAGAGAGGTACTTCCACCTCAGGGAGTCCAGCTTTGCCAGCTGATGATTCCCTTGGAACAGGTGCCACCCCAGGAGAGGTTTCTCCCACCACAGGAATAGTATCCTGAATGGTAGGGTGGTTAGGGGATACTGTGATACCCTTTTTACCTGTTGATGGAGAGGGATCCTGAGTTTTCAGGCCTTCTCTCCTTTGCTTTTTCATTTCACTTGAAATGAGAGGGAACAATTCCTCAGGGATGCCCAGCATGGCTGCATGGGCATAAAACTCTACATCAGCCCAACCTGAGGCCTCTAGGTCATTACCTAAGAGACAGTCTACAGGTAAGCTAGGTGATACCACCACCTGCTTAGGGCCAGTAACTCCACCCCAACTAAACTGAATTATAGCTAAGGGAAGAAACTTAGTGGAGTTATGGACATCAATAATCTTATACTGTTGTCCAATGATGTGTTGTTCAGGAGGCACTAGGTTTTCAGTCACCAAAGTGAAACTGGCACCTGTGTCCCTGTAGGCCAAGGCCTCAACACCATTTATTGAAACTGTCTGCCTGTACTTATCCATTGTAAGGGGACAAGCAGCCAGTGTGGCAAGGCCAATGCCACTAGGTGTGACAGAAACTGTCTTGGGACTGATTACATCAGTTTCCACTATGGACCCATAAGTGAACCCAACTACACCCTTTGCTTGACTGTTGCCAGCAGTCCCACCACTAGTACCACTACTGCTAGGGGCACTAGAGCTTGATGTATTAGTGGTGGTAGGCTCAGGGGGTTTACCTGGACAGGACTTATCCCCTGGCCTATGGCCTCTGTTTTTACACACAAAGCACCAAGGCTTTTTAATGTGTGCAGGTTGGGAAGAAGAGGAAGAATTTGTTTTATCCCCACCCTCTGAAGAGTGTTTAAGATTTGAAGTGGGATCTTTGGTTTTACCCTTATCCCCATGCTTATCTTGAGATTTTTCACCATCTTTCTTCTTATTGCCATCTTTGTCACCCCCTGTATGAACTTTTCTGTTCACCCTTGTTCTGACCCATTTGTCTGCCTTCTTTCCCAATTCTTGGGGAGAGGTCAGATCAGAGTCTACCAGGTACTGGTGCAACAAATCAGACACACAATTATTAAGTATATGCTCTCTCAGGATTGTGTTATACAGGCTTTCATAATCAGTAACTTTACTGCCATGTAACCACCCCTCCAAGGCCTTCACTGAATGGTCAATGAAATCAACCCAGTCTTGTGAAGACTCCTTTTTGGTCTCTCTGAACTTTATCCTGTACTGTTCAGTGGTTAAGCCATAACCATCCAGGAGTGCATTCTTAAGAACTGTAAAATTATTGGCATCACTTTCTTTCACAGTAAGGAGTCTATCCCTACCCTTTCCACTAAATGATAGCCATAGGATAGCAGCCCACTGCCTTTGAGGGACATCCTGTACAACACAGGCCCTCTCAAGTGCAGCAAACCACTTGTTAATGTCATCCCCCTCCTTATAAGGGGGAACTATCTTGTGCAGATTCCTTGAATCATGCTCTTTTGCAGGATGACTATGGGGAATACTGCTGCTGCCACCATGGGTATCTAAACCCAACTTCTGTCTTTCCTTCTCTAATTCTAAAGACTGTCTATCCAAATCCAGCTGTTGCTTCTTGAGCTTCAGTCTGGTTTGTTCCACTCTCAATCTATTGAGCTCCCTTTCTAACAATCTGTCATCAGGGTGGGTGGGAGGGACATTTCTAGATACAGAGGTATGATGGGAATGAACAGAAGGAGACCTGTCCCTTACAGAGGGCACCCTAACAGCTTGGCTACCAGTATAATGTGAGAGCACACCATCAGTATGGTGTGATTCAACTTCTGTACCAACTATGCTAGACTGTCTAGTAATGGGCAGGCTGAGAAGTTTCTTTCCTGAACCTTTTCCTGGGGGAGTCCCTGGAACAGATTGAGAACCATTAGCTACTTTTTCACCAGATTGGGCACTTATGGCCTTATCCTGTACTCTAAGCATGTTAATTAACAGTTCTAAGGAAGGATTCTTCCCTACACTCAAACCTCTCTCTATGCAGAGACTCCTTGCTCCTTTCCAGCTAAGGTGATCATATGCAAGTTTGGACAGTTCAACATTTTTTCCTGTGCCAGACATTTTTTAGAGAGAGTTAAAGTGATAGAAAAAGAGAAAAAAGTTTTCAGAACTTTTTGGAAAGACAGAAAAAAAACTTTTTAAACTTTTAAGAACTTTTTGAAAGTTTAGAAGTACTTTTCAGCACTTAGAAAAGAGTGAAAAGAGGAAATGCAAAACTTTTTGGCTATGTGTATATACACTGACCTTGTTTTGTATATTTTTCTCTTATGAAAAGTACAATGACAAGAGTGGTAAGTAGTCTCAAGCACTTATCCCACCACTGCACAACCAATGTAGGAGGCTGGACTGGCTTGTAGTGAGTACCAAGGGGTACTTGCACCTTGCACCAGGCCCAGTTATCCCTTATTAGTGTATAGGGTGTCTAGCAGCTTAGGCTGATAGATAATGGTAGCTTAGCAAAGCAGCTCAGGCTGAACTAGGAGACGTGTGAAGCTACTACAGTACCACCTAGTGTCATATGCACAATATCATAAGAAAACACAATACACAGTTATACTAAAAATAAAGGTACTTTATTTTTATGACAATATGCCAAAGTATCTTAGAGTGTACCCTCAGTGAGAGGATAGGAAATATACACAAGATATATATACACAATAGCAAAAATATGCAGTATAGTCTTAGAAAACAGTGCAAACAATGTATAGTTACAATAGGATGCAATGGGGAAACATAGGGATAGGGGCCACACAAACCATATACTCCAGAAGTGGAATGCGAACCACGAATGGACCCCAAACCTATGTGACCTTGTAGAGGGTCGCTGGGACTATTAGAAAATAGTGAGAGTTAGAAAAATAACCCTCCCCAAGACCCTGAAAAGTGAGTGCAAAGTGCACTAAAGTTCCCCTAAGGACAAAATAGTCGTGTTAGAGGGAAAATGCAAGGAAAACACAAATCAGCAATGCAACAACGATGGATTCCTGACTGAGGGTACCTGTGGAACAAGGGGACCAAGTCCAAAAGTCACAAGCAGCTCGGAGATGGGCAGATGCCCAAGAAATGCCAGCGGTTGGTGCAAAGAAGCTCTTACTAGGCTGAAGAACTGTGAATACTGCAGGAACGACAAGGGCTAGAGACTTCCCCTTTGGAGGATGAATCCCCCACGCCTTGGAGAGTCGTGCAGAAGTGTTTTCCCGCCGGATGGACGCCAACAAGCCTTGCTACACGCAAATCGTGCGTTTGGCGTTTTTGGACGCTGCTGGGGCCCAGGAGGGACCAGAAGGTCGCAAATTGGACCTGCAGAGAGAGGGGACGTCGAGCAAGACAAAGAGCCCTCACTGAAGCAGGTAGCACCCGGAGAAGTGCCAGAAACAGGCACTACGAGGATGCGTGAAACGGTGCTCGCCGAAGTTGCACAAAGGAGTCCCACGTCGCCGGAGACCAACTTAGAAAGTCGTGCAATGCAGGTTAGAGTGCCGTGGACCCAGGCTTGGCTGTGCACGAAGGATTTCCGCCGGAAGTGCACAGGGGCCGGAGAAGCTTGCAAAGTCGCGGTTCCCAGCAATGCAGCCCAACGAGGTGAGGCAAGGACTTACCTCCACCAAACTTGGGCGGAAGAGTCACTGGACTGTGGGGGTCACTTGGACGGTGTCGCTGGATTCGAGGGACCTCGCTCGTCGTGCTGAGAGGAGACCCAAGGGACCGGTAATGCAGCTTTTTGGTGCCTGCGGTTGCAGGGGGAAGATTCCGTCGACCCACGGGAGATTTCTTCGGAGCTTCTGGTGCAGAGAGGAGGCAGACTACCCCCACAGCATGCACAAGCAGGAAAACAGTCGAGAAGGCGGCAGGATCAGCGTTACAGAGTTGCAGTAGTCGTCTTTGCTACTATGTTGCAGGTTTGCAGGCTTCCAGCGCGGTCAGCGGTCGATTCCTTATCAGAAGGTGAAGAGGGAGATGCAGAGGAACTCGGCTGAGCTCATGCATTCGTTATCTAAAGTTTCCCCAGAGACAGAGACCCTAAATAGCCAGAAAAGAGGGTTTGGCTACCTAGAAGAGAGGAAAGGCTACTAACACCTGAAGGAGCCTATCAGCAGGAGTCTCTGACGTCACCTGGTGGCACTGGCCACTCAGAGCAGTCCAGTGTGCCAGCAGCACCTCTGTTTCCAAGATGGCAGAGGTCTGGAGCACACTGGAGGAGCTCTGGACACCTCCCAGGGGAGGTGCAGGTCAGGGGAGTGGTCACTCCCCTTTCCTTTGTCCAGTTTCGCGCCAGAGCAGGGGCTAAGGGGTCCCTGAACCGGTGTAGACTGGCTTATGCAGAATTGGGCACATCTGTGCCCAACAAAGCATTTCCAGAGGCTGGGGGAGGCTACTCCTCCCCTGCCTTCACACCATTTTCCAAAGGGAGAGGGTGTCACACCCTCTCTCAGAGGAAGTTCTTTGTTCTGCCATCCTGGGCCAGGCCTGGCTGGACCCCAGGAGGGCAGCTGCCTGTCTGAGGGGTTGGCAGCAGCAGCAGCTGCAGTGAAACCCCAGGAAGGGCAGTCTGGCAGTACCAGGGTCTGTGCTACAGACCACTGGGATCATGGAATTGTACCAACAATGCCAGGATGGCATAGAGGGGGCAATTCCATGATCATAGACATGTTACCTGGCCATATTCGGAGTTACCATGGTGAAGCTACATATAGGTAGTGACCTATATGTAGTGCACGCGTGTAATGGTGTCCCCGCACTCACAAAGTTCAGTGAATTGGCTCTGAACAATGTGGGGGCACCTTGGCTAGTGCCAGGGTGCCCTCACACTAAGTAACTTTGCACCTAACCTTTACCAGGTAAAGGTTAGACATATAAGTGACTTATAAGTTACTTAAGTGCAGTGTAAAATGGCTGTGAAATAACGTGGACGTTATTTCACTCAGGCTGCAGTGGCAGGCCTGTGTAAGAATTGTCAGAGCTCCCTATGGGTGGCAAAAGAAATGCTGCAGCCCATAGGGATCTCCTGGAACCCCAATACCCTGGGTACCTCAGTACCATATACTAGGGAATTATAAGGATGTTCCAGTAAGCCAATGTAAATTGGTAAAAATGGTCACTAGCCTGTCAGTGACAATTTGAAAGTAATGAGAGAGCATAACCACTGAGGTTCTGGTTAGCAGAGCCTCAGTGAGACAGTTAGGCACCACACAGGGAACATACACATGCACACCTATGAGCACTGGGGCCCTGTGTGACAGGGTCCCAGTGACACATACATATAGGCCACAAACCTATGAGCACTGGGGTCCTGACCAGCAGGATCCCAGTGACACATAACAACCATACTGAAAACATGGTGTTTTCACTATGAGCACTGAGGCCTGCCTATCAGGATCCCAGTGAGACAGTGAAAACAGTGACAAACACCCTGACATACACTCACAAACAGGCCAAAAGTGGGGGTAAAAAGGCTAGAAAGAGGCTACCTTCTCACACACGAACAACATCAAAGGCTGCCAGGGACACGGAGATATGTCTATCTCTTTTCGGGACTCTAGGCTTGACAGTCAATTACCCCAAGTCTCATCTAGATCCTACCCAGAACATCACCTTTCTAGGGGCCATCTTGGACACAGTCCAGGCAAAAGCCTTTGCTTCACACGACAGACGAAAGAAACTTCGAGATTTAGCAGCACGTCTCAGCAAAAGAAGGTCCGCTTCTGTGCGGACTTACAAGTCTTTTCTGGGGATGCTTTCGTCTTGCATTCCATTGATAGAAAACTGTCGTCTGCACATGAGAACACTTCAACAGCAGTTAGACAATCAATGGAAACAAATAGAAGGTTCTTTCGACGATGTAATTCGGATAACCCCATCAGCAAAACAAGCTCTCAAATGGTGGAAGGATACGCCCCTCATCTCAGAAGGTCTTTCATTTCTGAAGGACAAGCCAGTGCACATCATAACAACAGATGCATCCCTAGAGGGATGGGGAGCTCATTTGCAGGATCTTTCAGTGAGAGGGAAATGGTCCCCTCAAGAGTCAACTCTCCACATAAACGTATTGGAGTTAAGAGCGGTTTCCTTGGCACTCAAATCCTTCCTCACAAACATCAAGGGTTCTTCAGTCTTGATAAGAACAGACAATACCACAGTCATGCATTACCTCAACAAAAAAGGGGCACAAGATCGCAAGCATTATCGCTAGAGACGCAGAAGCTGTGGCATTGGGTAATTCAGCATCGGATATCCATCAGAGCGGAACATCTCCTGGGAATCACCAACACCTGGGCAGATGCCTTAAGCAGGACTCAAACCAGCTGCCACGAGTGGGAACTCAATCAGTCAGTTCTCGACCGTCTCTTTCGTCGTTGGGGCAAACCCAGTCTGGATCTGTTCGCGACCAGAGACAACAAGAAATGCCAACACTTTGCAAGCTGGCGACCGCAGAAGGGATCAAAGGGGAATGCGTTTTTGATCAGATGGTCAGGGATTTATGCATACGCTTTTCCCCCGCTTCCACTCATCCCGAGACTTCTGCAGAAGATGAAGAGGGAACCATGCAGACTTCTATTAATTGCTCCCAGATGGCCATGCCAGTTCTGGTTCACAGAACATCTTTTACTCTCGGAGCAGCCTCACGTTCGACTGAAGACACTTCTGGATTTGTTAACAACGAATCACGGTCAGGTACGTCATCCCAACCCGACGTCTCTTCGTTTATCAGCCTGGCTCCTGAATTCTATGAATTTGACGGCCTAAATATCCCTCCAGATTGCAGGGAGGTACTTGCCTGTGGCAGGGCTCAGTCTACAAACAGGACATATAAGTTCAAGTGGAAGAGGTTTTGCTTATGGTGCTCAACTTCCAACGTTCATCCTCTTAGGTCCTCTCCTGAGCAGATTCTGCCATATCTATTGCATTTAGCTAAATCGGGCCTTTCGCATTTGTCTATTAGAGTACACCTGGCTGCCATATCCCGTTTCCGACGGACGTCTCAGTCACCTTCTTTATGGTCATCCAGAATAATAAAACAATTTCTTAAGGGTTTGTTTAGGATGTTTCCGCCGATTCATCGTCCTTCACCTCAGTGGCATTTGAATATTGTGCTCTCCCAGTTAATGAAACATCCGTTTGAGCCCATTCATAAGGTGGACCTCAAATTCATTTCTTTTAAAACAGCCCTCCTTCTGGCCTTGACGTCAGCGAAGAGGGTTAGCGATATCCAAGCCTTCACAATCTCTCCACCTTTCCTCCAATTTAAGCCAGAGGTGGTCATTTTAAGAACTAATCCAAAATTTATACCTAAGGTTCCATCGTCTTTTCATCTAAATGAGCCGGTGGTTCTGAGAATTTTTTTTCCAAATCCACAAACTGCAGCGGAGCGCGCATTACATTCTCTGGACATTAAACGATGTTTAAAATTTTATATACAAAGGACTAGCAACTTCCGTAAATCTGAGCAACTGTTTGTCAGTTATGGATGGATCAATAAGGGCAAAGCCGTTACTAAGCAGACCATAGCGCGCTGGATCTCTTCTGCCATACAGCTATGCCACCAGTTGGCAGGGAAACCGTTATCATCCAGTGTCAGAGCGCACTCCACTAGAGCGGTATCCACTTCGGCAGCTCTATTCGCAGGAGTCCCTCTGAGCCAGATCTGCAGAGCAGCAACATGGACACGTGCTCACACCTTTACCCAGCACTACTGCCTGGAAGCTACGGACAGAATGGATGCCGCGGTAGGACAAGCAGTGTTACGTAATTTATTTGCATAAGTGTAGGAAAGTACCATCTTGCCTGGCATGTTACCCCCATTTTTCACTGTATATATGTTGTTTTAGTTGTATGTGTCACTGGGACCCTGCCAGCCAGGGCCCCAGTGCTCATAAGTGTGCCTGAATGTGTTACCTGTGTTATGACTAACTGTCTCATTGAGGCTCTGCTAACCAGAACCTCAGTGGTTATGCTCTCTCATTTCTTTCAAATTGTCACTAACAGGCTAGTGACCAATTTTACCAATTTACATTGGCTTACTGGAACACCCTTATAATTCCCTAGTATATGGTACTGAAGTACCCAGGGTATTGGGGTTCCAGGAGATCCCTATGGGCTGCAGCATTTCTTTTGCCACCCATAGGGAGCTCTGACAATTCTTACACAGGCCTGCCACTGCAGCCTGAGTGAAATAACGTCCACGTTATTCCACAGCCATTTTACACTGCACTTAAGTAACTTATAAGTCACCTATATGTTTAACCTTTACCTGGTAAAGGTTGGGTGCTAAGTTACTTAGTGTGTGGGCACCCAGGCACTAGCCAAGGTGCCCCCACATTGTTCAGGGCCAATTCCCCGGTCTTTGTGAGTGCGGGGACACCATTACACGCGTGCACTACATATAGGTCACTACCTATGTGTAGCTTCACAATGGTAACTCCGAATATGGCCATGTAACATGTCTAAGATCATGGAATTGCCCCCTCTATGCCATCCTGGCATTGTTGGTGCAATCCCATGATCCCACAGGTCTCTAGCACAGACCCTGGCACTGCCAAACTGCCTTTCCCGGGGTTTCACTGCAGCTGCTGCTGCTGCCAACCCCTCAGACAGGTTTCTGCCCTCCTGGGGTCCAGCCAGGCCTGGCCCAGGAAGGCAGAACAAAGGACTTCCTCAGAGAGAGGGTGTTACACCCTCTCTCTTTGGAAAATGGTGTCAGGGCTGGGGAGGAGTAGCCTCCCCCAGCCTCTGGAAATGCTTTCATGGGCACACATGGTGCCCATTTCTGCATAAGCCAGTCTACACCGGTTCAGGGACCCCTCAGCCCTGCTCTGGCGCGAAACTGGACAAAGGAAAGGGGAGTGACCACTCCCCTGACCTGCATCTCCCCTGGGAGGTGCCCAGAGCTCCTCCAGTGTGCTCCAGACCTCTGCCATCTTGGAAACAGAGGTGCTGCTGGCACACTGGACTGCTCTGAGTGGCCAGTGCCAGCAGGTGACGTCAGAGACTCCTTCTGATAGGCTCCTTCAGGTGTTGCTAGCCTATCTTCTCTCCTAAGTAGCCAAACCCTCTTTTCTGGCTATTTAGGGTCTCTGCTTTGGGGAATTCCTTAGATAACGAATGCAAGAGCTCATCCGAGTTCCTCTGCATCTCTCTCTTCACCTTCTGCCAAGGAATCGACTGCTGACCGCGCTGGAAGCCTGCAAAACTGCAACAAAGTAGCAAAGACGACTACTGCAACTCTGTAACGCTGATCCTGCCACCTTCTCGACTGTTTTCCTGGTGGTGCATGCTGTGGGGGTAGTCTGCCTCCTCTCTGCACTAGAAGCTCAGAAGAAATCTCCCGTGGGTCGACGGAATCGTCCCCCTGCAACCGCAGGCACCAAAGAACTGCATCACCGGTACCCTGGGTCTCCTCTCAGCACGACGAGCGAGGTCCCTTGAATCCAGCAACTCTGTCCAAGTGACTCCCACGTCCAGTGACTCTTCAGTTCAAGTTTGGTGGAGGTAAGTCCTTGCCTCCCCACGCCAGACTGCATTGCTGGGAACCAAGACTTTTGCAGCTACTCCGGCCTCTGTGCACTTCCGGCGGAAATCCTTTGTGCACAGTACAGCCTGGGTCCACGGCACTCTAACCTGCATTGCACGACCTCCTAAGTTGTCCCCCGGCGGCGTGGGACTCCTTTGTGCAACTTCGGGTGAGCACTTCTGCAGGTGCTGCCTGCTTCTGAGAGGGCTCCTGGTCTTGCTCGATGCCCCCTCTGTCCCCTGACGCAATTGGCGACATCCTGGTCCCTCCTGGGCCACAGCAGCATCCAAAAACCCTAACCGCACGACTTGCAGCTAGCAAGGCTTGTTTGTGGTCTTTCTTCAGGAAAACACTTCTGCACGACTCTCCACGGCGTGAGGGATCCGTCCTCCAAAGGGGAAGTTCCTAGCCCTTGTCGTTCCTGCAGAATCTTCAGCTTCTACTGTCCAGTAGCAGCTTCTTTGCACCCACAGCTGGCCATCTCCGACTTGCTTGTGACTTTTGGACTTGGTCCCCTTGTTCCACAGGTACCCTCGTTTGGAAATCCATTGTTGTTGCATTGCTGATTTGTGTCTTTCCTGCAGAATTCCCCTATCAAGACTTCTATGTCCTTTGGGGAACTTTAGTGCACTTTGCACTCACTTTTCAGGGTCTTGGGGTGGGCTATTTTTCTAACCCTCACTGTTTTCTTACAGTCCCAGCGACCCTCTACAAGGTCACATAGGTTTGGGGTCCATTCGTGGTTCGCATTCCACTTTTGGAGTATATGGTTTGTGTTGCCCCTATCCCTATGTGTCCCCATTGCATCCTATTGTAACTATACATTGTTTGCACTGTTTTCTAATACTATACTGCATATTTTTGGTATTGTGTACATATATCTTGTGTATATTTGCTATCCTCATACTGAGGGTACTCACTGAGATACTTTTGGCATATTGTCATAAAAATAAAGTACCTTTATTTTTAGTATATCTGTGTATTGTGTTTTCTTATGTTCTCTTCCAGGGGATCCTCATCAAAGTCATAAACATTGAATATTCCCGCCCTTGTGCGGGGACCCCGGACCATATATAAAATATATACACATTATACATGTGTAACAAACAGTCATGCAGGCTATCATGTTAAAAACAGGCTAAAATGCTTTATTTCTATGAAGTTTTTTTTTTTTTTTTTTTTTTTTTTTTAAATACTACAATAGAGCCTAAATAAGTACCCAAGCTCCTAAAACTAGGCTTGGGGAAGTAAGTAGTAGCAAACTCTAGTGAAAAAATAGAGAAAACTGCATTGAAAAACAATGAAGCATTCTTAGCCAATAGGCTGCATGTAGGTTAACACAGGAGAACCATAAAAACTTTGGCACTGTGCCTTTAAGACCCTGAGCACCTCCAGTATCCCACCATGCCTCAGGGGTGAAGGAAAGGTGACAGTTGGTTCACAGTTAGGTCAGTTCTTTTTTCCGGCTTCTTCTGAGAGGATCCTGGAGCATTGAGCTCTCAGTTTTTCTGAGTTTTCCTCAGAAAAATTCTTTAAAAAAGCATTTTTTCACTTTTCACTCGACAAGTAACATCTTTGTCTGAGCTAGGAAGGTTTTTTCTGACAGAAAAATGCCTTCTCTTTTTGTCAAATGCCCTGCTTGTGGGAAGAAGAAGGCCCAGTCAGATCCCCACTCTCTGTGCATAGTGTGCCTGCCTCAGAGTCACTGCCCTGACACTTGTAAGTACTGTAAGAACATGTCTAGGAGGACTCTGAAAGACAGAGAGAAGATCCGACTTCATGGACTTCAAGAGAGGAAAAGAACATCGTCCTCCTCACTCCCCAGGCATCCAGAAGGCCATTCTCAGGAGAGAATGGCCCGGTCGACGTCGACAGGTAGGAAAATACCTGTTTGTTCACCGTCGACGTCGTCGCTACCACCGTCCCAGCGGCATAGATCGCCGTCGACGGCGACGCACCCGACGTCGAAGGGAACGGCGTCGAGGGAACATCAGAGCAGGGGCAGGTCTCCGTCGACGGCAGCCCGCCGATCGACGTCGAGCCATCGCCGGCATGCCCGGTCGCCGCCAAAGGCTGTGCGCCACCCGACGTCAGGACACACGGCGTCGAGATCTCCACGACGGCACGAGAAACATCCGCCGTCAACCTCCCATCGCTCCACGTCGAGGCACACGACGGCGAGCAGGTCGAGGTCCAAGGAACGTCGTTCAACGTCAAGGCACTCAACGTCAAGGCACTCAACGTCGAGGCAGGACCAACCGGCTGGGGGCCCTTCGACGTCGAAACAGCCATCGACGTCGACGCAGGTTTTACCTTTCCCGCAGGGAGCAGGACATCGCCCCACGCCAGACAAGGCGCCATCTCCAGTGGTTTCCATTCCGAGCGACTCTTCTCGGTCAAGAGCGGCATCATCTGGGCATGTCTCGCCCATCAATCTATCTCCGAGATGGCTGGAGAGCCTCAACAGACCAGCGGCCTCCCCAGATTCGCAGTATTCGCGAATGTATTCGCCTACTGCCTCCCTGCCAAGAACGCCATCACCGACAGCCAGGGCAGAACGGGCTCGTTCAGCTCCTCGCCAACCGACCACGAGGCCTAGACGCTCGGCTACAGCGTCTCGCAGCAGATCTCGCTCTCAACGGAGATCCAGGTCGCGGTCAAGGAGAAGATCACCCTCTTGGTCTTCATCAGGTTCTTCTGTCGGGCGTTACTCACCCACCCTTACAGATTCACCACCTGCTAGAGTCTCACCGGTGGATGATATTACCACATTCAACGAGGTGTTGCTAAGGGGAGCGCAGAAACTTAACATAGACGTTCCAGAACCATCTA
Organism: Pleurodeles waltl; assembly: GCF_031143425.1. Taxonomy (NCBI): domain Eukaryota; kingdom Metazoa; phylum Chordata; class Amphibia; order Caudata; family Salamandridae; genus Pleurodeles; species Pleurodeles waltl. The sequence continues at coordinate 956,925,979 of NC_090446.1, read as the reverse complement.
CCTCCTCATCGATCATCTTTGAGACTCTACAACAGAGATCAGCGTCGAAAAAGTTGCTGCCTCTAGTGCCTGGCTTGCTGCAGCCAACCATGGACACTTTTCTGGCCCCAGCCTCGCTTAAGTCTGCCCCGGCTAGGATCCTTAAAAAATACAAGGCTCCAGAACAGGACCCTTTATTCCTTAGAAAGGATCCGCCACCGGACTCGGTGATCATAGCTGCCGCCCGTAAGACCCACTCGGTGGCATCCTCATCCACGGTACCCCCAGATAAGGAGAGCAGGCATCTAGACTCTCTAGGGAGGAAGATATGCGGGACGGCGGCTTCAGCAATGGAGGTCTCCAGTGCGTCTGCGCTCCTGGGCAGGTACGATCGTTCTCTGTGGGATTCCCTCAGTATATTAGCAACTTTAAAATCATTTGGAATTTGAATAGTTTCTGTAGGACCAAAGGTATCAAGGGGACTATATTCCAAACATTTCCATCCGGAACTGGAGCAGCATAAATGTTCACAAGGGACATGTCTCTTCGCCTTTTGTGAGAAGAATAATGGGGCTTCATTTCCTTTTCAAACCGGTTCAGCCTCTTTTTTGGACAGAACTGAGAGAGGGAAAGCAAGATAACACAGATTTCTGCCCAGGCTCCTACCTGATGGAACACATTGGCTGAATCATAGTAATGTAGCGGCCCAGCATACTATGCTCCCTGGTGTGGTCATCGGGCTCATACAGGCGCTACAGTAGAGGTGCTCCTGAAAAGTCTGCTCCCTCTCCACTTTCAGTCATTGCCAGCAGCTCTTCAGTGTCTGGGAGCGACTCACAGTGAGGCCCTTCAGATTCCTGGGAGCTAGGGAACTCAGCCACAGGTTTATCGGGCTCCACCAGACTGTACAGATGGATCCCAAAGCAGCCAGTGGGGAAGCTGCTAAGAGAGTGCTGACACACATGCAGACACTGTCTAGGGCTGGGGGCCTCAAACCAGTGGCACCAGGAGCGGGAGCAGCATGCCAGTGTGGGTGGTGTCCTCACTTTGGGAGCAACATTGAGTTTATGGATAAGAAGGAAAGGAGAGACTCCCGGTCAGTGCCTGGAGCTACCATTATGGATTTACTTCTTGGAACACCCTCCCGCCCCACAGGTGAGAAAGAAAGATCGATCTCTGACAGAGCATCAACTCCACCTCTCTAGAGGCCCCTATCTCACAGGATGTTTTGCAGTCAGTGGCAGATTTGGAAAGCGCAGCACTCATTACATTTATGGCAGGAGCTACTATCAGCAAGGAGTTGAGTTATGCTCTGGACAGCAGCAGGGTGCTTCTGAGGTAAGCCATTTCCATTCTGATTTGGAAGGGCAGGAAGGGGACTGTGTCTATAAGAGGCCCCAATAGTGTGAAGCCTTACAAATGGAGTCTGAGGGTAATGTTGTGGTTGATAATCTGGCACAAGATTCAGGGGGAGAAGTTATGGATATTGTGGGCGGCAGAAACAAACCATGTCCTCTCCTTACCCCTGAAAGCATACTAGCACCGATAAGAGGCCCCATTTTAGCAAGAGGAGGAATGCTTTGTCTGATCTGGATGGCAGTGAGCATTTCTTTTCCTTATCAGATGATACTGATTGGTCTGAGGGGGACTCTGCGGCAGCTTCTGACTCTAGTGATCAGACCTTGAGGGGAAGGCCAGAATAAAAGACTATCGCCTCATACTTTGGGGAAAAAACAGCAAACTGATGGCTGTCAATGGCAAAGATTTAAAATGGGACTTCTCTTCCAGGGGATCCTCATCAATAGTCATAAACATTGAATATTCCCGCCCTTGTGCGGGGACCCCGGAGCATATATAAAATATATACACATTATACATGTGTAACAAACAGTCATGCAGGCTATCATGTTAAAAACAGGCTAAAATGCTTTATTTCTATGAAGTTTTTTTTTTTTTTTTTTTTTTTTTTTTTTAAATACTACAATAGAGCATAAATAAGTACCCAAGCTCCTAAAACTAGGCTTGGGGAAGTAAGCAGTAGCAAACTCTAGTGAAAAAATAGAGAAAACTGCATTGAAAAACAATGAAGCATTCTTAGCCAATAGGCTGCATGTAGGTTAACACAGGAGAACCATAAAAACTTTGGCACTGTGCCTTTAAGACCCTGAGCACCTCCAGTATCCCACCATGCCTCAGGGGTGAAGGAAAGGTGACAGTTGGTTCACAGTTAGGTCAGTTCTTTTTTCCGGCTTCTTCTGAGAGGATCCTGGAGCATTGAGCTCTCAGTTTTTCTGAGTTTTCCTCAGAAAAATTCTTTAAAAAAGCGTTTTTTCACTTTTCACTCGACAAGTAACATCTTTGTCTGAGCTAGGAAGGTTTTTTCTGACAGAAAAATGCCTTCTCTTTTTGTCAAATGCCCTGCTTGTGGGAAGAAGAAGGCCCAGTCAGATCCCCACTCTCTGTGCATAGTGTGCCTGCCTCAGAGTCAGTGCCCTGACACTTGTAAGTACTGTAAGAACATGTCTAGGAGGACTCTGAAAGACAGAGAGAAGATCCGACTTCATGGGCTTCAGGAGAGGAAAAGAACATCGTCCTCCTCACTCCCCAGGCATCCAGAAGGCCATTCTCAGGAGAGAATGGCCCGGTCGACGTCGACAGGTAGGAAAATACCTGTTTGTTCACCGTCGACGTCGTCGCTACCACCGTCCCACCGGCATAGATCGCCGTCGACGGCGACGCACCCGACGTCGAAGGGAACGGCGTCGAGGGAACATCAGAGTAGGGGCAGGTCTCCGTCGACGGCAGCCCGCCGATCGACGTCGAGCCACCGCCGGCATGCCCGGTCGCCGCCAAAGGCTGTGCGCCCCCCGACGTCAGGACACACGACGTCGAGATCTCCACGACGGCACGGGAAACATCCGCCGTCAACCTCCCATCGCTCCACGTCGAGGCACACGACGGCGAGCAGGTCGAGGTCCAAGGAACGCCGTTCGACGTCAAGGCACTCAACGTCGAGGCAATCAACGTCGAGGCAGGACCAACCGACTGGGCGTCCTTCGACGTCGAAACAGCCATCGACGTCGACGCAGGTTTTACCGGTCCAACAGGGAGCAGAACATCGCCCCTCGCCAGACAAGGCTCAGTCTCCAGTGGTCTCCATACCGAGCGACTCGTCTCGGTCAAGAGCATCTCCTGGGCATGTCTCGCCCATCAACCTATCTCCGAGATGGCTGGAGAGCCTCAACAGACCAGCGGCCTCCCCAGATTCGCAATATTCGCGAATGTATTCACCCACTGCCTCCCCGCCAAGAACGCCATCGCCGACAGCCGGGGCAGAACGGGCTCGTTCAGCTCCTCGACAGCCGACCGCGAGGCCTAGGCGCTCGGCTACAGCGTCCCGCAGCAGATCTCGCTCTCAACGGAGATCCAGGTCGCGCTCAAGAAGATCACCCTCTTGGTCTTCATCAGGTTCTTCTGTCGGGCGTTACTCACCTACTCTTACAGATTCACCACCTGCTAGAGTCTCACCAGTGGATGACATAACCACTTTCAACGAGGTGTTGCTAAGAGGAGCACAGAAACTCAATATAGAGGTTCCAGAACCATCTACCTCCTCATCAATCATCTTTGAGACACTACAACAGAGATCAGCGTCGAAAAAGTTGCTGCCTCTAGTGCCTGGTTTGTTGCAGCCGACCATGGACACTTTTCTGGCCCCAGCCTCGCTTAAGTCTGCCCCGGCTCGGATTCTTAAAAAGTACAAGGCTCCAGAGCAAGACCCTTTATTCCTTAGGAAGGATCCGCCACCAGACTCAGTGATCATAGCTGCCGCCCGAAAGACCCACTCGGTGGCATCTTCATCCACGGTACCCCCGGATAAAGAGAGCAGGCATTTAGACTCTCTGGGAAGAAAGATGTGCGGGACAGCGGCTTCAGCAATGAAGGTCTCTAGTGCGTCTGCGCTCCTGGGCAGGTACGATCGTTCTCTGTGGGATTCCCTCAGTAGATTTACAGAAAAACTGCCCAGAGAAGACAGGCAAGATTTCCAAGAGATTCTACAGGAAGGATGCCTGGTATCTAACCAAGTTATCAGCGCGGCAGCGGATGGGGCGGATTTGGCGGCTCATGGGTACGCACATGGTATCTGTGCGAGGAGATCTTCCTGGCTGAGGCTCACTGGCTTGAAACAGGAGGCACAACAACGTATCCTGAATCTCCCATTTGCCGGGAATTCTCTATTCGGTGCCCATGCAGACGAAGAGATGGCCCGCATGAAGACCGAGGTGGATACCATGAAGGCGGTAGGCCTCGAAAGAAGGAAAGATTTCAGGCGGAGGTACAGACCGTACGATAGACACCCTTTCCAACAGAGGGTTCAAACCCCTCATTGGTCGCAAAGGTCTCAGCAACGACAGGGACGCCCTCTGTTTCAGCAAAGAAACACAAGGGAGCGAGGGTCAAGTAGACCTCAACAGTCCACTCCAAAAGCACCCACTAAGCAATGAAGTCTCGCTTCCCTCGACACTGTACACCACTCCGGTGGGGGGAAGTATTATTGCTCATCTTCACGAGTGGCACTCTATCACAAGAGACAAATGGGTGCTCAATATTGTCGAACATGGCTATTCTCTCCTTTTCAAGCAGCCTCCACCACACTTGCCACCAACCAAACACAATCCGGCTCATCTCACCTTGCTACGCAAGGAGGCTCTCGCCCTCCTAAGAAAGAATGCCATAGAAAGGGTTCCACCTGCCCACAGAGGAAAGGGGGTCTACTCCCGTTACTTTCTAGTAGCAAAGAAGGGTCAAGAGGGCGTTTTCAGGCCAATCCTGGATCTAAGACTGCTGAACAAATACATAAGAAAGCAGAAGTTCAGAATGCTAGCGCTTCACCAAATTTTCCCTCAACTGCATCAGGGAGACTGGATGTGCTCCATCGACCTGCAGGATGCGTATTTCCACATCCCAATAGCTCCAAAGCATCGAAAATTCCTGCGCTTTCGAGTAGCGTTACAGCATTACCAGTTCAGGGTTCTACCCTTTGGCCTGAAATCTGCTCCAAGAGTTTTCTCGAAATGTATGGCAGTGGTGGCGGCGCATCTACGAAGACAAAGGATATACATATATCCATACCTAGACGACTGGCTACTAAAGGCTTCTTCTCCGGAGCAGGCGAGAAGCCATCGGGACATTGTACTAGGAGTTTGCGAAGCTCTAGGTCTTCAGGTCAATTACCAGAAGTCAACCTTGACTCCAACGCAGAGTCTTCACTACCTAGGAGCTATCATAAACACAGAACTACAAAAAGTGTATCCTTCGGAGGAACGACTGTCCTCAATAAACATGAAGTGCCAGGACCTGTTGAGAGCCAGCGCACCTACGGCACGTCAGGTGACATCACTTCTGGGCTCCATGGCATCGTGCATCTTTATTGTCCCAAATGCCAGACTCCACATGAGACCCCTCCAAGAGGCATTGGAGGCCAATTGGAGCCAAAGAACAGGTCGCTGGGAAGACACAATGCGGCTACCGGAGGTAGCACTGCAGTCATTGAGATGGTGGATGCACAGACCTCACCTGTCAGTGGGCGCTCCGTTTCACCAGGTACTTCCATCCGACACTCTGGTAACGGATGCGTCTCTTCAGGGATGGGGGGCTCATCTGGGTCCTTTTCAAGCGCAGGGTCTGTGGTCAGACAAGGAGAAGCAGTACCACATCAATCTGCTAGAACTCAGAGCGGTCCATCTGGCTCTCAAGTCTTTCACACCGCTAATTCAGGGGAAAACTCTATTGATACAGACGGACAATACAACCACGATGTATTTCTTGAACAAACAAGGGGGAACGAGATCCCTACCCCTTTCACGAGAGTCCCAAGCGATATGGCATTGGCTCCTGGCCAGAGGAATGTCAATCACAGCAGTTCACCTGCCAGGTCAGCAGAACGTAGAAGCAGACTTTCTAAGCAGACACCTGGAGGACGTTCACGATTGGGTCCTGCACGACGAAGTCGCAGAATACATCTTCGCGCAATGGGGTCAGCCTCAACTGGACCTCTTCGCAGACGATGTAAACAGGAAATGCCCAGACTTCGCATCCAGGTTCTACCGTCCAGGATCTCGAGGGAATGCCCTGTTGATCGACTGGTCAGGGACATTTCTTTACGCTTTTCCTCCGATACCCCTCATTCCTGCAGTGATCAGCAAACTTTACGGATCCAGGACCAGAATGATTCTTATAGCGCCACAATGGCCTCGACAATTCTGGTACACGGATCTCCTCAACCTGTCGGAAAAACCTCACAGGAGGCTGCCGTGCAGACCGGATCTTCTGAGCAGAATGGAGGGCAGGATTCTGCATCCCAACCTACCCTCTCTGAGCTTAACAGCATGGCTCCTGAATTCCTGCAGTATGGGCACCTAGGACTCTCGCAGGAGTGCATGAACATCTTGAAAGAGTCCAAACGGCCTTCCACGCGGCGTTCCTACGCTTTTAAGTGGAAGAGATTCTACATATGGTGCTGTCAGCAAGGCCATAATCCCATACGGGCGCAGGAGGACGTCATACTGTCCTATTTGCTTCACCTAGCGAAATCCGGTCTGCAGGTATCATCTATTAAGGTACATTTGTCTGCTATTACTGCCTATCGCAAGTCACCTTCTCAGGAATCCTTCTTTACGAAACCTGTAGTCAAGGATTTCTTAGAAGGTTTGAAGAAAGTTTTTCCGCCAATTCGGAGGCCTTCTCCTCCGTGGGAACTGAACATAGTCCTAGCAAAACTTATGGGCCCTCCTTTCGAGCCTATCCATAAGGCCTCCTTACAACACCTTACGTGGAAAACGGCTTTTCTGGTGGCCATTACTTCAGCGAGGAGGGTCAGTGAGATCCAGGCCTTGTCTGCAAAAGAACCGTACACGGTTTTTCATGACAATAGAGTAGTTCTGCGAACTCACCCATCTTTCCTTCCGAAGGTGGTGTCAGAATTCCATATTAATCAGACCATAACTTTACCGACGTTCTTTCCCAATCCGGAAACTCCGGCTGAGAAAGCATTGCACTCATTAGACTTGAAAAGAGTGCTGAAATTTTATCTGGACAAGACAAAATCGATTAGACACTCTAACCGCTTGTTTGTGAACTATGGTCATTTAAGGACAGGAGAAGCAGCATCTAAGCGAACAATATCAAGATGGATAGTCTCTTGTATTGTTAATACTTACCAGCTAGCTAATAGACAATTGCTAGCGCGGCCTAGAGCGCATTCCACAAGGGGAAAAGCGGCTACAGCTGCTCTCCTTAACAATGTTCCTATATCTGAGATTTGTAAGGCTGCTACATGGAAGTCTGTCCATACTTTTACAAGGCATTATTGTTTAGACTCAGATGCAAGATCGGATGCCCAAGTGGGGCAGGCCTCTCTAAGGAATTTATTTGCGTAAGACATGTCTATTCCTGCACTTCTATCGGACAGTCCGCTGGGTTTAGGGATGGGCTTGCTAATCTATTCAATGTTTATGACTATTGATGAGGATCCCCTGGAAGAGAAGGATAAGTTACTTACCTGTAAATCCTAGTTCTCTTCCAGGGGTATCCTCATCAAAGTCATAAACAACCCACCCTCCTCCCCGGACACACGTCTACTGGAAGTGCAGGACAGACAGTATTTTGATTCAATTATACAAATTGTCACCGTAAAAAGAACTGACCTAACTGTGAACCAACTGTCACCTTTCCTTCACCCCTGAGGCATGGTGGGATACTGGAGGTGCTCAGGGTCTTAAAGGCACAGTGCCAAAGTTTTTATGGTTCTCCTGTGTTAACCTACATGCAGCCTATTGGCTAAGAATGCTTCATTGTTTTTCAATGCAGTTTTCTCTATTTTTTCACTAGAGTTTGCTACTGCTTACTTCCCCAAGCCTAGTTTTAGGAGCTTGGGTACTTATTTATGCTCTATTGTAGTATTTAAAAAAAAAAAAAAAAAAAAAACTTCATAGAAATAAAGCATTTTAGCCTGTTTTTAACATGATAGCCTGCATGACTGTTTGTTACACATGTATAATGTGTATATATTTTATATATGCTCCGGGGTCCCCGCACAAGGGCGGGAATATTCAATGTTTATGACTTTGATGAGGATACCCCTGGAAGAGAACTAGGATTTACAGGTAAGTAACTTATCCTATTCTGCAACAGACCACTTCTAGGAGATCTACTGGGGCCCCCCCTGTGAGTCTTAGAGATCCAACCGCCCTACTTTGGAGGCAATTTACCCAAGTATCATATCCACAGAGAAGAAAAAAAGCTCAATAGCCGCAGGGCCCAGGTGGCAACCCGAAAGCTGCAAGGGGCAGTATGCAAAATTGCAAAAGTCTTGTGCCGCCATAGGTGAACACCTATCAGACTTGGAGACTCGGACGACAGCGCTAGAGACAGACTTTGTACGGGCTGAGGGTCAAGTGGAGGCACAAGAGGCCCAGTGTATAGACATCCAATGGACATTGGAGGATCGGGCAAATCAACAGCGCCCCAATAATCTCTGGATTTTAGGTGTACCCGGAGTTAAAGAAGGTTCCGATGCCAGCTTTTTCATTGTGGAACTGTTTCAAAAAGTATTTTCTAAGCTAGGAGTTTGGAACTGGTCCAGAGATTTAATGAGCCAATAGAGTCCCCCTGACACTGAAACACTTTGTCAAGCACAAAAAAACCTCGGGATATATTGGTTTATATTGTCAACCTCTTGTTAAGACAAGTAGTCTATGAGTAAGCAAGACCAGATTCCAAGAGATCGGTCTGGGATATCTCCTTTTTTTCAAACCAGATTTCTTCCATTTGACAGTCGAATGACAATGGCGTCCCTGATAACTTAGTACACCATTGCAGGACAAGGGGGAGCACAGGCCTTTCTTTTGAACCCAGTGCGTTTGAAGGTGGTTTGGAATAATAGTACACAGATGTTTAACATCTGAAGTTATTTCTAGATAACATGTTATGGTATAGATGCGTGTGATTGATTTGTATAGGAATATTGTGTTGTAGGGTAGTGCTCACACTAGGGTTTGTTTTAATGTTCACTTTGGGTCTGTGCAGAGAGGCTGCACACATGGCATCTTACCTATGGGTGGTCTGTTTTCTTTTCTGGGAGGGGGAATGGGGTAGGGAGATGAAGGAGGTATGGGATGTTTTGGTAAGTAGGAGCAGGGTGAGTTCGAGTGACAAAGGCAGGTGGAGGAGGGTATAGGTAGGGGAGGGAGATTGTAGGGTTGAAGAGGAGGAAGTTGTGGGTCGTTGGGAAAATGTATATCCCACTCTGAAATGTTGATATCTGACATAGCGAATCCAAGTACTATACTGGAAAAGGTTAAGACACCCGGAATGGTCATGCGGAGCAAGGGGTCGATTAAATCTAAAGATATGAGATATGCTACCTATCGAGACGTTGGTACTACTATCTGTTGTTGGGTTTATCACTGTTTGAATGAGTAAACTGTCTTTTCGTTCAGCCAATGTAGCTGGCTTAAATGGCAGATCAAAACTACAGTGCTAGAGATACTTAGGGGCCAGAGGTAGCAAACATTTTGCATGGTGCAAACTGCGAAAATCGCAGTTTGCGCCATGCAAAATGCCGTTTGCGATGCTCATTCACAATTTGCGAGTTGGTACCGACTCGCAAATTGTGAATGCGACTCGCAAATAGGAAGGGGTGTTCCCTTCCTATTTGCGACTCGCATTGCAATGCTAAATTGCTTTGTGACCGCGAATGCGGTCGCAAAGCAATTCGCAGTTACCACCAGTGTCACACTGGTGGTAACCCATTCGCAAAATGGAAGGGGTCCCCATGGGACCCCTTCCCCTTTGTGAATGTTGCCAAAAAGGGTTTTCAGAGCAGGCAGTGGTGCTATGGACCACTGCCTACTCTGAAAAACCGAAACCAAATGGTTTTGTTATTTTTTTTATTTTGCAACTCGTTTTCCTTTAAGGAAAACGGGCTGCAAAATAAATTTTAAAAACTGCTTTATTTAAAAAGCAGTCACAGACATGGAGGTCTGCTGACTTCAGCAGGCCACCATCCCTGTGAGTGCAGGGACTCGCTATGGGGTCGCAAAATGCGACCCACCTCATTAATATTAATGAGGTGGGTCTTTGCGACCCCATAGCGACTCGCAGTCGGTGTCTGAGACACCGTACTGCATCCGATTTTGCGAATCGGAAATTGCGAGTCGCACTGACTCGCAATTTCCGATTCGCAAAATCGGAAAATGCTACATCTGGCCCTTAATTCTGTAGCTGCAGACTTCTTCTGTTAACAAGAAACACATATCCCCTGGGGTGAGCAAGAACTCACTACCATACTGGGCTATTTCTTGCTGATAAGTACAGCGCAGACCTCCATGATAAGGGGGGCGGCTGTATTGGTGAAAAATTATATTGTGAATGCGAAATGCAAGTTAGCAGACAAATGGGGGAGGTTTGTTGTGGCAGAGTGCTACATTCGTGGTGCTAACTTCACTGTTTGCTTGACATATAGATCAAATCAGGACAACCCCCAGCTCTTCATACAGCTCAAAGTTGCATTGGCCACATGGCCCGCTGTATTGATTATATGTGGAGATTTCTGGATGTGGGCTGGAAAATGACAGCTAAGTATCAGGGGGGAAAACTCCTGGTGTACCAGGTTTTGACCTCTCTTAAGCTTAGTCATGGCCTGTGGATAAGTTGGGAGATAGGAAACCTAAGGACCCAGGCTATACTTATTTCTCATGTCCTCATAAAAATATTATGTCAGGTTCGACTACTTTTTAGTTTTAGCTAACCTTCGGGCCGCAATTGATATCCGTAAGCTTCCAATGCATCTTTTTTACCACAATCCCTTAGTTTTAGAGATACCAGTATTAGGTGACATTAAAACGCATGGTAAATGGACATTTGATAGAAAGTTGCTAGTTAACACCCAATACATCCAATTTATGAGGAAATAGGTAAATTAATGATTTGAATTAAATAGATATAGCTCCGCAGTTGAGATGGTGTGGGCACAGTTAAAGCTGGAATAAGGGGGGAAACTATCAGTTATGTGTTGTACACAAGGAGGAACCAGGAGGAAAGAACCTTAGCATTTCATGAACAGCTGGCTATATTGGGAAGCAGGCACGCTGAAGGAATTATGCAAGGAATTGATACAGCTCAAGTTCAACGGGAAGTAGCAATAGCAAAAGCCAAGATTAACAGCTACTATATTAAGGTTATCATCGAAAGAATTCAGGCATATGAAAGGGACTGTTAAGAAAACAATGAAGCAGTGGGTAGGTTAGAGCAATAGACAAAAACAGGCTCAGAAAAATGTAGATGCTATAAAAAGAGATGACGGATCACTTGCTAAAAAATTAACGGATATCATAAATATTTTTGAGTAATACTAGCAGAAACTATACCAAGAAGACTGACAATGGCTCTCAGATGGGACCTAATCACAAGATGGGGGGCAATATATTAGTGCCGAGATTTGTAGAGATCTGGAAGCTGATATAATTTCTGAAGAAATTGCCAATACATTCAAATCCTTGACCTCGGGGAAAGCGTCAGGCCCAAATAGAATTCCTCTTGAATTTTACAAGGTATTTTATGCAGAGATAGCTCAGTTTGTTCTGGATTTTTTCTAGCAGGTCCAAAGAACTGGGATGTCTTCCCCTTCGTGGCAGGGTACAGATATGATTTTTCTTAAAAACAAATACCTCTCAGATAACCCCGTCTCTTATTGCCCAATCTTCTTGATCAATTCCGACTTTAAACTATGTGCCAAAATTCTCGCTGCCCGGTTGGGGAGGGTCGTAGCCCATCTGTTTTCCCAATGGCAACACAGGTATCCCAGACAGAGGAATGTCGGATCTTGTCAGACATGCCATCGCTCTGTTCGATAATGCTGAAGTTATTGGGGACTGGATGGCAGTGATCCTGAAATGGCTTTTAATCGAGTATCAGCGGACGGCATTCAGGCCACAGCTGATTAAGGCAATTAGGACATTATATTATATCCCATTTGCCAAGCTTCAAATCATGGACCATATATCGGGAGCTATTACAACCACGAGGGGCACAAGGCAGGGTTGCCCCTCCGCTCCAATTCTTTTTGCCCTCTACTTTTATTTATTCATACAACGTATTAGTCAAAGCTAGGTCATTAAACCAGTTTGTGTAAGAGAATTTGATAAAAAGGTTTCGTACTACGTGGACGATATCGCGGTTATAACTTCAGATCCCCAGGGTGCACTCTGTGAGATTGACAGGCTGGTTACTGAATTCGGTGAAAACTCTGGTTACCTACTTAATCCTGCAAAACCCAGCTAATAAGCACAGACAATATTAATCTGGTCGATCCTCGCCGAGTAGATGTCACTGCGTACTTGGGTGTAAAGATATCACCTGAAGTCCAAAATATATATCAGATTACTATCGACCCTTAGGAAGATCAGCTCAGACCTGCGGCCTACATTTAACCTTGAATTAAGGTGCAGTCATTAAAATGACAATCTTACCTAAGGTGTTCTATTTATTTTGTACAATACCTCTGGAGTTAGATCAAATCTGGTTTAGGAAGCTTGATTCTATTTGCACAAATTTTATCGGGCAATATAGGAAAACTAGGCAGACTCTTTAATTCCTCTATCTTCCCCAGGAATGCGGGGATGGGCAGCTCCAAATTTTATTTTCTATTATTGGGAGGCTTTTCTTCCGCATATGAATATTTTGTTCTCAGTGGAACAGGATTGCCGGATAGGGTTAGATAAAAATTCAGTCCCTCTTACTATCTATGAATTAGGGCTGGGTACCCAGGCGCATGGCTGTTTCATACGTCGAATTGAGCCCAATTACTATAGAAAAGTTAAATTTAAGGTTATGACTGCAACCTGGAATATGTGGTATAAAGTTTGTAACCCGGTCCATATAAAACAATATAATGTATTAACACCGCTGTGGCGGTCGTCGTTATTCCCATTAATATGATTACATTGGTAGGCAATGGGAGCAATCTTGTTTAAACAGATTGGGGGATCTCTACTCAACAGATTCATTTGGTGGTTTACTGAGCTCCAACAGGACAATAGTTTAGGACATCAAACCTTTTTTAAATATGTACAAGTAAGAGATTTTTTTAGAAGAATTAATCAGGATATAATTTCACTGGAGAGGGTTCCTCTGTTGGATGCTATTCTGCAGGCAGAATGTAAAATTGACTTCATTTATACATTTCTTATTAACAACGTAACAGATGATTTAGAGCATCAGGAAGTCACCTGGGTACGGAAGCTGGGGGAAGAAGATATACATATACAAACGGCAAGGGCGCAAGGAAGGGAAGTGCTTAGCTCAGCACTATAAAAACCTTCTTCAAACTCCATTTTATACCAGCTAGAAACTTTGAATGTGGTAATAGAGAGGATGAAAAATGTCCTAGATGCGGAAAAGGCCCAGCTGATATGTTGCATAGTTGTGATTAGCTGCAGCCTCTACAGAAAGGAATAGAGTCATTCTGGCAACAAATAATTTAGGAAAGAGGTCCGAATTACTCCCACTATGATGCTCCTTGAGTTTGACCATTCTTTTGAGGGGTAAACATGTGATGTGTATTTTATCTTTATTTCACTGACTATGTATGGGTCGTCTTCTTATCGCAACGGCATGACCCCCCTACAATTCATCTATGATTTGGGCGTTTACTGGCTGTTTAGCAATCTGGAAAGATCTTTATACAACTGTAAGGGAAACGGGCCAGGAGCAACAGGAAACTGGTTTGGCATGCTCCGATTAGTTGGCTCTCTTGTAAACCCAGGTGTGAAGACTGGCTGGTAGATTAACGAGAATTAGTTAAAGAGATGCTGATTTGGTTTTATTGAACAATGTATATTTACTTATCAAATAATCAATGTATTGTATTTAAATTATTTTTTTTGTTAGCTGTTGCTAGATCTCGCTTATGGCTGTATTATGATTGTGGGATATATCACTAATAAAAAAAAATGTAAACCAGTTCATAGCTTTCTGGAAGTTAAGGACCATTTATATTTTTGGGAATCCTTTTTATTGAACCGAAAGAGTTCATACAGCAGGAATACAATAGCATAGAAACATTAGACTTAACCACTCCAGTGATTCGTTGTATTACAGCATGGAATGACACAAGTGAAGCATAATCTGTGCTTTTACGGCCAGCATGCGATGTAAGTGTTCTGTTGTGGAATCACTCTATATATTCACAATATTCCTTTCCAAACCCTAGACCTGATACTCCTCCTATGCTCCTCATGCTTTCTTCCATTTATTGGGGCAACTCCTGCCTTCCTTTATCACTCACTCAGCCTTTTGACACCAGTCTTGGTCCGACTCCCATTCTGTTAAAGTTGGAGCCAGTGATTTGCCCCAAGTTCTGGCTATGTTTTGTTTAGCAACCAGGCGGCCAGTCATAGCCAAATGTCATGATATTTAGTCCAGGTTGAGTCCTCAGAAACACCCAAAGTCAGCCACTTGGCATTGAGAGGGACCTTTAACTTGGAAACCCAGGACGTTGCCTGGACGACCAGTATTCTTTTGTTGTTAGACACTCCCAAGGTATGTGAAAGAGTGAGCCCTCCTCGTTGCAGCCTCTAAGGCACAGTGGTGTGGGTACATTACCTATTTTGTGTAGCAGTGTCCAAGTGTAGTATGTCCTTTGCAATATTTTGAGTTGCACTAGTCGAAAATGGACCTCTATAGCTAGATCCTGGGGAACCTTGAGGGCCTCCTCCCATTCCTCATCCTCAAAGGTTTCCACATCCTCCTTCCATGCTGCCCTTAGCCGGGCCATCTGATCAGGTGAGTTATTGACCAGTTTTCTGTAGATTAGTGAAATCTCATTTTCGGGACTAGGCTCTGTCAGTATCCTGTCTTCGAGTGGGGAAACCTCAGATATCTCCTCGCCCTCTCCTATATATTCCCGGATGGCATGGCTCAGCTGTAAGTATCTATACTGTTCCGTCATAGCTAGGTTGTATTCCCGACTTAGATCGTCAAAGCAAATTGTAGCCCTTTCTCTCCAAACATCGCTCAAGTGCTCAATCCCCATCAGTTCCCATTTCAGGAACCCTTTCAGTCCCCTCACCTGCATTAGTAAATCACATTGCCAAAGTGGGGTAAGGCCTGTAAGCCTCCATTTCCAGCCCAAGGAGCTAGTTAGTTAGTTCCTCCAGGCCCTGACTACCGCCTGTGTATGCTGAGGAAGCTCCCTCTCCCTTCTTGAGTATTTCTGTAGGGCGTTGTGTCCTCTCCTACCCATTGCATGTCTGTCCACCCTGTAGGCTGGATCTTGCCAGTCTGCGAACGGCCACTCATTGATTATTTGGAGCTGAGATGCCCAATAATACTTCTGAATATCCGGAACCACCAGGTCCCTGTTGTAAACTACTTTCCATAGTTTAGCTAAGGCCATTCGGGGTGCCCTGTCGTTCCAGAGGATCAAGCGGGCTGTTCTCTCAATATGCCTGAACACCTCTGGATGAATCTTATAAGATGTATTTTGCAAGACATATAGGAATCGCCGCAGGCTCATCATCTTGTATAACACTGCTCTTCCCGTTAAGGTCAGTGGGAGGTTGCCCCAGTGCAAGACATCACCACGGACTCTATCCAGCTGGAGTGTTACATTCTTACTTAGGAACATCTGGGGATTCTCTAGTAGGGGATTTCCATGTATAGTCATAAGCATTGACTTGTTCCGCCCATCTTCAGGGACCCCGGAGCACCTTTTCCAATATTACTTCTTAAGTATCCATGTTCGCCTTACTTCAGGGAGGCTTGCCAAGTCACTTAAGAATGTCCATATGCAGCCTGGAGGAAAGGCTACAGAGTCCAAAATTCTTCATCCAGTTTGCTTTAAAAAGGGACAAATTTGAGACACATGCATTCAAGTGGCTAAATGAGTTGAAAGATTTTGCAGAACAAATCCTTCACAAACCTTTTATATTGCAAAACAATGATGGAGAGCAGGGCAGTGTAGCCTATAGGCTGCCATTAATAATGAAGAAAAAGGAGACTGTGACTTTAAGAACAGCCAGTCTTCCAGTATCCCATCATGCCTAGAGAGAGTCAGTTACCTCAGTTCTTTTTTCCGGCTCCTGCTGACAGGACCCTGGAGCATAGAGCTCGACCTATTTAGGTTTTTTCTTCTAAAATACAGTGAAAAGTTCGGTGACAACTACTTCACTCGATGTCTTTTGACTTTCTCTCTTGATTTTTGGCTTTTTCTGACTGGAATTAAGGCTTTTTTCCCAGTAAAAATGCCTTCTCTATTTGAGAAATGTCCACAATGTGGCAGAAAAAAGGCCAAAACAGACTCTCACGAGCCCTGTATTATCTGCCTGCCGTCTTCACACATTCCTGCCTCCTGTAACATCTGCAAATCATTTTCCAGACGTACCCTGCGTGACAGGGAGAAGATTTGCCTTCAAGGGAGAGCAGAGTGGCGACGCCAGGAAGCCAGTGGGACCTCTGAGCGAGGGGAATGTCAGTCTTCCACCAGAGCTTTTCCCTCAGCCTCTAGTGGAAGTGGAAGGTCTGAGAGGCGTTCTTCTGTTAGAAAACGCTTTCGATCCCAGTTGACGTCAAGAGGAGGTATGGCGCTAACATGCTAGCCATCAAAGTCTGGCTCGACGTCGCACAAGCATCGCGGCTCGACATCAAGGCACTGCACGACGTTGAAGACTCCACGATGTCGAGGAGCATATAGACTTTGTTGGAATCAACATTGAGGCGAAACGCAGTCCCTCGACGACGAGGAGGCAGAAACAGAAAATTATCTATTCATCATTGGATTAGCACCATTCCCCTTCTCTGGTGCTTCTTCCTTCGTCCCCTTCTCCTCATACCTCTCCTCCACCAGCTGCTACGCCTCCTCTTCAACGTTCACGAAGTCTGACTCCGCTGCGGTCGGCTGCTCCGGTTCTTTGGGCACCCGCACCACTTCCTGTGCCTCAAGTGCCTATCAGTGCCCCATCTCCCAGACCGCACTCAACCGTTCTCGTCATGGGCATCAGTCATCAGGCCGCTCAAGGTCAAGACATTGCCTCCACAGATCTAGACATAGATCAAGATCACGTGCCCATCAGAGAGATTCCTCGTCCCCTATCAGAGATTACTCACCTACATTAACCGATTCACCTCCACCTCGTTCCTCACCGGTTGATGATATCAATACCTTTCATGAAGTTCTGGTAGGAGGTGCTGTAGGAGGCTGGACTGGCTTGTAGTGAGTACCAAGGGGTACTTACACCTTGCACCAGGCCCAGGTATCCCTTATTAGTGTAGAGGGGTGTCTAGCAGCTTAGGCTGATAGAAAAGGTAGCTTAGCAGAGAAGCTTAGGCTGAACTAGGAGACGAGTGAAGCTCCTACAGTACCACTAGTGTCATATGCACAATATCATAAGAAAACACAATACACAGATATACTAAAAATAAAGGTACTTTATTTTTATGACAATATGCCAAAAGTATCTCAGTGAGTACCCTCAGTATGAGGATAGCAAATATACACAAGATATATGTACACAATACCAAAATATGCAGTAATAGCAATAGAAAACAGTGTAAACAATGTATAGTCACAATAGAATGCAATGAGGGCACATAGGGATAGGGGCAACACAAACCATATACTCTAGAAGTGGAATGCGAACCACGGATGGACCCCAAACCTATGTGACCTTGTAGAGGGTCGCTGGGACTGTAAGGAAACAGTGAGGGTTAGAAAAATAGCCCACCCCAAGACCCTGAAAAGTGGGTGCCAAGTGCACCTTAGTTCCCCAAAGAGCGCAGAAGTCGTGATAGGGGAATTCTGCAGGAAAGACCAACACCAGCAATGCAACAACGATGGATTTCCAAACGAGAGTACCTGTGGAACAAGGGGACCAAGTCCAAAAGTCACGATCAAGTCGGGAGTGGGCAGATGCCCAGGAAATGCCAGCTGTGGGTGCAAAGAAGCTGCCACCGGATGGTAGAAGCTGTGGATTCTGCAAGAACGACAAGGGCTAGAAACTTCCCCTTTGGAGGATGGATGTCCCACGTCGTGAAGAGTCGTGCAGAAGTGTTTTCGTACAGAAAGACCGCAAACAAGCCTTGTTACCTGCAAGGGTCGCGGTTAGGGTTTTTGGATGCTGCTGTGGCCCAGGAGGGACCAGGATGTCGCCAATTGCGTGAAGAGACAGAGGGGGCGTCCAGCAAGACAAAGAGCCCACTCAGAAGCAAGCAGCACCCGCAGAAGTGCCGGAACAGACACTACGAAGTGGAGTGAACCGGAGCTCACCCAAAGTTGCACAAGAGGGTCCCACGAGGCCGGAGGACAACTCAGGAGGTCATGCAATGCAGGTTAGAGTGCCGGGGACCCAGGCTTGGCTGTGCACAAAGGAAATCCTGGAAGAGTGCACAGGAGCCGGAGTAGCTGCAAAACATGCGGTTCCCAGCAATGCAGTCTAGCGTGGGGAGGCAAGGACTTACCTCCACCAAACTTGGACTGAAGAGTCACTGGACTGTGGGAGTCACTTGGACAGAGTTGCTGAGTTCAAGGGACCTCACTCGTCGTGCTGAGAGGAGACCCAGAGGACCAGTGATGCAGTTCTTTGGTACCTGCGGTTGCAGGGGGAAGATTCCGTCGACCCACGGGAGATTTCTTCGGAGCTTCTAGTGCAGAGAGGAGGCAGACTACCCCCACAGCATGCACCACCAGGAAACCAGTCGAGAAGGCGGCAGGATCAGCGTTACAAGGTCGCAGTAGTCGTCGTTGCTACTTTGTTGCAGTTTTGCAGGCTTCCAGCGCGGTCAGCAGTCGATTCCTTGGCAGAAGGCGAAGAGAGAGATGCAGAGGAACTCTGATGAGCTCTTGCATTCGTTATCTAAGGAATTCCCCAAAGCAGAGACCCTAAATAGCCAGAAAAGGAGGTTTGGCTACTTAGGAGAGAGGATAGGCTAGCAACACCTGAAGGAGCCTATCAGAAGGAGTCTCTGACGTCACCTGCTGGCACTGGCCACTCAGAGCAGTCCAGTGTGCCAGCAGCACCTCTGTTTCCAAGATGGCAGAGGTCTGGAGCACACTGGAGGAGCTCTGGGCACCTCCCAGGGGAAGTGCAGGTCAGGGGAGTATTCACTCCCCTTTCCTTTGTCCAGTTTTGCGCCAGAGCAGGGCTGAGGGATCCCTGAACCGGTGCAGACTGGCTTATGCAGAGATGGGCACCATCTGTGCCCATCAAAGCATTTCCAGAGGCTGGGGAGGCTACTCCTCCCCAGCCCTGACACCTTTTTCCAAAGGGAGAGGGTGTAACACCCTCTCTCCGAGGAAGTCCTTTGTTCTGCCTTCCTGGGCCAGGCCTGGCTGGACCCCAGGAGGGCAGAAACCTGTCTGAGGGGTTGGCAGCAGCTGCAGTGAAACCCCGGGAAAGGTAGTTTGGCAGTACCCGGGTCTGAGCTAGAGACTCGGGGGATCATGGAATTGTCTCCCCAATGCCAGAATGGCATTGGTGTGACAATTCCATGATCCTAGACATGTTACATGGCCATGTTCGGAGTTACCATTGTGACGCTATACATATGTCGTGACATATGTATAGTGCACGCGTGTAATGGTGTCCCGCATTCACAAAGTCCGGGGAATTTGCCCTGAACAATGTGGGAGCACCTTGGCTAGTGCCAGGGTGCCCACACACTAATAACTTAGCACCCAACCTTTACCAGGTAAAGGTTAGACATATAGGTGACTTATAAGTTACTTAAGTGTAGTGGTAAATGGCTGTGAAATAACGTGGACGTTATTTCACTCAGGCTGCACTGGCAGGCCTGTGTAAGAATTGTCAGATCTCCCTATGGGTGGCACAAGAAATGCTGCAGCCCATAGGGATCTCCTGGAACCCCAATACCCTGGGTACCTCAGTACCATATACTAGGGAATTATAAGGGTGTTCCAGTATGCCAATGTAAATTGGTGAAATTGGTCACTAGCCTGTTAGTGACAATTTGGAAAGAAATGAGAGAGCATAACCACTGAGGTTCTGAATAGCAGAGCCTCAGTGAGACAGTTAGTCATAACACAGGTAACACATACAGGGCACACTTATGAGCACTGGGGCCCTGGCTGGCAAGGTCCCAGTGACACATACAACTAAAACAACATATATACAGTGAAATATGGGGGTAACATGCCAGGCAAGATGGTACTTTCCTACAGGTGCGACAAAACTCAACATTCTGATGGCTGTCCCTACTCCATCTACTTTGATTATATTTGAGACTCCAACAGCGCATAGCCGCCAGACCTTTGCCACCTCTGATACCTGGCCTTCTAGAACCTGCTATGGAAGTCTTCCTTACGCTGGCTACGACTAAGTTTGCTCCCTCCAGACTACAGAAAAAGTATTGTCCTCCAGAGCAAGAGCCTTTGTTTCTGTGTTCCAACCCTCTGCCTGATTCGGTGGTAATACTGGCTGCCCGCAAATCCCACGCTACCTCTCCGTCTTCTACTTCTCCTCCTGACAGAGTAAGAAAGTGGATGCAACAGGCCGTAAAGTCTGTAGTTCGGCTGCAACCACCATGAAGACGGCAAGCGCAACAGCCCTCTTGGGCAGATATGATAAGGCCTTGTGGGATTCCCTACTCCAGTTTGCAGAACACCTCCGGAGAGATCATAGGGAGGATTTTTGGGAGATCGTCCAAGAGGGTGCTATGGTCCCTAACCAGATCATTAGTGCAGTTGCGGATCCTTCCTTACTCTCTGCGCACACATACTGCCACGGAGTAACGCTAAGGAGACATTCATGGCTGCGTCTAACATCACTGAAGCCGGATGCTCAGCAGCGCATTCTGAACGTGCCATTTACAGGCTCCACTCTATTTGGCTCTCACGCCAACGATGAGATGGCAAGGATGAAGGCTGAGGTGGACACAGTGAAGGCAGTGGGTCTTGAAAAACCCAAAGAACAACGAAGGCCCTTCCGACCTTTCCAACGTCGCTATTCTACTCAGAGGGTTCAAACCCCTCAGTGGCTCCCTGCAAGATCTCACCTGCAGTTCCAAAGATCTTACCAGCCACAGCGAAAACCACAGAGAGGACGAACAACACATAGCCCAATCAGGGTTCTCGACAACCTTCAGCCTCAAGATCCTGAATGATTCCTTCCCCCGAGTCCGTTACCCACTCCGGTGGGGGGAAGCGTCACCAATTGCCTGGCAGAGTGGCAACGAATTACAACAGACGCTTGGGTCTTGAACATTGTACAGAATGGCTATTGTTTCAGGTTTTCCACTCCGCCACCGAGCATTCCGCCGAAATCCACCACTTCTCATCTCAGCCTTCTAAAGGTGGAAGTTTCCATCCTCCTAGAAAAGAAAGCAGTGGAACGTGTACCCTTCAACCAGCGGGGAAAAGGCATTTACTGAAAGTACTTTCTCGTTCCAAAAAAGGTCAAGAAAGAGTTCAGACCCATTCTAGACCTGAAGATTGCCAACAAAAGGATCCAAAAGGAAAAGTTCAGGATGCTGGCCTTACACTAGCTATACCCCCAGATTCATCAAGGGGACTGGCTTTGCTCAGTAGACTTACACAATGCCTACTTTCATATCCCCATTGTGAAAAAGCATCAGAAGTTCCTGAGGTTTGTTGTGGGACAAGATCACTTCCAATGCACCGTCCTACCATTCGGTCTCAAGTCAGCACCCAGAACTTTTTCCAAATGCATGGCTGTGGTGGCAGCATATCTCCGAAGACATCGGATCTTCATCTATCCATATCAGGACAACTGGCTTATCAAGGCATCCATCCATGCAGAAGCCCAACTACATTTCGAGTGGACATGCGATCTCCTTTATCGGCTATGGCTTCATGTCAACTATATCAAGTCTACGACTGTTCCTGTCCAGAAGTTGCACTACTTAGGAGCTACCATAGATACACTACAAGCAAAAGTGTGTCCTTCAGAAGAACAACGCTTATCCATTCTCCAGAAGTGTCGTACACTCCAAACTATGAATCGCCCAACAGTGCGCACAGTCTTCTCACTTCTTGGCTCCATGGCCTCCTGCTTCTTTCTGACACCCAATGCTCGCCTCCACATGTGACCTCTTCAGGAGTGCCTAGAGGACCAATTGAATCAACTGTCTGGAAATGTGGAAGACCAAATTATTCTGTTCACCCGCGCAATCAGATCCCTCGTTTGGTGGTGGTCTCCAACCAATCTCCTAAAAGGGATGCCTTTCCTACCACAGCCTCCAGCACAGACTATTGTGACATATGCCTCTCTCCTCGGATGGCGAGCCCATATGGGTCACCTACAAACACAAGGCCTCTGGTCTCCCAAGGAGTCGTCATACCACATCAATCTCCTCTAGCTACGTGCGGTGCAACCAGCTCTCAAGGCATTTCTCCTGTCATTCACCACCTACACCTTGCTTGCCCAGACAGACAATAAAACCACCATGTATTTACCTGAACAGGCAGGGGGGCACCAGATCCAGAGTCTTGTCTCAAGAGTCCCAGACAATATGGCACTAGCCACTAGCCAGGAGGTTGAACATAGTGTCAACTCACCATCCTGGCGCTCAGAATGTACAAGCGGATGCCCTCAGCAGAGTTCTCAAAGAGAACCACGAGTGAGTGCTCAACGAAGATGTCGTTCAAGATATCTTCTGTTTGTGGGGCACACCTTCTATCGACCTCTTCTCCACAGAGTAAAACAGAAAATGCTGCGACTTTGCCGCCAGGTTTTACAATCCAGAATCAATGGGAATGCTCTGTGGATAGACGGTCCAACAAATTTCTGTACGCCTTTCCCCTAATTCCACTGATCCCAGCTGTCCTTCTCAAACTCTCAATGACTTCAGCCAGAATGATCCTCATTGCACCAGAGTGGCCGAGGCAGTTGTGGTTCCTGGACCTTCTTCACCGGTCACTCCGTCCACATCTCAGGCTGCCATGCAGGCCGGACCTCTTGACAAAGTTCGGAAGGCAGATGAGACACCCCAATCTCTCCTCCTTAAATTTGGCAGCATGGCTCCTGAGTTAGTACAGTATGGACACCTGAATCTTCCACAGGATTGTATGGAAATCCTAAAAGAAGCAAAGCAGCCATCTACCCGTATGGTATATTCCTTCAAATGGAAGAGATTCAGCATCTGGTGTTCCTCTAAAAGGATAGACCCTACACCTTGCTAGGAAGATGTCATTCTTCCAAACTTGTTACATTTGACTCAGTCTGGACTGCAACTCTCTTCAATTAAGGCCCATCTGGCAGCCCTGACTGCATGCAGAAAAGGTCCTTCGCAAACCTCTTTCTTTAGGATTCCAGTCATCAAAGATCTTCTTTAACCCTTCTAGGAAATCTTTCCTCCAGTTAGGCGCCCTGCTCCACCATGGGAGTTTAATGTGGTCCCTTTGCGCCTCATGCAAAATCCATTTGAGCCCATACACAAAGCATCTCTCCAACACCTAACTTGGAAACTTATGGCAATCACATCAACATGAAGGGTTAGCGAGATTCAGGCTCTCTGTGCCTACGAGCCTTACACAGTATTCCACTCCTCCAAGGTAGTGATGCGAACACATCCTAAATTCCTGCCCAAGATTATCTCTGACTTTCATGTCAACCAATCGATTTCCTTGTCAACTTTCTTTCAAAACCCATCTACTTCAGCAGAGAGGGCTCGACATTCTCTAGACGTAAAGAGGGTGTTAAAATTCTACTTAGATAAGACCAGTTCTCATCAAAAATGTCCACAATTGTTTGTTAATTATAGTCCGGTTTCAACCGGTCTGGCCACCTCCAAACAATCAATATCTAGATGGATTGTCTCCTGTATCCTATTTTGCTACCAACTAGCTAACAAAACCCTAGCTGGCAGACCAAAAGCACATTCTACCAGAGGCAAGTTTGCAACAACTGTCTTAATGAGGAATGTTCCCTTAGCAGACATCTGTAGAGCTGCGACTTGGAGGTCTATGCACACCTTTAATAAGCATTATTGTCTTGACTCCGATGTCAGGACAGATGCTCAAGTAGGACAGGCTTCTCTCAGTAACCTCTTTGCTTGATAGTGTATTTCATTATTGTTCTGTCTACTCCTCCTCGACTTATGGGATGGGCTTGCTATTCTGTTCAATGCTTATGACTATACATGGAAATCCCCTATGAGAGAAGGAATAGTTTCTTACCTGTAACTCCAGTTCTCTCGTAGGGGTATTTTCATGATAGTCATAAGCAACTCCTCCCCGGTGGAGTAGACAGATTAATATCTCAGGTTTATCATTACTCTCAGCTAGGACTGCCTACAAAAAGAACTGAGATAACTACCTCTTATTAGGCATGATGGGATACTGGAGGACTGGCTGTTCTTAAAGTTAGTCTCCTTTTTCTTCATTAATAATGGCAGCCTATGGGCTGCACTGCCCTGCACTCATTCAGGCACTTGAATGCATGTGTCTCACATTTGTCCCTTTTTAAAGCAAACTGGATGAAGAATTTTGGACACTGTAGCCTTTCCTCTAGGCTGCATATGGACATTCTTTAGTGACTTGGCAAGCCTTCCTGAAGTAAGGCGAACATGACACTTAAGAAGTTATATTGGAAAAAGTACTTCGGGTCCCCGAAGGTGGGCGGAACTATTCAACGCTTATGACTATCATGGAAATACCCCTACGAGAGAACTGGAGTTACAGGTAAGAAACTATTCCTTCCCAAATATCTAAAACCATCTGTGACCACTGGTGCCTCACAGTCCCCAGACAGTCTAGGGCTCACGCTGAGAGAGGATAGACCAATGTTTTAGACCAATTGATTGTGTACCCAGAACGTTCCTTAAATATGCTAAATATCTGCATTAGTCTATCAATAGAAAGTGAGGGGGAGGGTTGTGTGACATACAGAAGTACGTCGTACGGGTACAAGGAGATCTGCTCCCCCCCCAGGGGCCCGTATCTCCCACACCAAGGGATTATATGAATCCAAGCCACCAACGGTTCAATGCTAAGACGAAGACCCTGGCGGGTTCCCTTCTGTACTGCAAAGTTACAGGAGACCGCCCCATTGACCTTCACCCACGCCCTGGGGGAACTATAAAGCAGTACAACTCAGGCGCAAATCCGTGACCCGAACCTAAGCTTCTCTAGAGTAGAGTAGCATATATGAAGGGCCATTCAATGGAGTCAAACGCCATCCTAGCTTCTAGGGCCATCAAGGCAGCCCAGTCCTCCAGGTGCCCTTAATCATATGAAGCTCGCCATATAGGCGTCTGAGGTTGAGTCTAGTGCTCCTGTTGGGCATAAAGCCGGATTGATCTGAATATATGAGGGAGTTCATCACCCTTCGGAGCCTAGTTGCCAGGATTTTTGCAAGCACCTTTGCCTCGTAATTTAATAAGAAGATTGGCCTATATGAACTGCTGGTCGTCGGAGGCTTACTCTCTTTATGGAGGACCACAATTGTGGCCGTTCTTTGGTCTACCGGCAGGCAGGTCTGCACACAAGCCTCTGAAACATGGCCAGCATTAGTTTGATCACTATGCTTTGCTATACCTTTGCACATTTCAACTAGCAAACCATTGGGGCCTGAAGCCTTGTCTGATTGTAGGTCCTGTAGGGCTTGCACCAGCTCCTCTTCCCGTATGGCTGCTTCCAGTGTTTCTCAATCCTCTGAATTGAGTCCCTGCAGGGGGATGTCTGTTAGGAGGTTCGTACAGTCTGCAAAAGTCATTTTCGTCGGAGGTATAGAAACCCTCGTAGTAAGTGGCAGAGGCCTCTGCTATTGCCTCCCCAGTCGTTTGAGGGATGCCCGCTTCATCTTCCACCTGAGGCACCCAAGAACATTCTTTATCCCTCTTTTCCAACCAGGCCAAGAGGCTGTTGGCTTTCTTACCCATCTTGTACAACCTGTGTTTTGTTGCTATGGCACACTCTCTAGCCTGGTTTTCTGCCAGTGCTCTCAAATCTTGCTGGCACAGTTGTAATTTGCAGCAATCTTCCGCTGCATTTGTGGCTTGAGCTATCTCCGCCATCCGAGCTATCTCTTTTTCTTTGGTGTTGCATGCCAGCTTTGTTTCTTTGTTCTTAGCTACTATCAGGGATTAACCTTGTTCCTGTATCGCTGCTTTGAATGCCTCCCACACGGTCCTCGCCAATGACACCAATCCCAAATTTTCTTTCAAATAGATATCGGCTCCATTTCTCAATTTGCCCTGTAGTTCCCTGTCTCACAGGCCCCTCTGGTCCAGCCTGGGTGGTAACGTGAAATCTCTTGTAGGCCTTCAAAAGGACCTCTACCGGAGAGTGGTCAGATATTCCCCTTGCCTGATGAATGGCTGCCCCAAACCCGGCAGCATAGGTGTGCAATGTAAGGATGTAAACTATACGGGAAATGCCCTGGTGTGCCGCCGAGTAATAGGTGTAATTAAGTGTCTGTGGGTTATGAGCTCTCCATAGGTCGACCAGACCAACCGCTGTTGTGAATTGGGAAAGCGGTCCACCTCTCTTGCATGCATCTATACACCACTTTCACCTCCCTTGCATGCATCTATACACCCCGTCCTATCTATTTTAGCAGTCATGATTGAGTTCATATCTCCTCCCAGTATCAGTGTCCTGCAGGGCAGCCACAGTAGTAAATCACCCACCTCTGGAAAGGTCTTATGAAGTCGCAGTGGGACATATAGGGAGCAGAGGTTTAATGTGGTGCCCACACAAGTTCCGGTCAGTGCCACCCAGAGCCTGTTGGTGTCATGCCTCAACTGATGGGTGTTGAGGGCCACTGATTTTTTTTTTATAAGAATCCCCACTTCTCTTGGCTCGGGAGTGTAGCCCTCATGTGCCCTCAATACATATCCAAATCGATCCTGCGCCTTATAATAGTTACCCTTCAGGGTCTCCTGTAACAATACAATTGGTGCATGGCGTTTCAGGTGTTGCAAAACCAGTTTTACTACCTAAGCCAGTGGGTTCCCAAACTATTTTGACCTGCAGCTCCCTTGACCTACTGGCCGTGGCTTCCTATTATGTTACTTTTTTTGGCAGCGTGGATGTAAGCCCGGCCTCAGGAATACTTCAATTTTTCTCCCTGTAAATGATTGGGATGAAGCTGATGAAGTATAATCATAGATGTAACAAAGATGTAAAAACTGTTGTTTAATAAAATTAAAAAAAAGAATGTAATTGGTTAAGTCAGAAACAATACAAGGGAAACCCTTCAGCAATAGAGTCTGCAAATGGAATCATGGCTGTACAAAATACTAAACAATACTATAGGAATCTGAGAGACAAGTCTCCACCTTTAAGACTATTATCCATGGAACTCTGCGATACTGGGAGATCCATACTTACAGATACACAGCATTATTCCTGTCTGCATTGACTCAATATATTTAGGCTGCTAATGATAATTTATAGCTCCAAGACACCACCCCACAAACCCCAGAGCACCAAGGATGTTCTTGAAGTTAAAAATCAGCAGATCTTGATAAAGATTCCTTTGCACAATGCTTGCGTGCTCAGCGAAAATCAAAAACTTGTGCTATAATACAATGAATAGACACACTGCTTTGCAATCAAAACCACTGGTTTTCTCTAGGAAAATCGTTGAAAAGTAATGATAGCAAATTATGTGTACAGACTGTGTTATGTTTACGAATATACGAAAAAGTACTATGTCGCACTGTCAAAACTACCAACGTGTTTTAGAAAAACTTGTAACAAATAATGCAAAAAAAATTATACAACGGAAAAGAGTTTACCCACATTAACTAACACTCAGAATAAAGTTAATGTTCACTCGGCTTGTTGAAAGGGGCTGGCTTAGGAAAGCTTCCTATAGATGCAGCCATGCCTTCCTAATGAAATACAACAAGTATCGGGCAAGAAAGATTGCATTTGCAACACTAGTAAACAAGGGGAGTTGAAAGAGAAAATGAAAGGAGTGCCGGCAGCTGCCATTAACCCCCACACTGGCCCACTCCAATTAATGTTATTTCCCATATACATTTATGAACAAATTCACAACAGCTGAGTGTGTTTGCATTCTATTGTAGGAATACTGGGCCGCAGTTTTATTACATGCATAGACTCTTGCGACACAACCTTTGACTTCATCACTCACTTTGTTCAGTCATAAATCAAAATGACAAGGCCATAAATTATTACATGTCATAAAACATTTTGAGTGCCACACATTGCTTTCGTTATGATTGTAAATCGTTATTTGGAGACAGGTCATAAATCACAGTTGATAGGTCATACATAAATAATTTCTCCAGGATCATAACTTTGCTGCATGACATCACCTCTGCTATAAATTAATCAAGCCCTTGTCATTTGCTTGTCATCATTCTGACACCTATTGATGTTGAGGCCATCTTCCATGCTGCTTTTTGGGGTCATCCATTTTTGTTGGTTCTTTACTCTGATTGTGAGGGGGGTAGCCTCTTAGTGCGGTTAGGCTCAACTTGTTACCTTGTGTGTCCATTTTGTGCCCTGCCAACCGGTGGGTCTGGGCCGCGAGTGCCGTGCTATGCTTACTCCCCCATCGGCCTACTTACCCTGCCGTAAGGCATCCCCAGGTAAGTAGCCTTTCTCTGGCACACCTCCCACCGGTGTGCCTCCTTTACCAACCAACGTGCCCCTTTTACTGCCGTCCTCTTGCCCTTTCAGCCCTGCGACAATGCTGCTGTTCCGGTGTGGGTGGGTGGGTTGCGTGATCTTGAGCGCTGTCCCTCGTGACCCACAAAGTGATTTCTGCCTGGGCAGCCGAATCTTTTTAGTCCGCCCTCCAAGCTGAGGGCGGGGCAGTGTCTTCCCATTGGAGGGTTTGTAGGTTTTCCTTCCCCTTGCTGTGCCCCCATTGGCACGATGTCCTTGGGGGCTCCTCCATCTCCCTTGAGGGGTATGCTGGATGTCCTTTTCTGATTTGCTGCTGAGGCAGCTTTAAATCGTAATTTGAGGGTCCCCGGTGGCGGTTAATGCGCCGGCCCCTGATGCCCCCTGCGGGGGAGGCCCTTTGCCATAACCCCTGCACTTGGCCCACTCCAATTAATGTTATTTCCCATATACATTTATGAACAAATTCACAACAGCCGATTGTGTGTGCTTTCTATTGTGGGAATACTGGGCCGCAGTTTTATTACATGCATACACTCTTGCTACACAACCTTTGACCTCATCACTCAATTTGTTTAGGCATAAATCAAAATGACAAGGCCATAAATTATTACATCCTGCGCGCTGTCCCTTGTGGCCCACAAAGTGATTTCTGCCTCGGCAGCAGAATCTTTTTAGTCCGCTCTCCAAGCTGAGGGCGGGGCAGTATCTTCCCATTGGAGGGTTTGTAGGTTTTCCTCGCCCTTGCTGTGCCCCCATTGGCCCGATTTCCTTGGGGGCTCCTCCCTCTCCCTTGAGGGGGATGCAGGATGTCCTTTGCTGATTTGCCGCTAAGGCGGCTTTGAAACGTAATTTCCTGGTCCCCGGCGGCGGTTAATGCGCCGGCCCCTGATTCCCCCTGCGGGGGCGGCCCTTTGCCAATAACAGTGCCTGGTGGCTCAGCACAGAGCATAGTTTAGGAAGGAAAACCCTTTGCACCTCACTGGTGCAGGGAGAATACTTATTCAGCGGTAGATCACAGCTCTGCAACAGAAGTCGAAAACATGCGAGCCACGGCCCCAGACCGAGATTGTTTTTCATAAACAGGAGGCGAAAATACATTCACCACAGGCAGTACCATGCAAGACCCAATACAGATTATGAGAGCAAAAAATAAACATATGTCTGTACAGTCCCACCTTGCCTCACTCATCCACTTCTCCAACAGAAACTGCAAAGTGTGTTCATTATAAAGTTGGTATAATGTGTTTCCTTTCTAAACGTGTTTTCTTCTGTATGTGCTTGATTATTTCCGTTGTTAACTGTAATGTATGATGCAACTCTAGGATGAGGTGCACTGTCAAAGCTTGCTGTGTACTTGGTGCACATGCGGCGCCCCTGGCTAGCTTTGGCCGCGCACCAGGGTGCCGCAGTGCACAGATTGGGAACTGCAAGCCGTTGACATTCCATGATCAAATTGTCAGGTTCTGAGTTACATTGTATGTCATTTGTGCCAGAGAAATCTAGTACCATTATGTCGAGCCCTTGTACTGCCTGCCCCCACTTCTGTCTGTATCTGAACCCATACTTTGAGACCTCCGCGGGAACCCTCTCCGTCATAAAGCAAATCTTATGTATGAACAAACTCAATAGGAATAAAACCATTAGAATATCGCCCACCAACTCCCCCCTCCCAACAACCCAGCATTGTGAGTTCTCAACTACCTACCACCCCAACTTGCAGAGTGCCTGTCGCCCCAAATATAACAACTGGTGATTTGGGTAGGCCACAACCGACTATATGGTGAGAGTGCGGATATTTATACATTCAAGTACATGGCTAATGCCCTATGACTGTGTATGAAATACCTTTTCCATGCTCAGCATTCATCTCACCATTTTCCAGGGCCCCTGCCCAAGCTGCACATACACCGGAGGCCTCCCCCTTGCATTTTACAAATTTA
This sequence comes from Pleurodeles waltl, assembly GCF_031143425.1. Lineage (NCBI taxonomy): Eukaryota > Metazoa > Chordata > Amphibia > Caudata > Salamandridae > Pleurodeles > Pleurodeles waltl. The sequence goes on along the minus strand of NC_090446.1, from coordinate 956,895,421 downwards.
AGAGGAACGTCTCTGATAGTAGTTCCTTTTTGAGCCACGGGACCGGCCAGGGGAGAACTCAATGGATCCCTGTCATGTGCCTGACGAGGAGTGTCAAGGCTGCTGCTTTCTGTCTGGTGTGGCAGTTCTTGTATCCATCTTTTCAGGAGGCCGGTGCGCTTTTTGCTCTCCAAGCAATTTCTTGCCTACTACTTTCCAGCCCTCCATCCAGTCCTACGCTTTTTTTCGGTGTGGTAAAGTGCCATGTCTTTCCATCCGCTACTACATGTAGCTTGGCGGGAAACAATATTATATAATTCATTTCTTTGGCCCTTAGCACTTTTTTAACTTCCTCAAAGTTTTTTCTGTTGGTGCTGCACCTGTAGGGTGAAGTTTGGGAAGAACCGAATTACTGCAATATTGAGATGCAGGTCGCCGTGATACCTTGCTGCTTGTAGAATAGCATCTCGATCCCTGTAGTTAAGGATGTTGTTTAATGCTTGAATAAGTATTCTCTGTATGGTAGTGATAGGGGTCAGAGAACTACCCAGGAGTCTGTGGGGCCTACTGTGTAGGATCGGCCACAAGATGCAATTTTACTTGACAAATGGAGGCAAACCGTTTGTCTTTACAACCAGCAAGTGGTGAGAAAAACACAGATCTGATACTTTGAATTCCAAGGACTGCCACCAGTGCATGGTACTATGGGCCAAATTCTTTTTTCACCCAATCTTTTCTTGAACCAGATCCCCAGCTTTTGGAATCCAACCAGTAGGTGCTGGTTGCTCTATCACTCCTTTAGTGGCAGCATGTGTGTTTGAATGCAAGTCTTGGAGTTCCTGTGAGACAGCCAAACGTTCATTGGTGTCAAAAGTTATGTCTGCCGCCACTATGCCAAGACATAGATCCGGGTGCCAAACAGGACTTCATATGGGGTTGGAAACCCAAAGATCTTGCAGGCAGATTATTTCTGGACTCCATAAAAGGTGGTGGACCCAACTGCTACCTGAACCTAATACTCTAGCAGCTAAGAATTGCTTTAAGTCTCTGCTTTTTCTCTCCACTATCAAATTTACCTTAGGATGATATAGGAAGGAATAATGCACAGCCACATCCTGAGTTCCCATGGTGTCCCTGTATGCCTTAAAGACAAAAGAAGAGCCATAGTCGGAGTAGAATGCAGGTAGTGCATATGTCGCGATACAGACTTACAGATCTTTAATAACAGTACGAGTGTCAGCCAATCGCTGTGGCCATACCCATCAAAATCTGGAGAAAGAATCTACAGGAAGTAGAATATATTTAAATGGACCCCCTGAAATTAGCGGGGGTGCAGTGGTCTAGATATACGCACTGCAGCAGTTTGTTGAAGACTAGAAGTGGTGTCTGCGGTGGTTGTTTGATGGTGGAACCTTTAATGTGTTGGCAAATGTCACAGCTAAGGACATACTGCTTTGTCTGCTGGTACAGACCATGCCACCAATATCGTTTTTGTAGCAGGGGAACTGCGACCACCACACCAGCATGTGCAGATGCACCCTCCTCATGTGCAGCTCTCATTAGGGGATCACCGACCCCAGAAATGGTTGTATAAAGAAACTTTTGGGCATTTATGTGGTAGGAATATTTTGCTGGATATGATTTTAGTAATAGGTTGCTGTTGCTTGAAACATTAACAGCAGCCATAACTTCTTCATTCACCCTTATGTGTGAACAAATAATCGCAGCTACAGTAGCAGTCTTAACTGCAGATTTGGCTGCTTCCTCAGCTGGCGAATTCCCTACAACGTGTACGCCAACATGTTGGTGACAGTGTCTGGATTACATAAGGCCGTGGCAGACTGTCTTTAAGTTCTCCCATCTTTCCCTAAAATCACTATATGCTTTATAGTATTTCCTTTAGTGTCTGTCTTTGAATTCATTTAGGCACCAATAATGTAAGCTTTCTTTAAAATACTGAACATAGTAACACAAATCATACACTATAAGAGTGGGGAATTCAGGATCTGTATGCTCCAGTGCCAGGATTAAAGCTTTGAGTTCAGCCATTTGTGCATTGCATTCCCCTAGGGACTGTGTAAACCTTTGTTGAGGGTGGAACTCACCATGCCTCATTACTCCATATACATCTGCGCAAGCCTCAGAGTATAGATGTTTGGTACCTATTGAAGGCTGAGCTGAACAATCAGTATCTGTAATGTATTTATTCTGATCAAGAGGCAAAATGTTAGTGGGCATGGGGTATTATTGTTCATACTGGAGAAATTCTTTAGTTTGTAGTGTGGGGTCGAAAACATAATCTACATCAGTGGCAATCATGGAAGTGGCCCATTGTACCCATCTAGAACTGATGTCAGACCCATGTCAGACTTTTGCATTTGGAACTCTGTCCCTCAACCTCTAAGGCTGGGACTGGAGTAACAACAGTTATGCATTTAGCTTGAGACAGTGGTCTTTCCTTTAAGACAGCCATCTGAACTGCTGTCGGTATTTTTTTTTAGTGGACACAAAACGCATTTTCACATTGAAATATAAATGTGATTTATATGCAACCAGCAATCTATCACCTTCATCAAATGTGAGGTGGGCAAATCCAGTGGCACCAGGTATTGTCTGGATGATGGAGTTTGTTTTATTGACACATATGTAAGTGTCATACTGAAAGCATGTCAGTCTGTAGCGATTTGAGAATTTGTGTATGTTCTGGTTTCCAATGTTTACTTGAGACATCTGGGCGAGTTAAATCGCACAGTGGTTTTATGCGTTGTACATAACTGGGATATATGTTCTGCCAAAATTTTAAAAATCCTAACAAGGATTGCAGTTTTATAATGGTATTTGGTGGTCGTAATTGGGCACACTTCTCTAGGAAGGGTGGTGCCAGGCTCTTTCACTTGTTTGATAACTCGTATCCTAGAAACAGGACACTGGGAAAAGCATTTTTTTTTTTTTTTCAGCTTGAATTTTTAGCCATGTTCTACAAATCCCAAAACAATGTGATCTACTCTGGCTAAATCAGTGTTTAGGTCATCGTCTATATGTCATAGACATAGCGTACTCTGAACTACCATCTGGAAAATGCCAACGACGTCAACACCGCGTCACTGACCTCCAACCTCCTCAACCTCGGTCTCCGCCAGCTAGTCAACACACCTACCCACATCGCCGGACACACCCTTGACCCCCTCTTCACCTCTAGCAACCACATTTCCTTCAGCCACACCTCCGAACTCCACTGGACTGACCATCACTGTGTCCATTTCACCTATAAGAAAACCACAGAGCAACACCGCATCCAGCTTCCTCCCCACCGCCGCTGGGGCAAAATCACCCAAGAACAACTGACCAACACCCTCGTCAACAACCTTCCACCCGACGCAATCGACCCGAGCACAGCCGCCATCAACCTCCATCAATGGATCCTCGACTGCGCCAACACCCTTGCCCCTCTCAAGAAACCCACCACCACCCAAGGAAAGAGAAAACCAGCCTGGTTCACAGACGATCTCACCACCTCCAAAAGCAACTGCCAGAAACTCAAAAAGAAATGGATCCAAGAACGCACACCCGACAACCTCGCCGCCCTCAAAAACGCCAACCGCGAACACCACCAACGGATCCGCACCGCCAAGCGCGCCCACTTCACCGAACGCATCAACAACAACGCCCACGACTGCAAAGAACTCTTCGGCATCGTGAAGGAACTCTCCAACCCGAAAGCCAACTCCAACGACATCCCGCCCTCCCAGAAACTCTGCGACGACCTCTCCACCTTCTTCCACCAGAAAATCACCACCATCCACGACAGCTTCATCACCGGTCCACCGCCAGACCCCACCCCCGACGTCTCCTCCCGCGACTGCCGCCTCACCGCCTGGACCCACGTGGACGAGGCAGAAACCATAGCAACCATGAACACCATCCACTCAGGCTCCCCCACGGACCCCTGCCCCCATCACGTTTTCAACTCAGCAATCGCCACCATCGCCCCCGAACTCCGCAAGATCATCAACCTCTCCTTCACTTCTGCCACCTTCCCGGACAGCTGGAAACACGCAGAAATCCAACCCCTCCTCAAAAAACCCAAGGCTGACCCCAACGACCTCAAAAACATCCGTCCGATCTCTCTCCTCCCTTTTCCAGCGAAAGTCATCGAGAAGATCGTCAACACTCAGCTCACCCACTTCCTCGAAGACAATTCCATCCTGGACCCCTCACAATCCGGATTCAGACGAAACCACAGCACTGAGACCGCCCTCCTCGCCGCCACAGATGACATCAGACATCAAATGGACAACGGCGAAACCTCAGCCCTCGTCCTCCTCGACCTATCAGCCGCTTTTGACACCGTCTGCCACTGCACCCTACTGACCCGCCTCCAGGAAGCCGGCATCCAAGATAAAGCCCTCCACTGGATCTCATCCTTCTCTCGTAGGGGATTTCCATGTATAGTCATAAGCACTGAATAGTTCCGCGCGCCTGCGGGGACCCCGGAGCACTGTTGTGTAGTATATTCTTAAGTGCAATCATCAGCTCCTTGACAAAAAAGGTCTGTGAAAAACACTTAAGAATAACAATGTGCAGCCTATGTGAACAACTACACAGACCAAATTGTTAGAAGAAAAAACAGTTGTAGTGTAAATTCACGTTTAAACCTCTATTTATTCTATAAATACATAAATAAATACATTCTCATATTTTATTTACACCTCTCATGAGAATAAAACAATGTAGGGCAGTGTAGCCCATAGGCTGCCATTATACAGAATGAAAATAGAGCTGTGCCTTTAAGAAAGTAAAGTCTTCCTGTTTCCCATCATGCACAGCAAAAGGCAGTTGCCTCAGTTCTTTTTTCCGGCTCCTTTCTGACAGGACCCTGAAGCATTGAGCTCTACCTCACAAAATCCTTTTGTGACAGAAATTCATTTAAAATCTTTTGAATTTCATTTTCACTCGACGTTTTTAACATTGAGTGATAATTTTCTGCTTTTTTCTGTTAGATTCTGACAGAATTTTGAGGTTTTTCTACTTCAGAAATGCCTTCACTGTTTGACAAATGTCCTTCTTGTGGCAGAAAAAAGGCCAAAACAGATCCACATCGGGTCTGCATAATTTGCCTTCCATCCAGCCACAAACCGGAGTCGTGTGACATCTGCAAAACCTTCTCCAGAAGGACCCTTCGTGACAGGGAGAAGATCCGACTCCAGGCGAAAGAGGACAGGAGGAAAAGTGGTCATTCTACCACAGAGCGAGGAGAAGGTCAGTCTTCTACCAGGGCTCACACTGGTTCCTCTATAACTCCGACCAGACCGGCTCAAAAACGGCACAGGTCTCCGACGACGTCGAGGGCGTCGACGTCGAGGCAAGGAACGGCGCCAACATGCTCGCCGTCGAGGAGTGGTTCGCCGGCGAGAAAGAGACATCGCTCGCCGTCAACGACGATTTCGCCGTCGAGATCTGGGTCACCGTCGACACGGCGAGGACGTTCCACGTCGAGGAGATCTGAATCCGGTTCGCCGTCGAAACGGCGAGATCGATCAACGTCGAGGGGTGATCGACGTCATAGACGTTCACCGTCATCACGGCGACGTCGAGGGTCGTCGTCGAGAGATTCTCAACGGCGAGAAGAATCGACAGCGAAGGGCACTCGCCGTCACCGTACTTCGACGTTGAGGAGTGTGTCGACGTCGAGACAATCAAAAAGACCTAGGAGGGTTTATACAACCTCAGAATCCTCGGCTTCACTCATCCTCCTTCCAGCGTCTCCACAACTCTCTCCTCGACAATCACCATTGCCACAGACGCCGGTAACGCCTACGGCGCCTCTTCCGGCTCCGCCTTCAGAGTCTGTTTTGAGGACTCCAACGCGGTCTGTAAGACGTTCGGGACATTCCTCTAGACGCTCTTCTTCCTCTCGGCACCGTCATGACTCACAGAGATCTCAGCATTCACATCACAGGCGTTCTTCTTCGTCTACACGGGACTACTCTCCAACCCTATCGGACTCACCGTCCCCGAGAGTGTCCCCCATAGATGATGTGAATACGTTCCAGGAGGTCTTAGTACGAGGGGCAACCAAGCTGAACATCCCGCTGGCGGTACCTGCCCCATCGACGTCAGTGATCTTCGAGACCTTGCATCACAGGACATCTTCCAGACCTTTGCTTCCACTGGTTCCAGGTCTCCTTGAACCAGCAATGGATATTTTCCTTGCACCGGCCGCAACAAAGTCTGCTCCTTCCAGACTTATTAAAAAATATCGTCCACCAGAACAAGATCCTCTATTCTTGAGGTCGGACCCAGTTCCTGATTCGGTGGTCATAGTAGCGGCAACGAAACTGCATTCAACCTCACCATCTTCTTCTTCGCCTCCAGATAAAGAGAGCAGAAAGATAGATGCTGCAGGACGAAAAGTATGCTCTACTGCAGCCATCACGATGAAGGCAGCCAGCGCTACTGCTTTATTAGGGCGGTACGACCGTGCCCTCTGGGACTGTTTAATGCAGTTTGCGGAACATCTTCCTAAGGATAAAAGGGAAGATTTCCTGGAGGTCGTGGGCGAGGGAGCCATGGTGTCTAACCAAATTATAAGTGCTGCAGCTGACTCTTTGGTGCTATCCGCACACAATTATGCACACGGGATAGCGCTCAGAAGGCATGCATGGTTGAGACTTACATCACTCAAACCTGAAGCGCAGCAGAGAATACAAAACCTGCCTTTCTCGGGCTCCACCTTGTTCGGTTCTCTTGCCGATGACGAGATGGCTAGAATGAAAGCTGAACTAGATACCTTGAAAGCGGTAGGCATGGAAAGACCGAAAGAACAAAGAAAGGTTTTCCGGCCATATCAACGACGACTTTTCACCCACCGGTATCAGTCGCCACACTGGATGTCTTCGCGCCCCCAGCAGCAGCAACAACAGCAGTATCAAAGGGGTTTCTCTACTCAGCGAAGGTCGACAAGGGGTCGTTCAACACCTCAAACTCAGGCAACTCGACAGGCTCCCACGTCTAAGCCCTGAATCTTTGCTTCCCCCTCCTCCGTTATCCACTCCGGTAGGGGGAAGTATCTCAAATCATCTGGACGAGTGGCTACGCATCACAACAGACGCCTGGGTATTGAATATTGTGAGACATGGTTACGCTCTCAGATTCACCAGTTCTCCACCATCTGTTCCACCCAAAACAGCCAACCGCCATCTCGAAGCTCTACAGTTAGAGGTCAATATCCTATTGCAAAAAAGAGCCATAGAACCCGTTCCCATCAGCCAACAAGGGAAGGGGATTTATTCGAGATATTTCCTTGTACCGAAAAAAGACAAACAAGAGTTTCGTCCCATCTTAGATCTGAGGACAGCAAACAAATGGATTCGCAAAGAAAAATTCAGGATGTTAGCCTTACACCAAATTTATCCACATCTACGTCAGGGCAACTGGCTATGTGCGATAGATCTTTGCGACGCTTACTTTCATATCCCAGTAACCAAGAAACATCGAAAATTCCTAAGGTTCACCGTCGGAAAACGCCATTACCAATTTGCAGTTCTACCTTTCGGCCTAAAATCAGCGCCAAGAACTTTTTCCAAATGCATGGCGGTAGTAGCCGCCCACTTGAGGAAACAGCGAATATTCGTCTACCCCTATCTAGACGATTGGCTCATAAAGGCCTCCAGTTGTCTCGAGACACAGCAACATTTCGAATGGACTCTACAACTGCTGCAAAAACTTGGTCTTCAAGTCAATCTCCTGAAATCTACAGCAACACCTGTTCAGAGGTTGCATTACTTAGGGGCCATTGTAGATACCAGGCTAGGAAAGGTGTTTCCTTCGGAGGAACGACGGTTATCGATTCTCCAGAAGTGCAAACAACTGCAGGAAAGACCTCAAGCCACTGCAAGAATAATAGCTTCTCTACTGGGCTCGATGGCGTCTTGTATCCATCTGGTTCCCAATGCTCGCCTCCATATGAGACCATTGCAGGAAAATCTGGAGGATCAGTGGTGTCAACTGAGGGACGATTGGGAGAACAAAGTCCTTCTTTCTCCTCACACCCTACAATCCCTCAAGTGGTGGTGTTTACCCAGCAATCTCTTGGTGGGGATTCCGTTCCAACAACGGCCCCCATCTCAAACCATCGTAACAGATGCGTCACTGATCGGATGGGGGGCGCACATGGAACATCTTCGAGTCCAAGGCGAGTGGTCACAGAGAGAGAGTCTCTATCACATCAACCTGCTGGAACTTCGCGCAGTCCACCTTGCGCTCAAAGCCTTCCTTCCCTCTCTGAGAACGGAAACTCTCCTTCTCCAGACAGACAACGTGGCCACTATGTACTACGTGAACAAACAAGGAGGCACCAGGTCCAGAATTTTATCCAGAGAGGCTCAGACAATCTGGCATTGGCTTCTAGCCAGGAACCTGTCACTAGTGGCAACTCACCTGCCCGGCATCCAGAATGTTCAAGCGGATGTCCTCAGTCGGGTAATGGACGAGAACCACGAATGGGTACTACACGACGACGTCGTTCATTCCATTTTCGCACTCTGGGGTACCCCCTCTACAGAAATGCCAAAACTTCGCCTCCAGATATTACCATCCAGGGACACTGGGGAATGCCCTGTGGATAAGCTGGTCAGGAGCATTTCTTTACGCCTTTCCACCGCTTCCCCTGATTCCGGCGGTCCTCCAGAAGCTGTCCAATGTTCAGACCAAAATGATCCTAATTGCTCCGGAGTGGCCACGTCAGTGGTGGTTCCCAGACCTTCTTCACCGGTCACTCAAACCACACATCAGGCTACCATATCGTCCGGACCTTCTCACGAAGTTCAGAGGGCAGATATCTCATCCCAACCCCTCATCGTTGAGTTTGGCAGCATGGCTCCTGAGCTAGTGCAATATGGACACTTGAACCTACCTCAGGACTGTATGGAAATTCTGAAGGAAGCAAAGCGCCCTTCCACACGATCAGCCTATGCAAGCAAGTGGAAGAGATTCTGCATTTGGTGTTTACACAACAACATTGACCCGGTTTCCTGTGGGGAACAATCTATCCTGCCATATTTGTTAAGTTTGGCAAAATCGGGCTTACAACTGTCGTCAATAAAAGTTCACTTGGCGGCGATAACGGCATACAGAAAGAGTCCTTCACAAACTTCCTTTTTTCAGATTCCGATTATTAAGGATTTCCTAGAAGGTTTAAAGAAGGTTTTTCCTCCCATTAGAAAGCCTTCTCCTCCATGGGAACTGAACGTTGTCTTATCACGTCTGATGCTGCCGCCATTCGAGCCGATACATAAGGCATTGCTGCAGCATCTCACATGGAAAGCTGCTTTTCTGGTGGCAATCACTTCAGCGCGTAGGGTCAGCGAAATCCAGGCCCTTTGCGCTCAGGAACCCTACACGGTTTTTCATTCTGCGAAAGTGGTAATGAGAACTCATCCAAAATTTTTACCTAAGGTAGTCTCCGACTTCCATGTGAACCAAACAATTTCATTACCGACTTTCTTTCAGAATCCAGCTACCCCTGCTGAGAGAACTCTGCACTCTCTGGATGTAAAGAGAGTCTTGAAATTTTACCTGGACAGGACAAAAAGCTTTCGAAAATCACAACAGCTTTTTATTAACTATGGCCCAATCAGAACAGGTTTGGGCACATCTAAACAATCGTTATCCAGGTGGATTGTTTCATGTATAATGTTATGTTATCAGTTAGCAAACAAATCCCTTGGTGGTAGGCCAAAAGCCCACTCTACCAGAGGGAAAGCAGCTACTGTAGCCTTGATGAGAAATGTCCCTTTGGCAGAAATATGCAAGGCTGCCACTTGGAGGTCGGTCCATACCTTTACTAAGCATTACTGCCTTGATACAGACGCTAGGGCAGATGCTCAGGTTGGGCAGGCTTTGCTCAAGAATTTGTTTGCATGATTCATGTTTTTCTCAGTATTCTTATATCTACTCCACCGCGGTTATGGGGATGGGCTTGCTACTCTATTCAGTGCTTATGACTATACATGGAAATCCCCTACGAGAGAAGGAATGGTTTCTTACCTGTAACTCCAGTTCTCTCGTAGGGGTATTTCCATGATAGTCATAAGCAACCCTCCCTTCTCCCCGGTGGAGTTGACATAGAACATGAATATTATGGAGGTTGGTACTCCAACAAATGTTTTGTTTTTCTTCATGTCAGGTTAATAGCCTCCAAAAAAGAACTGAGGCAACTGCCTTTTGCTGTGCATGATGGGAAACCGGAAGACTTTACTTTCTTAAAGGCACAGCTCTATTTTCATTCTGTATAATGGCAGCCTATGGGCTACACTGCCCTACATTGTTTTATTCTCATGAGAGGTGTAAATAAAATATGAGAATGTATTTATTTATGTATTTATAGAATAAATAGAGGTTTAAACGTGAATTTACACTACAACTGTTTTTTCTTCTAACAATTTGGTCTGTGTAGTTGTTCACATAGGCTGCACATTGTTATTCTTAAGTGTTTTTCACAGACCTTTTTTGTCAAGGAGCTGATGATTGCACTTAAGAATATACTACACAACAGTGCTCCGGGGTCCCCGCAGGCGCGCAGAACTATTCAGTGCTTATGACTATCATGGAAATACCCCTACGAGAGAACTGGAGTTACAGGTAAGAAACCATTCCTTCCTCTCCGACAGAACGCAGAGAGTCCGTCTCTCCCCTTTCCGCTCCAAAGCCACCAACCTCATCTGCGGCGTCCCCCAAGGATCCTCCCTCAGCCCCACGTTGTTCAACATCTACATGGCCCCCCTCGCTCAACTGGCCCGCCAACATCATCTCAGCATCATCTCCTACGCCGACGATACCCAGCTCGTCCTCTCCCTGACCAAAGACCCGCTCACCGCCAAAACAAACCTCCACGAGGGACTAAAATCCATCGCCGATTGGATGAACGACAGTCGCCTGAAACTCAACTCCGACAAGACGGAAGTCCTCATCCTCGGACGCACTCCCTCGGCCTGGAACGACTCATGGTGGCTCTCCGTCCTCGGACCCCCACCCACCCCTGCCAGCCACGCAAGAAACCTCGGCTTCATCCTGGACTCCGCCCTCACCATGTCCAAACAGGTCAGCGCCGTCTCCTCCTCCTGTTTCAACACCCTCCGAATGCTCCGCAGAATTTTCAAGTGGATTCCAACAGAAACCAGAAAGACTGTGACCCAGGCCCTCGTCAGCAGCAGACTTGACTACGGCAACGCACTCTACACAGGCATCCCAACCAAAGACATCAAACGCCTCCAACGTATCCAAAATGCCTCCGCCCGACTGATCCTCAACATACCCCGCCGAAGTCACATCTCCCCTCACCTAAAGGAACTCCACTGGCTCCCGGTAGACAAGAGGATCACCTTCAAACTCCTGACCCACGCTCACAAGGCACTTCACAACACCGGACCCTCCTACCTCAAACCCAGACTTCACTTCTACACCCCAACACGTCAACTCCGTTCCGCCAACCTCGCCCTCGCCATCGTTCCCCGAATCCAGCGCAAGACATCCGGCGGCAGATCCTTCTCCTTCCTCGCCGCCAAGACCTGGAACTCTCTCCCCACATCCCTTCGCCAGACCCAGGACCTCCTCGCATTCAGAAGGCTCCTCAAGACCTGGCTCTTCGACCGATAAACCAGCAGCGCTCCCCTCCCCCCCCCCCCCCCCCCCCCTCAGCGCCTCGAAACCCTGACGGGTACATAGCGCGCTTTATAAATACTATGATTGATTGATTGATTGATAGCGCAACGCTTCGTGGTCAGTATCGTGCAATATTGATGTCACACGGGCAGAGAACAGTCCTAGACTGTTCTTATACCCTTGGGTTTTGTGGGTATTACATGATAAGGTGAGTCCTTATCCCAGCCCACATGGTGGCAGTATAGTGTAGGGGCTTGTGCAAGAGCCCATTCCGCAGCATAAGCTTGTTTTACTTCTTCACGAACTAGGACCGAGAAAGATGGTAACATTACATCTTTCCCTTGTGGGAGGGCTCTAACAAACTGCGGTGGCCAAACCTTTTCAGCCAAGGGAATGTCATAATTAAGTGTTAGGGTTTCCCAGAAAATTACTAAGTGTGCATTTTATGTCCTCCTCAATCTCAGTATTCAATTTATGCACTCTTTCTGGGTGTACGTCTCGCCGATTTGGGGTATTCGACTTCAATGTAGTCATTCGTTGCTTTCACATCCAGATACTCTTGAAGATTATGGCGACTTATTGTGATCTCAGCTGCGCTGTCTAGCAGAGTCACTTTCCACATCCCGTTCGGAAGTAATGTTCTCAATATGTGCAGCATATTTTGCTGAGATTTCTGCAACTTTCTTCCTTTTGGATTTGGGTTTTTGTTGTGGAATTTTCCCTTCCTTTTTTATGATGATGTCAGATGAGCATTGTAAGTCCTTTTTTGGTCTTCTTGTCTGTACTCTGACTTCCCCGCTCTCTTACTGTTTGTCTGATGAGTACTAAAGGTAACAAGAAGGGAGCGTATCACTGTACTGATACTTGTCAGGTTGTTTTGAAGTATCACGGTTATATAAATTATAATGTTTTTCAGAGCTCTCCGGTTAAGGAGATTCTCCCTGTGATTTAGTTTTTTTTTATTGTTTCTTTGTTTATCCCACGTTTCTTAGAAGACTGTGGTTCCCCTCTTAAAGAGAAAGTAGTGCAGGTGTTCAAGGACAACGCTACCACCATTCGGTACTGCAACAAACAGAGTGGAGTAGGGTCCTGGACCCTTTGTCAAGAGACTGCGCCTCTGTACATGGCTGGCACATCAGGGCATTTCACTGGTGGTTCAACATCTGGGAGGCTCTCTGAATGCCAGAGCAGACAAACTAAGCCGTCAATGCATAGTCGATCGCGAATGGCGTCTCCATCCGGAGGTGACGCAAGATCTCCTTCACAAATGGGGAGAGCCTTGGTTAGATCTGTTCGCCTCCGCAGAGAACGGGCAATGTCAACTGTTTTGCGTGTTGAAGTATCCAAGGTGGCCTTTGCTCGATGACGCTTTTTGTCTCAAGTGGAACTCAGGCGTTCTTTACTCCTTCCCACCAATACCACTTCTGTCCAGAGTTCTGAAGAAGATCAAGAATGACCGGGCCCAAGTAATCATTGTGGCACTGGACTGGGCACGGAGTGTATGGCATCCAGAGCTATTGAGCATGGCCACCGATCCTCCAGTCAGACTTCCTCTTCTGGAGGATCTTCTGTTGCAGCAACAGGGGAGGGTTCTCCATCCAAACCTGTCCAATCTTTGCCTTCATGTGTGTAGATTGAGCGGCGGCAGTTGACAGCTTTTGACCTGCTGCCCGAAGTCTGTGAGGTTATCTTGGCAGCTAGTCATCCCACCACCAAAACGGTATACGCCTGTCATCGGCATCAGTTTGTGGCATGGTGTACAAACAAGTCTCTTGATCCCCTCTCCGCTCCTCTCCCTGAGGTTCTTTTGTTCATCCTATATTTAGCCCAGCAGGGCTCTGCATTGGGCACTCTTAAAGGTTTCTTGTCGGCTATCTCAGCCTTCCTAAGGTTGCTAGGCCAACCATCTCTTTTTGAGTCTCCTCTTGTTGGTAGATTATTTAAGGGTCTTACCCATTTGTTTCCTCCAACTTCATTTATCATGCCTCAGTGGGACCGCAACCTTGTTCTTACGTATCTGATGTGTGCTCCCTCTGAGCCGTTACAAAACTGTCCTTTGCGGCTCCTTACTTTTAAAACGACATTTCTTGTTGCCATCACCTCTGCACAGGGTGAGTTAGCTTCAGGCTCTTTCTTCTAAACCCCCATTCTTGTCTGTTTTCCCTGACAAGGTGGTGCTCTGTACGAGGGCCTCCTTCCTTCCCAAAGTTGTCACACCCCTTTTATGTAGGCCAATCCACCATTTTGCCTGCTTTTACGCACCCCCCATCCTTCTCATGAAGAAGAGAGACTTCACCATCCAGAATCAAAAAGAGCATTGGTGTTCTACCTCAATCTTACCAAAGATTTCTAGGTGGACGATCAACTCTTTGTTGGATATGTGGGTGCGAAGAAAGGGAAGAAGGTGCAGAACCGTACCATCTCACGATGGGTACTTCTTTGCATCAGAATGTGCTACGCTTTGGCTAAGAAGCAACCTCCTGAGGGCTTACGTGCTCACTCCACCAGAGCAAGTACTGCTACCACAGCTTTAGCATGCGCAGTTCCTGTCTTGGATATCTGTCAGGCAGCAACGTGGGCATCTCTGCACACGTTTACAAAGTTTTACTGCCTGGACAGTCAGGTCCGCAGAGACGGCTACTTTGGTCATTCGGTCCTGCAGGACTTTCTAGTATGATCTTGGTTCGCAGCCCACCACCGAGGATGGTGATGCTTGGGTCTCTATTCTAAGGTAAGCAGTCTGCAACTAGAAGTCTCTATCAGAAGAACAAGTTACTTACCGTAGGTAACGTTTTATCTGGTAGAGACATTCTAGTTGCAGATTCCTTACCAACCCACCCATCCTCCCCACTTGCGAACTGATTTCTAGGGACAGGGATAACCCTTTCAGGGTCTTAGTTTTGGCGCACCATTCTCAGTGTTCTTCATGGCTCCGTGCTTTGGCGTGGAAAGTCATTAAAAGAAATGTATGTCACTATGCCAAGGCAGCCCATATATATCACCCTGACGTCAACGCGGCGACCACGATGCCAACGACAGACTCGGAGTCGACTGACACCACCTGATGGCGCGCAAGGGTACTGCTTGAAGAAAAATCTCCGGATCCAGTCTGACTCCTGGGAAAATTCTAAGGTAAGGAATGTGCAACTAGAATATGTCTCTACCAGATAAATCGTTACTGAAAGTAAATAACTTGTTCTTTAGCCTCATAACTTGAAATGGTGTCAGGAGTCAGCCTGTAGTGCAGATGGCAGTCCTCTCGGGTAGATGGTAGATAAGTGCCAGCATAGCTGCATGTTGAACACAAGAATGGTCACGACTGGTATGCCCCTCTGCCCCTTCCAGGTCAGTGCATCATTTATGTAATAATAGTGGCACTGTTAGAAGCACCGCTGTGATGTAATGCTATGTCTAGGTATTAAAAGCTGTTTCCTGAATGGACAACACAAGCGCTAAGATATTGTAAACTGTGTTCCCAGCCTTGAACAGAGTGTACTGATTAAGTGTTGAGGAAAAGCTAACTGAAACAAGTGACTCGTACAATATCTTCCTAGAATAATATTATGAAAGGAATACATGTAAAATGTAATTGCTAAAAGCAATGCAGCCAAAATGTTTAAAATATGAAATATAAAACAAGCCAAAAACAGCTTGGGTCCAAGAAGTTCTCACGACAAACGGTTACTCGATTTGTGGTACTGAAAATTCTGGACCCGTGTTATAAACATCGTCGTATCACAACGATTTTTGTATCAGCAGACCGAGAATGATTAGAATAGTATGCACAAGCATTGTATTCATATTCGGGTAACAAAATCACCCGAATATCAGAGTTTCCGTCCTGAACCCTCGTGTTCCATTTAAACTACAGCCATTTTGTGATTGCCCTCACATAGGCCAATGTCTAATGCTGAAAACGAGTCTGAAGGACACGTACATCTTTGCTGACTCCTCTGTGACCTGGGCAAGCTGACTCCACTGCCTGAAGCCAAACCTGTTCGGCCAGTTTCTTTCCCAGTGGCCGAATGAGATTAGTATCAAGGGTCAACACATCATAAAACCTTTCATCACACTCAAACCATGCCTAATCTTACACACACCTGTCCCTGTTTCTTTCTTTATGACTTGCTTTACAAGGAGGAGGTGCCTGTTTATATTGGGGGTCCGTTGATATCTGATGAAAGTACTGAGCCTTGCCGGGTAATTGATTGAGGGCTGGACAAACTGAAATATGGGCTTGTCATCATAACCCTGCTATTTCTTTGTAGTGAAAATATGTGAATGGTCAACTGTAAAATAAGGAATGTTTGCCCAAAGCATAATATTTTGTATAAAAGAGAAGGTTAGCTTTGCAAGAGCAGCAGTCTCCTGAGAATATACACTGTGTTGTACTTCTAGGATACCTGTTACTGGCTGCAGCCAATAAACAAGATCTTTGACTTCACCAAGAAGACTCTGTGTTTCTGTAGTCTGAAACAGGAAGGACTCGAAGTCTTAGGGTGTGTTCCCTGGCACCATTGGGTTCTGAAAAACCCAGTACTTCAGTTGGCGCCCAACGTGGGGCGATTTCAGCGGTACCAGTCCAAGCCAGAGGTTCGTGAGGAGCTTCGTGTGAAAATTCTGGAGGGAGGCCGCCACTTCATCGACCCCTGTATGTCGACGTGGTCCGAAAGTCTTTGCTGCGAGGTTCCCCGCTTCCCGACGGCTACGAAGGACTGCTGCCCTGACTATCGCCCTGTTTTGGACCCTTGATGATTTGATAGAGCGAAACGATAAACGAGGTCTCTGGTGACGTCATCGATACCTCAGTTAAGTATAAGTGGAGCGTCTCCCAGTCCTTAGTTTGGTTCTTAGTTTGGTATCCCCTTGGGATCTTTGATTTGGAACTTGCAAGTACCAAAGCCGAGGGATTTGTGTATTCACGAGACTATCGTATTCGATAATCCTTTGAAGTTTGAAGCTAGACTGGAGAGCGAAGATGCCTGGTCTTAGCAGACATGGAAATTTGTTTTGTCTTGGTTATAATAGGGGTTCCCGATTGGAGGACTCGTGTCCGGTTCCTCCGATTGGAACTCCAACCTATGAACTATATGTGAAACATGGCATAGGCCCCCTCACATATAATGAAGTATGGATCCGATATACCAGGAAAGATGGTGTTTTAAAATGGCCCCAATATGGTAGTTTTGACACAGAGATTCTGGATA
Source organism: Pleurodeles waltl (assembly GCF_031143425.1). Taxonomy (NCBI): domain Eukaryota; kingdom Metazoa; phylum Chordata; class Amphibia; order Caudata; family Salamandridae; genus Pleurodeles; species Pleurodeles waltl. The sequence goes on along the minus strand of NC_090446.1, from coordinate 956,878,574 downwards.
ATCTGGAGGTTAAACTTTTTAAGAAGAAAGCCCGGCCGGCGATGTTTGACTCTTTCCGCCTATGGCATAAGGAAGCCAAACAGAAGGAAATTAAATTAGCAAAGAGAAATAAGAGGGAAGAGGGTATCTCGATAATGCAAGCTGCCATGCAGTTTAAAGATGATGAAGAAGAACAGATGAATGAGCAGTTGCACAGGCAACGTAAAATGGTGACCGATAAATGTTATCCAGTTTTTCCGCTTCTTCAGCAAGATGCAGCAAAAGAACTTGAGAAAGATCCTTTAATATCACACTTGTTGAGTTCGCCACCCCCTTATGCGCAGAATGCTACAGCACCCCCACAACCTTTAGCTGTGCAACCTCCGGTTATTGTGCCTCAGGTTCTTCCACAGCCGCCAGCTCCTCTTCAGTTGGCTCCTATTACTATGGCGCAGCCCCTTCAAGGGCCGCCGACTTCGCTACCTGCTTCATCTGTACCTCCTGCGACTTTATGTACTACATCGACTGCCTCTTCTGGTGTTCTTCCTGATACTGCCTCTGCGTCTGCTTCTGCGTCTGCCTTGCCTCCCTTTTTTTTTCCTCCTGTTCTTTCATCAACTTCTCCTTCTGTCCGACAGAGAATGACAGATACTGTTGCCAGCCTTATATTTCCTCTCTTTGGGTCGTCTGGTGTGACCCCAGATTCGGAGCGTAAACAGTCGCGTAGTCAACTGCCTAATTCTCAAGAGAGAGAAATGTTTGACCGTATGGCGCGTAAATGGGTTGTTTACCCTTTAAGATACGATGTAGAGTCTGTTATGGATGTCTTCCGTCAATGGGGAGCACCGAAACAAAGATACGTTTTTGAGAAAATGTGTGCTTTCCTTTGTGAGGAATTGGAGGATAATGATTTGGAAACAAATCCGCCTGATTTGTGCCGTGTACGGTTTGAGTTTGAAAAAGGCACGATTGTGGGTTCCGATGTTGAGAAAGCAGTTGCGACGTTGTTGTCCTTTAGGAATAAGGATCCTTCTCAGTCATTGTTCCAACATGACTCCTCTGTTAAAAAAAAAGGTGCGACAGTACCCAATGAGAGAAGTCCCTCCGGTATGGAAGGACGCCGTTGCGGCTGATGTTGCTAATCAAATTGATGCTGTCCCAGCTCATTTTCAGCTTGTTTGGGTACATGTTCCGTGGAAGCGAGCTGAAGTTTTTGCCCTTAAGCAGAATTTGCCTGATCCCCGTAAAAACCCTGCAGGGTATTATAAGGAATTATCACAGACTGCAGACTCATGCATTATGAATTTAGCCAACATAGACATGTTATTTGGGAATGTTGTTCCACAGCCTTTGTGGGGATTGATTCGCCATACAGATCATGCGCAAGAGCTAGGTGACTCATGGGCTAATATTAGTGCTGCAAATGATTGACAAGTTGGTGGTGCCAAGCCTGAGCCTTTGGTAGCAGAACTGCCTGCTAGGATCATTACTTACATGAAGACTTTAATGCCTGCGATGCGTGTGAATTGGGATAAATTGTCTGCGTGTAAGCAGAAGAAAGATGAAACAGTGTCTGATTTCTTCACCAGGTTTGAGGAAACGTTTATCGACCACAGTGGTCAAGATATGAGTACAGAAGGGGGTCAACGGTTGTTTGTCGACAAGTTTGTGCACAATTTGCTTGCCGAGCTGTGTAAGAAATTGAAGGATTCAGAGAGTTCTTGGGCCGTTTCCTCTTCAGCACAAATATTGGCTACTGCACAGTACTACGAAAATAGGGATAAAGATGAGAAGGATAGAGCAGACAAGAAAACTAAAGAATTAAAGACGAAGGTTCTTTTACAACAGGCGTATCCGCCACGTGGTGGTCAGAGTAACTATCAGCAACCTCAACAGTTCCAGAGAAACTCGCAAAGGTTCGAGTTATCTCAACCACATGTTCCTATAGGTCCCAATCAGTGTTCATATTATAAAGAAGAGGGTCATTTCAAGTATAGTTGTCCTATTTTGTTACAGCGTACGAATGGTGCCTCTGGCGCAAGAGGTCGAGGTGTTCAACAAGCTCCTAGAGGTAGAGGACGTGGAAGTTTTCCCCAGAACACGCGTTCCTTTCCGTCTCAAAACTCAATGAATAGTTTTGACCAGCAACATAACGCGTCTGGTAGGACGGCTCAGTACTATGCTGACGACTACTATGCAGAAGATGAGAATCTGGAAGGTAATAATTGCTAGGACAGCCATAGATGAAGAGAGGGAGTTTTTTTAGTTCCAGTGGATCAGAATGGACCTTATGTTAAGGTGATTACATCAGGTGTGTCGGAGCCTTTTCTGTTGGATACTGGTGCTACAAAGAGTTCTATTATGCACTCAAAACTCCCTGGCGCACCTTTGTCTGGCGAGATGAATGTTTCAGTAGGTTTTTCTGGCGCCCCGGTTAGGAACCCGATTTCTAGTCCTATGTCCCTTTCTGTTGGACCTTGTGAATTGGAAGCACCCCTTATTCTGACGACAGGTTGTGGTGAAAACTTGTTAGGATTGGATTTGTTGAAAAGATTGTATGCGACATTATATTGTTCTCCTTCGGGAGTACAACTTACACTGGGTAGGAAATTGGTTTCTCCAATGTATTTGTCGAAGGATAAACTTCCGACCGAATTGTCGTTTCTTCCTGATACCATTTGGGCTACTGGTCCTAATGATGTTGGTCTTTTGGAAATACCGCCTTATGTTGTGACATTGAAAGCCAACGTTAAATTACCACGCATTCAACAATACAAGATCTCTAGTGAAGGTGAAAAGGTGTTGCTAGCGATCATTTATGATTTAATTGAAAAAGATGTAATTGAAGAGGCAACGTTTGTAATAGTCCTGTTTTGCCTGTTTTGAAACATACTGACCCCTCTAAGCCACCTGTTTACAGGCTCGTGATTGATCTTAGAGAAGTAAATAAAATAGTTGTGCCACAGTTTCCAGTTGTTCCTAATATCACTGCCCTATTGACTATGATTCCAGCTTCCGCCACCTGGTTCTCGGTGATCGACTTAAAGAATGCTTTCTTCAGCATCCCGATTGCCGAGGAGAGCAGGGATATTTTTGGCTTCAGTTTAGGAGGCCGAAGTTTCCGTTTCAAACGCGATTCTCAAGGCTACTGTGAAAGTCCATCAATATATAGTCAGGCTTTAAAAACACAGCTTGATGCAATCGTTTTACCTGACGGCGCTACCCTTATTCAGTACGTCGATGATTTGCTAGTCGCTACAGATACTGAAGAGATTTGTAAAGAAGCCACCTTGTCGTCGTTGCGTCATTTATCTGATTTACATCACAAAGTGTCCCTTTCAAAACTGCAATATTGTCGACAAGAAGTGACCTACTTAGGTCATCTCTTATCAAAGGAGGGAAGGAAACTGACCTCAGAAAGAATTCAGGCAATTGCAAAATTGAGTGTGCCAAGGACACAGAGAGAAGTACGTGCTTTCTTGGGCATTACTTCATACTGCAGACAATGGATACCGAATTTTTCTTTGCTGGCCAAACCTTTGGTAGCATTGACCTATAAAGATACACCGAACCCCGTTCCGTGGTCTGAAGATTGTCAGAAAAGTTTTTCCGAATTGCGTAATGCATTGTGTTCGGCTCCTGTGTTGGGTACCCCCGACTACAGTAAGCCCTTTACACTGTATGTCCATGAGGAAGAGGGTTGTGCATTGTCAGTGCTGACACAGTCTTTTGGAGACAAGCAGCGCCCATGCGCATATTTTTCGTCAACTTTGGATCCGGTAGCTAAAGCATTGCCGAGTTGCTTGAGAGCCACAGCGGCCGCAGCTGTTTCTATTCGACAGTCTGCTGGGTTAGTGATGAATAATATGTTGATTGTGATGGTTCCACATGCAGTGGACACGTTGTTAAACAGGACCAAGACACAGCATTTAACTAGTGCTCGATTGTCAGGTTACGAGTTGACACTGTTAGCGAGTCATGTGCACATAAAGAGGTGCAATACGTTGAATCCAGCCACGTTATTGCCGATTTCAGTAGAGACAGATGATGTTGAACAACATGATTGTTTTCTTAGGACAGAAGAAGAAACGAAAGGGAGAGTAGATCTTAAAGATACTCCTCTTGTAAAGTGTGATGGTACCTTATGGGTGGATGGTTCATGCTTCAAGCTTCCGAATGGTGATACGACTGCAGCATATGCTGTCACAACTTTGCATACGATTGTTGAAGCTGCACGTATACCACATAATTCAGCTCAAGCAGCAGAGCTGATTGCACTTACGAGAGCGTGTGTGTTATCGAAAGGAATGAAAGTGACCATATATACCGACAGCCAGTATGCGTTTGGTGTGGCCCATAGTTTTGGACGATTGTGGAAAGAACGTGGGTTCCTGACTTCGCATGGAGCTAAAATTCAGCATGGTCAGTTGGTGAATGAGCTTCTTGAGTCACTGACCTTGCCATTACAAGTTGCGATTGTGAAATGCAGTGCACACAAGAAGGTTACTGATGATGTCGGTCGTGGCAATGCATTTGCTGACGAGATCGCAAAAGAAACAGCAAAAGATGTGATGAATCAAATGTATGTTGCAGGCCCCGCAAGATGGGTTGGTGACGTTGGAATATGTGAAGATACGATAGAGGGTGTGAAGTCTCTTCAAGCTGAAGCTTCAGAGAAAGAGTTGAGTGTGTGGAAAGAAAGTACTGGTAAATTGGATGAAAATGGTTGTTGGGTTGACTTGTCAGAACATCAGCGATGGTTGTTACCCGATGCGTATGTGCTTGCAGTGGTGACAATGGCTCATGGAATGGCCCATATCAGTGTGAAAGGGATTTGTAAGTTGTTGGCTCCAGTATGGCAAAATGCTGGAATTCCTAAATGTGCAGAGAATGTGGTCAAGAATTGCATGGTGTGTCTGAAATACAATCCTGGTAGGGGAACCCCAACTCCAGCTGGTCATTTTGCGCCTCCAACGTATCCGTTCGAGGTTTTGCAGCTAGATTTCATCCACATGGAAAGGTGCAACAATCTGAAATACGTACTCGTTGTTGTTTGTGCTTTTTCAAGATGGGTAGAAGCATTTCCCTTAAAAGACAACACTGCCTTATCCACAGCTAAAGCCCTTGCCAAAGACTTCTTCCCTAGGTTTGGAATGCCGAGAATTGTCTGGAGTGATAATGGGAGTGAATTTGTGGGTCGAGTGATGAAAAAAGTATGTGAGGGGCTAGGTATCCAGCAAAAATTCCACGCTGCAAATCACCCCCAATCAGCTAGACTAGTAGAGTGCTATAATGGCACGCTAAAACTGAAGTTGGCAAAGATACAAGCGAGCTCTGGTCTTAAATGGCCTGACGCTCTGCCTCTAGCACTCCTATCAACAAGAATGACTGTGCATTCGCGAGTGGGACTTAGTCCCTATGAAATTGTGTTCGGCCGCCCGGCCAACATATGGGGAGTGCCAAGACCAACAAAATTCAGTGAGATCGAACACCCTGTACTGCCTGATTATTTGTATGAATTGACGGCTAAATTGCGTGTTCTACACCAACAGGTTCACGATACTCTGCCTCAGGTCTCTGAAGCTCCAGGACATCTTATCGATCCTGGATCATGGGTGCTGGTCAAGAACTTCCAGCGGACAAAGAATGACCAGCCCCGTTGGACCGGCCCCCACCTCGTCCTTCTCTCAACAAGATCAGCTGTTCGAGTGGAAGGGAAAAAGAACTGGATCCACGGCGTACACTGCAAGAGGGTCCCTTTTCCTCTACCGTACGACCGGTGGGTCCAGGAGGGGATCGCTGACTCTGAGACTGAGACTGTGCCTCGTTTTTTGCCATTTAGCGATGCACGTGTAAAAGGAACAATTTCTGAACGAGAAAGTGACAATAATTTGCAAGAAGCTGTGCCACCGTCAATTCGATTGAACACTACAGAGCCTGAACTCTTGTTCCAGAACCAGACAGTACCTGGAAAAAGCCGTTATAATTTGAGACCAAGAACTAAGGACAAATCATTTTTTTCCCGTTCTTTTGCTATTTTTTTTAAAGGTGCGGCTCTCTCATCTGAGAAACTTTCTTATATTTGTTTTTTTCTTTTCAAACCGCCATCCGGGTTCAGCTGTAGGGTCGTGGTTGCCCAAGTCTTTGGAGTGCAGCTGAAGACGTTAGGTCGACAGTTCTGGTCGGTCTAAGGGAGTTGCCCTGGACTGACAGAAGCATTCCCTAGCATAGAACACCCTACCACCACGAGCAGCAATTAGAGAGGATGGAGTTTTTCAAGAATGAGAGACCTGCCAGACAGATGGACTTTAAAGCCAGAATGTGTATAATAATGACAAAGAAACGATTTTTGATATTATGTATTTTCATGTTGCTTAGTGTAATGACGTTTTTAATAGGATATGTTTTATTCTCTTTTCAAGTGACATTTGCACCCATTACACAGCCCATACCTCCTTCTACTGTTTCCTCGCATTCTTTTCACCCCCTGCCTGAACACGAGTCTGCCAGAAGATTAGTATTTGTCAACAATTCATTCATTCAGCTTCTACACCAACACCAATAAGTAGTGAACACAACTAACTGTTGGGTGTGTGGTCTTATGCCTCATACTACTGATAAAGGTATCCCTTATCTGGTCCTGCCTTTCAGCCATAATGGTTCTGTGTGGGCATATAGAACGGTGTTCATATACGCGTATGAAGCCAACCCCCTACGTTCTGTGAAAGATAATCCTAAGAATAGTGCTCTAGCTAAGGGTATAGTAGATATGATTAGGGAAGATATTGTAAGAAAGTACCATCTTGCCTGGCATGTTACCCCCATTTTTCACTGTATATATGTTGTTTTAGTTGTATGTGTCACTGGGACCCTGTCACCCAGGGCCCCAGTGCTCATAAGTGTGCCTGAATGTGTTACCTGTGTAGTGACTAACTGTCTCACTGAGGCTCTGCTAATCAGAACCTCAGTGGTTATGCTCTCATTTCTTTCAAATTGTCACTAACAGGCTAGTGACCAATTTTACCAATTTACATTGGCTTACTGGAACACCCTTATAATTCCCTAGTATATGGTACTGAGGTACCCAGGGTATTGGGGTTCCAGGAGATCCCTATGGGCTGCAGCATTTCTTTTGCCACCCATAGGGAGCTCTGACAATTCTTACACAGGCCTGCCACTGCAGCCTGAGTGAAATAACGTCCACGTTATTTCACAGCCATTTTACACTGCACTTAAGTAACTTATAAGTCACCTATATGTCTATCCTTTACCTGGTAAAGGTTAGGTGCAAAGTTACTTAGTGTGAGGGCACCCTGGCACTAGCCAAGGTGCCCCCACATTGTTCAGGGCCAATTCCCCGGACTTTGTGAGTGCGGGGACACCATTACACGCGTGCACTACATATAGGTCACTATATGTAGCTTCACCATGGTAACTCCGAATATGGCCATGTAATATGTCTATGATCATGGAATTGCCCCCTCTATACCATCCTGGCATAGTTGGCACAATCCCATGATCCCAGTGGTCTGTAGCACAGACCCTGGTACTGCCAAACTGCCTTTCCCGGGGTTTCACTGCAGCTGCTGCTGCTGCCAACCCCTCAGACAGGCATCTGCCCTCCTGGGGTCCAGCCAGGCCTGGCCCAGGATGGCAGAACAAAGAACTTCCTCTGAGAGAGGGTGTTACACCCTCTCCCTTTGGAAAATGGTGTGAAGGCAGGGGAGGAGTAGCCTCCCCCAGCCTCTGGAAATGCTTTCATGGGCACATTTGGTGCCCATTTCTGCATAAGCCAGTCTACACCGGTTCAGGGACCCCTTAGCCCTGCTCTGGCGCGAAACTGGACAAAGGAAAGGGGAGTGACCACTCCCCTGACCTGTACCTCCCCTGGGAGGTGCCCAGAGCTCTTCCAGTGTGCTCCAGACCTCTGCCATCTTGGAAACAGAGGTGCTGCTGGCACACTGGACTGCTCTGAGTGGCCAGTGCCACCAGGTGACGTCAGAGACTCCTTGTGATAGGCTCCTTCAGGTGTTGCTAGCCTATCCCCTCTCCTAGGTAGCCAAACCCTCTTTTCTGGCTATTTAGGGTCTCTGTCTCTTGGGATTCCTTAGATAACGAATGCAAGAGCTCATCCGAGTTCCTCTGCATCTCTCTCTTCACCTTCTGCTAAGGAATCGACTGCTGACCGCGCTGGAAGCCTGCAAAACTGCAACATAGTAGCAAAGACGACTACTGCAACTCTGTAACGCTGATCCTGCCACCTTCTCGACTGTTTTCCTGGTGGTGCATGCTGTTGGGGGTAGTCTGCCTCCTCTCTGCACTAGAAGCTCCGAAGAAATCTCCCGTGGGTCGACGGAATCTTCCCCCTGCAACCGCAGGCACCAAAAAGCTGCATTACCGGTCCCTTGGGTCTCCTCTCAGCACGACGAGCGAGGTCCCTCGAATCCAGCAACTGTGTCCAAGTGACCCCCACAGTCCAGTGACTCTTCAGTCCAAGTTTGGTGGAGGTAAGTCCCTCCCTCACCTCGCTAGACTGCATTGCTGGGAACCGCGACTTTTGCAGCGACTCCGGCCCCTGTGCACTTCCGGCGGAAATCCTTTGTGCACAGCCAAGCCTGGGTCCACGGCACTCTAACCTGCATTGCACGACTTTCTAAGTTGGTCTCCGGCGACGTGGGACTTCTTTGTGTAACTTCGGGTGAGCACCGTTTCACGCATCCTCGTAGTGCCTGTTTCTGGCACTTCTCCGGGTGCTACCTGCTGCTGAGAGGGCTCCTTGTCTTGCTCTACGTCCCCTCTCTCTCCTGACGCAATTTGCGACATCCTGGTCCTTCCTGGGCCACAGCAGCATCCAAAAACGCTTACCGCACGATTTGCAGCTAGCAAGGCTTGTTGGCGGTCTTTCGGCGGGAAAACACTTCTGCACGACTCTCCACGGCGAGAGGGATCCGCCCACCAAAGGGGAAGTCTCTAGCCCTTTTCGTTCCTGCAGAAACCTCAGCTTCTTCTGTCCAGTAGAAGGTTCTTTGCACCCGCAGCTGGCATTTCCTGGGCATCTGCCCATCTCCGACTTGCTTGTGACTTTTGGACTTGGTCCCCTTGTTCCACAGGTACCCTCGACTGGAAATCCATCGCTGTTGCATTGTTGGTTTGTGTCTTTCCTGCCTTATTCCCCTATCACAACTTCTTTGTCCTTTGGGGAACTTTAGTGCACTTTGCACTCACTTTTCAGGGTCTTGGGGTGGGCTATTTTTCTAACCCTCACTATTTTCTAATAGTCCCAGCGACCCTCTACAAGGTCACATAGGTTTGGGGTCCATTCGTGGTTCGCATTCCACTTTTGGAGTATATGGTTTGTGTTGCCCCTATCCCTATGTGTCCCCATTGCATCCTATTGTAACTATACATTGTTTGCACTGTTTTCTAAGACTATACTGCATATTTCTGGTATTGTGTATATATATCTTGTGTATATTTCCTATCCTCTCACTGAGGGTACACTCTGAGATACTTTGGCATATTGTCATAAAAATAAAGTACCTTTATTTTTAGTATAACTGTGTATTGTGTTTTCTTATGATATTGTGCATATGACACTAAGTGGTACTGTAGGAGCTTCACTCGTCTCCTAGTTCAGCCTAAGCTGCTCTGCTAAGCTACCATTATCTATCAGCCTATGCTGCTAGACACCCTATACACTAATAAGGGATAACTGGGCCTGGTGCAAGGTGCAAGTACCCCTAGGTACTCACTACAAGCCAGTCCAGCCTCCTACATTGGTTGTGCAGCGGTGGGATAAGTGCTTTGAGACTACTTACCACTCTTGTCATTGTACTTTTCATAAGAGAAAAATATACAAAACAAGTTCAGTGTATATACACATGACCAAAAAGTTTTGCATTTCCTCTTTTCACTCTTTTCTAAGTGCTGAAAAGTACTTCTAACTTTCTAAAAAGTTCTAAAAGTTTTTTTTCCCAGTCTTTCTAAAAGCTCTGACAAACTTTTTTCTCTTTTTCTATCACTTTAACTCTCTCTAAAAATGTCTGGCACAGGCCAAAATGTTGATCTGTCCAAACTTGCATATGATCACCTTAGCTGGAAAGGAGCAAGGAGTCTCTGCATAGAGAGAGGTTTGAGTGTAGGGAAGAATCCTTCCTTGGAATTGTTACTTCGAGAACAAGATAAGGCTAAAAGTGCCCCATCTGTTGAAAAAGTAGCTAATGGTTCCCAATCTGATCCAGGGACTTCCCCAGGAAAAGATTCAGGAAAGAAACTTCCAAGCCTGCCCATTACTAGACAGTCTAGCATAGTTTTTACTGATGTTGAGTCACACCATACAGATAGTGTTGTCTCACATCATAGCAAGAGCATTCATTCTCATCACAGTAGAAATGATGTTTCTGTTAGCCAAGCTGTTAGGGTGCCCTCTGTAAGGGACAGGTCTCCTTCTGTCCATTCTCATCATTCTTCTGTTTCAAGACATGTCCCTCCCACCCACCCTGATGACAGATTGTTAGAAAGGGAGCTCAATAGATTGAGAGTGGAACAAACCAGACTGAAGCTTAAGAAGCAACAGCTGGATTTGGATAGACAGACCTTAGAAGTAGAGAAGGAGAGACAGAAACTGGGTTTAGAAACCCATGGTGGCAGCAGCAGTATTCCCCATAGTCATCCTGCAAAAGAGCATGATTCCAGGAATCTTCACAAGATAGTTCCCCCTTATAAGGAGGGGGATGACATTAACAAGTGGTTTGCTGCACTTGAGAGGGCCTGTGCTGTACAGGATGTCCCTCAAAGGCAGTGGGCTGCTATCCTATGGCTATCATTTAGTGGAAAAGGTAGGGATAGGCTCCTTACTGTGAAAGAAAATGAAGCTAATGATTACAAAGTTCTTAAGAATGCACTCCTGGATGGTTATGGCTTAACCACTGAACAATACAGGATAAAGTTCAGAGAGACCAAAAAGGAGTCTTCACAAGACTGGGTTGATTTCATTGACCATTCAGTGAAGGCCTTGGAGGGGTGGTTACATGGCAGTAAAGTTACTGATTATGACAGCCTGTATAACTTGATCCTGAGAGAGCATATTCTTAATAATTGTGTGTCTGATTTGTTGCACCAGTACTTGGTGGACTCTGATCTGACCTCTCCCCAAGAATTGGGAAAGAAGGCAGACAAATGGGTCAGAACAAGGGTGAACAGAAAAGTTCATACAGGGGGTGACAGAGATGGCAACAAGAAGAAGGATGGTAAGTCTTCTGACAAGGGTGGGGACAAATCTAAAAATGAGTCTTCATCAGGTCCACAAAAACACTCTGGTGGGGGTGGTGGGCCCAAATCCTCTTCTAATCAAAACAAGGAAAAGAAACCATGGTGCTATTTATGTAAAATAAAAGGCCATTGGACAACAGATCCCAGTTGTCCAAAGAAAAGCACCAAGCCTCCTACCACTACAACCCCTACTGCTACACCTAGTGTCCCTACTAATAGCAGTGGTGGTGGGAGCAAACCTACTAATAGCCAATCCAAGGGAGTAGCTGGGCTCACTATTGGTAACTTAGTTGGGGTTTGTCTTGTTAGGGAGACCACAGAGGCTATATTAGTCTCTGAGGGGGCTATTGATTTAGCCACCTTAGTTGCTTGTCCCCTTAATATGGATAAGTACAAGCAGCTACCCCTAATAAATGGTGTTGAGGTTCAGGCCTACAGGGACACTGGAGCCAGTGTAACTATGGTCATAGAGAAACTGGTCCATCCTGAACAACACCTACTTGGTCACCAGTACCAAGTAACCGATGCTCACAACAACACACTTAGCCACCCCATGGCTGTTGTAAATCTCAACTGGGGGGGGGGTTACTGGTCCAAAGAAAGTTGTGGTAGCTTCAGATTTACCTGTAGACTGTCTATTAGGGAATGATTTGGAGAAGTCAGCTTGGTCAGATGTGGAGTTGGAGGCCCATGCAGCAATGCTGGGCATCCCAGGGCATATTTTTGCTTTGACAAGGGCTCAGGCCAAAAAGCAAAAAGGACAGGGAAGCTTGGATCCTGGAACAATGGACCAAGTGCTCCCTAAAGCTAGGGCTATTAGAAGCAAACCACTTCCTACTATCCCTCCCTCTACAGTGGATTCTACTTCTGAGGAAGAAGAATTTCCACCCTGTGCAGAACCTACACCAGAGGAGCTGGAAGCAGACACTGCTGAGCTTTTGGGTGAAGGGGGGCCTGCCAAGGAGGAGCTGAGTGTGGCACAGCATACCTGTCCCACACTAGAGGGTCTAAGACAGCAAGCTGTCAAACAGGCTAATGGGGATGTCAGTGACTCTCACAGAGTTTACTGGGAGGACAACCTCTTGTACACTGAAGCAAGGGAACCTAAACCTGGAACTGCCAGGAGGTTAGTGATTCCTCAGGAGTACAGAAAGTTCCTCCTAACTCTAGCCCACGACATTCCCCTAGCTGGACATCTGGGGCAAATGAAAACTTGGGACAGGCTTGTGCCCCTGTTTCATTGGCCTAGGATGTCTGAGGACACAAAATAATTTTGTAAGTCCTGTGAAACCTGTCAAGCCAGTGGCAAGACAGGTGGCACTCCAAAGGCACCCCTTATTCCACTGCCTGTGGTTGGGGTTCCCTTTGAAAGGGTAGGGGTTGACATAGTTGGCCCCCTTGACCCTCCGACTGCTTCAGGCAATAGGTTTATCTTGGTGGTAGTGGACCATGCCACAAGATATCCTGAAGCAATTCCTTTAAGGAGCACTACAGCACCTGCAGTGGCAAAGGCCCTCCTGGGAATATTTTCCAGGGTGGGCTTCCCAAAGGAAGTAGTATCAGACAGGGGAAGCAATTTCATGTCTGCATACTTAAAGGCCATGTGGAAGGAGTGTGGTGTGACCTACAAGTTCACTACACCCTATCATCCACAAACAAATGGACTGGTGGAGAGATTTAATAAAACTCTCAAAGGCATGATTATGGGTCTCCCTGAAAAACTCCGCAGGAGATGGGATATCCTGTTACCATGCCTCCTTTTTGCCTACAGGGAGGTACCCCAGAAAGGAGTCGGCTTCAGCCCCTTTAAACTCCTCTTTGGTCACCCTGTTAGGGGTCCACTAACACTTGTCAAGGAGGGTTGGGAACAACCTTTAAAAGCTCCAAAACAAGATATTGTGGATTATGTACTTGGCCTCAGATCAAGGATGGCTGAGTATTTGAAAAAGGCCAGTAAAAACCTTCAGGCCAGCCAAGAACTCCAGAAGCAATGGCATGATCAGAAGGCTGTTTTGGTTCAGTACAAACCAGGGCAGAAAGTGTGGATCTTGGAGCCTGTGGCCCCAAGAGCACTCCAAGATAAATGGAGTGGCCCCCACATAATTGTTGAAAAGAAGGGTGACGTCACCTACTTAGTTGACTTAGGCACTGCCAGGAGTCCCCTTAGGGTGCTCCATGTCAATCGCCTGAAACCCTACTATGACAGGGCTGATCTCACCCTGCTCATGGCAACTGATGAGGGACAGGAAGAAGACAGTGATCCTCTACCTGATCTCTTCTCTTCCACAGAACAAGATGCTCTAGTGGAAGGTGTAGTTTTGGCAGATTGTCTTACTGCTGAGCAGAAAGACCATTGCATAAATCTCCTAGATCAATTCTCTGAACTCTTCTCTACTGTGCCAGGTACCACTTCTTGGTGTGAGCACACTATAGATACTGGAGACAGCTTGCCTGTCAAAAGTAAGATCTATAGGCAGCCTGACCATGTCAGGGACTGCATAAAGCAAGTGGTACAGAAAATGTTAGAACTAGGAGTGCTTGAGCACTCTGAAAGTCCATGGGCTTCTCCTGTGGTACTTGTACCAAAACCCCATTCCAAAGATGGAAAGAAGGAAATGCGGTTTTGTGTAGACTACAGAGGTCTCAACCTGGTAACCAAAACTGATGCTCACCCTATACCCAGGGCAGATGAGCTCATAGATACACTGGCATCTGCCAAGTATCTAAGCACTTTTGATTTGACTGCAGGGTATTGGCAGATCAAATTATCAGAAGATGCTAAACCTAAAACTGCATTTTCAACCATTGGAGGACATTACCAGTTCACAGTAATGCCTTTTGGATTGAAAAATGCACCTGCCACTTTTCAGAGGTTGGTGAACACAGTCCTGCAAGGGCTGGAAGCTTTTAGTGCAGCATATTTGGACGATATAGCTGTCTTTAGCTCCAGTTGGGATGATCACCTGGTCCACCTATGGAAAGTTTTAGAGGCCCTGCAAAAGGACAGGCCTCACTATCAAGGCTTCAAAGTGCCAGATAGGGCAGGGTAAAGTGGTTTATCTGGGACACCTTGTTGGTGGGGAACAGATTGCACCACTTCAGGGGAAAATCCAAATAATTATTGATTGGGTTCCCCCTACCACTCAGACTCAGGTGAGAGCCTTCCTAGGCCTCACTGGGTATTACAGGAGGTTCATTAAGAACTATGGCTCCATTGCAGCCCCTCTTAATGACCTCACATCCAAGAAAATGCCTAAAAAGGTATTATGGACAGCAAACTGTCAGAAAGCTTTTGAGGAGCTGAAGCAGGCCATGTGCTCTGCACCTGTCCTGAAAAGCCCTTGTTACTCTAAAAAATTCTATGTCCAAACTGATGCATCTGAATTAGGAGTAGGGGCAGTCCTATCACAACTTAATTCTGAGGGCCAGGATCAACCTGTTGCTTTTATTAGTAGGAGGTTGACCCCTAGAGAAAAGCGTTGGTCTGCCATTGAGAGGGAGGCCTTTGCTGTGGTCTGGGCTCTGAAGAAGTTGAGGCCATACCTCTTTGGCACTCACTTCATTGTTCAAACAGACCACAAACCTCTACTTTGGCTAAAACAAATGAAAGGTGAAAATCCTAAATTGTTGAGGTGGTCCATATCCCTACAGGGAATGGACTATACAGTGGAACATAGACCTGGGAGTAGCCACTCCAATGCAGATGGACTCTCCAGATATTTCCACTTAGACAATGAAGACTCATCAGGTCATGGCTAGTCTTATTGTCCTTCGTTTGGGGGGGGGTTGTGTAAGAAAGTACCATCTTGCCTGGCATGTTACCCCCATTTTTCACTGTATATATGTTGTTTTAGTTGTATGTGTCACTGGGACCCTGTCACCCAGGGCCCCAGTGCTCATAAGTGTGCCTGAATGTGTTACCTGTGTAGTGACTAACTGTCTCACTGAGGCTCTGCTAATCAGAACCTCAGTGGTTATGCTCTCTCATTTCTTTCAAATTGTCACTAACAGGCTAGTGACCAATTTTACCAATTTACATTGGCTTACTGGAACACCCTTATAATTCCCTAGTATATGGTACTGAGGTACCCAGGGTATTGGGGTTCCAGGAGATCCCTATGGGCTTCAGCATTTCTTTTGCCACCCATAGGGAGCTCTGACAATTCTTACACAGGCCTGCCACTGCAGCCTGAGTGAAATAACGTCCACGTTATTTCACAGCCATTTTACACTGCACTTAAGTAACTTATAAGTCACCTATATGTCTATCCTTTACCTGGTAAAGGTTAGGTGCAAAGTTACTTAGTGTGAGGGCACCCTGGCACTAGCCAAGGTGCCCCCACATTGTTCAGGGCCAATTCCCCGGACTTTGTGAGTGCGGGGACACCATTACACGTGTGCACTACATATAGGTCACTACCTATATGTAGCTTCACCATGGTAACTCCGAATATGGCCATGTAATATGTCTATAATCATGGAATTGCCCCCTCTATACCATCCTGGCATAGTTGGCACAATCCCATGATCCCAGTGGTCTGTAGCACAGACCCTGGTACTGCCAAACTGCCTTTCCCGGGGTTTCACTGCGGCTGCTGCTGCTGCCAACCCCTCAGACAGGCATCTGCCCTCCTGGGGTCCAGCCAGGCCTGGCCCAGGATGGCAGAACAAAGAACTTCCTCTGAGAGAGGGTGTTACACCCTCTCCCTTTGGAAAATGGTGTGAAGGCAGGGGAGGAGTAGCCTCCCCCAGCCTCTGGAAATGCTTTCATGGGCACATTTGGTGCCCATTTCTGCATAAGCCAGTCTACACCGGTTCAGGGACCCCTTAGCCCTGCTCTGGCGCGAAACTGGACAAAGGAAAGGGGAGTGACCACTCCCCTGACCTGTACCTCCCCTGGGAGGTGCCCAGAGCTCCTCCAGTGTGCTCCAGACCTCTGCCATTTTGGAAACAGAGGTGCTGCTGGCACACTGGACTGCTCTGGGTGGCCAGTGCCACCAGGTGACGTCAGAGACTCCTTGTGATAGGCTCCTTCAGGTGTTGCTAGCCTATCCCCTCTCCTAGGTAGCCAAACCCTCTTTTCTGGCTATTTAGGGTCTCTGTCTCTTGGGATTCCTTAGATAACGAATGCAAGAGCTCATCCGAGTTCATCTGCATCTCTCTCTTCACCTTCTGCTAAGGAATCGACTGCTGACCGCGCTGGAAGCCTGCAAAACTGCAACATAGTAGCAAAGACGACTACTGCAACTCTGTAACGCTGATCCTGCCGCCTTCTCGACTGTTTTCCTGGTGGTGCATGCTGTGGGGGTAGTCTACCTCCTCTCTGCACTAGAAGCTCCGAAGAAATCTCCCGTGGGTCGACGGAATCTTCCCCCTGCAACCGCAGGCACCAAAAAGCTGCATTACCGGTCCCTTGGGTCTCCTCTCAGCACGACGAGCGAGGTCCCTCGAATCCAGCAACTGTGTCCAAGTGACCCCCACAGTCCAGTGACTCTTCAGTCCAAGTTTGGTAGAGGTAAGTCCTTGCCTCACCTCGCTAGACTGCATTGCTGGGAACCGCGACTTTTGCAGCTACTCCGGCTCCTGTGCACTTCCGGCGGAAATCCTTTGTGCACAGCCAAGCCTGGGTCCACGGCACTCTAACCTGCATTGCACGACTTTCTAAGTTGGTCTCCGGCGACGTGGGACTCCTTTGTGTAACTTCGGGTGAGCACCGTTTCACGCATCCTCGTAGTGCCTGTTTCTGGCACTTCTCCGGGTGCTACCTGCTGCTGAGAGGGCTCCTTGTCTTGCTCGACGTCCCCTCTCTCCCCTGACGCAATTTGCGACATCCTGGTCCTTCCTGGGCCACAGCAGCATCCAAAAACGCTTACCGCACGATTTGCAGCTAGCAAGGCTTGTTGGCGGTCTTTCGGCGGGAAAACACTTCTGCACGACTCTCCACGGCGAGAGGGATCCGTCCACCAAAGGGAAAGTCTCTAGCCCTTTTTGTTCCTGCAGAAACCTCAGCTTCTTCTGTCCAGTAGAAGCTTCTTTGCACCCGCAGCTGGCATTTCCTGGGCATCTGCCCATCTCCGACTTGCTTGTGACTTTTGTACTTGGTCCCCTTGTTCCACAGGTACCCTCGACTGGAAATCCATTGCTGTTGCATTGTTGGTTTGTGTCTTTCCTGCCTTATTCCCCTATCACGACTTCTTTGTCCTTTGGGGAACTTTAGTGCACTTTGCACTCACTTTTCAGGGTCTTGGGGTGGGCTATTTTTCTAACCCTCACTATTTTCTAATAGTCCCAGCGACCCTCTACAAGGTCACATAGGTTTGGGGTCCATTCGTGGTTCGCATTCCACTTTTGGAGTATATGGTTTGTGTTGCCCCTATCCCTATGTGTCCCCATTGCATCCTATTGTAACTATACATTGTTTGCACTGTTTTCTAAGACTATACTGCATATTTCTGGTATTGTGTATATATATCTTGTGTATATTTCCTATCCTCTCACTGAGGGTACACTCTGAGATACTTTGGCATATTGTCATAAAAATAAAGTACCTTTATTTTTAGTATAACTGTGTATTGTGTTTTCTTATGTTCTCTTCCAGGGGATCCTCATCAATAGTCATAAACATTGAATATTCCCGCCCTTGTGCGGGGACCCCGGAGCATATATAAAATATATACACATTATACATGTGTAACAAACAGTCATGCAGGCTATCATGTTAAAAACAGGCTAAAATGCTTTATTTCTATGAAGTTTTTTTTTTTTTTTTTTTTTTTTTTTAAATACTACAATAGAGCATAAATAAGTACCCAAGCTCCTAAAACTAGGCTTGGGGAAGTAAGCAGTAGCAAACTCTAGTGAAAAAATAGAGAAAAATGCATTGAAAAACAATGAAGCATTCTTAGCCAATAGGCTGCATGTAGGTTAACACAGGAGAACCATAAAAACTTTGGCACTGTGCCTTTAAGACCCTGAGCACCTCCAGTATCCCACCATGCCTCAGGGGTGAAGGAAAGGTGACAGTTGGTTCACAGTTAGGTCAGTTCTTTTTTCCGGCTTCTTCTGAGAGGATCCTGGAGCATTGAGCTCTCAGTTTTTCTGAGTTTTTCCTCAGAAAAATTCTTTAAAAAAGCGTTTTTTCACTTTTCACTCGACAAGTAACATCTTTGTCTGAGCTAGGAAGGTTTTTTCTGACAGAAAAATGCCTTCTCTTTTTGTCAAATGCCCTGCTTGTGGGAAGAAGAAGGCCCAGTCAGATCCCCACTCTCTGTGCATAGTGTGCCTGCCTCAGAGTCACTGCCCTGACACTTGTAAGTACTGTAAGAACATGTCTAGGAGGACTCTGAAAGACAGAGAGAAGATCCGACTTCATGGGCTTCAGGAGAGGAAAAGAACATCGTCCTCCTCACTCCCCAGGCATCCAGAAGGCCATTCTCAGGAGAGAATGGCCCGGTCGACGTCGACAGGTAGGAAAATACCTGTTTGTTCACCGTCGACGTCGTCGCTACCACCGTCCCACCGGCATAGATCGCCGTCGACGGCGACGCACCCGACGTCGAAGGGAACGGCGTCGAGGGAACATCAGAGCAGGGGCAGGTCTCCGTCTACGGCAGCCCGCCGATCGACGTCGAGCCAGCACCGACGTGCCCATTCGCCATCGAAGGCCTCGCACCCCTCGACGGCACGAAAGACAACGTCGAAATCGCCTCAACGGCGAGAGCAGAGACATCCGCCGTCGACGGCCCATCACTCGACGGCGAGGCACACGACGTCGAGCAGGTCGCGGTCAAGGGATCGCCAGTCACCGTCGAGGCGCTCGACGTTGAGACCACAGCAACCCACGTCACTCCCTTCGACGTCGTTGCAGCTGTCGACGTCGACACAGGTTTTGCCTGTCTTGCAAGGAGAAGAACGTCGGCTTCCGCCAGCAGATAAGACCACCCCAACATCTCCGGTGGTCTCCATAAGGAGTGGTTCATCTGGGTGGTCGAGAGCTGCATCGTCTGGGCATGTCTCGCCCATCAACTTGTCGCCAAGGTGGTTGGAGAGCCTTAATAGAACAACTGCCTCCCCAGACTCGCAGTACTCGAGGATGTACTCACCTTCGGCCTCTCTCCCGAGAACACCATTGCCAACAGTGCGGGCAGGACGGGCTCGTTCGGCGTCTCACCAGTCGGCCACGAGGTCTCAACGCGCTGCTACAGCATCTCGGAGCAGGTCACGCTCCCAGAGACGATCTAGATCACGGTCACACCATCGTAGAAGGTCTCCTTCTTGGTCATCGTCGGGGTCCTCAGTAAGAGAGTACTCCTTAACCTTAACGGATTCTCTACCAGCTAGAGTTTCCCCGGTGGACGATATCACGACCTTTAACGAGGTGCTTCTCAGGGGAGCACAAAAACTAAATATAGAGGTCCAGGAACCTTCAACCTCCTCATCCGTGATCTTTGAAACCCTGCAACATAGAGCGGTTTCAAAGAAATTGCTACCGCTGGTGCCTGGTCTTTTACAACCAACCATGGACACCTTTTTAGCACCAGCCACCCTCAGATCAGCTCCTGCTAGGATCTGGAAGAAATATAAGGCACCTGAGCAAGATCCTTTGTTTCTCAGGACTGATGCACCGCCAGACTCAGTCATATTGGCCGCAGCCTGGAAGACGCACTCAGTGGCATCATCCTCCACGGTTCCGCCGGACAAGGAGAGTAGGCACGTGGACTCTCTGGGGAGGAAGATGTATGGCACGACGGCTTCCATGATGAAGGTCTCCAGCGCCTCCGCACTCCTAGGCAGATATGACCGTTCACTCTGGGACTCACTGAGCAGGTTCGCAGAGAAACTGCCTAGGGAGGACATGCAGGATTTTCAGGAGATCCTTCAGGAGGGGTGTCTGGTCTCCAATCAGGTCGAGCCAGCAGATGGGGCAGACTTAGCAGCACATGGTTACGCGCATGGGGTTTGTGCGAGAAGGTCTTCCTGGCTGAGGCTGACAGGATTGAAGCAGGAAGCGCAGCAGCGTATCCTAAACATTCCGTTCAACTGAAACTCGCTTTTTGGAACCCATACAGATGACGAGATGGCGCATAGGAAAACGGAAGTGGACACCATGAGAGCGGTGGGCCTGGAGAGAAAAAAGGACTTCAGGCGAAGGTATAGACCTTACGACAGGCACCCTTTTCAGCAGAGGGTTCAAACCCCTCATTGGTCCCAGAGGCCACAACAGATTCTGGACTTACGACTACTGAACAAGTACATAAAAAAGCAAAAGTTCAGGATGCTGGCTCTCCACCAGATTTTCCCTCAGCTACATCGTGGAGACTGGATGTGCTCCATAGACCTACAAGACGCGTACTTTCATATCCCGATCATTCCCAAGCATCGGAAATTCCTACGCTTCTGGATAGCCTCCCAGCACTATCAGTTCAAGGTGCTTCCATTTGGCCTAAAATCTGCCCCTCGCGTTTTCTCAAAATGCGTAGCAACGGTAGCGGCGCATCTAAGGAAGCAGAAAATCTTAATTTACCCATACCTAGACGACTGGCTACTGAAAGCCTCCTCTCCGGAGCAGGCGAGAAGCCATCGGACATTGTGCTCAGTGTTTTCGGATCTCTAGGTCTACAAGTTGACTACCAAAAGTCCACCCTAATTCCAACGCAAAATCTCCACTACCTGGGAGCGATACTGGATACAGAGCTCGAAAGAGTGTATCCTTCGGAGGAACGACTGTTATCAATAAAGAGAAAGTGTCAAGACCTTCTGAAATCCGACACACCTACGGCCCGTCAGGTGACATCTCTACTGGGCTCCATGGCGTCGTGCATTTTCATTGTCCCGAATGCCAGGCTACATATGAGGCCTCTTCAAGAGGCGCTGGAAAACAACTGGAACCAGAGCACAGGCCGCTGGGAGGACAGAATACGTCTTCCGATAGGAGCACGACAATCGTTGCAATGGTGGATGCACAGACCTCACCTGTCAGTAGGAGTTCCGTTTCACCAGTTAATCCCGTCCGACACTCTGGTAACGGATGCGTCGCTTCAGGGATGGGGAGCTCATCTGGGTTCCCTTCAAGCTCAGGGCCTGTGGTCCGACAACGAAAGAGAGTACCACATCAACCTGCTGGAGCTCAGAGCAGTCCATCTGGCTCTTAAGTCTTTTGCTCCATCGATTCAGGGGAAATCTCCTCTAGTGCAAACAGACAATACGACGACAGTGTATTATCTGAACAGACAAGGAGGAACGAGATCCCTGCCCCTATCTCGGGAGTCTCAGGCCATCTGGCATTGGCTCTTAGCGAGAGGAATGTCGCTTACAGCAGTTCACCTACAAGGGCAACAAAATGTGGAGGCGGACTTCCTGAGCAGAAATCTCGAGGACACCCACGATTGGGTTCTTTACGACGAGGTCGTCGAAAACATCTTTGCTCAGTGGGGTCGGCCTCAATTGGATCTCTTCGCAGACGAGGTAAACAAGAAATGCCCAGACTTCGCGTCCAGGTTTTACCGTCCGGGATCTCGAGGGAATGCCCTGTTGATCGACTGGTCAGGGATTTTTCTCTACGCCTTTCCACAGATTCCCCTCATACCTGCGGTGATCAACAAACTCTACAGATCCAGCACCAGAATGATTCTCATAGCTCCGCAATGGCCTTGTCAGTTCTGATACACAGATCTCCTCAACCTATCGAAACAGCCTCACAGGAGGCTGCCGTGCAGACCGGATCTCCTTTGCAGGATGGGAGTTAGGATGCTTCACCCCAACCTTCCCTCTCTGAGCTTGACGGCATGGCTCCTGAATTCTTGCAGTATGGGCACGTAGGGCTCTCGCAGGAGTGCATGAACATCTGAAAGGAGTCCAGACAACTTTCCACGCGGCGTTCTTACGCGTTCAAGTGGAAGAGGTTCTACATATGGTGTCGTCAGCAAGGTCAGAATCCTATACTGGCTCAGGAGGAGGTCATACTATCTTACCTACTCCATTTGGCAAAATCGGGTCTGCAAGTGTCATCTATTAAGGTACATTTATCTGCCATTACAGCCTATCGTAAGTCACCTTCTCAGGAATCCTTTTTTACAAGGCCAGTAGTCTAGGATTTCTTAGAAGGTTTGAAAAAAGTTTTCCACCCATTCGGAAACCCTCCCCTCCATGGGAGCTGAACATAGTACTATTGAAACTTATGGGCCCTCCTTTCGAACCTATACACAAAGGGGGTCATTCTGACCTCGGCGGTAAAAGGCGCTTACCGCCGGTCAGAAGACCGCCATAACACCGCCGCGGCCGCGGAAAGCCAAACCTCCAAAAATCCGACCTCCACTGCAGGCCGCCACATCAGCGGGCAGCGATAAACTGGAGATGACCAAACCTCCACCGTCACGCCAACAGAAATACGCCCATGCCATTTCGACCCACGAATCAACGCGGCGGGCTTTCCAACGCGGTATTCCATTGGCGGTACACACTGCCGCGGTCAAAATACACACACAGCACCAAAACACAGGCACATTGGACAATTACAAATACACACACCTGATACACATACACAACCCACTCCCACACAATCAATCAACTATAAAACACACCCCCACATCACCCACAAACCCCTACGACCACAATTACTGAGAGAAGGAGAGAGAGACACAGCAGACAATCCATAGCAATACACACTGAGGCACACTACACCATCACACACACCACATAGTAGCACAAAGCACCACACACCAACATACTCATCATCACATACACCACCCCACACCTCACCCACACCACCCCATGGCACCCCAAAGGCACCCACGCTTTTCGGACCAAGAACTCCGGGTGATGGTGGAGGAAATCCTAAGAGTGGAACCCCAGCTCTTCGGCTCACAGGTGCAGCACACCAGTATAGCTAGGAAGGCGGAGCTATGGCAGCGGATCGTGGACAGGGTCAACGCGGTGGGACAGCATCCCAGGAATAGGGAGGACATCCGCAAACGATGGAACGACCTACGGGGGAAGGTCCGATCGATGGTCTCCAGGCACAACATCGCGGTCCAGAAGACTGGCGGCGGACCCCCACCCACCCCTCCCGAATTTACATCATGGGAGCAAGAGGTCTTCAACATCCTGCATCCTCAGGGCCTCGCAGGAGTAGCCGGAGGAATGGACTCTGGTAAGTCCAATCTCAACTACTATATTCCCCCCACCCCACCAGCATGCCAACCCACACCCCCACCCTCACCCCCAAACCCCCAGCACACATCCTCCCTGACAATGTCTCACCAGCACAACCCACCCATCCCAACACCAACTCCTGCATGCCAACACAATCCATGGACACCCATCACCCAAGCATGACCACTGCACTTACCCCCCCCCCCCACTAACTACCCTCACAACACCTCCCTCAAGGGAATGCCTGCACTGGGGGACGAGGGCACCCATAACACGCACGCCATTGCACACACAGAAACAATAACCAAACTCTCTTACCCCATGCAGGACCCGAACGCCAACACACCAGCCAGGAGGGTCCAGAAATGTCCATCCCACCCCCGGAACAGGCCCACAGTGAGGACAGCAGCTCTGTCGACACTGAACCTGATGACCAGCCCGGACCATCGGGGACCTCTGGGCAGTCGGTTCCCCTCAGGCAGCCACAGGCCACACCAGACCCGACCCCCTCTGCCAACACCAGCACAGCTCCCACCCAGCGGGCCCATGCCTCTGTCTCTAGGACACGTCAATCAGCGGTGTGTCTGCCACTACAGGGCACCCAGGCTAACCCAACACCCCAACAACAACAGGGACCTGGGGGCAGTGGGCAGTGGGAGCGGGCACACCGTCCAGGAGACAGAGGCCGGGGGAAACCGGGCAGCTCGGAGGGCTGCTGTGCGACAGGAGGGGGAGGAGAGGCCCAGGGAACCCACTCTCCAAGAGGCCCTCACCACCATCATGGGGGCCTACCACCACTCCCAAGAGACGATGGCGACGGTACTGGCCAGGTTCACGGAGATCCAGGCACAGCAGGAGGAACGCAACATGGGGTTCAGGGAGGAGCTGAGAATCATCGGGACCGCAATGGGGACCATCGTCCTGGCCCTCAACAGGATAGAAGACGCGTTGCGGGACCATGTGGCACCACACAGGGCCCCTGTCACTAGCCCGGACCAGGAACAGCCTACCACCTCCGCCGGCGCAAGTGGACAGGAGGCCCCACCACCACGACAGGCCACCAGAACCCCACCTCCTGCTGAAGAACAACCAACCCGTAAGAGGAGCCTGAGATCCAAAAAAAAGACAGAGTAGGATGTCAAGACCCCCGCCAGCAGGACATACCCCCTGAACTCTTCCCACTGTCCCACATTGCCACCCTGTCCAACCATGAACTGCCTCTGCTCCATCCTTCCACAGGCAAAAGGACAATGCACCTGTGAGACTGAGAACTGGACTCTGCCATGGACATTACTCCACCCCCACCCATCACCCTTATAATCACATGTACCAATATCTAGCACTGTAAATAAATCACATATTGCACACAAATCAGTTTGGAGTCATGCTGTATTATTAGCAAATGTATTACATATTACTGTTCAATATCTGTTCTGTCAATTAGTGATGACAACATACCAATGTCAATACGCTGTAGTTCATGGGCAAACCAAGCAGAAGTCAGGCACTGAGTCATACAGCACTGAGAAGGGAAGGGAAAAACAAAAATTACCCAAAAAGATCTGGTGGGAACTACAGAAAGTACAGATGCAGGAGGCTATAAGCAATTGTGAAATGGCGTGGGTGATTCTTACCTGGGTGTTACTGGAAATACTGTTGTATCACTCTGTCCCTATTGTCTGTGTCGTCCTCTGAGTCTTCCTCCTCTTCACTCTCCACAGGCTCCACGGCTTCTACAACACCACCATCTGGACCATCCTCCTGCAGGAAAGGCACCTGGCGTCGCAAAGCCAGGTTGTGAAGCATACAGCACGCCACGATGATATGGCACACCTTCTTTGGTGAGTACATTAGGGATCCACCGGTCATATGCAGACACCTAAACCTGGCCTTCAGGAGGCCAAAGGTTCGCTCAATCACCCTCCTAGTACGCCCATGGGCCTCATTGTAGCGTTCCTCTGCCCTTGTCCGGGGATTCCTCACTGGGGTCAGTAGCCACGGCAGGTTGGGGTAACCAGAGTCACCTATTAGCCACACACGTTGTCTCTGTAGCTGCTCCATCACATAGGGGATGCTGCTATTTCGCATCACATACGCGTCATGCACTGACCCAGGGAACTTGGCATTTACATGGGAGATGTACTGGTCAGCCAAACAGACCACCTGGACATTCATCGAATGATAACTTTTTCTGTTTCGGTACACCTGCTCATCGTCTTTTGGGGGTACCAAAGCCACATGGGTCCCATCAATGGCACCAATGATGTTGGGGATATGTCCAAGGGCATAGAAATCACCCTTCACTGTAGGCAAGTCACCCTCCTCTGGGAAAATGATGTAGCTCCGCATGAGTTTCATCAGGGCAGACAACACTCTGCTCAAAATCTTAGAAAACATAGGCTGAGACATTCCAGATGACATGGCCACTGTGGTCTGGAATGACCCACTTGCCAAAAAATGGAGGACTGACAAAACCTGCACCAGAGGGGGAATCCCTGTGGGCTGGCGGATGGGGGACATCAGGTCTGGCTCCAGCTGGGCACACAGTTCATGGATAGTGGCACGGTCAAGTCTGTATCGAAGTATTATATGGCGTTCTTCCATTGTCGACAGGTCCACCAGCGGTCGGTACACGCGAGGATTCCTCCTTCTCATCCAAAGTCCCAGCGGGCGGTGCCTAGGAAGGACAACATGGAGCACAGAGTCAGCCAAACCACAGGTACGTACAGACAGCTTGCACAGTTAAAGAATGGCAATGGGTTGAAAGGCGTGTATGTGTGGCAATGCAAGGCCTAGGCCTGTGTGTCGCAGTCAAAATTAAGCCATGTAGGCCCTTGAAATGGCGGCTGCCTGACCTGTGAAGTGGGACAATGGGATGTGAGGTCAATGCGCTGGCGGGGCACACCGTGGCGGTAGGCGGTCGAAGACCGCGGCGCAAAGCCGCATTGGTTAACATTGAAGCCTATGGGTTTCAGGAGCCAATGACGAAGTGCGCCGGCGGTCGCGGTACGCACCGTCGCGGGCGTGACCGCCATTTTCTATCTGCTTAATCACTCGAGACCTGATCATCCACAGGAGAGGACCTATACTGCAAGTGCTGCTGTGACCTCGGTCTGGAAGATACAATGGCTGCTGCGACTGGGGAAAGGGCCCCTGCCTTCACGTCTGAAGAGTTGGAGAAGCTCCTGGATGGGGTCCTCCACCAGTATGCGCTACTCTACGGTCCTCCAGACCAACAAGTGAGTACACCGGGTGCACATGGAATGGGCTATGCCTGTGTGGATTGGGGTGGATGTAAGTTGGTGGGGTGGGGGGGCGAATGAGGAGTGCAACGCCCGACAGATGAGAGCATGTGCCATATGACAAAGTTGGAGGGGGGGGCCAATCACATCTAACATGCAGGTCATTGATGATTTCCTCCTTTCCACCCTGTACATGTCAAATAGGTCAGCGCCCATCAGAAGATCGAGATTTGGCGTGCCATCGCCAAGGAAGTCCGGAACTTGGGGGTCCACAACAGACGGGGCACCCACTGCCGCAAGAGGTGGGAGGACATCCGCCGCGGAACAAGGAAGACCGCAGAAACACTGCTGGGGATGGCCTCCCAACCTAGGAGGGGTGCCAGTCGCACCATGACCCCCCTGATGTTCCGGATCCTGGCGGTGGCCTACCCTGAATTGGATGGGCGCTTTAAGACATCACAGCAGACACAAGGGGGTGAGTATCAGCACATTCTCCTATCTTTCTGCGCAGTGGAGGCGTATGGGTGGGGGAGGAGGGCTGTGGGTGACATTAGGCCAGGGCGCTTTCTGTAGTGTAGTCCTCTCCCTTAGGCATGGCCCTGTGCCCCCAGCCCCCACCTCGGTAGGGTGACAAGTACAGCCATTGAAGGTCCAGCATCTCCCATGTGCGCGTTTGACGTCTCTTGGCCTGTTGTCTTAGTCAGTAGTACTGAGTAGTGTACCCCGAATGCGCGGCTTAGTGCATTAGGCACCTGTGTCTGTCCTCTCCGCCAACGGTGTTGACATTGCATGCACTCAACCTGGTCTTCTTTTTTCTCCCCCCACCCTTTCTCTTCATCTTCTTGTGCATGTGTGCATTAGCATCATCAGGCGGAGGAGATTTGGCATCGGAGCACGAGGGAGCTGCAGGACACAAGGCCCCGGTGGGCCCAGGAACAGACACCGAGGGCACCAGTGATCCGGAGGGCGAGGGGAGCACCACGACGGGGACCGCTGGTGAGAGCAGCGAAAGCGACACGTCCTCGGATGGGAGCTCCCTAGGGGTGGCGGCAACATCCGTGCCCCCCGCCTCTACAGGTACAGCCGCCACCCAGCGCACCAGCCCCGCCCTCCCAGCAGCCCCTCAGTCTTCGCTCCGTGCCCGTTCGCCCAGGAAGGCGCGCGTCTCCTTCGCCCCAGGCACCTCAGCCCCTGCCCCTGTTGCCCCTGCTGCCCTCAGTGCGGACCTGGTAAGGACGCTCATTGTTGGGCAGACGACCCTTTTGAATGCCATCCAGGGTGTGCAAAGGGAGGTGCAACAGAGCAATGCGTACCTGGAGGGCATTCATTCGGGTCAGGCTGCCCATCAACGAGCGTTCACTGCTCTGGCCTCAGCACTGACGGCAGCCATTGTCCCTGTTTCCAGCCTCCCTCTTCTTACTGCCTCCAGCCTTTCTCTGTCTCCTGTCCCTCAGCCTATCCCATCCACACCATCAGACCAGCCTGCACACACCTCAACACCCAAGAGCAGCTCATTCAAACACAAGCACCACAGATCCCACAAACACTCACCCAAGCAACACCCAGATGCAGAAATGCCAACAGCCACTGCCACCCCTGTGTCCCCCTCCTCCTCGTCTCCCTCCTCCCTCCCTGTGACGTCTACACTCACACCTGCATGCACCCCAACATCAGCCAGTGCTTCCATCACCACCTCACCCTCCAGTACAGTCCACACTCGTGCAGTCACCACCCCCACTGCCATTTACACGTCCCCTGTGTCCTCTCCCACTGTGTCTGTCACCCCCTCTTCCAAGACACACAAACGCAGGCAGCCACCCACCCAACAGCCATCCACCTCACAACAGCCTACAGCACCAGCACCTTCACCCAATGACAGCACACCTGACTCTCCTACCACCACCTCCTCTACCTCCACTTCCATCTCCACTTCTCCTACCCTTTACCTTGGCCCTAAGAAACTTTTCATGGCTAACCTTGACCTCTTTCCCCCCGATGAGCTCCCCCATCCATCTTCAAAGAGTCCCAAGAGCACCGCAGCCACCACCAGCCCAGCTTCGGGTGTCACTGTTGTGCATGGGTTCTGGAGCCCACCCTTTGCCAGCAGTGACACATCGATCAGCAGCAAGGACACGTCCAGCCCCCCCCCCCCGGCAAGAGGACCCGCAAAAACAAGGGCCGCCGTGCGAGGACCGACAGGGCTGCCCCCAAGGAGCAATGTGCGGCCACTTCACCACCCACACCATCTAGGGGAGGCAAGGGCCCGAGAGCCCCATCAAAGGAGCGGAAGGGCAGCAGGAGCGCGGAGAAGGTGGACCCCACATGCCACATCCCAGCTGGGAAGGAGGACACTAAGGAGGCCAGGAGTCCGTCCCCGAAGGGTCCAGAAACGTCACGGTCCGAGGGCGACTGAGCAGGGAGTCCAGGCCAGGTCTGGCTCCCTTGACCTGCTGGATGAGCACCGCTGAACAGGGCCCGCCGTGGAGAAGAGCACCGCTGAACAGGGCCCGCGGTGAAGAAGAGCACCGCTGAACAGGGCCCGCCGTGGAGAAGAGCACCGCTGAACAGGGCCCGCGGTGAAGAAGAGCACCGCTGAACAGGGCCCGCGGTGGAGAAGAGCACCGCTGAACAGGGCCCGCGGTGGAGAAGAGCACCGCTGAACAGGGCCCGCGGTGGAGAAGAGCACCGCTGAACAGGGCCCGCCGTGAAAGAGGAGCACCGCTGAACAGGGCCCGCGGTGAAGAAGAGCACCGCTGAACAGTGCCCGCCGTGGAGAAGAGCACCGCTGAACAGGGCCCGCCGTGGAGAAGAGCACCGCTGAACAGGGCCCGCCGTGGAGAAGAGCACCTCTGAACAGGGCCCGCCGTGAAGAAGAGCACTGCTGAACAGGGCCCGCCGTGGAGAAGAGCACCGCTGAACAGGGCCCGCCGTGGAGAAGAGCACCGCTGAACAGGGCCCGCCGTGGAGAAGAGCACCGCTGAACAGGGCCCGCCGTGGAGAAGAGCACCGCTGAACAGGGCCCGCCGTGGAGAAGAGCACCGCTGAACAGGGCCCGCCGTGGAGAAGAGCACCGCTGAACAGGGCCCGCCGTGGAGAAGAGCACCGCTGAACAGGGCCCGCCGTGGAGAAGAGCACCGCTGAACAGGGCCCGCCGTGGAGAAGAGCACCGCTGAACAGGGCCCGCCGTGAAGAAGAGCACCGCTGAACAGGGCCCGCCGTGGAGAAGAGCACCGCTGAACAGGGCCCGCCGTGGAGAAGAGCACCGCTGAACAGGGCCCGCGGTGAAGAAGAGCACCGCTGAACAGGGCCCGCCGTGGAGAAGAGCACCGCTGAACAGGGCCCGCCGTGGAGAAGAGCACCGCTGAACAGGGCCCGCGGTGGAGAAGAGCACCGCTGAACAGGGCCCGCAGTGAAGAAGAGCACCGCTGAACAGGGCCCGCCGTGGAGAAGAGCACCGCTGAACAGGGCCCGCCGTGGAGAAGAGCACCGCTGAACAGGGCCCGCCGTGGAGAAGAGCACCGCTGAACAGGGCCCGCGGTGAAGAAGAGCACCGCTGAACAGGGCCCGCCGTGGAGAAGAGCACCGCTGAACAGGGCCCGCCGTGGAAAAGAGCACCGCTGAACAGGGCCCTTCTTCTCAAGCACCGCTCCGCTGGGCCCTTCCTCTCAAGCACCGCTCCGCTGGGCCCTTCTTCTCAAGCACCGCTCCGCTGGGCACCGCCGTCTCAAGGACCGCTCCGCTGGGCCCTTCCTCTCAAGCACCGCTCCGCTGGGCACCGCCGTCTCAAGCACCGCTCCGCTGGGCCCTTCTTCTCAAGCACCGCTCCGCTGGGCACCGCCGTCTCAAGCACCGCTCCGCTGGGCCCTTCTTCTCAAGCACCGCTCCGCTGGGCCCTTCTTCTCAAGCACCGCTCCGCTGGGCACTGCCGTCTCAAGGACCGCTCCGCTGGGCCTTTCCTCTCAAGCACCGCTCCGCTGGGCACCGCCGTCTCAAGCACCGCTCCGCTGGGCCCTTCTTCTCAAGCACCGCTCCGCTGGGCCCTTCTTCTCAAGCACCGCTCCGCTGGGCCCTTCCTCTCAAGCACCGCTCCGCTGGGCCCTTCTTCTGAAGCACCGCTCCGCTGGGCACCGCCGTCTCAAGGACCGCTCCGCTGGGCCCTTCCTCTCAAGCACTGCTCCGCTGGGCACCGCCGTCTCAAGCACCGCTCCGCAGGGCCCTTCTTCTCAAGCACCGCTCCGCTGGGCCCTTCTTCTCAAGCACCGCTCCGCTGGGCCCTTCTTCTCAAGCACCGCTCCGCTGGGCCCTTCCTCTTAAGCACCGCTCCGCTGGGCCCTTCTTCTCAAGCACCGCTCCGCTGGGCACCGCCGTCTCAAGGACCGCTCCGCTGGGCCCTTCCTCTCAAGCACCGCTCCGCTGGGCCCTTCTTCTCAAGCACCGCTCCGCTGGGCCCTTCATCTCAAGCACCGCTCCGCTGGGCACCGCCGTCTCAAGCACTGCTCCGCTGGGCCCTTCTTCTCAAGCACCGCTCCGCTGGGCCCTTCTTCTCAAGCACCGCTCCGCTGGGCACCGCCGTCTCAAGGACCGCTCCGCTGGGCCCTTCCTCTCAAGCACCGCTCCGCTGGGCCCTTCTTCTCAAGCACCGCTCCGCTGGGCCCTTCATCTCAAGCACCGCTCCGCTGGGCACCGCCGTCTCAAGCACCGCTCCGCTGGGCCCTTCTTCTCAAGCACCGCTCCGCTGGGCACCGCCGTCTCAAGCACCGCTCCGCTGGGCCCTTCTTCTCAAGCACCGCTCCGCTGGGCCCTTCTTCTCAAGCACCGCTCCGCTGGGCACCGCCGTCTCAAGGACCGCTCCGCTGGGCCCTTCCTCTCAAGCACCGCTCCGCTGGGCCCTTCCTCTCAAGCACCGCTCCGCTGGGCCCTTCTTCTCAAGCACCGCTCCGCTGGGCCCTTCATCTCAAGCACCGCTCCGCTGGGCACCGCCGTCTCAATCACTGTTTATGGTTCACTGTGCCCACCATGCCTCCTCCTTGACTAGTGGAGACTGTCATCCACCTGATGGACTGTGGCTTTGCACTCCCCAGGATGGTCCAGTGGGCAGCCCACCCACTGTAGAGACATTGAGAGACTGTGGCTTTGCACTCCCCAGGATGGTACAGTGGGCAGCCCACCCACTGTAGAGACATTGAGAGACTGTGGCTTTGCACTCCCCAGGATGGTACAGTGGGCAGCCCACCCACTGTAGAGACATTGAGAGACTGTGGCTTTGCACTCCCCAGGATGGTACAGTGGGCAGCCCACCCACTGTAGAGACATTGAGAGACTGTGGCTTTGCACTCCCCAGGATGGTCCAGTGGGCAGCCCACCCACTGTAGAGACATTGAGAGACTGTGGCTTTGCACTCCCCAGGATGGTACAGTGGGCATGGTGGCTCCTCGTGGATCTGGCGTCGTGGACTCATGTGGCTGTGGTGCCCCCCCCTTCCCTTCCCCCTGAGGTGCCTGTAGTTTTTACATCTGATGCCCCTGCAGTGTTCTCTCCAAAGGACTCAGGTCTCCTGTGTGGGCTTTGCCCTTGTTTCTCAAAACTTTGGCCCACGGACATGATGAATTCGTAGGATGTGCAGGACTTGTTACTTCAGTTATACACTGATGTGTATGTCATTTGTTTTCTTGTGAATATCTTTCATGGTTGTACGATATTTTTCAGGACCTTTTTGGTACATAAATATTTATTCCAAATTTGATTATGTCCTAGCATTTTTCTGGGGTGTTTGGGTGGTGTCACTGTGACTTGTTGCTCTGCATTGGTGTGTACATAGTTGGGGGGGGGGGGGGGTCGCATATGTGTGTGCCCGTAACCTTTCGTCCTCCCCCCTCCCGTGTGTCGTAGGTGCAGTACTCACCGTTGTCGTCTGCGCCGGACTTCGTACTCGTGGTAGATGAGAAGGTAGACGAGAGCAGGTAGGATGTTTAATTCGGGTTCCATGCTGTCCTCCTTCCTCCTGGAGTGCGTAGTGGTGAGCGTTTTCCCGTTCGTAGTCTGTTTCCGCCGTGTTTTTATCGGCGGTGCTCCCGCCCCGGAAAAGGTGGCGGATTGGTGAGTTGTGATAAGGTGGGCGGTACATTGTCTGCCGCCTGGCTGTTGGCGGTGACCGCCGCACTGTTTGTTTGTTCTGCCGTGGCATGCGGAGTGTTAAAGTGGCTGTCTGTGTTGGCGGTTCCCGCCAGGGTCAGAATTCCATATTTTTTACCGCCAGCCTGTTGGCGGGTTGGCCGCCGCTTTAACACCGACCGCCAGGGTTAGAATCACCCCCAAAGTCTCTTTGCAACACCTTACGTGGAAGACGGCTTTTCTGGTAGCCATTACTTCCGCGAGGAGGGTCAGTGAAATTCAGGCTTTGTCCTCCAAAGAACCATACACAGTCTTCCACGAGAATAGAGTGGTTCTACGAACTCATCCATCATTCTTACCGAAGGTGGTGTCAGATTTTCACATCAATCAGACTATTTCACTACCAACTTTCTTCCCCAATCCGGATACTCCGGCGGAGAAAGCTTTGCAGTCCCTGGATTTGAAAAGAGTACTAAAATTTTACTTGGATAAAACCAAACTAATTAGACAGTCTCACCACTTATTTATAAATTACTGTCATTTGAGAACAGGCGAGGCAGCCTCAAAACGAACCATATCTAGATGGATAGTTTCAAGTATTGTTACTGCATATCAATTGGCTAACAAACAACTACTTGCTAGGCCTAAGGCGCATTCGACAAGAGGAAAGGCAGTTACGGCTGCCCTCCTTAATAATGTTCCAATCTCTGAAATTTGTAAGGCTGCTACATGGAAGTCTGTACATACATTTACTAGGCATTACTGTTTGGACTCAGATGCCAGAGCAGACACCCAAGTTGGGCAAGCATCTCTGAGAAATTTGTTTGCATAATACATATCTATTCCTGCGCTTCTATTAGACGGTCCGCAGAGTTAAGGGATGGGCTTGCTAATCTATTCAATGTTTATGACTATTGATGAGGATCCCCTGGAAGAGAAGGATAAGTTACTTACCTGTAAATCCTAGTTCTCTTCCAGGGGTATCCTCATCAAAGTCATAAACAACCCACCCTCCTCCCTGGACGCAAGTCTCCTAGAAGTGCAGGACACACTATCTTTCGAATCTGCTGGACAAGTTGTCACCGTAAAAAAGTACTGACCTAACTGTGAACCAACTGTCACCTCTCCTTCACCCCTGAGGCATGGTGGGATACTGGAGGTGATCAGGGTCTTAAAGGCATGGTGCCAGAATTTTTATGGTTCTCCTGTGTTAACCTGCTTCTCTTCCAGGGGATCCTCATCAATAGTCATAAACATTGAATATTCCCGCCCTTGTGCGGGGACCCCGGAGCATATATATATAAAATACATACATATTATCATGTGTAAAACAGCAATGCAGGCTATAATCATAAATAGGCTAAAATGCTTTATTTCTATGCAAGTTTTTTTTTTTTTTTTTTTTTTTTCATATTATAAAATCACAATAGATCATAAATATCTACCTAAGCCCCCAAAAACTGGACTTAGGGAAGTAAACAGCAGTAAATAGCAGAGAAAAATAGAAAAAACCACATTGAAAAACAATGAAGCATTCTTAGCCAATAGGCTGCATGCAGGTTAACACAGGAGAACCATAAAAACTTTGGCACCGTGCCTTTAAGACCCTGAGCACCTCCAGTATCCCACCATGCCTCAGGGGTGAAGGGAAGGTGACAGTTGGTTCACAGTTAGGTCAGTTCTTTTTTCCGGCTTCTTCTGAGAGGATCCTGGAGCATTGAGCTCTCAGTTTTTCTGAGTTTTTCTTCAGAAAAATCCCTAAAAATAGTGTTTTTCCTGTTTACTCGACAGATAACATCTTTTGTCTGAGTTTGGCAGTCTTTTCTGACAGAAAATGCCATCTCTTTTTGTAAAATGTCCTTCTTGTGGGAAGAAGAAAGCCCAGTCAGACCCACACTCTCTGTGTATTGTCTGCCTGCCAGAGAGTCACTGTCCTGACACCTGCAAGTATTGTAAGAAGATGTCAAGGAGGACTCTCAAAGACAGAGAGAAAATCAGGCTGCATGGGCTTCAGGAGAGGAAAAAGTCAACAGCCTCTTCACTTCCCAGGCCTCCAACAGAAGGAATGGCCAGATCGACGTCGACAGGTAGGATTGTGCCTGTTTGTTCTCCATCGACGTCATCGCTGCCACCGTCTCACCGGCATAGATCGCCGTCGACGGTGTCCAGACCGACGTCGAGGGACAAAGCGTCGAAGCATGGACAGCACAGGGGTACATCTCCGTCGACGGCAGGCCGCCGTTCGGCGTCGAGCCATCTCCGGCGCTCCCGTTCGCCGTCGAGAACGTCTCACCCCTTGGCGTCGAAGGATAAGACGTCAAAATCGCCACGACGGCATGAACATCCGCCGTCGACCTCTCGCCACTCAACGTCGAGGCACACGACGGCGAGTAGGTCCAGATCCCGCGATCGACGCTCGGCGTCAAGGCATTCAACGTCAAGGCTTTCGACATCAAGACCTTCGACGTCGAGAACAGCCGAGCCATCGCATCTTTCGACGTCGAGGATGCAATCAACGTCGACACAACCTTCAGCTGTGTCACAGGCAGTAGAGCCAGCGGATAAAGCTCCCTCACCGGTGGTCTCTATACGGAGTGCATCATCCCATTCCAGAGCGGGCTCATCTGGGCATGTTTCTCCCATCACTCTATCACCTAGATGGTTAGAGAGCCTGAATAGACCGGCAGCATCCCCGGATTCCCAATACTCTAGGATGTATTCTCCTACTGCCTCATTACCTAGAACGCCATCGCCTACAACTAGAGCAGGACGGGCTCGTTCTGCTCCTCGTCAGCCGACCACAAGACCTGCACACTCTGCTACAGCTTCTCGTAGCAGGTCTCGTTCCCGAAGGAGAACCAGGTCGCGAACACCACACAGATCACCCTCTTGGTCTTCTTCAGGATCGTCTGTTAGGCGCTACTCCCCTACACTGACAGATTCTCCACCTGCTAGGATCTCACCGGTGGATGATATCACCACTTTTAATGAGGTTCTTTTAAGGGGAGCGCAGAAACTAAATATTGAGGTACCGGAGCCGGCCACCTCATCCTCAGTTATCTTTGAGACTCTACAACACAGATCAGTCTCGAGAAAACTGCTGCCACTAGTACCGGGTTTGCTGCAACCTACTATGGACACCTTTCTGACTCCAGCCACTCTCAAGTCTGCCCCGGCTAGGATTCAAAAGAAGTACAAAGCTCCGGAGCAAGATCCTTTATTCCTGCGGAAGGATCCGCCACCGGACTCTGTTATCTTAGCCGCAGCCAGAAAGACACACTCTGTGGCATCATCTTCCACAGTCCCCCCGGATAAGGAGAGCAGACACCTAGACTCCCTGGTGAGAAAGATGTGCGGTACGGCGGCATCTGCTATGAAGGTCTCCAGCGCATCAGCACTTCTGGGCAGATATGACCGCTCTCTGTGGGACTCACTCCACAGATTTACAGAGAAGTTGCCCAGGGAAGATAGACAGGACTTCCAGGAAATCTTGCAGGAAGGGGGCCTAGTATCTAACCAGGTCATCAGCGCGGCGGCGGACGGGGCGGATTTGGCTGCGCATGGGTATGCGCACGGAATCTGCGCTAGGAGGTCTTCCTGGCTACGGCTCACTGGTCTGAAACAGGAAGCACAACAACGTATTTTAAACCTCCCATTCAGCGGGAATTCGTTGTTCGGTACCCACGCGGATGAAGAGATGGCCCGAATGAAAACAGAGGTGGACACTATGAGGGCAGTGGGCCTGGAACGTAAGAAAGACTTCAGGCGGAGGTACAGGCCGTACGACAGACGCCCATTCCAGCAGAGGGTTCAAACCCCTCACTGGTCTCAGAGGCCACAGCAACGACAGGGGCGTCCCCTGTTTCAGGCGCGTAGACCCACAAGAGACCGAGGGGCAAGTAGACCTCAACAGTCTACAGCAGAGACACCAACAAAGCAATGAAGCATTGCTTCCCTCAGCACTGTGCACCACTCCGGTGGGGGGAAGTATTACGCATCATCTTCACGAGTGGCACTCCATCACAAAAGACAAATGGGTGCTCAATATTGTCGAACATGGCTATTCTCTTCTTTTCAAAAAACCTCCTCCACACTTGCCACCAGCAAGATGTTTTCCTTCTCATCTCAGCCTGCTACGCAAGGAAGTTCTTGCACTCCTACAAAAGAAAGCTGTAGAAAAGGTTCCACCGGCACAAAGAGGAAAAGGGGTGTACTCCCGTTACTTTCTGGTGGCGAAAAAGGGTCAACAGGGCATCTTCAGGCCAATTCTGGACTTACGGCTCCTGAACAAGTACATAAGAAAACAGAAGTTCAGGATGCTAGCCCTTCACCAGATTGTTCCGCAACTGCATCAGGGAGACTGGATGTGCTCCATCGACCTACAGGATGCATATTTTCACATCCCAATAGCATCCAAACATCGGAAATTCTTACGTTTCCAAATAGCGTCACAGCACTACCAATTCAGAGTCCTACCATTCGGCCTGAAGTCTGCACCCCGAGTCTTTTCAAAATGTGTAGCAGTGGTAGCGGCACATCTTCGAAGACAAAAAATATTCGTCTACCCCTACCTGGACGACTGGTTATTGAAGGCTTCCTCTCCGGATCAGGCGAGAAAACATCGAGACATTGTACTAAGAACTTTCGAGTCTCTAGGTCTTCAAATCAACCACAACAAGTCAACCCTGATTCCAACACAAAACCTTCACTACCTGGGAGCTATACTAAACACAGAGCTCCAAAGAGTGTATCCTTCGGAGGAACGACTTTTATCGATCCACAGGAAGTGTCAACAACTATTAAAAGCCGATGCACCTACTGCTCGTCAGGTGACATCGCTTCTGGGCTCCATGGCTTCATGCATCTTCATTGTCCCGAACGCCAGGCTACACATGAGGCCCCTTCAGGAGGCATTAGAGAACAACTGGAGCCAAAAGACTGGTCGCTGGGACGACAGAGTGCGACTACCAGCAGCGGCTTTTCAATCACTACAATGGTGGATGCACAGACCTCACCTGTCGATAGGTTCTCCGTTTCACCAGACAATTCCAGCCGACACTCTGGTAACGGATGCGTCTCTTCAGGGTTGGGGTGCTCATCTGGGTTCCTTCCAAGCTCAGGGTCTGTGGTCCGACAAGGAAAAGAACTATCACATAAATCTACTGGAGCTCAGAGCGGTCCATCTGGCTCTCAAATCTTTCTCTCCATTGGTTCAGGAGAAATCTCTCCTAATTCAGACAGACAATACAACCACAATGTATTATCTGAACAAACAGGGGGGAACAAGATCACTACCTCTATCTCGAGAGTCCCAAACGATATGGCATTGGCTCCTGGCCAGGGGAATGTCTATCACAGCGGTACACCTGCCAGGTCAGCAAAACGTAGAGGCAGATTTCCTGAGCAGACATCTAGAAGACGCGCACGACTGGGTCCTACACGACGAAGTCGCCGAGGACATCTTCGGTCAATGGGGTCGACCCCAGTTGGATCTCTTTGCAGACGAAGTAAACAAAAAATGCCCAGACTTCGCATCCAGGTTCTGCCGTCCGGGATCTCAAGGGAATGCCCTGTTGATCAACTGGTCAGGGATATTTCTCTACGCCTTTCCACCGATTCCCCTCATACCGGCAGTAATCAACAAACTTTACAACTCCAGAACCAGAATGATTCTGATAGCGCCACAATGGCCCCGCCAATTCTGGTACACGGATCTACTCAACTTATCGGAAAAACCTCACAGGAGGTTGCCGTGCAGACCGGATCTCCTGAGCAGAATGGAAGGCAGAATCCTACATCCCAACCTTCCCTCTCTGAGCTTGACAGCATGGCTCCTGAATTCCTGCAGTATGGGCACCTAGGGCTCTCACAGGAGTGCATGAACATCTTGAAAGAGTCAAAACGACCTTCCACGCGGCGTTCTTACGCTTTTAAGTGGAAGAGATTTTACATCTGGTGCTCTCAACAAGGTATAAACCCCATACGAGCTCAGGAGGATGTCATACTGTCCTATTTGCTTCATCTGGCGAAGTCTGGTCTGCAGGTATCATCTATTAAGGTACATTTGTCGGCAATTACAGCTTATCGTAAGTCGCCTTCTCAGGAATCCTTCTTTACGATACCTGTAGTCAAGGATTTCTTAGAAGGCTTGAAAAAGGTTTTTCCTCCCATTCGGAGACCTTCTCCTCCATGGGAACTGAATGTAGTCCTGTCAAAACTTATGGGCCCTCCCTTTGAACCTATCCACAAGGCCTCTTTACAGCACCTTACGTGGAAGACGGCTTTTTTGGTGGCCATTACTTCAGCGAGGAGGGTCAGCGAAATTCAGGCTCTGTCTTGCAGAGAACCGTACACGGTTTTTCACGATAATAGAGTGGTTCTGCGAACTCACCCATCTTTCCTTCCGAAGGTGGTGTCAGAATTCCATATCAATCAGACTATATCTTTACCGACTTTCTTTCCCAATCCGGAGACTCCGGCTGAGAAAGCATTGCATTCTTTAGACTTGAAAAGAGTGCTGAAATTCTATTTGGACAAAACAAAACCGATTAGACATTCTAACCATTTGTTTCTGAATTATGGTCATTTAAGAACAGGAGAGGCAGCGTCTAAACGAACGATATCAAGATGGATTGTGTCTTGTATTGTTAACACTTACCAGCTGGCTAATAAGCAATTACTGGCTAGGCCAAAAGCGCATTCCACAAGGGGAAAAGCGGCTACTGCTGCCCTCCTTAACAATGTACCAATTTCCGAGATTTGTAAGGCTGCTACATGGAAGTCTGTGCATACCTTTACTAAGCATTACTGTTTAGGCTCGGATGCAAGAGCGGATGCCCAGGTGGGGCAGGCCTCTCTTAGAAATCTATTTGCATGAATATGTATTCTTTCCTGCACTTCTTTCAGACAGTCCGCAGAGTCTAGGGATGGGCTTTCTAATCTATTCAATGTTTATGACTATTGATGAGGATCCCCTGGAAGAGAAGGATAAGTTACTTACCTGTAAATCCTAGTTCTCTTCCAGGGGTATCCTCATCAAAGTCATAAACAACCCACCCTCCTCCCCGGACTCAAGTCTCCTAGAAGTGCAGGACAGTTTATCTTTCTGATCAGTTACACAGATTGTCACCGTAAAAAAGTACTGACCTAACTGTGAACCAACTGTCACCTTCCCTTCACCCCTGAGGCATGGTGGGATACTGGAGGTGCTCAGGGTCTTAAAGGCACGGTGCCAAAGTTTTTATGGTTCTCCTGTGTTAACCTGCATGCAGCCTATTGGCTAAGAATGCTTCATTGTTTTTCAATGTGGTTTTTTCTATTTTTCTCTGCTATTTACTGCTGTTTACTTCCCTAAGTCCAGTTTTTGGGGGCTTAGGTAGATATTTATGATCTATTGTGATTTTATAATATGAAAAAAAAAAAAAAAAAAAAAAAACTTGCATAGAAATAAAGCATTTTAGCCTATTTATGATTATAGCCTGCATTGCTGTTTTACACATGATAATATGTATGTATTTTATATATATATGCTCCGGGGTCCCCGCACAAGGGCGGGAATATTCAATGTTTATGACTTTGATGAGGATACCCCTGGAAGAGAACTAGGATTTACAGGTAAGTAACTTATCCATGCAGCCTATTGGCTAAGAATGCTCCATTGTTTTCAATGTAGTTTTTTCTCTTTTTTCTCTGATGTTGCTACTGCTTATTTCCGTAGGCCCAGCTATGGGGCTTTGGAAAGTTGTTTCTCTTATTGTAATTTTGAAAAGGACTGTTTTTAAAAAAATAAAAAAAACTCCATAGAAATAAAGCATTTTAGCCTGTTTATGATTATAGTATGCATTGGCTGTTTTACACACGTATATATGAGTTTAGTATGAAAATCTGTCTACTAAAAATGCTATATATATTTTTTTTTCGTGCATATTTCATACTTTTATATGTGTGCATTTTATGTATGCTCCGGGGTCCCCGCACGAGGGCGGGAATATTCAATGTTTATGACTTTGATGAGGATACCCCTGGAAGAGAACTAGGATTTATAGGTAAGTAACTTATCCATATGACCAAATCAGCAGCCACCCTGGTTCAAAGGATTAATTTCTTGGGAGCGATCATAGACATGTAGGTCACAAGAGGGTATTCTTCAGAGGAGAGACTGACATCTGTCTGTCTGAAATGTTGCAATCTATTACAACCACCTCACCCAACCACACACAAGATTTCTTATCTTCAAGGCTCAATGGCCTGGTACATCTATGCTAGTTCCTCAAACCAGACTTTGCATTAGCCCACTACAACAGCATACAGAAGACCATTGTAATCAGCTGTTGGGCAG
Source organism: Pleurodeles waltl (assembly GCF_031143425.1). Taxonomy (NCBI): domain Eukaryota; kingdom Metazoa; phylum Chordata; class Amphibia; order Caudata; family Salamandridae; genus Pleurodeles; species Pleurodeles waltl. The sequence continues at coordinate 956,837,483 of NC_090446.1, read as the reverse complement.
CTGGGAAAATAAATAAAATCTGCGGTAGTCAGTCATCCAATAGTTTCCCTGGTGGCTTCCAGCTATCTGTTGAAGGGTGTTCCTTGTCATCAGAGATTCCAACACAAAAAAATATTCAGAGATTCTTCCCTCCAAGAGTATACACATGATCTTCAGCTTCAGGGGACTTAGTTAAGAAAAGGAGGAGTTGTATCTTATAAATCTGCCTGAACTAAGACCAGTACACCTCGCTTTGTAGTCAGTTCATCCTTCAGGTTGAAATCTTTTTAGCATAGATTACACCACAACAAACAAGAAGCTGCTCATCCCAGACCATTGTCTCGATGCTTAAACAACCTGGAGGTAGCTCATAGCATGGACATGCTCATCACAGTGGTTCATGTGGCAGGAATACAAAACACAGGAGTAAATTCACTCTGTCGATCATACCAAGAAAAACACTAAAGGATTCTCAATGACAAGGTGCTCAAAGCATTTTCAATAAGTGGGGTTTTCTGCAAGAAGACTTGTTTGTGGACTCAGAAAACAAGAAATGCCCAGACTTTGCCTCACAATATTACCACTTTGGGTCGAAGAAGGCTGCTCTTTCAATCAAACTGGTCAGGGAAATGTCTTCACACTTTTTCTCCTGTTAATCACAAACATACGGATCAACCTGTACCATTGCAAGGTCCAGGTTTTACTAGTAGCCCCAGAACAGCCATGCCATCACTGGGGCACGCATTGCCTGCATCTTTCTGAGACCACAGAGGAAACTGGTGTGCAGAATGGATCTCCTGTACAAGTTTGGAGCCGGATCCTGCACCACAGCATAATAATATTGACCGTAGCAGTCTGACTCCTCAGTTCATATATTACGGCCATCTAAATCTGCTACAGAGCTACAAGGCTATTTTAAGTGAGGCAAAACGTTTTTTCACCAGAATATCATATGCTTTTAAGTGGAAGTGATTCTGCATCTGGTTTATACTAAACAACTATGATCCTTCTGCATGCCAAGAAGAAACAGTAATACTGTACATATTTTAGCTAGCAAGGTCTGGTCTTCAATTTGTATCAATAAAAGTACTTCTTTATGACAGTTACTGCAGACAGGAAAGTTCCTTGACAGACCTCTTTCTTGATAATGCCAGTGGCAAAAGATTCCCTAGATGTCATTAAGAAGCTATTCCCTCCTAGAAGACCTGCATCCCCACATTGGGAATTAAGCATTGTTTTATTCAGATTAATGGGTCCAATTTTCAAGCCAATACAGAAGGCTACATTGCAACATTGAAATATAAGGCTGTCTCCTTATCAGATCTTCATCATCCTTGCAGAGTCAGTGACATTCAGGCTTTGTGTTCACAGGAACCTGACACAGTTTTCCATAAAAAAACAGGATAGTAATTAGAATTGCGATAACAAAGTTCAATGTAATCAGTGAATAATTTTACTGACTGATTTTTCCGATCCCTTGAACTCCAGCATTAAGTGTTCTTCACACTTTAGACATGAAAAGAATACCAGAATTCTGTATTGACAGGAAAAAGGAATAATAGCAACTTAATCACTTATTTATAAATTATGGTCCTGTAAAGACTGGCCTGCTTACAACAAAGCAATCCATTTCAAAACAAATTATTTCTTGCATTACATTTTGCCAGCTGGTAAATAAATCTCTTCCTTGTAGACCAGAATCTCATCTGACCGAGGGAAAGGCTGCTATTGAGCTCTTTTACGAAATATCCATATTTCAGAATATGTAAAGCTGCTGCATTGGGATTGATTAACCCATTCACTAGACCCTATTGATTAGTCTAGTTCTCCAGGGTGGATGCCAAGTTGGTCAGATTTCTTTGAGGAATTGGTTTGGGTGAGGGTGGATGGTATTTATGTTTCTGGTCTGCCTTTTAAAACATTTTTTTACTGGGATTGGCATACTACTGTATTCTGTGCCTATGACTATTGGTGAGGATCGTCTGGAAGAGAAAGAAATGTTACTTATTGTAGAAAGGTAGCCTCTATCCGCGCGCCCGGGCATGCATGGGGGGAGGCTTCTGCATAGGATCAGGAAATGTGGCAATCAGGAAAACTTCAATGTACCTATTCCCTGGAGCAAATTGTATGCACCTGTATCTCTCTTAAGTGTTGCCTGTTGGTAGATATAACAATAAAAATATATATATAAAAAAGGAAGGTAGCCTCTTTCTAGCCTTGTTACCCCCACTTTTGGCCTGTTTGTGAGTATATGTCAGGGTGTTTTTACTGTCTCACTGGGATCCTGCTAGCCAGGCCCCCGGTGCTCATATTGGAAACCCTATGTTGTCAGTGTGTTTGATATGTTTCACTGGGATCCTGCTAGCCAGGACCCCAGTGCTCATAAGTTTGTGGCCTATATGTGTTCCCTGTGTGGTATCTAACTGGATCACTAAGGCTTTGCTAACCAGAACCTCAGTGTTTATGCTCTCTCTGCTTTTAAAATTGTCACTGCAGGCTAGTGACTAATTTTACCAATTCTGATTGGCACACTGGAACACCCTTATAATTCCCTAGTATATGGTACGTAGGTACCCAGGGTATTGGGGTTCCAGGAGATCCCTATGGGCTGCAGCATTACTTTTGCCACCCATAGGGAGCTCAGACAATTCTTACACAGGACTGCCACTGCAGCCTGAGTAAAATAACATCCACGTTATTTCACCGCCATTTTACACTGCACTTAAGTAACTTATAAGTCACCTATATGTCTAACCCTCACTAAGTGAAGGTTAGGTGCAAAGGTACTAAGTGTGAGGGCACCATTGTTCAGGGCATTTCCCAGGACTTTGTGAGTGCGGGGACACCATTACACGCGTGAACTACATATAGGGCAATACCTATGTGATGCTTCACAATGGTAACTCCGAACTTGGCCATGTAACTTGTCTAGGATCATGGAATTGTCACCCCAATGCCATTCTGGTATTGGGGGACAATTCCATGCATCCCCGGGGCTCCAGCATAGACCCCGGGTACTGCCAAACTAGCTCTCTGGGATTTTCTCTGCAGCTACAGCTGCTGCCAACTCTCAGACAGGTTTCTGCCTCCCTGAGGCCTGGGCAGCCCAGTCCCAGGAAGGCAGAACAAAGGATTTCCACAGAGAGAGGGTTTTACGCCCTCTCCCTTTGGAAATAGGTATTAAGGGCCTGAGAGGAGTAGCCTCTCTTGGCCTCTGGAAATGCTTTGAAGGGCACAGATGGTGGCCTCCTTGCATAAACCAGTCTACACAGGTTCAGGGATCCCCCAACCCCTGCTCTGGCGCAAAACTGGACAAAGGAAAGGGGAGTGACCACTCCCCTGTCCATCACCACCCCAGGGGTGGTGCCCAGAGCTCCTCCAGTGTGTCCCAGACCTCTGCCATCTTGAATGCAGAGGTGTGAGGGCACAATGGAGACCTCTGAGTGGCCAGTGCCAGCAGGTGACGTCAGAGACCCCTCCTGATAGGCTCTTACCTGGTTAGGTAGCCAATCCTCCTCTGAGGGCTATTTAGGATCTCTTCTGTGGGTTTCTCATCAGATAACGAATGCAAGAGCTCACCAGAGTTCCTCTGCACTTCTCTCTTCCACTTCTGCCAAGGATCAACCGCTGACTGCTCCAAGATGCCTGCAAAACCGCAACAAAGTAGCAGGAAGACTACCAGCAACATTGTAGCGCCTCATCCTGCCGGCTTTCTCGACTGTTTCCTGGTGGTGCATGCTCTGAGGGCTGTCTGCCTTCACCCTGCACTGGAAGCCAAGAAGAAATCTCCCGTGGGTCGACGGAATCTTCCCCCTGCTAACGCAGGCACCAAACTTCTGCATCAGCGGTCCTCTGGGTCCCCTCTCATCTTGACGAGCGTGGTCCCTGGAACACAGGAGCTGGATCCAAGTGTCCCCGACAGTCTAGTGGCCCTTCTGTCCAAATTTGGTGGAGGTAAGTTCTTGCCTCCCCACGCCAGACAGTAATCCTGTGTACTGCGTGAACTGCAGCTGCTAGGGCTTCTGTGCACTTTTGCAAGACTTCCTTTGTGCACAGCATAGCCCAGGTCCCCAGCACTCCATCCTGCATTGCCCAACTCGCTGAGTTGGACTCCGACTTCGTGGGACCCTCTTTTGTTGTGCTGAGACGACCGCCGTGCTCAGATCTTCTGAACGCCTGTTCAGGTGCTTCTGCGGGTGCTGTCTGCTTCTGCGTGGTCTCTCTGTGTTGCTGAGCACCCCCCGTCTCCTCCTCCAAGGGGCGACCTCCTGGTCCTTCCTGGGCCCTGGCAGCACCCAAAATCCTCAACCGTAACTCTTGCAGCTAGTAAGGCTTGTTTGTGGTCTTTCTGCATGGAAACAACTCTGCGTCCTCCAGCACACCGTGGGACATCTTCTGACCAAAGGAGAAGTTCCTGGCACCTTCCGTTGTTGCAGAATCTTCGGCTTCTTCCACCCGGAGGCAGCCCTTTTGCAACTTCATCCAGGATTTAGTGGGCTCCTGCCTCCCCGGACACTTGCGTGACTCTTGGACATGGTCCCCTTCCTTTGCAGGTCCTCAGGTCCAGGAATCCGTCTTCAGTGCTTTGCAGTCAGTTGTTGTCTTTGCAGTATCCCCTATCTCGACTTTACTGTCTTTCTGGGGTAGTAGTGTAACTTTACTCCTACTTTTCGGGGTCTTGGGGTGGGGTATCTTGGACACCCTTAGTGTTTTCTTACACTCCCAGCGACCCTCTACACACTACACTAGGCCTGGGGTCTATTCGTGGTTCGCATTCCACTTTTGGAGTATATGGTTTGTGTTGCCCCTAGGCCTATTGTCTCCTATTGCATTCTATTGTGTTCTACAGTGTTTGCACTACTTTTCTAACTGTTTACTTACCTGATTTTGGGTTTGTGTGTATATTTTGTGTATTTTACTTACCTCCTAAGGGAGTATATCCTTTGAGATACTTTTGGCATATTGTCACTAAAATAAAGTACCTTTATTTTTAGTAAGTATGGGGGTCATTCCGGACCGCCAGGGCCGGGGACCGCGGAAGCACCGCCAACAGGCTGGCGGTGCTTCCTGGGCCATTCTGACCGCGGCGGTAAAGCCGCAGTCAGAAAAGGGGAACCAGCGGTTTCCCGCCGGTTTTCCCCTGGCCCAGGGAATCCTCCATGGCGGTGCTGCTTGCAGCGCCGCCATGGGGATTCCGACCCCCTTCCCGCCATCCCGTTCCTGGCGGTTTTTACCGCCAGGAACAGGATGGCGGGAATGGGTGTCGTGGGGCCCCTGGGGGCCCCTGCACTGCCCATGCCACTGGCATGGGCAGTGCAGGGGCCCCCTAACAGGGCCCCATAATGATTTTCAGTGTCTGCTTTGCAGACACTGAAAATCGCGACGGGTGCCACTGCACCCGTCGCACCCCAGCAACTCCGCCGGCTCCATTCGGAGCCGGCTTCATCGTTACTGGGTATTTCCCGCTGGGCCGGCGGGCGGCCTTTTGGCGGTCGCCCAGCGGGAAAGCCAGAATGGCCGCCGCGGTCTTTTGACCGCAGTGCGGTCATTCGGCGGTTCCCGCCAGGCGGGCGGCGGGTTGGAATGACCGCCTATGAGTATTGTGTTTCTTATGATACAGTGCTATATGATATAAGTGGTATAGTAGGAGCTTTGCATGTCTCCTAGTTCAGCCTAAGCTGCTCTGCTATAGCTACCTCTATTAGCCTAAGCTGCTAGAACACTACTAATCTACTAATAAGGGATAAATGGACCTAGCACAAGGTGTAAGTACCACAAGGTACCCACTATAAGCCAGGCCAGCCTCCTACACTTCTCTGTAATCCTAGTTCTTTTCCAGGAGAATTCTAAGCAAATCTCCTGCCTACCCAGACAAGAAAGATTACAGTGTTTTTCCCTTTTGCACCCCAGGCCCCCATATTTCTGTAAAAATAACTGATGTAACTGTCACTTGCGGGGCATGATGGGACACTGAAAAAGGGTGTGAAGCCTTAAAAAGTACAGTGTCAGCTTTTACTTTCATGTTAATGCCAGCTTGATAAAGATTTGTGAAAGATTTTTCTAGTCGCCTTAGGTGAATGTAGTGACTAAATAGTTTAATTAAATGCTCTTTTTAAATTAAAATTGACCATTTTAGGCTTGTTTTATGCTGCTAAAACAGTTATTTATCTAATCTGATAGAGACATCTAGCTGCAGATTCCTTACCTTAGAATATTTCCAGGCGTTGGACTGGATTCAGAAGATTTTCAAGCAGTACTCCTGCTTGCTGTTAGGTGGTTTTGTTTGGCACTGCGTTGGTGTCATTTGCGTTGGAAGTGATGTGGGTGGAACCTATATAGATGACAACCTGGTGCGCTGACGTCAGTTCTTTGCTTTCTGTGCCAGATAACGCTGATTCAGTCTGAGCTACCCCTCAGTCACTTTTTGACTGTTTTTTTCCAATGTTTTGTCAGATTTGTTTGAGAATTTTTCTTCTGTTGTGAGATATGTGACCCAAGAAACTGGCTGGTTTCAAACCAAGGGGGGTTTTTCACATACAAATATCGGTAACAGACCCCCCACTTAGTATGTATGTGGTGCTTGGAGCAGGACCATAACTCCAAGGCCTGAGAGGACTGCATCTGAAGGCGCTGACAGAGTTCTCTGTCACAGCTCAACGTTAGTCGACTTTGTGATGCTCGAGACCCAGATCGCACAGAAGCTCACGGGACCATTTGCAGAGCCCTTCCCGACTGTCATCATTGCACTGTAAATCATCGGAAAAGTCAGATAATTCCCACAGACGTAAGAAATCCAAGAACTCCAAGAGCTCTTCGACTTCACCACATCAGTTGAAGTCTTCTGAGACGCAGGAGTGTTGGCACTCCATGCCCCGTGAGTCGGCGGAACCTAAAGCCAGGTCTGCTGTGCACTTCCCTGATTTTCTCAGTGACCCCCGCACAGCGGAAGAAGTTCTGAGAGGCCCTGCAACTCCTATTTGGGTGATCCAACCCCTCTGGAGTAGCTTTGGGTCCTACGGACACAAGAGGGGCCCCTACTGGACCCACAGCAGATGGCTTGCTCTTGGCACCTGTCTTGCCCCATGGATCTTGAGCAGAGCCGCAGGCAAGACTGAGATCTTCCTTGACATGTGTTCCAGTGCCGAATCCCCCAGCACCACTAAAGCTCCTAGGCGGCTCTGCCTCCATCATTATTCAAGGCTCCAACACCGAGCCGGATGGGCTTTGTGTGGTGCCGACCAGGTCCATGCTTCGCAGAGCGGAGCCAATGATAGGTCTAGAGAGGGAGATGAACGGGAGGGGTCTATGGACCCTTATGGTTACCAGCTCCCAGATGATGAACAGGACAACTGGTTGGATGAACTGGCAGGTGCTAGTGGGTTAGACACCTCACTTTATACTGGCCTAATCTCGTCTCCTACCATGGATACAGAGGAGGGGGCCTCTATTGCAATGGTGGTGTGTCGGGCGGCTGAGGTCTTGGACCTTAAGGTATCCACAGAATGTCTTGGAGGAGGTGCTTCAGCTGGGAGTCTCCCCCTTTGAGCCCCTACTCCCCTTCAGTGAAGCCTTTACAGACGTCATACTAGAGGCCTGGTTGAAGTCCTGCACTTACAGACATCCTACTCGAGGCATAACCCAATCCCTGCACAAGAGCTCCAGTGCATAGGACGATTGCCCACTGCCATCGCTCTGCTTGTGGGGACCCCAGCTTCCTTACCCAGCACCCCACCTCTGAGAAGTTGATAGTCAAGCCTCTACATCTAGAATCAATCCTGGCTTGTTACCCACCATTCAGCCGGATATGGAATCCAAGAGGCTGGATAGCTGTGGCAAGAGAATGTTGTCTTCCTCCAACCTACCACTGCGGTGGTTGAACACCGCATGTCTATTGGCCCTTATTCCCAGATGATATAGAACTTGGTTGCACAAGTGCTGCGTATGTTCTCGGAGGACTCTCAAGCCATAATTACTCGGGATATTTGTGATGGGTGAGATGCAGGTAAGTTCACCATAAGGTGTGGGCTCAACAGACTGACTCGCTGGGTAGAGCAATTTCATTGTTGGTGGCCTTGCGTCGATAAGCCTGACTAAGAATGACTGTTTTTCAGGGGTTGTCCAGGCTTCCCTCATGGACATGCCCTTTGATGTCTCTTGCCTTTTTAGGGAGAAGATGGATTCAGACTTGGAGCGCTTTAAGGACAGCTTTAAGGTCCTTGAGCTTGTCTTTGGCCCCTTGCCAACTCCAATCTGCCTTCTGCCCCTTTCATTGCCATGGAAGAAGTCTCCAGGCATGCACATTCCCTCCCTGCCACCACAGCCTTCCCAGCCTTTTTGTGGCCGAGGGTGTGGGTCCCATAGACAACATGCAACTGCCACCTACATACGATGGGATGACCGAGGACCATCTCTCTTTGCTCCCTCAAGAAGTGCAGGCTCTCAGGGAGCCATGAAAAAGGGTGCCTGCATCAGAAGTAGGTTGTGGTTGTTATTCCCACTATGTTCTCGTGACAAACATCAACAGATCTAGACCTGTGCCTTCTCAAACTCTTCTAGAAAAAGGGGAAGTTCAAAATGCTCATGCTCACCCAAATTCTGTCTTCCCTGGACCTGCAAGACTGGATGGTAGCATTGGACTTGCAGGACGCATATTTTCACATCCCCGTGCCGGATGCCCACAGAGGTTAGCTGCGGTTCATGGTGGAACAAGATACATTTCAGTTTGCAGTACTCCCTTTCGGCCTTACCAGCGCCCCTCGGGTGTTCACAAAAGTGATGGCAGTGGTTGCAACTCATCTGCGGAAGTCGGGGGTTCCAGTCTTACCCTACCTCGATGATTGCCTATTGAAGGCAGACTCGCGCCAAGCAGTCATCTCCCTCTCCCAGATTACAGCGAACCTCCTGCACTTGCTGAGGTTCATTGTCAGCATGCTAAAGACGCACCTGACTCCCTCTGAAACACTCCCATTCATTGGAGCCATTCTGAATACATTGTGTTTTCAGACCTATGCTCCCTCACAGTTAGTCCAGGATATTCAGGCTATGATGTTGATGCTTCAGCTTCGATCCTGGATTTCAGTGAGGTTGTTGGTCCACATAGTCTCCTGCATCCTGCTTGTTACTCATGGCTGTTGGCGTATGCGGGATCCGCAGCAGGACCTGAAGGCCCAGTAGGGGCTGCTTCAGGGGAATCTCTCTGACAGGGTCCCAGGGGTGTGGAATTTATTAAAATATCTACTTGTCCAGGGGACAGGTTGCTTCTCAAATCTACTTGTCCTGTAAAAAGATCTACTTGTCCCTTTGGTGCCATGTAGTGTGGCGACAAATTATTGCAGCAATTAATAGCCTCTCTGATTATGCCAGGGCTACTACCATAGTAGGGCTTGAATACTTGGAGTTTCAATCCCTACTGTAGCAATTTCCTTATTTTGCCACCTTTCTGCAGATCTGCATACTGGGGCTGGAGGAAGCAGTAAGCAATAGTCCCAGGGCTGGAATGCCTTTGAGTCTGCAAACCTACTAACCTGCATATTTTAAAGATTTTTACCAGCTTCTCTCTAATATTTTCCCATAATAAGAAAGGTTGGACATTTACTCCTGACAATGGCAGAATTAGAACTTCTTCCAGGGTTGGGAAGAAAGTGGCTGGAGGGAAAATGAACTTGCAAATGCTCAATAGATTTTCACATGAGCAAATCTACACATCGTATTTACCCACTCTAAAATACAGTTCACAAATATTTTATAGGGGTACGACATATACCATGGGTGCACTTTTGTGACTTTCTTTAAGAATTTGGGGCCACAAGTAGGTAGGTTCAGATTTGTGACCTGCAAATTGCGAGTTGCAAATCCGAATGTAGGATGGTGTCCTTGACACCATCTGTGATTCGCAAGGGCTTCGCAAATGCCCACATCATGAATAATCATGAGGTGGGTCGCAATTTGCGACCCCCTCACGAATGGTGGCCTGCTGGAGACAGCAGACCACCATGTCTGTGACTGCTTTTCAATAAAGCAGTTTTTTTTGTTTTTTTTTTGTAATGCAGCCCGTTTTCCTTAAAGGAAAACGAGATGCATAACAAAAACGAAAAATGAAACGTTTTCGTTTCATTTTTTCAGAGCAGGCAGTGGTCCGCAGGACCACTGCCTGCTCTGAAAAAATGTTTACAGTGACATTCACAATGGGGAAGGGGTCCCATGGGGATCCCTTCCCTTTTTCGAAAGTGTTAGCACCCATTTGAAATGGGTGCAAACTGCGATTGGTTTGCGCCCGCGTTCGCGGTCACAAAACAATCCTACATTGCACTGCGAGTCGCAATTAGGAAGGGAACACCCCTTCCTAATTGCGAGTCGCAAACCCGTTTTGTGATTCGGTAACCAGGTTACTGAATCGCAAAACTGGGTTTGTGCATCGCAATGTGCTTTTTGCACGTCGCAAACAGCGAAAGTCGCTGTTTGCAACATGCAAAAAGCTACCTACATGTGGGTCTTGGTCCCTAATTAGGTCTGGTGTGAACAAAGACATTTTGTTTTTATTAAACTTCTATTTCTCTCTCTTTTGGCTGGCTTTACTGTGAGTGATCGCATTCTTCTCTTCCACAAGGAGCATATTGCCACACAAAGTAGTTTTGTTCAGTGTCAGGAACTACAGTGGCAATCAGTGACGTAACGAAACTGGAGGGTGCCCCTTTGCAAAGAACATGGAGGAGCACCCTCTCCAGACTCACTCAGGGCAGGTGCTGTGCTGACGGGGCCCCTTGGAGGGCGGCTGCGGGGCCTTTGTTATGCTGCTGGTGGCAACGTGTGCTTTAAGAGTTCAAAAACCTTTTGGGGGGGTTTTGCCAATGTTTGTTACAATGTTGAGGGCCTGGTAGCTCCCACAACAATAAAGTGTTACAAAAGCCATGTCAAAACAAGACACGCATTGATGAAACTAAAAGACTTATAAAAATATGTCAGATCATTTGGCTTTGTCAGTGTTTGTTTATTTTCATGCTTCCCATAATCGTGTTGAAAATGGTTACACTGATTTTCCATTAGAAATATTTTTGGGAAATACTAGCATGCATCAACACATTTTACTAAATGACACTTCATTTGCATATAATCAGAGAGCATTCTGGGAGCATTATACTTAGCCTCTTAGCCTAAACTTTTCAAACATGTGTGTACACGTTTTTTTTTTTTGTACTGGAACCAACGTCAGTAGTGAAGTGTGACCTTAAAACATTTATTTACAGCACGCACCCTAATAATGAAGGCTTTCAAATAATGAACCATAAATACAAGTTCGAACAGCATTATCTTTTGGAAACACATTACCTCAACTGCAGAGAGTTCAACTCTCTGTAAACAGGCAGCCAATGGGTTTGTGCTGCAGGGGGATGGGCCTACTTGTCCCAAGGACAAAGGAAACATAAAAACTTGTTGCCCTTGACCCCAAACAAGATGTCCCGGGTGTCGGGCGATAGGAATTCCACATCCCTGGGGTCCAGATCTCAGAGGGAACTGCAAGAGATTTGCAGTGGTGGCTAATGAACTGCAATTGTGTCAGTGACAGACCCCTCTCCCTTTCCCAACCAGATCTGTCTGCAGTGACAGATGCAGCACTCCAGGGCTGGGGAGGCTCTCTGCTAGAGGTGGATATTAGAGGACTCAGGTCTTCGGCGGAGTGTGCGGTCCAGATCAACCTGTAGGAGCTTGCCATGTGATACTGGAACAAACAGGGAAGGGTGCGGTTGTGGAACCTTTTTCAAGAGGCACTGCATCTCTGGACATGACTGGAACTTAAGGGCATTTCTCTAGTGGTTCAACATCTGGAACGCTATCTGAATGCCAGTGCAGACAAACTGAGATGGAGATGCCAAGGAGATCACAAATGGCACCTCCATCCGAAGGTAGTTCAAGGCCTCTTTCAGAAGTGGGGAGAGCCCTGTTTAGAACTGTTAGCAATCGCCGAGAACGTGCCTCTGTTTTGCAAGCTGGAGTTTCCAAGGCCACTCTTACTTAGAGATGCTTTTCATTTTGGTTAGTGTTCCTGCCGCCTCTACACCTTTCTGCCAATACCACTGCTGCCCAGAGTTCTCAAGAAAGCCAGGAATGACCTGGCCCAAGTAATCCTTGTGGCTCCGGATTGGGTACAGAGTACGGTATCCCGAGTTGTTGTGCATAACTTTTGGTCCTCCAGTCTGGTAGCGTCTTCGAGAGGATATCTGTTTCAGAAACAGTGGAAAGTCCTGCACCTGAACCTTCGCACCTTCCGCCCTCATGCGTGTAGATTGAGCAGCAACAGTTGACAGCTTTCAGCCTTCCTCTCAAAGTTTGTAATGTTATCCTGGCAGTCAGGCACCCCTCCACCAAGTTGGTATATACCTGCCATTGGGATAAGTTTATGTCAATGTGTGCTTCCTGCAGTGCTGACCCCCTTTCTGCACTTTTATCCAAGGTTCTCTTGTTTGCTTTATCTTTGTCCCAGCAGGTCTAAGCTCTGTCTGCCGTCTCCCCATTTTTGTGGCTGCCGGACCAACCTTCTCTAGGTAATTCACCTGTTGTGGCTAGGTTCATTAAAGGCCTGCAGCAAATGTTTCCCCCTACTCCGTTCATCACGCCTCAGTGAAACTTGTACTTTGTCCTCTTTGTTCCCATGCATGCACCATTTCAGCCTCTGCAAAGTTGCCCTCTTTGGCTATTGACCGCCATAACTGCCTTTTAATTGGCCATACCATTGGCCAGGATGGTAAGCGAATTACAGGCACTCTCTTTGCACCCTCCTATCATCTACCCGTACAAACTGGTTCTCCGGATACATTCCTCCTTCCTTCCAAAGGTTGAGACTCCCTTCCATGTGGGCCAAAACATCACCCTGCCTACCTTGTTTGTTCTGCTTCATCCTTCCAAAGTGGAGGACAGACTTCACCAATCGAGACCCAAAAAGAGCATTGTCATTTTACCTTGACCACACAGAAGAATTCCTGTGGATGATCAACCCTTCGTGGGCTGTATAGGAGCTAAAAACGGTAAGGCAGTGTAGAAATGGACCATCTCGAGATGGATTGTTCTATGTATTAGAATCTGCTACAGATTGACCTAGAAGCAACCCCCTGAGCGCTTTTGGGCTCACGCCACCAGCGCCAAGGTGGCAAGCACTGCATTAGTGCATGTTGTCCCGTGATATAAGTAAGGCAGCAATGTGGGCTTCACTGCACGTGTTCACCAAGCACTTCTGCCTTGACAGTCAGGTCTGTCGTGATGGGCACTTTGCTGGTTTGGTCCTGCAGGAATTTATAATTTAATGGCTTCTTAGTCCTAGCTCCTGGGAGGTATTGCTTGGTTATCTGTTCTAAGGTAAGGAACCTGCGGCTAAAAGTCTCTATCAGATTAACAAGTTACTTACGTCTGGTAACTTCTCATGTGGTAGAGACGCTATCTCGCCACAGAAACCTGTCCTCCTCGCTCTGTGAACTGTTTATGGTGTAAGAGATACCGTTCTCAGGGTCTTATCTCGAGACACCAGTGGTACGTTCTCAACTTGACTCCGCGCTCTTGGCATGGAAAGAAAGTCACAAAAGTAACTCACGTCAGCACAGTGGGATGGTGCCCATATAGATACTGTGCACGTGATGTGAGCCGAATTATACCACCTACCGGCGTGCAGTGTACTGCTTGAAAATGTTTCTGATCCAGTCTGATGCCTTGAGATGTTCTAAGGTAAGGAATCTGCGGCTAGATTTGAATTGAAATTCCTGCACATATGTACACTTTTACATTATTTTTGTAAAGTGGCTGGTTGTAGGAGGCTGGCCTGGTGTGTGGTGGGTACCTATGGTATCCCTTATTCGTGTAGTGTAGTCAGTGTCTAGAAGCCAGGCTCTCTAGAGGTAGATGTGGAACTAAGCAGCCAAGGCTTATCTAGGAGACATGCAAAGTTCATGCAGTACCATTGTAGTCACACTTAGTACTTACACACACAAAAGAAAACGCTCAATGTTACAAAAATAAAGTTAATTTATTTTGGTGACACAAATACCATAGAGGCTATACTCCCTTAGGAAGTAAGTAATACACAAATTATATACACTAGTATGAAGAAATAGGCATAAAAACCTTTAGTGCAATTAGTGAAAATCACAATATAGAGAAATATCCCTGGGGGAGCACAAACCATATACTAAAAAAAAATGGAATGTGAGAGTAGGTCCCCCACCTGGGTAAGTGGAGTGTGTAGAGGGAGCTGCGATTACTAGGAAAGCCCACGCCAGTGACCGGGAAAGCAGGAGTAAATCACTATAAATTCCCCCAAAACACCAACTTAGAAGAAAAGAAGAAGAATGCAAAAGCCAGAAGAGACTGCAAGACACCAACAGTGGATTCCTGGACAGGAGGACCTGTGGATTAAGGGGACCAAGTCCAAGAAGCATAGCAGAGTCCAGGAAGGGCAGGAGCCCCTACCCACCAGACTGAAGGTGCAAGAGGTGAGTCGACGGTGAAGGAGAGTCAGCACTGCACCCAAGAAGACGAAATCGAGTTCCTGGAGGATGCAGGTGATGTCCCTGCTAGTGCAGGGGTGCCCTCACACACAGGTACTTTGCACCCTGCCCTCTGGGCTAGAAGGCCTGCCATAGGGGTGACTTATAAGTGACCTGGTGCAGTGAAAAGTGGCAGTGAAGGGGGTGCTTGCACCTTTTCACACAGGCTGCAATGACAGTCCTGCAGAACCCTTTGCTTGGGCTCCCTATGAGTGGCAAAATATATGCTACAGCCCATAGGGATCCCCTAGGACCCCAATACCCTGTGTACCTAGGTGCCATATACTAGAGACTTATAATGAAGCACCAGTGTGCCAGTTGGGGGATGAAAAACAGAGTTTAGGGAGAGAGCATAATCACTGGGGTCCTGGTTAGCAGGATCCCAGTGAACACAGTCAAACACACCAACATCAGGCAGAAAAAGGGGGTAACCATACCAGGAAAGAGGGTACTTTACTACACAACCCCCCCACACTCCCCAAACAAAGGACAAGAAGGCTAACCTTGCCCAGATGAGTTTTCTATGTCTAAGTGGAAATATCTGGAGAGTCCATCTGTATTGGAGTGGTTACTCCCAGGTTAATGTTCCACTGTAAAGTCAATACCCTGTAGGGAAATGGGCTACCTTAACAATTTGGGGTCTTCTCCTTTCATCTGTTTATGCCATAAGAGAGGTTTGTGTTCTGTCTGAACAATGAAGTGAGTACCGAAGAGATATGGTCTCAACTTCTTCAAGGCCCAGAACACAGCACTGGCCTTCCTCTCTATGGCTGACCAACACTTTTCTCTGGAGGTCAACCTTCTGCTAATGAAAGCTACAGAATGATCCTGGCCCTCTGTATTAAGTTGAGAGAGAATTGCCCAACCCTACCTCTGAAGCATCAGTTTGAACTATGAACGTCTTGGAGTAGCTAAGGCGTTTTAGAACAGGTGCAGAGCACATGGGCTGTTTGAGTTCCTCAAAAGCTTTTTGACAGCTGGCTGTCCATAATACCCTTTTAGGCATTTTCTTGGATGTGAGGCCATTAAGAGAGACATTAGGCCAAAGAAGGCTCTGGCCTGAGTTTGTGTATTAGGGGGGAGTCCAATTCACAATGGTTTGGATCTTCCCCTGTAGTGGCTGAATCTGTTCTCCACCTACCAGGTGTCCCAGATAAACCACCTTCCCCTACCCTTTCTGGCACTTTGAAGCCTTGATAGTGAGGCCTGGCTTCTGCAGATCCTCCAAAACATTCCAGAGGTGGACCAGGTGATCATCCCAGGTGGAGCTAAAGACAGCTATATTATCTAGATATGCTGCACTTTAGGCTTCCAGACCTAGGGTGACTGTGTTCACCAACCTCTCAAAAGTGGCAGGTGCATTCTTCAAACCAAAGGCCATTACTGTGAATTGGTAGTGCCATCCATTGGCTGAAAATGTAGTTTTAGGTTTAGCATCTTCTGACAATTTAATCTGCCAATAGTCAGCAGTAAGGTCAAACATCCTAAGATACTTGACAGATGCCAGTGTATATATGAGTTCATCTGCCCTGGGGACAGTATCACTTTTGGTTACTGTTTTGAGCCCTCTATAGTCACCACAAAACCTTATTTCTCTTTTCCCTTTCTGAGAGTGGGGTTTTGGAACCAGAACCACTGGGCTAGCCCACGGGTTATCAGAGTGCTCAATGAGCCCTAGGGCCAGCATCTTTTGCATCTCTGCTTTGATGCAGTCCCTTACATGGTCAGGCTGTCTATAGATTTGACCCTTAACAGGTAGGCTGTCCCTTGTATCAATGGTGTGTTCACACCATTTGGTTTGTCCAGGTGAAGGGAAAACAGTTCAGAGAACTGCCATAAGCGATTTCTGCATTCTTCCTTTTGAGACTCAGAAAGGCAATCTGCTAAGGTTGCACCCTCAACTGATCCACCAGCTACAGAATTGGAAAAGAGGTCAGGTAGAGGGTCACTCTCTTCTTCCTGTCCCTCATCAGTGGCCATTAGCAGGGTTAAGTCAGCCCTGATATAATAGGGCTTTAGGCGGTTCACATGAAGTACTCTGAGGGGACTTTTTGGAGTGCCAAGGTCTACTAAATAAATGACCTTGCCCTTTTTCCACTATGGTGTGTGGTCCACTCCACTTGTCTTGGAGTGCTCTAGGAGCCACAAGCTCCAGTAACCATACTTTCTGTACTAGTTGGTACACAGCCTTCTGGTCATGCCATTGCTTTTGCAATTTTTGGCTGGCCTGAAGGTTTTTACTGGCCTTCTTCATGTACTGAGCCATCCTTGATCTGAAACCAAGTACATAATCCACTATTCCCTGTTTAAGGGGCTTCAGGGGTTGTTCCCATCCCTCCTTCACAAGAGCAAGTAGACCCCTAACGGTGTGACCAAAGAGTTCAAAGGGGATGGAGCCCATTCCTTTTTGGGGTACCTCCCTGGAGGCAAAAAGAAGGCATGGTAGTAGGACATCTCTACTCCTCCTGAGTTATGCAGAGAGTCCCATAATCATGACTTTGAGTGTTTTGTTAAAACGCTCAACCAACCCGTTTGTTTGGGGATGGTAAGGTGTGGTGAATTTATAGGTTACACCACACTCTTTCCACATAGCTTTCAAGTATGCAGACATGAAGTTAATACCTCTGTCTCATACAACCTCTTTAGGGAAACCCACCCTGGAAAAGATTCCCGGGAGGGCCTTGCCCCCAGCAGGAGGTGTAGTGGTCCTAAGAGTTATGGCTTCTGGATACCTGGTGGCATGGCCCTCCCCCACCACACCAGAATAAATCTGTTTCCAGAAGCTGTGGGAGGGTCTAGGAGGCCACCAATGTCAACACCTACCCTTTCAAGGGGTACCCCAACCACTGGAAGTGGAATTAAGGGGGCCTGTGGGGTACCACCTGTCTTGCCATTGGCTTGACAGGTGACACAGGAGCGACAAAACTCTTTTGTGTCTTCTGACATATGGGGCCAGTGAAAGTGAGGGACCAGTCTGTCCCAAGTTTTGCTTTGCCCCAATTGACCAGCTAGAGCTAAGGTCAACAATAATTCTCTGTATTGCAGAGGTATTACCAATCTCCTGGTGTCACCAGGTTTGGGGTCTTAGGTTCTGAATACAGGAGGTTGTTTTCACAGTACACCCTGTGGGTGCCACTGACATCCTCAGCTTCCTGTTTGACAGCTTGCTGTCTCAAACCCTCAAGTGTGGGACAAGTCTATTGAGCCACACTTCACTCCTCCCTGGCATCCCCCCCTGCACCTAAGAGTTCAGCTGTGTCAGCTTGAAGTTCTTCAGGTGTAAGTTCTGTCCAAGGAATATATTCCTCCTCCACAAAGGGGGAATCATCAGTGGAAGGAGGGATAGGGGAAAAGTTCTTACCCTTTCTACCCCTGCATTTGGAAAGCTCTTGGTCCATAGTTTCAGGATCCAAGTTTCCCTGTTCTCTTTGCTTCTTGGCCTGAGCCCTTGTTAAAGCAAAGATATACCCAGGAATGCCCAGCATGGCTGCATGGGCCTCCAACTTTACTTCAACCCAAGCTGAAGTCCCCAAGTCGTTCCATGGTAGACACTCTACTGGTAGGTCTGTCGACTAACTTTTTTAAGACCAGTAAACCCCCCCCCCCCCCCCCCTCTTCCCCCCAGCTGATATCAACAACTACCATGGGGTGGCTCACAGTATTGTTGTGGATGTCAGTCACTTGATACTGATGACCAAGTAGGTGTTCCTCAGGGGACACCAGTTTATCAGTCACCATGGTGACACTGGCACCTGTGTCCCTGTAGGCCTCAACCTGAACACCATTTATTAGGGGTTGTTGCTTGTACTTATCCATATTAAGGGGACAAGCAACAACGGTGGCAAGGTCAATGCCACCGTCAGAGACTTAAACAGCCTCAGTGGTTTCACTAACTAAACCAGCCCCCACTACACTTCCCAGAGTTAGCCCTGCTACACCCTTGGATCGACTATTTGTATTATTAGTCTTCCCACCACTACTGCTATTGCTAGTGGCACTAGTTGTAGGAGTGGGGGTAGTGGTGGTGGGAGGGTTGGTGCTTTTCTTAGGACAGGAGTTGTCTCATGCCCTGTGGCCTTAATTTCTACAAATATAGCACAAAGGCTTTTTGTTCTGATTGTTTTAGGAAGATGATTTAGATCCACCCCCAGAAGAGTTTGTGGGCCTGATGAAGTCTTTCTTATCGTTGTCCCCACCTTTGTCATGTGACTTACCACCTTCCTTCTTCTTGTCTCTGTCACCCCCGTATGAGCTTTTCTGCTCACCCTTGTTCTGACCCATTTGTCTGCCTTCTTTCCCAATTCTTGGGGAGAGGTCAGATCTGAGTCTACCAAGTATTGGTGCAACAAATCAGACACACAATTATTCAAAATATGCTCTCTCAATAATAGATCGTACAACCCCTTATAGTCAGACACTTTGCTGCCATGTAACCAGCCTTCTAAAGCTTTCACAGAAGAGGCCACAAAGTCAACCCAATCTTGTGAGGCCTCTTTTCTGGTCTCTCTGAACTCGATCCTGTATTGCTCAGTTGTGAGACCAGACGATCTAAGAGTGCAGTTTTGAGGCTTGTGTAATTGTCTGCATCTTCTTCCCTGACAGTGAGAAGTCTATCCCTCCCCTTGTCAGAGAAGGACAACCAGAGGATAGCAGCCCACTGCCTTTGAGGGACCCTCTGAACTTTACAGGCCCTCTCAAGTGCAGCAAACCACTTGTAGATATCCCCTACCTTGTATGGGGGAACAATTTTATGCAGCTTTCTGGAATCTGAAGTCCTCCCTGACTCTGTAACCCCTGAGGCCTGAGCTTCTGCCACCATGTTAATCTCTCTCTCTCCTCTTTCTCTCTCTCTTTTTTCCCCCCTCTCTCTCTCTCTCTTCCCCTCTATCCCTCTCTCTCCACTTGCCTCCCTGTCTATGGCTAGCTGTTGCTGCCTCGGCCTGGTCTCCTCCAGTCTCAGTTTCCTGAGCTCTCTTATCCATAGAGTCATCCCCTGGAGTTGTGCAGTGTGATCCCTCAGACGCTGAAGTGAGGTGAGAATGAGCATCGGGGGATCTTTTCCTAAGTTTGCTGACCCTTTTTACTTGCCCTCTGGGTGTGAAAGGACCCCAATAAGTGTTACTTCCCTTCCCACTACCAGCTATGCTAGTTGGTCTATTAGGAATGTGATGATCCCTTGAGGTACCCTCCCCCAAAATCTAGAATGTCATTTTCTACCACAGCGTGGTTAGGGTCTACTTCTTCCTCCTCCTCCCCCGTGGCTACCAGCTTGGACCTGTTCATCCTGGAGGAGAAGGCCTAAGTGTAGACTCTTATTTGGATTCCTCCCCATGTCCACTTCCTCTCTGCATACAGCCCCTTCCATTCCTTGAAGGTCAGGTTCTCCTAGGGAGAGTCAGTGACCTCAGAGCTGTGTCCAGCTGCAGACATTGTGTTTGTTAGGATAGTTTAGGGTGTGCCTAACCTACCTAACTCCTAGTCTCTCAGAAAGAAGTTTAGAGCAAGGGCTGTGCCAATACTCTAGCTTACCTAAACCTTAGAGACTAGCTTTCTGTACTAGGTACCATGTATACCTCTAGGTAAGGAGTGGTCTTTCCTGCGGAAAGCACCAGTTGACAGAATGCTAAGGCAATTGCAATTACTTAGCGCACTGCTGCACCACCAATGTAGGAAGCTGGCCTGGTGTGTGGTGGGCACCTATGGTATGTACACCTTATACCAGACCCAGGTATCCCTTATTAGTACTTTCTTACACTGGGGAAATTCAGTGATTATGACTTTGAAAATTACTTTGCAGGAGAATTAGAATTACAGGCAAGTACCTTTTCCTTACCCCACTTGAAACAATGATAAGGCCCCCAACTCCTCACCAGCATACCTCTTGAACCAGATTAAAAGTGACTTGGTTCATCCCGCACCCAGTTCCCAGGAAATGGTTCAGGGAGATGGACACAGTGGCATGCCAGTTCCTATGGAGCGGCACCTGTCCCAGACTGGCCCTTAATACTTGCCAAAGAGACGTTTACGACGGAGGGTTGGGAATGTCCAATATCTACTATTATCACCTTGCGATGCACCTGCTCGTAATCAATGACTGGATGGGAAGCGGCTGGACAGACCCTGCGTACCGACTAGAGCTCCAAATGATGGGCTACCCCAGAGTCTTTGACGCACTATATGGTTGTCTGGTCCCCCGGGTTGTCCCGGACGTGACTTAGGTGGTCTTGTTGGACTGGCGCGCAGCCCAGAGAGTGTTGGGTTGGTGGGGTCGCCTCACCCAGCAGATCCCACTATGGCAAGGGAAACAGCTGGCAGAGGTCGCGGAACTGGAAGGATTCCAGAGGTGGGATAACATAGGAATCTCCACACTGGGTGATGTGTGGGGGGGGTCACATATGTGATCCTTTGAGGAGCTCCAGGGGCTCTTTTCACTAAACATGACACAATTCCATAAGTACCTTCAGCTTCGTCACGCTTTGCTAGTACATACCAGAACAGGAGAAAACATACCTGAATACAGTCTCATGGAGGCGAAGGTACTAATGGGGAACCTGGGCAGGGGCGGAGTCTCTCAAATCTATCGCTGTCTGATCGCCAACACTACCTGTCCCCTCGAGGGGTTTTGCCGGAAGTGGGAGGAATGGGTGGGTCCCGTGGAGGAGGAGGACTGGAGGGAGGCATTAATGGCCCTTCGGACCCTAACCATGGCTACTCGATTCCGACTGCTACAGACCCTCTATCTACATACTGCACACCTCACACCCATAAGGGTACATAGAGCGGGCCTCCGACCCACGGCTGACTGTCCCCGGGGTTCGAGCCCGGACGCTGATTTCTTCCACATGGTATGGGCATGCCCAGCCATAATGACTTACTGGAGGGCGGTCTTGAGGGCAGTCTCGGGGGTCCTGCAAGAGGAGGTGGAAAAGGCCCCACTACCACTCCTGTTGGGGGTCATGGGGGAAGTGGGATTGAGAAGAGCGGACCGAATCTTCCTGGGAGTGGTGTGCTTGGTGGCCAAGAGGGACATAATGGTGGATTGGAAGGCCGGAGCAGCACCGGCGCTGAGCAAGTGGAGATGAGCTGTGGATTGGTATGCACAGCGTGAGAAACTTGAGTATGAAACCAGGGGGTGCCCGAACAAATACAATAAAGTGTGGGGGAAATGGGAGGCCACGTGATGTACTTAACTTGTTTGGGGCAACACGGCTTGAAGGGTGGTATCACCACCAGAAAGGACGGTGGGAGGGCCCCTCCCCCCCACTCCTTACCTCCTTCCTCTTTCCTTAATAAGCTGAGTTCTTGCTGCCAACTATTAATTTTTTGTGTAGACATTGTTTACGGAGTCCTGTCTGGGACGAGGAAGGTAACCGTCTCTAAGTACCAGTTGGTGCCATGTTACATGTATTATTATTTCACTGTTTTTCGCAAAACCAATAAAAGCTCTTTATCAAAAAAAAAAAAAAGTGACTTGGTTCAAGCAGCATGGCCTTATAAGATAGTCAACTAGATGGCTTTCCTTTGAGGTTCTTTCAGCTCTTGCAAAATCATTCATTGTTATGGTTCAACAACAATAATAAGCAGTATAAGATGTTAAAATTGTATCTGCACAAGATACTGCACTCATTGGCTGGAAAGCACTGCAGCGACTGATGGGTTCAATAATGAAGTGGTCCTTCTGTGTTGAGGAGTAGAACCAGAGGAAGAGAGGTGTACTTTGTGGTTGCAAAGTCACTCTCGTTGAGGAACGATGGATACGGGCATTAAGGAAATTGCTCTGGTGGCAGGGCGTATCGTGTGGGCCTGACTGGGATGCTCCTTTGCAGACCTCCATAAAATGGCACTAGAGTATCTGTTTGAGAGCATATAACGGTGGATAGCTGGAATAGACATGGGTGGAGATCAGTGGCTGCAGATGATGGTGTTGGTTGCCTAGCTGGGTATGAGTAAAGGAAGGCCTGGTCCTGACCTTTGGTGAGTTGCTCTGCACTTGTCTGAGGGGGTGCTGCCGGCTCGTGTGATTGTGCATCTCACGGTGCACAGTTTGCTTGGGGATGCCTTGCCCCTTCGGCCGAGATCAGAGAAAGAGAGGACAAATATTGGGAGAGACAATTAAAGCTTCTGGAGACTAAAGCACACTTGAGGGGCAGCATAAATGTAGTGAAGTCCTGAGGACCTGCAGGGTCCATACAGTGTTGCATGAGTTGAAATCGTGGTTCTATAGTAAGGCTGGTTTATAGCATCAACAGTGGAAGACGGAAGCAGTGTTCTTGGCCTAAGAAGACAGAAAGATTATTGTGTTCTTGTTATGTAACCTAATGAAACATTTCTGCCTACAGACTGCTTAAAGGCCTGAATGAGGGCATATTAGGACAGTGCTGAAACCAGGAACCCTAATGATTGCCTGTATCTGCTGGGGTGGCGGCAGCGAGTGACTCTTTCACAATAAATGCCTTTCTGTGCCGTTTGCAAATCGGGAAGGTTTTTTTTTTGGCGGGGGGGGGCAAATAACCTTCTTGGGAAAAGGATGTGTAACATCAAAAGCACAGGTAAACCTGTGGAACCCTTGCAAAGCAACACACTTGTACAATTTTCTTCTGTGCCTTGTGTGAAACCATTTTACCATGCTATCTGGGAGGCATTAAACTGTTTTTATCATCATGTTTACTATACTGTGGCAACATTGTGGAATTAAGCCTTTGTACTGTAGTAAAATTGTATGAATGTCTTTTTACTAGAACAAGCCTCTAGCTTTTGTTATTGGGTCACATTTATTTTCACTGCCATGGGATAAATACTATATGTGGCCTGTTTAATATGCTATTTATTACCGTTGTTGAATGTGGGGATGTGGCCAAGAGTCGCAAGAGGTGATGCCTCAGATGAGTCATGACACCTCTCCATTCCCCCAACAAGAGTATTGCATAGCACAGTGTACTACACATCGGCGTGTAGGATTTACACTGAGCAGATTTTTCATGTTCACCTGCTATCAACAATGGTTTTGCATTGTAGGGTCTTCATTGAAGTCATAAATGTTAAAATAATTCCTCTGTGCATGCCGAGGATTACTTAATCTAAATAAGGAACAGTGTCCGGTATAGTTCCTTAAGCCAGTAGGAAAGGTGAAGATTCCAACATGTCCATATGTTGCTAAGCTTCTTCTAGTAGCTTATAATAGGCAAGAAGCTCCGAATTGTAAATTTTTTGAAGCACAAGAAACCCTTTCTCAAAACTATATTGCAACATCTATGATAAAAGCTGTTTAAAGGTCTAAATAATGGGAAATGGTGCAGCTTATGTGACAAGGGTTAAAAAGGTGCCTTGTCCCCAAAGGCTCCTAGAGCTTCCACTACCCATGATGCTTTGTACTGGTAGATGCCTCATAGAGTCAGTTCTGTTTTCTTCCTGACTTGTGTGATTGGGATCCTAGGAACACAATAACTTCTGTAAGGATTTTCCTTTCAGAATGCCATCTCTTTTGTTAAGTGTCCCTAACATGGGAGCTGCTTCAGGCCAGTTCCTCATTCCATGAAGGAATGTAAATTTTGTCAATAGAACGTGAGGAATAAGTAAGGAATTAGAATTAGAGGAAAACCGGAAGATCGTAGGGCTAAAGTTGAAATGCTAAGCTTCTGTCTCCAGTCTTAGTATTTGCATCCTCTGACCTGTGTCCTTTTATTTTTGCTCAATTTACCAAGTTTCTCCATCTTATGGTGTGGCTATTTTCTTACTAGATTCTTCCAAATCATTTGTGTCAAGGGATGGGCGCAGCGGTTGGTACTGCTCCTTCCTCTGAACAGACTGACTGAGGTAAGAGCAAGTCCTTCCAGTAGCCACAGTACCATCCAGTACGTACAAATTTCACTGGACAACTGCTACCTTTCTCAAAATGCCCAATCTGGAGCATAAAGCAACAAAGGCAAAAAAAAGTTCCTGGTAGTAAAATCAAAGTAGAAGGAGAGGCTGAGGATGTCAGTGAAGGCTTGAAAATAATCCAGACAGGAAACCACCAGAAGATACTACAAGGAAAAAAAACTGGATATGAGAAACAAAAAGCCATGACTGCCACAAAAAGCACTTCATGTGCGTTACAACACACCTTCCTTCTAATGGCTTCCCCTTTTGTACCCCTAAATAGGAAGTTATTCTATGATTCATCATATCATCCAGGTTAGATTGGTCTAAGAAAATCTCAGCCCCAACTTCTTATGGACTCAAACGGAAAAGAATGTCATAGCAGCTGCAGGATTAGAGGTGAAGGGGGGGGTAAAGTTGTGTGCGTTTGTAGTAATACCTGGCCAGGATCACACACCCACAGCTGCATGAGCCTGCCACAAGACTGCCCTCACACAAATGTGCCAAGGTGATGGGAACGCCGTACACGTCAACTGAGACAGAGCTCCCGAAAAAATGTGCAGGCGCGAGGAAACAGCAGTCTGAACCTGACTTGCCAAGACTCACGTATTCTGACTGGAAACTACTGACACTACAGAACTCTGGCTCTAGCCATTTTGTCAAAAGTGGGTGGGCATGACAGTATCCCCACCCCTCCAACTCCAGAAGCTACCAGTATATTAGGAAATTGTTTTAGAAAACGATGAATCATGACTGGTACATGACGGTTGAAGCAGCTTCATATGATTGGTTTCTTGGCATGCATCTTAAACAGTTTATTAGGAACTGAAATTTTCCTCAAGTTGTGAATGGGGCACAATGTATGTGGTACAGCTGTCATTGCCATTAAAGGAGCAAGAGCATTTGGCCTGGTAGGCAGATATGACAGAGCCTTATGGGACTCCTTGTAATGGGTTGCAGAAGAACACCCAAGATATCGAAGAGAAGACTTCCTCAAAGTGGTTAATGATGGTCTCCAACCAGGTCATTAGTGCCGCTGCTGATTGTTCTCTACTGGAAGCCCATGGATATTCTAATGGGTTGGCCCTTAGATGGCATTCTTGAGTTCGCCTTACACTTCTTAAACAGGAATCTCAGCAAAGGATGCTTAATCTTCCCTTGTACGGGATGGGATCTCCACTGGTTGTCATAAGCACTGAATAGTCCCGCCCATGTGCACGTTCTTCACAATATATCTTCTTAAGTGTAGATATTCGCCTTTCTTTGGGAAGGCATGCAGAGTCACTTGAGAAAGAAAACGATTATGCATCCTATAGGAATAGGCTACCATGGCCCAATTCTTCATTTTGTAGTTAAAAAGTGGGCATGAGAATTGTACATGCCTATAATTTCATGATGTTTTGTTAAAATAGCATAAATCCCTTTCTCAAACTTTTTTTAATAGAGTGTAGAGATGAAGGAGAGAAGGGCAATGTAGCCCCATAGGCTGTTATTATGAGTTAAAAATAGAGGCTGTGTCTTTATGGGACCACCAGTAGCCCATCCTGCTCAGCAGGTGACAGTTGCTTCAGGTCTTTTTTTCCTGCTCTTGCTGACGGAACCTTGGAACAATGAACTCAGCCTTTTAGTCTTTTTCTCTTCAAAATTCACCAGTGAAGTTTTGTCACAACTACTTCATTTGACCTTTTTCTTCTCCCCCTTGCACTTTCTGCAGTTTTGTGATAGGAATTTGTGGTATTTTGTCTGTTAAAATGCCATCTTTAATTGACAAGTGCCCTGCCTGTGGGATAAAGAAGGCCAAAACAGACCCCCACCACATCTGTATCATTTGTCTTCCAGCAAGTCATGTTCCTGAAGATGGTCATCACTGCAGGATTTTTTCCAGGCAAACCCTGAAGGAAAGGGAGAAGATTTGCCTTTATGGCATGGAAGAATGGCGCAGGCAACAGGCACAGTTTGGAAGTGGGCCTTCAGAGTGATAAGAGTGTCAGTCCTCTACCGGAGCTTGGTCATCTACCTCTAGTGGACGTGGAAGATCCAAAAAGAGGTTTCAGGTCCAAAAACAATGTGATTCCCCATCGACGTCTAGAGAATCAATGTTACTGCACCAACTTGCTCACTGTCCAGGGCTGGATCGACATTGAGAAAGAGGAGGAAATTGACATCGAGACAGGATGGGTTGACGTCAAAGACCCATACACCGTTGACACACCGGCAGAGAATAACGTAGAGGAATATGTTGACATGAGGTCACCAAGACCTAATGATGTAGAGAAATGGTTTGCTTTCAAAGCAGCAACGAAGATCACCGTCAAGGAGCAGTTCAATGTCAAGACCTCACCAGATTTCGACGTTGAGGAGCATATTGATATCGAGACCACGTCAGAGAAAGAGGAGACACATTTCTTCATCACCACGATCTGATTATTCCAGGATGTACTTCCCTTCTTCACCAATATTCTTACAGGATTTTCCTTCACCCCCACCAACTCCGTCACCAACTCCTCAGCATCTGCCCCCACCACCACCACCTCCTCCACCTCTACGTTCAGCGCCAATCCTACCAGCACCAACACTTCCTGCAGAATCACCTCATCCTGGTTCCAGAACGCGCCATCGTTCACATCACAGGCGCCATAGGTAAGGACATTCATCATTGCATCATTCTGCATGACGATCTCACCATCACAGTGGTTCACACAGCTCAAGATTGTGGTCATGGTCAAGATCACTGTCTTGATATCATTCTAGATACATGCCTTCACT
The DNA here is from genome assembly GCF_031143425.1 of Pleurodeles waltl. Taxonomy (NCBI): domain Eukaryota; kingdom Metazoa; phylum Chordata; class Amphibia; order Caudata; family Salamandridae; genus Pleurodeles; species Pleurodeles waltl. Next base: position 956,810,352 of record NC_090446.1, on the reverse strand, counting down.
TCTACAGGAAGTTTGTCCACCTTTACAGACACTCTACCTCCTTGAGTCTCCAGTTGTTGCTATTACCACTTTTCAAGAAGTTAGTGAGAGGAGTGGTGAAATTAAATATCCAAATGTCTGTACCTACACCTTTAACATCACTGATAATCGAGACGTTTCACCAAGGCATAGCATCCAGACCACTCATTCCTTTGTTACCTGGCCTCCTTGAACTGGCAGTGGAACTCTTTTTGACTCCAGCCTCAGCCGAGTCTGCTTCATCGAGGGTCCAAAAGAAGTACAGACCTCCTGAGCACGATTCACTCTTCCTATGTTCAGACCCTCCAACAGACTGTTGTCATACTGGTGGCAAAGAAACACCATGCCACTACTATTGCTTCTTCGGTGCCTCCAGATAAAGAGAGCAAGACATTGGATTCCGTGGGCTGCAAAGTGTGTGACACTGCTGCAACATCAATGAAAGCAGCCATTGCAGCTTTCCTTCTCAACAGATATGATGGTGGCACTGCTGCAACATCCATGAAAGCAGCCAGTTCAGCTTTCCTTCTCGGCAGATAAGGTAGGGGATTGTGGGAGTCTGTCCAGAAGTTCGCTGTAGCTCTGCCCAGAGACAAACATGATTACTTCCTGGAAGTTGTAAATGAGGGTTTGATGGTCTCAAATCAGTTAATAAGTACTGCAGCCGATTCCTCTATACTAACGGCACAGGAATGTTGTCATGGTGTGGCCCTGCACAGACATTCTTGGCTCTGCCTAATATCTCTGAACTCAGAGTCACAACAACAAATTATCAATCTGCCATTTTTGTGATCTACCCTCTTTGCCAGCCACATCGATTATGAAATGGCTCAGATGAAATCCGAAAGGGAAACCCTTAAGGCAGTTGGCCTGGAAAGGCCTAAGGAACAATGAAAATCTTTCAAGCCTTACCAATGCGATACTACCCTCAGAGTGTTCAAATCCCTCACTGGTATCATGGGCGACAGCGACGACCCTATACGCAGCAGCTAAGGCAGCCCAGAGGGAGAGCCTTCTAAAAGGATGCACAATTAGGAAAACCCACAAAAGCAAAAACTTGAATATTTCCTTCTTCCTCTTCTGTCATCCTCTCCAGTAGGGGAAGTATTTCACACTTTCTCACAGAGTGGCAAGAAATAACAAAAGACGCCTCGGTACTGAATATTGTTCGGTATGGATATTGTCCCAGGTTCACAAGTCCTCCTCCGACCATACCACCAAAACCATTCAATCACCACCTGCAGATGCTAAGATTGGAAGTCAATAACTTGCTTAAGAAACATGCGGTGGAGGCCATTCCTCACCAACAATAGGGAACAGGCATCTATTCCGTTTTTTTTCTGGTACAGAAAAAAGGCAAGAACGAATTCAGACCTATTCTCAACGTGAAATTCACCAACAAATGCATTTGACGAGAAAGGCTCCTGATGCTGTGTAGGAAAGTACCATCTTGCCTGGCATGTTACCCCCATTTTTCACTGTATATATGTTGTTTTAGTTGTATGTGTCACTGGGACCCTGGTAACCCAGGGCCCCAGTGCTCATAAGTGTGCCTGAATGTGTTACCTGTGTAGTGACTAACTGTCTCACTGAGGCTCTGCTAATCAGAACCTCAGTGGTTATGCTCTCTCATTTCTTTCCAAATTGTCACTGACAGGCTAGTGACCATTTTTACCAATTTACATTGGCTTACTGGAACACCCTTATAATTCCCTAGTATATGGTACTGAGGTACCCAGGGTATTGGGGTTCCAGGAGATCCCTATGGGCTGCAGCATTTCTTTTGCCACCCATAGGGAGCTCTGACAAATCTTACACAGGCCTGCCACTGCAGCCTGAGTGAAATAACGTCCACGTTATTTCACAGCCATTTTACACTGCACTTAAGTAACTTATAAGTCACCTATATGTCTAACCTTTACCTGGTAAAGGTTAGGTGCAAAGTTACTTAGTGTGAGGGCACCCTGGCACTAGCCAAGGTGCCCCCACATTGTTCAGAGCCAATTCACTGAACTTTGTGAGTGCGGGGACACCATTACACGCGTGCACTACATATAGGTCACTACCTATATGTAGCTTCACCATGGTAACTCCGAATATGGCCATGTAACATGTCTATGATCATGGAATTGCCCCCTCTATGCCATCCTGGCATTGTTGGTACAATTCCATGATCCCAGTGGTCTGTAGCACAGACCCTGGTACTGCCAGACTGCCCTTCCTGGGGTTTCTCTGCAGCTGCTGCTGCTGCCAACCCCTCAGACAGGCAGCTGCCCTCCTGGGGTCCAGCCAGGCCTGGCCCAGGATGGCAGAACAAAGAACTTCCTCTGAGAGAGGGTGTGACACCCTCTCCCTTTGGAAAATGGTGTGAAGGCAGGGGAGGAGTAGCCTCCCCCAGCCTCTGGAAATGCTTTGTTGGGCACAGATGTGCCCAATTCTGCATAAGCCAGTCTACACCGGTTCAGGGACCCCTTAGCCCCTGCTCTGGCGCGAAACTGGACAAAGGAAAGGGGAGTGACCACTCCCCTGACCTGCACCTCCCCTGGGAGGTGTCCAGAGCTCCTCCAGTGTGCTCCAGACCTCTGCCATCTTGGAAACAGAGGTGCTGCTGGCACACTGGACTGCTCTGAGTGGCCAGTGCCACCAGGTGACGTCAGAGACTCCTGCTGATAGGCTCCTTCAGGTGTTAGTAGCCTTTCCTCTCTCCTAGGTAGCCAAACCCTCTTTTCTGGCTATTTAGGGTCTCTGTCTCTGGGGAAACTTGAGATAACGAATGCATGAGCTCAGCCGAGTTCCTCTGCATCTCCCTCTTCACCTTCTGATAAGGAATCGACCGCTGACCGCGCTGGAAGCCTGCAAACCTGCAACATAGTAGCAAAGACGACTACTGCAACTCTGTAACGCTGATCCTGCCGCCTTCTCGACTGTTTTCCTGCTTGTGCATGCTGTGGGGGTAGTCTGCCTCCTCTCTGCACCAGAAGCTCCGAAGAAATCTCCCGTGGGTCGACGGAATCTTCCCCCTGCAACCGCAGGCACCAAAAAGCTGCATTACCGGTCCCTTGGGTCTCCTCTCAGCACGACGAGCGAGGTCCCTCGAATCCAGCGACACCGTCCAAGTGACCCCCACAGTCCAGTGACTCTTCAGCCCAAGTTTGGTGGAGGTAAGTCCTTGCCTCACCTCGCTGGGCTGCATTGCTGGGAACCGCGACTTTGCAAGCTACTCCGGCCCCTGTGCACTTCCGGCGGAAATCCTTCGTGCACAGCCAAGCCTGGGTCCACGGCACTCTAACCTGCATTGCACGACTTTCTAAGTTGGTCTCCGGCGACGTGGGACTCCTTTGTGCAACTTCGGCGAGCACCGTTTCACGCATCCTCGTAGTGCCTGTTTCTGGCACTTCTCCGGGTGCTACCTGCTTCAGCGAGGGCTCTTTGTCTTGCTCGACGTCCCCTCTCTCTGCAGGTCCAATTTGCGACCTCCTGGTCCCTCCTGGGCCCCAGCAGCGTCCAAAAACGCCAAACGCACGACTTGCGTGTAGCAAGGCTTGTTGGCGTCCATCCGGCGGGAAAACACTTCTGCACGATTCTCCAAGGCGTGGGGGATCCATCCTCCAAAGGGGAAGTCTCTAGCCCTTGTCGTTCCTGCAGTATTCACAGTTCTTCAGCCTAGTAAGAGCTTCTTTGCACCAACCGCTGGCATTTCTTGGGCATCTGCCCATCTCCGAGTTGCTTGTGACTTTTGGACTTGGTCCCCTTGTTCCACAGGTACCCTCAGTCAGGAATCCATCGTTGTTGCATTGCTGATTTGTGTTTTCTTTGCATTTTCCCTCTAACACGACTATTTTGTCCTTAGGGGAACTTTGGTGCACTTTGCACTCACTTTTCAGGGTCTTGGGGAGGGTTATTTCTCTAACTCTCACTATTTTCTAATAGTCCCAGCGACCCTCTACAAGGTCACATAGGTTTGGGGTCCATTCGTGGTTCGCATTCCACTTCTGGAGTATATGGTTTGTGTTGCCCCTATCCCTATGTTTCCCCATTGCATCCTATTGTAACTATACATTGTTTGCACTGTTTTCTAAGACTATACTGCATATTTTTGCTATTGTGTATATATATCTTGTGTATATTTCCTATCCTCTCACTGAGGGTACACTCTAAGATACTTTGGCATATTGTCATAAAAATAAAGTACCTTTATTTTTAGTATAACTGTGTATTGTGTTTTCTTATGATATTGTGCATATGACACTAAGTGGTACTGTAGTAGCTTCACACGTCTCCTAGTTCAGCCTGAGCTGCTCTGCTAAGCTACCATTATCTATCAGCCTAAGCTGCTAGACACCCTATACACTAATAAGGGATAACTGGGCCTGGTGCAAGGTGCAAGTACCCCTTGGTACTCACTACAAGCCAGTCCAGCCTCCTACATTGGTTGTGCAGTGGTGGGATAAGTGCTTGAGACTACTTACCACTCTTGTCATTGTACTTTTCATAAGAGAAAAATATACAAAACAAGGTCAGTGTATATACACATAGCCAAAAAGTTTTGCATTTCCTCTTTTCACTCTTTTCTAAGTGCTGAAAAGTACTTCTAAACTTTCAAAAAGTTCTTAAAAGTTTAAAAAGTTTTTTCTGTCCTTCCAAAAAGTTCTGAAAACTTTTTTCTCTTTTTCTATCACTTTAACTCTCTCTAAAAAATGTCTGGCACAGGAAAAAATGTTGAACTGTCCAAACTTGCATATGATCACCTTAGCTGGAAAGGAGCAAGGAGTCTCTGCATAGAGAGAGGTTTGAGTGTAGGGAAGAATCCTTCCTTAGAACTGTTAATTAATATGCTTAGAGTACAGGATAAGGCCATAAGTGCCCAATCTGTAGAAAAAGTAGCTAATGGTTCTCAATCTGATCCAGGGACTCCCCCAGGAAAAGGTTCAGGAAAGAAACTTCTCAGCCTGCCCATTACTAGACAGTCTAGCATAGTTGGTACAGAGGTTGAATCACACCATACTGATGATGTGATCTCACATTATGCTGGTAGCCAAGCTGTTAGGGTGCCCTCTGTAAGGGACAGGTCTCCTTCTGTTCATTCCCATCATACCTCTGTATCTAGAAATGTCCCTCCCACCCACCCTGATGACAGATTGTTAGAAAGGGAGCTCAATAGATTGAGAGTGGAACAAACCAGACTGAAGCTCAAGAAGCAACAGCTGGATTTGGATAGACAGTCTTTAGAAATAGAGAGGGAAAGACAGAAGTTGGGTTTAGATACCCATGGTGGCAGCAGCAGTATTCCCCATAGTCATCCTGCAAAAGAGCATGATTCCAGGAATCTGCACAAGATAGTTCCCCCTTATAAGGAGGGGGATGACATTAACAAGTGGTTTGCTGCACTTGAGAGGGCCTGTGCTGTACAGGATGTCCCTCAAAAGCAGTGGGCTGCTATCCTATGGCTATCATTTAGTGGAAAAGGTAGGGATAGGCTCCTTACAGTGAAAGAAAATGATGCCAATAATTTCCAAGTTCTTAAGAATGCACTCCTGGATGGTTATGGCTTAACCACTGAACAGTACAGGATAAAGTTCAGAGAGACCAAAAAGGAGTCTTCACAAGACTGGGTTGATTTCATTGACCAGGCAGTGAAGGCCTTGGAGGGGTGGTTACATGGCAGTAAAGTTACTGATTATGACAGCCTGTATAACTTGATCCTGAGAGAGCATATTCTTAATAATTGTGTGTCTGATTTGTTGCACCAGTACTTGGTGGACTCTGATCTGACCTCTCCCCAAGAATTGGGAAAGAAGGCAGACAAATGGGTCAGAACAAGAGTGAACAGAAAAGTTCATACAGGGGGTGACAAAGATGGCAACAAAAAGAAGGATGGTAAGTCTTCTGACAAGGGTGGGGACAAATCTAAAAATGAGTCTTCATCAGGCCCACAAAAACACTCTGGTGGGGGTGGTGGGTCCAAATCCTCCTTTAATCAGAACAAGGAAAAGAAACCATGGTGCTATTTATGTAAAATAAAAGGCCATTGGACAACAGATCCCAGTTGTCCAAAGAAAGGCACCACAGCTCCTACCACTACAACCCCTACTGCTACACCTAGTGTCCCTACTAATAGCAGTGGTGGTGGGAGCAAACCTACTAATAGCCAATCCAAGGGAGTAGCTGGGCTCACTTTTGGTAATTTAGTTGGGGTTGGTCTGATTAGGGAGACCACAGAGGCTACTTTAGTCTCTGAAGGGGCTATTGATTTAGCCACTTTGGTTGCTTGCCCCCATAACTTGGAGAAGTACAAGCAACTAACCCTAATAAATGGTGTTGAGGTCCAGGCCTACAGGGACACAGGTGCCAGTGTCACAATGGTGATTGAGAAACTGGTGCACCCTGAACAACACATACTTGGACACCAGTACCAAGTAACCGATGCTCACAACATAACACAAAGCCACCCCATGGCTGTTGTAAATCTCAACTGGGGGGGGGTAACTGGTCCAAAGAAAGTTGTGGTAGCTTCAGATTTACCTGTAGACTGTCTATTAGGGAATGATTTGGAGACATCAGCTTGGTCAGATGTGGAGTTGGAGGCCCATGCAGCAATGCTGGGCATTCCAGGGCATATTTTTGCTTTGACAAGGGCTCAGGCCAAAAAGCAAAAAGGACAGGGAAGCTTGGATCCTGGAACAATGGACCAAGTGCTCCCTAAAGCTAGGGCTAGTAGAAGCAAACCACTTCCTACTATCCCTCCCTCTACAGTGGATTCTACTTCTGAGGAAGAAGAATTCCCTCCCTGTGCAGAACCTACACCAGAGGAGCTGGAAGCAGACACTGCTGAGCTTTTGGGTGAAGGGGGGCCTGCCAGAGAGGAGCTGAGTGTGGCACAGCAAACCTGTCCCACATTAGAGGGTCTCAGACAGCAAGCTGTCAAACAGCCTAATGGGGATGTCAGTGACTCTCACAGAGTTTACTGGGAGGACAACCTCTTGTACACTGAGCATAGGGATCCTAAACCTGGAGCTGCCAGGAGATTAGTGATTCCTCAGGAGTACAGAAAGTTCCTCCTAACACTGGCACATGACATTCCCTTAGCTGGGCACCTGGGTCAAATGAAAACTTGGGACAGATTGGTACCATTGTTTCATTGGCCTAGGATGTCTGAGGACACAAAGGAATTTTGTAAGTCCTGTGAAACCTGTCAAGCCAGTGGCAAGACAGGTGGCACTCCAAAGGCACCCCTTATCCCACTGCCTGTGGTTGGGGTTCCCTTTGAAAGGGTAGGGGTTGACATAGTTGGCCCCCTTGACCCTCCTACTGCTTCAGGCAATAGGTTTATCTTGGTGGTAGTGGACCATGCCACAAGATATCCTGAAGCTATTCCTTTAAGGACCACTACAGCTCCTGCAGTGGCAAAGGCCCTCCTGGGAATATTTTCCAGAGATGGCTTCCCAAAGGAAGTAGTATCAGACAGGGGAAGCAATTTCATGTCTGCATACTTAAAGGCCATGTGGAAGGAGTGTGGTGTAACTTACAAGTTCACAACACCCTATCATCCACAAACAAATGGACTGGTGGAGAGATTTAATAAAACTCTCAAAGGCATGATTATGGGACTCCCTGAAAAACTCCGCAGGAGATGGGATATCCTTCTACCATGCCTCCTTTTTGCCTACAGGGAGGTACCCCAGAAAGGAGTGGGCTTCAGCCCCTTTGAACTTCTTTTTGGACACCCTGTTAGGGGTTCACTCACACTTGTAAAGGAGGGTTGGGAACAACCTTTAAAAGCTCCTAAGCAGGATATTGTGGATTATGTACTTGGCCTCAGATCAAGGATGGCTGAGTACATGAAAAAGGCCAGTAAATACCTTCAGGCCAGCCAAGAGCTCCAGAAGCAATGGCATGATCAGAAGGCTGTTTTGGTTCAGTACCAACCAGGGCAGAAAGTGTGGGTCTTGGAGCCTGTGGCCCCAAGAGCACTCCAAGATAAATGGAGTGGACCCCACACAATTGTTGAAAAGAAGGGTGAAGTCACCTACTTGGTTGACTTAGGCACTGCCAGGAGTCCCCTTAGGGTGCTCCATGTCAACCGCCTGAAACCCTACTATGACAGGGCTGATCTCACCCTGCTCATGGCAACAGATGAGGGACAGGAAGAAGACAGTGATCCTCTACCTGATCTCTTCTCTTCCACAGAACAAGATGCTCTTGTGGAAGGTGTAGTTTTGGCTGATTGTCTTACTGCTGAGCAGAAAGATAATTGCATAAATCTCCTAGGACAATTTTCAGAACTCTTCTCCATTGTGCCAGGCACCACTTCTTGGTGTGAGCACACTATAGATACTGGAGACAGTTTACCTGTCAAAAGTAAGATCTATAGGCAGCCTGACCATGTCAGGGACTGCATAAAGCAAGAAGTTCAGAAAATGTTGGAACTAGGAGTGGTTGAGCACTCTGACAGTCCATGGGCTTCTCCTGTGGTACTGGTACCAAAACCCAATTCTAAAGATGGAAAGAAGGAAATGAGGTTTTGTGTAGACTATAGAGGTCTCAACTTGGTAACCAAAACTGATGCTCACCCTATACCCAGGGCAGATGAGCTCATAGATACACTGGCATCTGCCAAGTATCTAAGCACTTTTGATTTGACTGCAGGGTATTGGCAGATCAAATTGTCAGAAGATGCTAAACCTAAGACCGCATTTTCTACCATTGGAGGACATTACCAGTTTACTGTAATGCCTTTTGGTTTGAAAAATGCACCTGCCACTTTTCAGAGGTTGGTGAACACAGTCCTGCAAGGGCTGGAAGCTTTCAGTGCAGCATATTTGGATGATATAGCTGTCTTTAGCTCCAGCTGGGATGATCACCTGGTCCACCTATGGAAAGTTTTGGAGGCCCTGCAAAAGGCAGGCCTCACTATCAAGGCTTCAAAGTGCCAGATAGGGCAGGGTAAGGTGGTTTATCTGGGACACCTTGTTGGTGGGGAACAGATTGCACCACTTCAGGGGAAAATCCAAACTATTATTGATTGGGTTCCCCCTACCACTCAGACTCAGGTGAGAGCCTTACTAGGCCTCACTGGGTATTACAGGAGGTTCATTAAGAACTATGGCTCCATTGCAGCCTCTCTTAATGACCTCACATCCAAGAAAATGCCTAAAAAGGTATTATGGACAGCAAGCTGTCAGAAAGCTTTTGAGGAGCTGAAGCAGGCCATGTGCTCTGCACCTGTCCTGAAAAGCCCTTGTTACTCTAAAAAATTCTATGTCCAAACTGATGCATCTGAATTAGGAGTAGGGGCAGTCCTATCACAACTTAATTCTGAGGGCCAGGATCAACCTGTTGCTTTTATTAGTAGAAGGTTGACCCCTAGAGAAAAGTGTTGGTCTGCCATAGAGAGGGAGGCCTTTGCTGTGGTCTGGGCTCTGAAGAAGTTGAGGCCATACCTGTTTGGCACTCACTTCATTGTTCAGACAGACCACAAACCTCTACTTTGGCTAAAACAAATGAAAGGTGAAAATCCTAAATTGTTGAGGTGGTCCATATCCCTACAGGGAATGGACTATACAGTGGAACATAGACCTGGGAGTAGCCACTCCAATGCAGATGGACTCTCCAGATATTTCCACTTAGACAATGAAGACTCATCAGGTAATGGCTAGTCTTATTGTCCTTCGTTTGGGGGGGGGTTGTGTAGGAAAGTACCATCTTGCCTGGCATGTTACCCCATTTTTCACTGTATATATGTTGTTTTAGTTGTATGTGTCACTGGGACCCTGGTAACCCAGGGCCCCAGTGCTCATAAGTGTGCCTGAATGTGTTACCTGTGTAGTGACTAACTGTCTCACTGAGGCTCTGCTAATCAGAACCTCAGTGGTTATGCTCTCTCATTTCTTTCCAAATTGTCACTGACAGGCTAGTGACCATTTTTACCAATTTACATTGGCTTACTGGAACACCCTTATAATTCCCTAGTATATGGTACTGAGGTACCCAGGGTATTGGGGTTCCAGGAGATCCCTATGGGCTGCAGCATTTCTTTTGCCACCCATAGGGAGCTCTGACAAATCTTACACAGGCCTGCCACTGCAGCCTGAGTGAAATAACGTCCACGTTATTTCACAGCCATTTTACACTGCACTTAAGTAACTTATAAGTCACCTATATGTCTAACCTTTACCTGGTAAAGGTTAGGTGCAAAGTTACTTAGTGTGAGGGCACCCTGGCACTAGCCAAGGTGCCCCCACATTGTTCAGAGCCAATTCACTGAACTTTGTGAGTGCGGGGACACCATTACACGCGTGCACTACATATAGGTCACTACCTATATGTAGCTTCACCATGGTAACTCCGAATATGGCCATGTAACATGTCTATGATCATGGAATTGCCCCCTCTATGCCATCCTGGCATTGTTGGTACAATTCCATGATCCCAGTGGTCTGTAGCACAGACCCTGGTACTGCCAGACTGCCCTTCCTGGGGTTTCTCTGCAGCTGCTGCTGCTGCCAACCCCTCAGACAGGCAGCTGCCCTCCTGGGGTCCAGCCAGGCCTGGCCCAGGATGGCAGAACAAAGAACTTCCTCTGAGAGAGGGTGTGACACCCTCTCCCTTTGGAAAATGGTGTGAAGGCAGGGGAGGAGTAGCCTCCCCCAGCCTCTGGAAATGCTTTGTTGGGCACAGATGTGCCCAATTCTGCATAAGCCAGTCTACACCGGTTCAGGGACCCCTTAGCCCCTGCTCTGGCGCGAAACTGGACAAAGGAAAGGGGAGTGACCACTCCCCTGACCTGCACCTCCCCTGGGAGGTGTCCAGAGCTCCTCCAGTGTGCTCCAGACCTCTGCCATCTTGGAAACAGAGGTGCTGCTGGCACACTGGACTGCTCTGAGTGGCCAGTGCCACCAGGTGACGTCAGAGACTCCTGCTGATAGGCTCCTTCAGGTGTTAGTAGCCTTTCCTCTCTACTAGGTAGCCAAACCCTCTTTTCTGGCTATTTAGGGTCTCTGTCTCTGGGGAAACTTGAGATAACGAATGCATGAGCTCAGCCGAGTTCCTCTGCATCTCCCTCTTCACCTTCTGATAAGGAATCGACCGCTGACCGCGCTGGAAGCCTGCAAACCTGCAACATAGTAGCAAAGACGACTACTGCAACTCTGTAACGCTGATCCTGCCGCCTTCTCGACTGTTTTCCTGCTTGTGCATGCTGTGGGGGTAGTCTGCCTCCTCTCTGCACCAGAAGCTCCGAAGAAATCTCCCGTGGGTCGACGGAATCTTCCCCCTGCAACCGCAGGCACCAAAAAGCTGCATTACCGGTCCCTTGGGTCTCCTCTCAGCACGACGAGCGAGGTCCCTCGAATCCAGCGACACCGTCCAAGTGACCCCCACAGTCCAGTGACTCTTCAGCCCAAGTTTGGTGGAGGTAAGTCCTTGCCTCACCTCGCTGGGCTGCATTGCTGGGAACTGCGACTTTGCAAGCTACTCCGGCCCCTGTGCACTTCCGGCGGAAATCCTTCATGCACAGCCAAGCCTGGGTCCACAGCACTCTAACCTGCATTGCACGACTTTCTAAGTTGGTCTCCGGCGACGTGGGACTCCTTTGTGCAACTTCGGCGAGCACCGTTTCACGCATCCTCGTAGTGCCTGTTTCTGGCACTTCTCCGGGTGCTACCTGCTTCAGCGAGGGCTCTTTGTCTTGCTCGACGTCCCCTCTCTCTGCAGGTCCAATTTGCGACCTCCTGGTCCCTCCTGGGCCCCAGCAGCGTCCAAAAACGCCAAACGCACGACTTGCGTGTAGCAAGGCTTGTTGGCGTCCATCCGGCGGGAAAACACTTCTGCACGACTCTCCAAGGCGTGGGGGATCCATCCTCCAAAGGGGAAGTCTCTAGCCCTTGTCGTTCCTGCAGTATTCACAGTTCTTCAGCCTAGTAAGAGCTTCTTTGCACCAACCGCTGGCATTTCTTGGGCATCTGCCCATCTCCGAGTTGCTTGTGACTTTTGGACTTGGTCCCCTTGTTCCACAGGTACCCTCAGTCAGGAATCCATCGTTGTTGCATTGCTGATTTGTGTTTTCTTTGAATTTTCCCTCTAACACGACTATTTTGTCCTTAGGGGAACTTTGGTGCACTTTGCACTCACTTTTCAGGGTCTTGGGGAGGGTTATTTCTCTAACTCTCACTATTTTCTAATAGTCCCAGCGACCCTCTACAAGGTCACATAGGTTTGGGGTCCATTCGTGGTTCGCATTCCACTTCTGGAGTATATGGTTTGTGTTGCCCCTATCCCTATGTTTCCCCATTGCATCCTATTGTAACTATACATTGTTTGCACTGTTTTCTAAGACTATACTGCATATTTTTGCTATTGTGTATATATATCTTGTGTATATTTCCTATCCTCTCACTGAGGGTACACTCTAAGATACTTTGGCATATTGTCATAAAAATAAAGTACCTTTATTTTTAGTATAACTGTGTATTGTGTTTTCTTATGATATTGTGCATATGACACTAAGTGGTACTGTAGTAGCTTCACACGTCTCCTAGTTCAGCCTGAGCTGCTCTGCTAAGCTACCATTATCTATCAGCCTAAGCTGCTAGACACCCTATACACTAATAAGGGATAACTGGGCCTGGTGCAAGGTGCAAGTACCCCTTGGTACTCACTACAAGCCAGTCCAGCCTCCTACATGCTGGCCTTACATCAAATCTGTCCCCAGCTACACATGGGAAATTGGCTCTGCTTCATTGACCTTCTAGATACGTAGTTTCACATACCATTCACGAGAAAACATCAAACGTTCTTGTGGTTTGAGGTGGGGCAGGATCACTATCTGTACCAAGTACTTCTATTAGGCCTAAAATCAGCACCCAGAACATTCTTGAAGTGTATGGCAGTAGTGGCTGCCTACCTCAGAAAACACGGTCTTCGTCTAGGCATACCTAGACGACTGGCTAATAAAGATGTCGACTTTTCAGGGAGCCCAGCTTCACTTCAACACTGGATCTGCAATCTCCTCCAACAGTTGGAACTTCCTGTCAACCACAGCAAGTCAACACTGACCCCGGTTCAGACCTTGCATTATTTGGGATATTTGGGAACGCCATTCAAGCAAAGGTGTGTCCTTCGGAGGAAAGATGCTTGTTGATCCTTCAGAAATGCCACTCTCTCATTGTTAGAAAGTAGCCTCTTTCTAACATGGTTACCCCCATTATTGGCCTATTTGTCAGTGTGTTTTTACTGTGTCACTGGGATCCTGCTAGTCAGGACCCCAATGCTCATAGGTCATGGCCTGCTTGTCAGTCTGTTTCACTGTTTTTGTCAGTATGCTTAACTGTGTAACTGGAGTCCTGCTAACCAGAACTCCAGTGCTTATGCTCTCTCTGATTCCAAATTTGTAGTTACATACTGGTAACCCAATATTCCACTCCTAATTGGTATACTGGACCCCCCTTATAATTCCCTAGTATATGGTACCTAGGTACCCAGGGCATTAGAGTTTCAGGAGATCCTTATGGGCTGCAGCATTTCTTTTGCCACCCAAAAGGAGCTCATACAAACACTTCTTCAGGACTGCCATTGCAGCCTTAGTGAAATAGTGTAAGCACTATTTAACAGCCATTTGCACTGCACCAGGTCACTTACAAGTCACCTATATGTCTAACCTTCAGACCCTGGAGGTCAGGTGCATAGTACTGTGTGTGAGGGCACCCCTGCATTAGCAGAGGTGCACCCACGTTGTCCAGGCCCATTTTTCCAGAGTTCGTGAGTGCGGGGACGCCATTATAAGTGTGCACTGCATATAGATCAATACATATATGTAGCTTCACAATGATAACCCCGAATATGGCCGTGTGAGGTGTCTGGGAACTGGAAATTGTACCCCAATCTGATTCTGGTATTGGGGGGCCAATTCCATGCACCCTGTTGGCTCCACCATGGATTCCTAGTACTGCCAAACCAGCTCTCTGAGGTTTCTACTGCAGCCCCAGCTACTGCCAACTCAGACAGGCTCCTGCCAACTCAGACAGGCTCCTGCCCTTTTGGGGCTTGGGCACCCCAAATCCCAGGAAGGCAGAACAAAGCATTTCCTTTGGGACAGGGGTGTTACACCCTCTCCCTTTGGAAATAGGTGTTATGGGCATGGGAAGGGTATCCTCCCAGAGCCTCTGGAAATGCTTTGAAGGGCACAGATACCCAGTCTACACCGGTTCAGGGACACCCAGTCCCTGTTCTGGTGCGAAACTAGACACTCGCATTCCACTATTTTAGTATATGGTTTGTGTTCCCCCTAGGCCCATTGTTACCTATGGTAATTTTAACAATTTTCACTTTTTAATGACGGTTTACTTACCTGATTTTGGTTACTACTGTATATTTTATGTGTAATACTTACCACCAAAGGGAGTATAGCCTCTAAGGTATTTTTTGGCCTCGTGTCACTAAAATAAAGTACCTTTATTTTTGGTAACACTGAGTATTGTCTTTCTTGTGTCTACGTACTGTGTGACTGCAGTGGTATTGCAAGAGCTTTGCATGTGTCCTAGTTCAGCCTTGGCTGCTCTGCTTACAGCTACCTCTAGAAAGCCTGGTTTCTGGACACTGCCTACATTTCACTGATATGGGATAATTGGACCCGGTGTAAGGTGTAAGTACCTTAGGTACCCACTACAAACCAGGCCAGCCTCCTACACTCATGAACGAGTCTCCTCTACCAGTGAGAGCAGTGTCACCTCTCCTCTGCCTGATGGCTTCCTGCATCTTCCTCACTCCAAATGCCCATCTCCACAGGCAGCCTCTTCAAGAATGGCTTGAGGACCAGTGGGATCAACTAACAGACAGTTGGGAGGACAGGATCAATCTGTCCCTTCATGGAAAAACATTCCCTGAAATAGTGGTGCTTCCCAGCCAGTCTGCTTAAAGGAATGCCTTTTCACTGACAGATTCCTCCCCAGACTACAGTGACAGATCAATCAATCAAGAAATTTATAAAGTGCGCTATGTACCCGTTAGGGTTTCAAGGCGCAGGGGGGGGGGGGGGGTAGCTGCTATCGGTCGAAGAGCCATGTCTTGAGGAGTCTCCTGAAGGTGAGGAGATCCTGGGTCTGGCGAAGGGAGGTCGGAAGTGAGTTCCAGGTCTTGGCGGCGAGGTAAGAGAAGGATCTGCTGCCGGAGGTCTTGCGCTGGATTCGGGGGACGATGGCGAGGGAAATTTTGGCAGAGCGGAGTTGGCGGGAGGGGACGTAGAAGTTGAGTCTGATGTTCAGGTAGGCGGGTCCGGCGTCGTGTAGTGCTTTGTGCGCGTGGGTGAGAAGTTTGAAGGTGATCCTCTTGTCCACGGGGAGCCAGTGGAAGTCCTTCAGGTGGTGGGAGATGTGGCATCGGCAGGGTATGTCGAGGATCAAGCGAGCAGATGCGTTCTGGATGCGTTGGAGTCATTGGATGTCTTTTGTTGGGATGCCTGTGTAGAGTGCGTTGCCGTAGTCAAGTCTGCTACTGACGAGGGCTTGGGTCACCGTCTTTCTGGTTTCCGTAGGGATCCACTTGAAGATTCTGCGGAGCATGCGGAGGGTGTTGAAACAGGAGGAGGAGACTGCGTTGACCTGTTTGGACATGGTGAGAGCGGAGTCGAGGATGAAGCCGAGGTTGCGTGCGTGGTTGGCTGGAGTGGGTGGGGGGCCCAGTGCGGTGGGCCACCAGGAGTCATCCCAGGCCGAGGGGGAACGACCGAGGATGAGGACTTCTGTCTTGTCGGAGTTTAGTTTCAGGCGGCTGTTTCTCATCCATTCGGCGATGGATTTCAGTCCCTCGTGTAGGTTGGCTTTGGCGGTGTGTGGATCTTTAGTGAGGGAGAGGACGAGCTGCGTGTCGTCGGCGTAGGAGAGGATGCTGAGGTTGTGCTGATGGGCCAGTTGTGCGAGGGGTGCCATGTAGACGTTGAACAGCGTCGGGCTGAGCGAGGAGCCTTGGGGGACGCCGCAGATGAGGTTGGTGGCTTCGGAGCGGAAGGGTGAGAGACAGACTCTCTGGGTTCTACCGGAGAGAAAAGAGGAGATCCAGTTGAGGGCATTGTCTTGAATTCCGGCTTCGTGGAGTCGGGTTAGTAGGGTGCGGTGGCAGACCGTATCGAAGGCGGCGGATAGGTCTAGGAGGATCAGGGCTGAGGTTTCGCCGTTGTCCATTTGTTGTCTGATGTCATCTGTGGCAGCGAGGAGTGCAGTCTCGGTGCTGTGGTTGCGTCTGAATCCGGATTGGGAGGGGTCTAGGATGGAGTTGTCTTCGAGGTAGTGGGAGAGCTGTGCGTTGACGATCTTCTCGATGACCTTCGCTGGGAAGGGGAGGAGGGAGATCGGTCGGAAGTTTTTGAGGTCGTTGAGGTCAGCCTTGGGTTTCTTGAGGAGGGGTTGGATGTCGGCGTGCTTCCAGCTGTCCGGGAAGGTTGCGGTGTTGAAGGAAAGGTTGATTATCTTGCGGAGTTGGGGGGCGATGGTGGCATTGGCTTTGTTGAAGACGTGATGTGGGCAGGGGTCAGAGGGAGATCCTGAGTGGATGGAGTTCATGGTCTTTAGGGTTTCGGCGTCGTCTACGTGGGTCCAGGTGGTGAGGCGGTCGGCGTGGGAGGGGTTGTTGGGGGTGGGGTCTGGCGGAGGTGTGGTGTTGAAGCTGTCGTGGATGGCGGTGATTTTCTGGTAGAAAAAGGTGGAGAGAGCGTTGCAGAGTTTCTGGGATGGTGGGACGTCGTTGACGTTGGCGTTGGGGTTGGATAGCTCCTTCACGATGCAGAAGAGTTCCTTGCTGTTGTGTGCGTTGTTGTTTAGTTCTGTGAAGTGGGAGCGTTTGGCGAGTCGAATCAGTTGGTGGTGTTTGCGGTTGGCTTCCTTGTGGGTTGCTAGGCTGTCGGGTGTGCGCTCGAGGATCCATTTTTTCTTGAGTTTCTGGCAGTTGCGTTTGTAGGTGATCAGTTCGTCTGTGAACCACGCTGCTTTTTTCTTTTCTTGGTTGACGGTGGGTCTCTTGAGAGGTGCTAGGGTGTTGGCGCAGTTGAGGATCCACTGTTGGAGGTTGATGGCGGCGGAGTCTGGGACGGTGGGGTCGGACGGTGGGTTTTTGGCGAGGGTGCTGGTTAGTTGGTCTTCAGTGACTTTTCCCCAGCGGCGGTGAGGCGGTAGTGGGGTGCGGTGGTGTTCGATGTTTTTCTAGAAAGTGAAATGGACGCAGTGGTGGTCGGTCCAGTGGAGTTCGGAGGTGTGGCTGAATGAGATGTGGTTGCTTGCAGTGAAGAGTGGGTCAAGGGTGTGATCGGAAGTGGGTGGGTGTGTTGACCAGTTGTCTGAGTCCGACTTTGGAGAGGTTGGTGGTCAGAGATGCGGTGTTGGCATCGTTGTTGTTCTCCAGGTGGAAGTTGAGGTCTCCCAGGAGGATGTAGTCCGTAGAGGCGAGGGCGTGGGTGCTTGCGAGGTCGGAGATGGTGTCACTGAAGGGGGGTCTTGGTCCTGGAGGTCGGTATATGAGGGTTCCTCTGAGGGTAGTGTTGGGGTCCGTGTGGATCTGGAAGTGGAGGTGTTCGGCTGTCTTGAGGGTGTCGTCCGTGTGGGTGGTGATCTTGAGGGTGGATTTGTGGGCGATGGCTATCCCTCCACCGATTCCGTTGGTGCGGTCTCTTCTGGTGATCTTGTAACCGTCAGGGTTGGCGATGGCGATGTCTGGGGCTGAGGAGTCTTTCCACCAGGTTTCGGTTAGGAAGGCTACGTCTGGGGCGGTGGTGTCGAGCAGGTCCCAGAGCTGGATGGCGTGCTTTCGTGCGGAGCGTGTGTTGAGGAGGATGCAGTGCAGGTGGTTGGTGTTGGTTGTTGTAGGCTTCGTTGTTCTGTTGCAGGTGAACTTGCAGGTGCAGCAGGAGAAGGGTCCTTTGGTGTCCTTCGGGGTGGCCTTGAAGCGGGCTGTGGAGGGGCCAGGGTTGAGGGTGAGGAGTTCGCTGGCCCAGTAGCGAAGGCTGGGAATGCGGGGGGCGTGAGGACCGGGGGGGTGGCGTTGAGCACGGTCCAGCCGTGGACGGGCGCAGGCGGGCTTGCCTCTGGCGCGCCTCCGGCGCGCCTGCTGCGCTTGGACACGCAGCACCAGCCATTAAGAAAGGAGGGGGGAGGGAGGAGCAGCTGGGAGGCGGGAGGCGGGAGGGAGCGGCGAATGGGGGCGCGAGGGGGGCGGGCCGCAGGGAGGCAGCGGCAAGGGTAGATCGACAAGGGGGAGCGCCCAAGGGGCGAAAAAACCAGGGAAAAAGCAAGGCACAAACAGTAAGGAAAAGTTCAAAAACAGTCACAAAATACAATTATGGCACAAATTACAATCGGGGTACAGTAATCAGAAGGGGCACAACGGGGGCAGAAGCGCAAGGCGCTGAAAAATAGGAAAAACACTTACAGGATGGCGAAAAGCGGCACACGGGTCAAGTGAAGCTTAAACAGAGCCCACTAGACACCAGGGATGAGGCGCAGGAGGATGCCTGCGGGTGGAGGAGGGCCTCGAACACGCTAGCAGCAGCGTGGGCGGGGGTCAGGGGCACGAGACAGCTGGGTGGTGCTGCGGACGTGGGGTGCGAGCTCTAGACCTAAAGCAGGTCAGAGGTCGCTCACTCGCGACACACAGCGCCAGCCATTGAGAAGGGAGGGGGAGGGAGGAGCAGCTGGGAGGCGGGAGGCGGGAGGGAGCGGCGAATGGGGACGCGAGGGGGGCGGGGCCGCAGGGAGGCAGCAGAAAGGGTAGATCGGCAAGGGGGAGCGCCCAAGGGGCGAAAAAACCAGGGAAAAAGCAAGGCACAAACAGTAAGGAAAAGTTCAAAAACAGTCACAAAATACAATTATGGCTCAAATTACAATCGGGGTACAGTAATCAGAAGGGGCACAACGGGGGCAGAAGCGCAAGGAGGCAAGGCGCTGAAAAATAGGAAAAACACTTACAGGACGGCGAAAAGTGGCACACGGGTCAAGTGAAGCTTAAACAGAGCCCACTAGACACCAGGGATGAGGCGCAGGAGGATGCCTGCGGGTGGAGGAGGGCCTCGAACACGCTAGCAGCAGCGTGGGCGGGGGTCAGGGGCACGAGACAGCTGGGTGGTGCTGCGGACGTGGGGGGCGAGCTCTAGACCTAAAGCAGGTCAGAGGTCGCTCACTCGTGACGCGCAGCACCAGCCATTAAGAAGGGAGGGAGGAGCAGCTGGGAGGCGGGAGGGAGCGGCGAAAGGGGGCGCAAGGGGGGCGGGCCGCAGGGAGGCAGCGGCAAGGGTAGATCGGCAAGGGGGAGCGCCCAAGGGGCGAAAAAAACAGGGAAAAAGCAAGGCACAAACAGTAAGGAAAAGTTCAAAAACAGTCACAAAATACAATTATGGCACAAATTACAATCGGGGTACAGTAATCAGAAGGGGCACAACGGGGGCAGAAGCGCAAGGAGGCAAGGCGCTGAAAAATAGGAAAAATACTTACAGGACGGCAAAAAGCGGCACACGGGTCAAGTGAAGCTTAAACAGAGCCCACTAGACACCAGGGATGAGGCGCAGGAGGATGCCTGAGGGTGGAGGAGGGCCTCGAACACCCTAGCAGCAGCGTGGGCGAGGGTCAGGGGCACGAGACAGCTGGGTGGTGCTGCGGACGTGGGGGGCGAGCTCTAGACCTAAAGCAGGTCAGAGGTCACACACTTGCGACGCGCAGCGCCAGCCATTAAGAAGGGAGGGGGGAGGGAGGAGCAGCAGGGAGGCGGGAGGGAGCGGCGAATGGGGGCGTGAGGGGGGCGGGGCCGCAGGGAGGCAGCGGCAAGGGTAGATCGGCAAGGGGGAGCGTCCAAGGGGCGAAAAAAACAGGGAAAAAGCAAGGCACAAACAGTAAGGAAAAGTTCAAAAACAGTCACAAAATACAATTATGGCACAAATTACAATCGGGGTACAGTAATCAGAAGGGGCACAACGGGGGCAGAAGCGCAAGGAGGCAGGGCACTGAAAAATAGGAAAAACACTTACAGGACGGCGAAAAGCGGCACACGGGTCAAGTGAAGCTTAAACAGAGCCCACTAGACACCAGGGATGAGGCGCAGGAGGATACCTGCGGGTGGAGGAGGGCCTCGAACACGCTAGCAGCAGCGTGGGCGGGGGTCAGGGGCACGAGACAGCTGGGTGGTGCTGCGGACGTGGGGGGCGAGCTCTAGACCTAAAGCAGGTCAGAGGTCGCTCACTCGCAACGCGCAGCGGCAGCCATTAAGAAGGGAGGGGGGAGGGAGGAGCAGGCGGGAGGGAGCGGCGAATGGGGGCGCGAGGGGGGCGGGGCCGCAGGGAGGCAGCCGCAAGGGTAGATCGGCAAGGGGGAGCGCCCAAGGGGCGAAAAAAACCAGGGAAAAAGCAAGGCACAAACAGTAAGGAAAAGTTCAAAAACAGTCACAAAATACAATTATGGCACAAATTACAGTCGGGGTACAGTAATCAGAAGGGGCACAACGGGGGCAGAAGCGCAAGGAGGCAAGGCGCTGAAAAATAGGAAAAACACTTACAGGACGGCGAAAAGCGGCACACGGGTCAAGTGAAGCTTAAACAGAGCCCACTAGACACCAGGGATGAGGCGCAGGAGGATGCCTGCGGGTTGAGGAGGGCCTCGAACACGCTAGCAGCAGCGTGGGCGGGGGTCAGGGGCACTAGACAGCTGGGTGGTGCTGCGGACGTGGGGGGCGAGCTCTAGACCTAAAGCAGGTCAGAGGTCGCTCACTGGCGACACGCAGCGCCAGCCATTAAGAAGGGAGGGGGGAGGGAGGAGCAGCTGGGAGGCGGGAGGGAGCGGCGAATGGGGGCGCGAGGGGGGCGGGGCCGCAGGGAGGCAGCGGCAAGGGTAGATCGGCAAGGGGGAGCGCCCAAGGGGCGAAAAAAACAGGGAAAAAGCAAGGCACAAACAGTAAGGAAAAGTTCAAAAACAGTCACAAAATACAATTATGGCACAAATTACAATCGGGGTACAGTAATCAGAAGGGGCACAACGGGGGCAGAAGCGCAAGGAGGTAAGGCGCTGAAAAATAGGAAAAATACTTACAGGACGGCGAAAAGCGGCACACGGGTCAAGTGAAGCTTAAACAGAGCCCACTAGACACCAGGGATGAGGCGCAGGAGGATGCCTGAGGGTGGAGGAGGGCCTCGAACACGCTAGCAGCAGCGTGGGCGGGGGTCAGGGGCACGAGACAGCTGGGTGGTGCTGCGGACGTGGGGGGCGAGCTCTAGACCTAAAGCAGGTCAGAGGTCACACACTCGCGACGCGCAGCGCCAGCCATTAAGAAGGGAGGGGGGAGGGAGGAGCAGCAGGGAGGCGGGAGGGAGCGGCGAATGGGGGCGTGAGGGGGGCGGGGCCGCAGGGAGGCAGCGGCAAGGGTAGATCGGCAAGGGGGAGCGTCCAAGGGGCAAAAAAACAGGGAAAAAGCAAGGCACAAACAGTAAGGAAAAGTTCAAAAACAGTCACAAAATACAATTATGGCACAAATTACAATCGGGGTACAGTAATCAGAAGGGGCACAACGGGGGCAGAAGCGCAAGGAGGCAAGGCACTGAAAAATAGGAAAAACACTTACAGGACGGCGAAAAGCGGCACACGGGTCAAGTGAAGCTTAAACAGAGCCCACTAGACACCAGGGATGAGGCGCATGAGGATACCTGCGGGTGGAGGAGGGCCTCGAACACGCTAGCAGCAGCGTGGGCGGGGGTCAGGGGCACGAGACAGCTGGGTGGTGCTGCGGACGTGGGGGGCGAGCTCTAGACCTAAAGCAGGTCAGAGGTCGCTCACTCGCAACGCGCAGCGCCAGCCATTAAGAAGGGAGGGGGGAGGGAGGAGCAGGCGGGAGGGAGCGGCGAATGGGGGCGCGAGGGGGGCGGGGCCGCAGGGAGGCAGCCGCAAGGGTAGATCGACAAGGGGGAGCGCCCAAGGGGCGAAAAAAAACAGGGAAAAAGCAAGGCACAAACAGTAAGGAAAAGTTCAAAAACAGTCACAAAATACAATTATGGCACAAATTACAGTCGGGGTACAGTAATCAGAAGGGGCACAACGGGGGCAGGAGCGCAAGGAGGCAAGGCGCTGAAAAATAGGAAAAACACTTACAGGACGGCGAAAAGCGGCACACGGGTCAAGTGAAGCTTAAACAGAGCCCACTAGACACCAGGGATGAGGCGCAGGAGGATGCCTGCGGGTGGAGGAGGGCCTCGAACACGCTAGCAGCAGCGTGGGCGGGGGTCAGGGGCACTAGACAGCTGGGTGGTGCTGCAGACGTGGGGGGCGAGCTCTAGACCTAAAGCAGGTCAGAGGTCGCTCACTGGCGACGCGCAGCGCCAGCCATTAAGAAGGGAGGGGGGAGGGAGGAGCAGCTGGGAGGCGGGAGGGAGCAGCGAATGGGGGCGCGAGGGGGGCGGGGCCGCAGGGAGGCAGCGGCAAGGGTAGATCGGCAAGGGGGAGCGCCCAAGGGGCGAAAAAACCAGGGAAAAAGCATGGCACAAACAGTAAGGAAAAGTTCAAAAACAGTCACAAAATACAATTATGGCACAAATTACAATCGGGGTACAGTAATCAGAAGGGGCACAACGGGGGCAGAAGCGCAAGGAGGCAAGGCACTGAAAAATAGGAAAAACACTTACAGGACGGCGAAAAGCGGCACACGGGTCAAGTGAAGCTTAAACAGAGCCCACTAGACACCAGGGATGAGGCGCAGGAGGATGCCTGCGGGTGGAGGAGGGCCTCGAACACGCTAGCAGCAGCGTGGGCGGGGGTCAGGGGCACGAAACAGCTGGGTGGTGCTGCGGACGTGGGGGGCGAGCTCTAGACCTAAAGCAGGTCAGAGGTCGCTCACTCGTGACACGCAGCGCCAGCCATTAAGAAGGGAGGGAGGAGCAGCTGGGAGGCGGGAGGGAGCGGCGAATGGGGGCGCAAGGGGGCGGGGCCGCAGGGAGGCAGCGGCAAGGGTAGATCGGCAAGGGGGAGCGCCCAAGGGGCGAAAAAAACAGGGAAAAAGCAAGGCACAAACAGTAAGGAAAAGTTCAAAAACAGTCACAAAATACAATTATGGCACAAATTACAATCGGGGTACAGTAATCAGAAGGGGCACAACGGGGGCAGAAGCGCAAGGAGGCAAGGCGCAGAAAAATAGGAAAAACACTTACAGGACGGTGAAAAGCGGCACACGGGTCAAGTGAAGCTTAAACAGAGCCCACTAGACACCAGGGATGAGGCGCAGGAGGATGAGGATGCCTGCAGGTGGAGGATGGCCTCGAACACGCTAGCAGCAGCGTGGGCGGGGGTCAGGGGCACAAGACAGCTGGGTGCTGCTGCGGACGTGGGGTGCGAGCTCTAGACCTAAAGCAGGCCAGAGGTCGCTCACTCGCGACGCGCAGCGCCAGCCATTAAGAAGGGAGGGGGAGGGAGAAGCAGCTGGGAGGCGGGAGGCGGGAGGGAGCGGCGAATGGGGGCGCGAGGGGGGCGGGGCAGCAGGGAGGCAGCGGCAAGGGTAGATCGGCAAGGGGGAGCGCCCAAGGGGCGAAAAAAACAGGGAAAAAGCAAGGCACAAACAGTAAGGAAAAGTTCAAAAACAGTCACAAAATACAATTATGGCACAAATTACAATCGGGGTACAGTAATCAGAAGGGGCACAACGGGGGCAGAAGCGCAAGGAGGCAAGGCGCTGAAAAATAGGAAAAACACTTACAGGATGGCGAAAAGCGGCACACGGGTCAAGTGAAGCTTAAACAGAGCCCACTAGATACCAGGGATGAGGCGCAGGAGGATGCCTGCGGGTGGAGGAGGGCCTCGAACACGCTAGCAGCAGCGTGGGCGGGGGTCAGGGGCACGAGACAGCTGGGTGGTGCTGCGGACGTGGGGGGCGAGCTCTAGACCTAAAGCAGGTCAGAGGTCGCTCACTCGCGACGCGCAGCTCCAGCCATTAAGAAGGGAGGGGGGAGGGAGGAGCAGCTGGGAGGCGGGAGGGAGCGGCGAAAGGGGGCGCAAGGGGGGCGGGTCCGCAAGGAGGCAGCGGCAAGGATAGATCGGCAAGGGGGAGCGCCCAAGGGGCGAAAAAACCAGGGAAAAAGCAAGGCACAAACAGTAAGGAAAAGTTCAAAAACAGTCGCAAAATACAATTATGGCACAAATTACAATCGGGGTACAGTAATCAGAAGGGGCACAACGGGGGCAGAAGCGCAAGGAGGCAAAGCGCTGAAAAATAGGAAAAACACTTACAGGACGGCAAAAAGCGGCACACGGGTCAAGTGAAGCTTAAACAGAGCCCACTAGACACCAGGGATGAGGCGCAGGAGGATGCCTGCGGGTGGAGGAGGGCCTCGAACACGCTAGCAGCAGCGTGGGCGGGGGTCAGGGGCACGAGACAGCTGGGTGGTGCTGCGGACGTGGGGGGCGAGCTCTAGACCTAAAGCAGGTCATCACTACAGATGCATCACTACAGGGATTTGGAGCCCACATGGATCATCTGCAAATTCAGGGTGAGTGGTCTCCGAAGGAGATGACTTATCACATCTACCTCCTCAAGCTCTGGGCACTTCATATTGCGCTCAAAGCCTTTTGTCCGCAATGACAAAAAACTAGCAGGCAGGGACAAATTTACTTGTTATTTGAAACAACCAAATATTCACTATTGGTTTCAGGGGTGAATTACTACCCCAAAAATTACTAAATTTATTTATAATAAACTGCAATATACAAATCGTCATGCCAACACATATTGCTTATTAAATTACTGGAGCACAAACAATAAATTATATATATATAAAATTTACATCTCACATATTAATTACAGCACTCATAAAAACACATAACATAGATACCTAAGAGAGGGGTAATGCCCATGAACATGACTTTCTATTATGGTTACAATATCGCAATTTACACTGTGATCCAATCCATTGTAGGTCACCAAGGGTCTAGCTCCCAGCTGTAAAATACCTAACTATTGTTTTAAGAGGTATTATGTAGTGTACCTTCAGTTTTGTATGTCAATTTTTTTGTTTCAAAACCCTTGGTCCCACTTATCCGATGTCGACGTGTTTCGGCCTCACAATTCTTGGCCTCTTCAGGACTGTCAGGGGGCACTGGCACCTCTACAACAATTAACACACGAATTAAAACCATGCCATCTACATAGATTTATTCTCTATGCAGCTTCAAATGTGCAGAGTATCAATCCCAAAATAATTTTTATATATACACCATTGTACCTCTATTAGGAATGTGAAATTACTCCTTTAAGGAACACATTCCTAAATAGGTCCTTCTCCTCCCAATCACTTAATCTCGATACCTCCATAAGTGAACACAACACCAAAGCAACACCGTGTGTCTCAATATATTAATTAACCATGCCCCTCAAACATGCAGCACACTCAGGGGGTCATTCCGACCCTGGCGGTAAAAACCACCAGGGTCGCGGATGACGGAAGCCATTCTGACCGCGGCGGTAAAGCCGCAGTCAGAAAACCGGGTCCGGCAGTTTCCCGCAGGATTTCCCCCGGTTGCCCAATGGGGATTCTGACCCCCTTCCCGCCAGCCTGTTTCTGGCGGTCTTCACCGCCAGGAACAGGCTGGCGGGAACGGGTGTCCTGGGGCCCCTGGGGGCCCCAGTGCAGGGGCCCCCTAACAGGGCCCCAGCCTGCTTTTCACTGTCTGCCTAGCAGACAGTGAAATGCGCGACAGGTGCAACTGCACCCGTCGCACAGCTGCAACACCGCCGGCTCCATTCGGAGCCGGCTTCAGTGTTGCAGGCCCCTTTCCAGCTGGGCCGGCGGGCTCTAACTTGGCTAGCGCCCGCCGGCCCAGCGGGAAAGTTGAAATGGCCCCAGCGGTCTTTTGACCGTGGAGCGGCCATATGGCGGTTACCGCATGGCGGGCGGCTACCGCCGTCCGCCGCGGTTAGAATGAGGGCCTCAGTGAGTCCCATTGTGTGCAATGCCTTTCTTACCTTTGTCTGAAATCCATACTTTAACTAAAGAATTAGTTTCCAATTAATTCTACTCTTAAACAAAGAAAAGGGAAGAAAAGAAAAGAAAAGAAGAGAAAGAAAGAAGAGAAACTTTCAGTGAGCCTCTATTTATTGTTATTATAAAGCCACAAGTGTCCTTTTCGAGGGTACACTCGAGCTAAGTGTTCTCCTCTTACCTATTTATCACAGAGGCTCTGTCATAAACTCGATTTTGGTATCCGTTCGATGTTAACCCTGCAGGGGTACATTAGACATAACTAAATTTTAGGTCTAGTTACCGACGATCGTCAAATCGGTTTACTCTAATTATTTTTGTTAATGTTCCACTGTCGAACTTGGGTTTCCAACATAGTTTATCTCACTTACTTGGGCTTTTTACTCGCCGGTCCGTGTAACCCATGGCATATTCGTTGCCATCGAGACGGCTCGAAGCTGCTCTTCTGATTTAACACAGCCTCAGGAAACGCCGTCTTGGCACGCAGCAGCGTTTTAGATTGTTACCGGGTGTACACTAGCCCGCATTTGTTTCTAGTTAATGACGAACGGTGAGCGCCATATTAGAAGGACTATGCCTTGTATCTCCTCTTATATTTAATTTAATCTTCTTCCGCAATTAACCAACCTATTCTTTAGTCCGTTATTTCCCTGAAACGCAATCAAGAAACCTGCATTGCTGGAATCGCCCAAAGCTTACATACTCTGTTTCTAGCACATTTTTCATCATTTTAAGCCAAAAGATTTATACATTGACCCGTTCTGGTGGCCATCTTAAGAGAATTTTTCAAAGGTTAATACCCAGTTGTTGTACCTATAAAATGTTGCCTAAAACTACCGAATTCACTACTACATGCTAACTGCTAATCGAAGCCTGTAAGTAAAAAACATAAGTACAATCTCTCATAGCTTGTTCACACGCCCATAAATCTTCAACATAATCGAAAAGGTCACATTCCAAACCTCCTTTCATTGCACTCTTTTGATTATTATCTCAGTTTCAATTTACATGATTATACGAACATTTAGAGTTTAACCCCCCATATCTCTAAATTGTTATATATTTTCACTTGTTCTGGTTGAAACCTAGAGACAAAAGATAACTATTTTCACATTTCATCTGCCAATTAATCATTCATTCAAGACACCGACCCTGCTTGTTCGGGCATACTATACAACCACCATGTACTATCTCAACAAGCGGGGCGAGGTCCAGGCCCTAGTCACACAAGGCCCAGACAATTTGGAAATGGTTGATAGGCCAAAACCTTCCAGGTGTGCAGAATGTGCAAGCAGATGCCCTCAGCAGGGTTCAGCAAGAAAATCACGAATGGGTCTCGCATGCCTACATTGTTCAACACATTTTCGACCTGTGGGTCACTCCAAGCATCGACTTGTTCACCACCGCAGAAAACAAGAAATGCTGCAGCTTCGCCTCGAGGTACTACCAACCAGGGACACTGGGGAATGCTCTACGGATCGACTAGTCTGGCAAATTTCTTTGCACCTTTCCATCAATACCCTTGATCTCATCAGTCCTCAACAGGCTGTCCCACTTGAGAGCCAAGATGATCCTCATCGCTCTGGAGTGGCCCGCCAATGGCGGTTCACAGACCTCCTTCACCAGTCAGAGTGTCCACATCTCAAGCTGCCATGCAGACCAGACCTGCTAACAAAGTTCGGAGGCCAGATGCTTCACCCCAATCTCTTCTCCTTGAATATGGTTGCATGGCTTATGAGCTAGAGCAGTACAGAAATTTGAACCTGCCACAAGACAGCATGGATATCCTCAAGGAGGCTAAGCAGCCTTCCACTGGTCTGCATATGCCGTCAAGTGGAAGAGAATTTGCATTTGGTGTTCCTCCAAGAACGTGGACTCTATGACTTGCCAAGAAGATATCATTGTTTCATACTTACTAAATCTGGCAAAATCTGGTTTACAATTGTCTTCCATAAATTCACTTGGAAGGCATTACTGCCATCAGAATATGTCCTTCAGAATCCCTGTAATCAAGGTTTTGTTAGAGGGGCTAAAGTTTTCCCTTCAGTTAGGTGTTCTTCACCTTCCTAGGAGCTGAACGTAGTCTTTTCACGACTCATGCAGGACCCTTTTGAGCCCATTTATAAGATCCCTGCAACATCCCTTTTGGAAAACAGCTTTCCTTGTGGCAATCACATCAGCCTGCAGGGTTAGCGAGATTCAAGCACTGTGTTCTTATGAACCATTCACAGTATTTCACTCTATCTAAGTGGTCATGAAGAGTCCTTGAAATTCCTCCCTAAGGTTATTTTGGATTTCCATGTTCATTAAACCATTTCATTAACATTTTTTTAGAATCCCTCTACTCCGGCTGAGAGAACACTTCATTCTCTAGATGTGAGGAGGGTCTTAAAGTTTTATCTTGATAAAAGATAAGACATTTGCAAATCGGACCAACTATTTATCAATCATGGTCCAGTCCATACAGGGCTAGCCACATCAAAACAATCCATTTCTAGATGGATTTTGTACTGCAAGCTGTTACGCTATCAAAAAGCTAACAAGACACTATCAGCTAGACCTAAGGCATACCCCGCTAGGGATAACGCGGCTACTGCTGCCTTAAAGAGGAACATCCCTATTGCGGATATTTGCAAAGCAGCCACATGGAGGTCTATTCACAGATTCACAAAGCACTAGTGCTGGATTCTAATGCTAGAGCAGATGCTGAAGTAGGACAGGCCTCCCTCAAAAATCTATTTGCCTAGATGGTTCCTTTTCTTCTTTCCTCTGTCTTTTCCACAACTCTTAGTGGGAATGGGCTTGCTGTTCTATTTAGTGCATATGACTATCAATGGAGATCCCCTACGAGAGAATTAACAGTTTTTTACCAGTAACTCCAGTTCTCTCGTAAAGGAATCTCCATTGAAGTCATAAGCAACCACCCTCTCTCCTCCCCGGTGGACTGGACAGAGGTAACCATGGGATGTATTTTATAAAAGATATATATATCAATCATACATCGCCTCAAAAAGAACCGAAGCAACTGTCAGCTGCTGAGCTGAGGGATACTGGTGGTCCCTAGGTTCTTAAAGGTGCAACCTCTATTTTTAACTCTTATAATGACAGCCTATGGAGCTACACTATCCTGCTCTTCTTCATCTCTATATTCTAGTAAAAAGGGTTTTTGAAAGAGATTTATGCTGTTTTACCAAAACATCATGGAATTAGAGGCATGTACTATTCTCCTGGCCCCTTTTTTAACTGCAAGATGAAGAATTGGGCCACTGTCGCCTATTCCTATAGGCTGTATATTTTTTTTCTTTCTTAAGTGACTCTGCAGGCCTTTCCGGAGAAAGGTGAACAGCTACACTTAAGAAAATATATCGTGGAAAAAGTGCCCCGGGGTCCCCGCGCGTTGGCGGGACTATTCAGTGCTTATGACTTCAGTGGAGATTTCCCCTACGAGAGAACTGGAGTTCGAGGTAAGAAACTTTTCCTTCTCTGACAACACCTTATTTGGCAGTCACACCGAGGATGAAATGGAATGTATGATGAAACAAAGAATGATGGAAAACGATTTTTCATTGTAAAAGCATGCCTAGTCAAGACGTGTGTAAAGGCATGCGTGGTTCTAGCATGCGACCCCCACCTGCCCTAAGGTCCATAAGTACCCCACACCTAATGCTAAATCTGCCCGACCCTCCACCCCTAAAACAAATACCGTGGATATCTCCCACCCACCCTGAGCCCTAAACCCTTCCCGACCTCCTCCACCTGCCTTAAAAACAACCAATCTTGCACCGCCTCTAAAAACAAAACTACCCCGATCCCTTCACCCACAAAAACCAAACTACCCTGATTCCCCCCCACCCCGCCCCTAAAAACAAAAGTACCACGATCCTCTCACACCCAAAAACCAAACTACCCCGAGCCCCCCAAATCCAAAAACCAAACTACCCTGACACCCCTACCCCCCTAAAAGCCTAACTACCACGCCTCCCACCCTAAAAAACAAAACTACCCCACCCCGGCCCCTAAAAATAAAACTACTCCGACCCCCCACCCTGCCCTAAAAACCAAACTAACCTGATCCCCACCCCAAAAACCAACCTACCCTGATTCCCCAGCCCCCACCCCCAAAAACCAAACTACCCCGATACCCCCACCCCCAAAAACCAAACTACCCGATCCCTGCCCCTTAAAACAAAATTACCCTACCCCCAGAAACAAAACTACCCCAACCCCTCTGCCCTGCCCCAAATACAAAACTACCCTGATCCCCCACCCCAAAAAAATCTAACTACCCTGATCCTCCAACCCAAAAGCCAAACTACCCTGATTCCCCCAGCCCCACCCCCAAAAACAAAACTACTCTGATCCCCCATCCCCACAAACCTAACTACTGTGATACCCCCACCCCAAAAAACAAACTACCCCGATCCCCACCACCCCCCAAAAAAAAACTACCCCACCCCACCCCAAAAACAAAAGTACCCCAACCCCCTTCCGTAAAAACAAAACTACCCTGACCCTCCCCCCACCCAGCCCCTAAAAACAGAACTACCCCGATCCGCTGCCCCTAAAAAGAGAACTGCTCTGATCCCCCAGCCCTTAAAAGCAGAACTACCCCAATACCCCACCCCTAAAAAAACAAACTACCCCGGCCCCTCTGCCCCCACCCCAAGCCCTTAATCTACCCCTAAAACTACCCCCAACCCTGCCCCAGCCCCACTTACCTGAACCACATCGTTTCCCAATGCTGACACCCTTTTTCTCTGCCTTAACAACACAGACACACAAGCCTTATGAAAGATGTTTCTACCCACAGAGGTTTCATACCTCTCAGTGGTCACAAGGTCACCAGCAATGACAACAGCAAAGACCTTTCCAGCAGCACCACCGATGCTAACCCAAGGGGAAAGCTGGCCACCAACCTGCACAAGCAGGAAAGCCACCTGCAGGCTCCAAACAACGCGCCTCTGCTTCCCCTTCTTCCATTACCACTCTGGTAGAGAGAAGTACCTTTCAACATCTGACAGAGTCAAAATCCGTCACAAAAGGGGCCTGGATTCTGAATATTGTACCGAATGGTTATTGCCTCAAATTCACAAGCTCTCCACCAAATATTCCACTAAGACCATCCACTCATCATCTACAAATGACCATATCAGAAAGGAACATCCTTTTGTAGAAGCAAGGGGTGGAGATCGTTCCTCCCAACCAACAAGGCACAGGGATTACTTCCCATTATTTTCTGGTAAAAAAGAAAGGCTCCTGACACAAATTTAAGCCCATACTAGATCTGAAACTCGCCAACAAGTAGATAGGAAGAGAAGATTTCAGAATGCTAGAATTATAACAAATTTATCTCCAAATCCATCAGGGAGCCAGGCTTTGCTTAGTAGATCGCCACGATGCACACTTTCTTGTTCCAATTGCCAGACAACACAGCAAAGTCTTGATATTTCTAGTAGGTCATGATCACTGTCAGTACAAGGTACTTCCTTTTTGCCTCAAATCAACTCCAAGAAACTTTTCAAAGTGCATAGCAGTGGTCGCTGCACATCTCCGGAACCTCCAAATATTCGTCTGTCCATACCGAGATGACTGGCTGATCAAGGCGTTAGCGCAACAAGAAGCACAACTCTGTTATTGGTTGACGATCAGTGCTCTCCTACGATTAGGCCTGCATGTCCATCACAACAAATCGATTTCTTCTCCAGTCCAGTCTCTGCATTATCAAGGTGCTACCATCAACAACATAGAAACAAAAGTGTATCCTTCGGAAGAGAGGCTGTTATCCATCTGCCTGAAATGTCACTCTTTCATGAAAGCCTCTGACCCCACAATGAGAAAAGTTTCATCTCTCCTGGGCTCAGTGGCATTGTGCATATTTCTGACACCAAACGCCTGTCTCCACATCAGTCTACTTTAAGAATGTCTGGAGGATCAGTGAGATCAATACTCAGACAACTGGTAGGATGAGATCACTGTAGGAAAGTACCATCTTGCCTGGCATGTTACCCCCATTTTTCACTGTATATATGTTGTTTTAGTTGTATGTGTCAATGGGACCCTGCCAGCCAGGGCCCCAGTGCTCATAAGTGTGCCTGAATGTGTTACCTGTGTTATGACTAACTGTCTCACTGAGGCTCTGCTATCCAGAACCTCAGTGGTTATGCTCTCTCATTTCTTTCAAATTGTCACTAACAGGCTAGTGACCAATTTTACCAATTTACATTGGCATACTGGAACACCCTTATAATTCCCTAGTATATGGTACTGAGGTACCCAGGGTATTGGGGTTCCAGGAGATCCCTATGGGCTGCAGCATTTCTTTTGCCACCCATAGGGAGCTCTGACAATTCTTACACAGGCCTGCCACTGCAGCCTGAGTGAAATAACGTCCACGTTATTTCACAGCCATTTTACACTGCACTTAAGTAACTTATAAGTCACCTATATGTCTAACCTTTACCTGGTAAAGGTTGGGTGCTAAGTTACTTAGCGTGTGGGCACCCTGACACTAGCCAAGGTGCCCCCACATTGTTCAGGGCCAATTCCCCGGACTTTGTGAGTGCGGGGACACCATTACACGCGTGCACTACATATAGGTCACTACCTATGTGTAGCTTCACAATGGTAACTCCGAATATGGCCATGTAACATGTCTATGATCATGGAATTGCCCCTTCTATGCCATCCTGGCATAGTTGGCACAATCCCATGATCCCACGGGTCTCTAGCACAGACCCTGGTACTGCCAAACTGCCTTTCCCGGGGTTTCACTGCAGCTGCTGCTGCTGCCAACCCCTCAGACAGGTTTCTGCCCTCCTGGGGTCCAGCCAGGTTTGGCCCAGGATGGCAGAACAAAGGACTTCCTCAGAGAGAGGGTGTTACACCCTCTCCCTTTGGAAAATGGTGTTAAGGCAGGGGAGGAGTAGCCTCCCCCAGCCTCTGGAAATGCTTTCATGGGCACAGATGGTGCCCATTTCTGCATAAGCCAGTCTACACCGGTTCAGGGACCCCTCAGCCCTGCTCTGGCGCGAAACTGGACAAAGGAAAGGGGAGTGACCACTCCCCTGACCTGCACCTCCCCTGGGAGGTGCCCAGAGCTCCTCCAGTGTGCTCCAGACCTCTGCCATCTTGGAAACAGAGGTGCTGCTGGAACACTGGACTGCTCTGAGTGGCCAGGGCCAGCAGGTGACGTCAGAGACTCCTTCTGATAGGCTCCTTCAGGTGTTGCTAGCCTATCTTCTCTCCTAAGTAGCCAAACCCTCTTTTCTGGCTATTTAGGGTCTCTGCTTTGGGGAATTCCTTAGATAACGAATGCAAGAGCTCATCCGAGTTCCTCTGCATCTCTCTCTTCACCTTCTGCCAGGGAATTCACTGCTGACCGCGCTGGAAGCCTGCAAAACTGCAACAAAGTAGCGAAGACGACTACTGCAACTCTGTAACGCTGATCCTGCTGCGTTCTCGACTGCTTTCCTGGTGGTGCATGCTGTGGGGGTAGTCTGCCTCCTCTCTGCACTAGAAGCTCCGAAGAAATCTCCCGTGGGTCGACGGAATCGTCCCCCTGCTACTGCAGGCACCAAAGAACTGCATCACTGGTCCCCTGGGTCTCCTCTCAGCACGACGAGCGAGGTCCCTTGAATCCAGCAAATCTGTCCAAGTGACTCCCACAGTCCAGTGACTCTTCAGTCCAAGTTTGGTGGAGGTAAGTCCTTGCCTCCCCACGCCAGACTGCATTGCTGGGAACCGCGACTTTTGCAGCTACTCCGGCCTCTGTGCACTTCCGGCGGAAATCCTTTGTGCACAGCCAAGCCTGGGTCCACAGCACTCTAACCTGCATTGCACGACTTTCTAAGTTGTCCTCCGGCGGCGTGGGACTCCTTTGTGCAACTTCGGGTGAGCACGGTTTCACTCCTCTTCGTAGTGCCTGTTCCGGCACTTCTGTGGGTGCTGCCTGCTTCTGAGAGGGCTCCTTGTCTTGTTCGACGCCCCCTCTGTCCCCAGACTCAATTGGCGACATCCTGGTCCCTCCTGGGCCACAGCAGCATCCAAAAACCCTAACCGCACGACTTGCAGCTAGCAAGGCTTGTTTGCGGTCTTTCTTCAGGAAAACACTTCTGCACGACTCTTCACGACGTGGGACATCCATCCTCCAAAGGGGAAGTTTCTAGCCCTTGTCGTTCCTGCAGAATCCTCAGCTTCTACTGCCTAGTAGCAGGTTCTTTGCACCTACAGCTGGCATTTCCTGGGCATCTGCCCATCTCCGACTTGCTTGTGACTTTTGGACTTGGTCCCCTTGTTCCACAGGTACCTTCGTTTGGAAATCCATTGTGGTTGCATTGCTGGTTTGTGTCTTTCCTGCAGAATTCCCCTATCACGACTTCTGTGCTCTTGGGGGAACTTTAGTGCACTTTGCACTCACTTTTCAGGGTCTTGGGGTGGGCTATTTTTCTAACCCTCACTGTTTTCTTACAGTCCCAGCGACCCTCTACAAGGTCACATAGGTTTGGGGTCCATTCGTGGTTCGCATTCCACTTTTGGAGTATATGGTTTGTGTTGCCCCTATCCCTATGTGTCTCCATTGCATCCTATTGTAACTATACATTGTTTGCACTGTTTTCTAATACTATACTGCATATTTTTGGTATTGTGTACATATATCTTGTGTATATTTGCTATCCTCATACTGAGGGTACTCACTGAGATACTTTTGGCATATTGTCATAAAAATAAAGTACCTTTATTTTTAGTATATCTGTGTATTGTGTTTTCTTATGATATTATGCATATGACACTAGTGGTACTGTAAGAGCTTCACTCGTCTCCTAGTTCAGCCTAAGCTGCTCTGCTAAGCTACCATTATCCATCAGCCTAAGCTGCTAGACACCCTATACACTAATAAGGGATAACTGGGCCTGGTGCAAGGTGTAAGTACCCCTTGGTACTCACTACAAGCCAGTCCAGCCTCCTACATTGGTTGTGCAGCGGTGAAGATAAGTACTTGCAACTACTTACCACTTTTGTCATTGTACTTTTCATAAGAGAAAAATATACAAAACAAGTTCAGTGTATGTACACCTAACCAAAAAGTTTTGCTTTTCTTTTCTCACTCCTTTTCTAAAGTGCTGAAAAGTACTTCTAAACTTTCAAAAAGTTCTTAAAAAGTTGTAAAAGTTTTTTTTTCTGTCTTACCAAAAGTTCTGAAAAACTTTTTCTCACTTTTTCTATCACTTAAACACTTTCTAAAATGTCTGGCACAGGCCAAACTGTTGATCTGTCCAAACTTGCTTATGATCACCGTAGCTGGAAAGGAGCAAGGAGTCTCTGCATAGAAAGAGGTTTAAGTGTAGGGAAGAATCCTCCTAGAGAACTGTTAGTGAATATGCTTGTTGAACAGGATAAGGCTAGAGGTGGCACTTCTGTTGAAAAGTTAGCTGATGGTTCCCAATCTGATCCTGGGGCACCCCTAGCAAAAGATTTAAAAGGGAAACTTCCTAGCCTGCCCATTAGCAGACAACCTAGCATAGCTGGTACTGATGTAGAGTCACATCATACAGATAGTGTGGTCTCACATCACAGTAAGAGTATTCCTTCTCATCATAGTAGAAGTGCTGTTCCTGTTAGCCAAGTTGTTAGGATGCCATCTGTTAGGGCCAGGTCTCCTTCTGTTCATTCTCACCATACTTCTGTTTCTAGGCATATCCCTCCCACCCACCCTGATGACAGAGTGTTAGAAAGGGAGCTCAATAGATTGAGAGTGGAGGAATCCAGGCTGAAGCTCAAGAAGCAACAGCTGGATTTAGATAGACAGTCCTTAGAGATAGAAAGAGAAAGACAGAAATTGGGTTTAGAAAGCCATGGTGGCAGCCGCAGTATTCCCCATAGTCATCCTGCAAAAGAGCATGATTCCAGGAATCTGCACAAGATAGTTCCCCCTTATAAGGAGGGGGATGACATTAACAAGTGGTTTGCTGCACTTGAAAGGGCCTGTGTTGTACAGGATGTCCCTCAAAGGCAGTGGGCTGCTATCCTATGGCTATCATTTAGTGGAAAGGGTAGGGATAGGCTCCTTACTGTAAAAGAAAGTAATGCCAATAATTTTGCAGTTCTTAAGAATGCACTCCTAGATGGTTATGGCTTAACCACTGAACAGTACAGGATGAAGTTCAGAGAGACCAAAAAGGAGTCTTCACAAGACTGGGTATACTTTGTTGACCATTCAGTGAAGGCCTTGGAGGGGTGGCTACATGGCAGTAAAGTTACTGATTATGAAAGCCTGTATAACTTAATCCTGAGAGAGCATATTCTTAATAATTGTGTGTCTGATTTGTTGCACCAGTACCTGGTGGACTCTGATCTGACCTCTCCCCAAGAATTGGGAAAGAAGGCAGACAAATGGGTCAGAACAAGGGTGAACAGAAAAGTTCATACAGGGGGTGACAAAGATGGCAATAAGAAGAAGGATGGTAAGTCTTCTGACAAGGGTGGGGACAAATCTAAAAATGAGTCTTCATCAGGCCCACAAAAACACTCTGGTGGGGGTGGTGGGCCCAAATCCTCTTCTAATCAAAACAAAGAAAATAAACCATGGTGCTATTTATGTAAAATAAAAGGCCATTGGACAACAGATCCCAGTTGTCCAAAGAAAAGCACCAAGCCTCCTACCACTACAACCCCTACTGCTACACCTAGTGTCCCTACTAATAGCAGTGGTGGTGGGAGCAAACCTACTAATAGCCAATACAAGGGAGTAGCTGGGCTCACTTTTGGTAACTTAGTTGGGGTTGGTCTGATTAGGGAGACCACAGAGGCTGTGTTAGTCTCTGAGGGGGCTATTGATTTAGCCACCTTAGTTGCTTGTCCCCTTAACATGGATAAGTACAAGCAACTACCCCTAATAAATGGTGTTGAGGTTCAGGCCTACAGGGACACAGGTGCCAGTGTTACAATGGTAATAGAGAAACTGGTCCACCCTGAACAACACCTACTTGGTCACCAGTACCAAGTAACCGATGCTCATAACAACACACTTAGCCACCCCATGGCTGTTGTAAATCTCAACTGGGGGGGGGGTT
Source organism: Pleurodeles waltl (assembly GCF_031143425.1). Taxonomy (NCBI): domain Eukaryota; kingdom Metazoa; phylum Chordata; class Amphibia; order Caudata; family Salamandridae; genus Pleurodeles; species Pleurodeles waltl. Next base: position 956,773,290 of record NC_090446.1, on the reverse strand, counting down.
ACTGGTCCAAAGAAAGCTGTGGTTGCCTCAGATTTACCTGTAGACTGTCTACTTGGAAATGATTTAGAGACATCAGCTTGGTCAGATGTGGAGTTGGAGGCCCATGCAACAATGCTGGGCATTCCAGGGCATATTTTTGCTTTAACCAGGGCTCAGGCCAAAAAGCAAAAAGGACAGGGTGACTTGGATCCTGGAACAATGGACCAAGTGCTCCCTAAAGCTAGGGCTAGTAGAAGTAAAGCACTACCTACTATCCCTCCCTCTACAGTGGATTCTACTTCTGAGGAAGAAGAATTTCCACCCTGTGCAGAACCTACACCAGAGGAGCTGGAAGCAGACACTGCTGAGCTTTTGGGTGAAGGGGGGCCTGCCAGGGAGGAGCTGAGTGTGGCACAGCATACCTGTCCCACACTAGAGGGTCTAAGGCAGCAAGCTGTCAAACAAGCAAATGGGGATGTCAGTGACTCTCACAGAGTTTACTGGGAGGACAACCTCTTGTACACTGAAGCAAGGGATCCAAAACCTGGAACTGCCAGGAGATTGGTGATTTCTCAGGAGTACAGAAAGTTCCTCCTAACTCTAGCCCACGACATTCCCTTAGCTGGACATTTGGGACAAATGAAAACTTGGGACAGGCTTGTTCCCCTGTTTCATTGGCCTAGAATGTCAGAGGACACAAAGGAATTTTGTAAGTCCTGTGAAACCTGTCAAGCCAGTGGCAAGACAGGTGGCACTCCAAAGGCACCCCTTATTCCACTGCCTGTGGTTGGGGTTCCCTTTGAAAGGGTAGGGGTTGACATAGGGGGTCATTCTGACCCCCGCGGGTGGCGGTCGCCGCCCGCCTGGAGGGAGCCGCTATATGGCCGCTCGACCGCGGAGGCCATTCTGGCTTTCCCGCTGGGCTGGCGGGCGACTGCCAGAAGGCCGCCCGCCAGCCCAGCGGGAAACCCCTCCCCACGAGGAAGCCAGCTCCGAATGGAGCCGGCGGAGTGGGTATGTGCGACGGGTGCAGTGGCACCCGTCGCGTATTTCAGTGTCTGCAAAGCAGACACTGAAATACAAAGTGGGGCCCTCTTACGGGGGCCCCTGCAGTGCCCATGCCATTAGCATGGGCACTGCAGGGGCCCCCAGGGGCCCCACAACACCCCATACCGCCATCTTGTTCCTGGCGGGCGACCCGCCAGGAACAGGATGGCGGTATGGGGTGTCAGAATCCCCATGGCGGCGCAGCTTGCTGCGCCGCCAAGGAGGATTCTGCAGGACAGCGGAAAACCGGCGGGAGACCGCCGGTTTTCCTGTTCTGACCGCGACTGAACCGCCGCGGTCAGAATGTCATGAGGAGCACCGCCAGCCTGTTGGCGGTGCTCCCGCATCCCCGGCCCGCCGGGGTCGGAATGACCCCCATAGTTGGCCCCCTTGACCCTCCTACTGCTTCAGGCAATAGGTTTATCTTGGTGGTAGTGGACCATGCCACCAGATATCCTGAAGCAATTCCTCTAAGGACCACTACAGCTCCTGCAGTGGCAAAGGCCCTCCTGGGAATCTTTTCCAGGGTGGGCTTCCCAAAAGAGGTGGTATCAGACAGGGGAAGCAATTTCATGTCTGCTTACTTAAAGGCCATGTGGAAGGAGTGTGGTGTTACATACAAGTTCACTACACCCTATCATCCACAAACAAATGGACTGGTGGAGAGATTTAACAAAACTCTCAAAGGCATGATTATGGGACTCCCTGAAAAACTCCGCAGGAGATGGGATATCCTTCTACCATGCCTCCTTTTTGCTTACAGGGAGGTACCCCAGGAAGGAGTGGGCTTCAGCCCCTTTGAACTCCTATTTGGACACCCTGTAAGAGGTCCTCTAACACTTGTTAAGGAGGGTTGGGAACAACCTTTAAAAGCTCCAAAGCAAGACATAGTGGACTATGTACTTGGCCTCAGATCAAGGATGGCTGAGTACATGAAAAAGGCCAGTAAAAACCTTCAGGCCAGCCAAGAGCTCCAAAAGCAATGGCATGACCAGAAGGCTGTTTTGGTTCAGTACCAACCAGGGCAGAAAGTGTGGATCTTGGAGTCTGTGGCCCCAAGAGCACTCCAAGATAAATGGAGTGGACCCCACACAATTGTTGAGAAAAAGGGTGAAATCACCTACTTAGTTCACTTAGGCACTGCCAGGAGTCCCCTTAGGGTGCTCCATGTCAATCGCCTGAAACCCTACTATGACAGGGCTGATCTCACCCTGCTCATGGCAACTGATGAGGGACAGGAAGAAGAGAGTGACCCTCTCCCTGATCTCTTCTCTTCCACAGAACAAGATGCTCTAGTGAAAGGTGTAGTTTTGGCAGATTGTCTTACTGCTGAGCAGAAAGACCACTGCATAAATATCCTGGGTCAGTTTTCTGAACTCTTCTCTACTGTGCCAGGTACCACTTCTTGGTGTGAGCACACTATAGATACTGGAGACAGCTTGCCTGTCAAAAGTAAGATCTATAGGCAGCCTGACCATGTCAGAGACTGCATAAAGCAAGAGGTGCAGAAAATGCTTGCACTGGGAGTGGTTGAGCACTCTGAAAGTCCATGGGCCTCTCCTGTGGTACTTGTACCAAAACCTCATTCCAAGGATGGAAAGAAGGAAATGCGGTTTTGTGTAGACTACAGACGTCTCAACCAGGTAACCAAAACTGATGCTCACCCTATACCCAGGGCAGATGAGCTCATAGATACACTGGCATCTGCCAAGTATCTAAGCACTTTTGACTTGACTGCAGGGTATTGGCAGGTCAAATTATCAGAAGATGCAAAAGCAAAAACTGCATTTTCAACCATTGGAGGACATTACCAATTCACAGTAATGCCTTTTGGATTGAAAAATGCACCTGCCACTTTTCAGAGGTTGGTGAATACAGTCCTGCAAGGGCTGGAAGCTTTTAGTGCAGCATATCTGGACGATATAGCTGTCTTTAGCTCCAGTTGGGATGATCACCTGGTCCACCTATGGAAAGTTTTGGAGGCCCCGCAAAAGGCAGGCCTCACTATCAAGGCTTCAAAGTGCCAGATAGGGCAGGGGAAGGTGGTTTATCTGGGACACCTGGTTGGTGGAGAACAGATTGCACCACTTCAGGGGAAAATCCAAACTATTATAGATTGGGTTCCCCCTACTACTCAGACTCAGGTGAGAGCCTTTTTAGGCCTCACTGGGTATCACAGGAGGTTCATAAAGAACTATGGCTCCATTGCAGCCCCTCTTAATGACCTGACTTCAAAGAAAATGCCTAAGAAGGTATTATGGACAGCAAACTGTCAGAAAGCTTTTGAGGAGCTGAAGCAGGCCATGTGCTCTGCACCTGTCCTAAAAAGCCCCTGTTACTCCAAGAAATTCATTGTCCAAACTGATGCATCTGAATTAGGGGTAGGGGCAGTCATTTCACAACTTAATTCTGAGGGCCAGGATCAACCTGTTGCTTTTATTAGCAGGAGGTTGACCCCTAGAGAAAAGCGTTGGTCTGCCATAGAGAGGGAGGCCTTTGCTGTGGTCTGGACACTGAAGAAGTTGAGGCCATACCTGTTTGGCACTCACGTCATTGTTCAGACAGACCACAAACCTCTACTTTGGCTAAAACAAATGAAAGGTGAAAATCCTAAATTGTTGAGGTGGTCTATATCCCTACAGGGAATGGACTATACAGTGGAACATAGACCTGGGAGTACCCACTCCAATGCAGATGGACTCTCCAGATATTTCCACTTAAACAATGAAGACTCATCAGGTCATGGCTAGTCTTATTGTCCTTCGTTTGGGGGGGGGGGGTTGTGTAGGAAAGTACCATCTTGCCTGGCATGTTACCCCCATTTTTCACTGTATATATGTTGTTTTACTTGTATGTGTCACTGGGACCCTGCCAGCCAGGGCCCCAGTGCTCATAAGTGTGCCTGAAAGTGTTACCTGTGTTATGACTAACTGTCTCACTGAGGCTCTGCTAATCAGAACCTCAGTGGTTATGCTCTCTCACTTCTTTCAAATTGTCACTAGCAGGCTAGTGACCAATTTTACCAATTTACATTGGCATACTGGAACATCCTTATAATTCCCTAGTATATGGTACTGAGGTACCCAGGGTATTGGGGTTCCAGGAGATCCCTATGGGCTGCAGCATTTCTTTTGCCACCCATAGGGAGCTCTGACAATTCTTACACAGGCCTGCCACTGCAGCCTGAGTGAAATAACGTCCACGTTATTTCACAGCCATTTTACACTGCACTTAAGTAACTTATAAGTCACCTATATGTCTAACCTTTACCTGGTAAAGGTTGGGTGCTAAGTTACTTAGTGTGTGGGCACCATGGCACTAGCCAAGGTGCCCCCACATTGTTCAGGGCCAATTCCCCGGACTTTGTGAGTGCGGGGACACCATTACACGCGTGCACTACATATAGGTCACTACCTATGTGTAGCTTCACAATGGTAACTCCGAATATGGCCATGTAACATGTCTATGATCATGGAATTGCCCCCTCTATGCCATCCTGGCATAGTTGGCACAATCCCATGATCCCACGGGTCTCTAGCACAGACCCTGGTACTGCCAAACTGCCTTTCCCGGGGTTTCACTGCAGCTGCTGCTGCTGCCAACCCCTCAGACAGGTTTCTGCCCTCCTGGGGTCCAGCCAGGCCTGGCCCAGGAAGGCAGAACAAAGGACTTCCTCAGAGAGAGGGTGTTACACCCTCTCCCTTTGGAAAATGGTGTTAGGGCTGGGGAGGAGTATCCTCCCCCAGCCTCTGGAAATGCTTTCATGGGCACAAATGGTGCCCATTTCTACATAAGCCAGTCTACACCGGTTCAGGGACCCCTCAGCCCTGCTCTGGCGCGAAACTGGACAAAGGAAAGGGGAGTGACCACTCCCCTGACCTGTACCTCCCCTGGGAGGTGCCCAGAGCTCCTCCAGTGTGCTCCAGACCTCTGCCATCTTGGAAACAGAGGTGCTGCTGGCACACTGGACTGCTCTGAGTGGCCAGGGCCAGCAGGTGACGTCAGAGACTCCTTCTGATAGGCTCCTTCAGGTGTTGCGAGCCTATCTTCTCTCCTAAGTAGCCAAACCCTCTTTTCTGGCTATTTAGGGTCTCTGCTTTGGGGATTTCCTTAGATAACGAATGCAAGAGCTCATCCGAGTTCCTCTGCATCTCTCTCTTCACCTTCTGCCAAGGAATCGACTGCTGACCGCGCTGGAAGCCTGCAAAACTGCAACAAAGTAGCAAAGACGACTACTGCAACTCTGTAACGCTGATCCTGCCGCCTTCTCGACTGCTTTCCTGGTGGTGCATGCTGTGGGGGTAGTCTGCCTCCTCTCTGCACTAGAAGCTCCGAAGAAATCTCCTGTGGGTCGACGGAATCGTCCCCCTGCTACTGCAGGCACCAAAGAACTGCATCACCGGTACCCTGGGTCTCCTCTCAGCACGACGAGCGAGGTCCCTTGAATCCAGCAACTCTGTCCAAGTGACTCCCACAGTCCAGTGACTCTTCAGTCCAAGTTTGGTGGAGGTAAGTCCTTGCCTCCCCACGCCAGACTGCATTGCTGGGAACCACGACTTTTGCAGCTACTCCGGCCTCTGTGCACTTCCGGCGGAAATCCTTTGTGCACAGCCAAGCCTGGGTCCACGGCACTCTAACCTACATTGCACGACCTCCTAAGTTGTCCTCCGGCGGCGTGGGACTCCTTTGTGCAACTTCGGGTGAGCACCGTTTCACTCCTCTTCGTAGTGCCTGTTCCGGCACTTCTGTGGGTGCTGCCTGCTTCTGAGAGGGCTCCTTGTCTTGCTCGACGCCCCCTCTGTCCCCAGACGCAATTGGCGACATCCTGGTCTCTCCTGGGCCACAGCAGCATCCAAAAACCCTAAATGCACGACTTGCAGCTAGCAAGGCTTGTTTGCGGTCTTTCTTCAGGAAAACACTTCTGCACGACTCTTCACGACGTGGGACATCCATCCTCCAAAGGGGAAGTTTCTAGCCCTTGTCGTTCCTGCAGAATCCTCAGCTTCTACTGCCTAGTAGCAGCTTCTTTGCACCTATAGCTGGCATTTCCTGGGCATCTGCCCATCTCCGACTTGCTTGTGACTTTTGGACTTGGTCCCCTTGTTCCACAGGTACCTTCGTTTGGAAATCCATTGTTGTTGCATTGCTGGTTTGTGTCTTTCCTGCAGAATTCCCCTATCACGACTTCTGTGCTCTTGGGGGAACTTTAGTGCACTTTGCACTCACTTTTCAGGGTCTTGGGGTGGGCTATTTTTCTAACCCTCACTGTTTTCTTACAGTCCCAGCGACCCTCTACAAGGTTACATAGGTTTGGGGTCCATTCGTGGTTCGCATTCCACTTTTGGAGTATATGGTTTGTGTTGCCCCTATCCCTATGTGTCTCCATTGCATCCTAATCTAACTATACATTGTTTGCACTGTTTTCTAATACTATACTGCATATTTTTGGTATTGTGTACATATATCTTGTGTATATTTGCTATCCTCATACTGAGGGTACTCACTGAGATACTTTTGGCATATTGTCATAAAAATAAAGTACCTTTATTTTTAGTATATCTGTGTATTGTGTTTTCTTATGATATTGTGCATATGACACTAGTGGTACTGTAAGAGCTTCACTCGTCTCCTAGTTCAGCCTAAGCTGCTCTGCTAAGCTACCATTATCTATCAGCCTATGCTGCTAGACACCCTATACACTAATAAGGGATAACTGGGCCTGGTGCAAGGTGTAAGTACCCCTTGGTACTCACTACAAGCCAGTCCAGCCTCCTACATTGGTTGTGCAGCGGTGAAGATAAGTACTTGCAACTACTTACCACTTTTGTCATTGTACTTTTCATAAGAGAAAAATATACAAAACAAGTTCAGTGTATGTACACCTAACCAAAAAGTTTAGCTTTTCTTTTCTCACTCCTTTTCTAAAGTGCTGAAAAGTACTTCTAAACTTTCAAAAAGTTCTTAAAAAGTTTTGAAAGTTTTTTTTTCTGTCTTACCAAAAGTTCTAAAAAACTTTTTCTCACTTTTTCTATCACTTAAACACTTTCTAAAATGTCTGGCACAGGCCAAACTGTTGATCTGTCCAAACTTGCTTATGATCACTTTAGCTGGAAAGGAGCAAGGAGTCTCTGCATAGAAAGAGGTTTAAGTGTAGGGAAGAATCCTCCTAGAGAACTGTTAGTGAATATGCTTGTTGAACAGGATAAGGCTAGAGGTGGCACTTCTGTTGAAAAGTTAGCTGATGGTTCCCAATCTGATTCTGGGGCACCCCTAGTAAAAGATTTAAAAGGGAAACTTCCTAGCCTGCCCATTAGCAGACAACCTAGCATAGCTGGTACTGATGTAGAGTCACATCATACAGATAGTGTGGTCTCACATCACAGTAAGAGTATTCCTTCTCATCATAGTAGAAGTGCTGTTCCTGTTAGCCAAGTTGTTAGGATGCCATCTGTTAGGGCCAGGTCTCCTTCTGTTCATTCTCACCATACTTCTGTTTCTAGGCATATCCCTCCCACCCACCCTGATGACAGAGTGTTAGAAAGGGAGCTCAATAGATTGAGAGTGGAGGAATCCAGGCTGAAGCTCAAGAAGCAACAGCTGGATTTAGATAGACAGTCCTTAGAGATAGAAAGAGAAAGACAGAAATTGGGTTTAGAAACCCATGGTGGCAGCAGCAGTATTCCCCATAGTCATCCTGCAAAAGAGCATGATTCCAGGAATCTGCACAAGATAGTTCCCCCTTATAAGGAGGGGGATGACATTAACAAGTGGTTTGCTGCACTTGAAAGGGCCTGTGTTGTACAGGATGTCCCTCAAAGGCAGTGGGCTGCTATCCTATGACTATCATTTAGTGGAAAGGGTAGGGATAGGCTCCTTACTGTAAAAGAAAGTGATGCCAATAATTTTGCAGTTCTTAAGAATGCACTCCTAGATGGTTATGGCTTAACCACTGAACAGTACAGGATGAAGTTCAGAGAGACCAAAAAGGAGTCTTCACAAGACTGGGTATACTTTGTTGACCATTCAGTGAAGGCCTTGGAGGGGTGGCTACATGGCAGTAAAGTTACTGATTATGAAAGCCTGTATAACTTAATCCTGAGAGAGCATATTCTTAATAATTGTGTGTCTGATTTGTTGCACCAGTACCTGGTGGACTCTGATCTGACCTCTCCCCAAGAATTGGGAAAGAAGGCAGACAAATGGGTCAGAACAAGGGTGAACAGAAAAGTTCATACAGGGGGTGACAAAGATGGCAATAAGAAGAAGGATGGTAAGTCTTCTGACAAGGGTGGTGTAGGAGGCTGGACTGGCTTGTAGTGAGTACCAAGGGGTACTTGCACCTTGCACCAGGCCCAGTTATCCCTTATTAGTGTATAGGGTGTCTAGCAGCTTAGGCTGATAGATAATGGTAGCTTAGCAGAGCAGCTTAGGCTGAACTAGGAGACGTGTGAAGCTACTACAGTACCACTTAGTGTCATATGCACAATATCATAAGAAAACACAATACACAGTTATACTAAAAATAAAGGTACTTTATTTTTATGACAATATGCCAAAGTATCTTAGAGTGTACCCTCAGTGAGAGGATAGGAAATATACACAAGATATATATACACAATAGCAAAAATATGCAGTATAGTCTTAGAAAACAGTGCAAACAATGTATAGTTACAATAGGATGCAATGGGGAAACATAGGGATAGGGGCAACACAAACCATATACTCCAAAAGTGGAATGCGAACCACGAATGGACCCCAAACCTATGTGACCTTGTAGAGGGTCGCTGGGACTATTAGAAAATAGTGAGAGTTAGAAAAATAACCCTCCCCAAGACCCTGAAAAGTGAGTGCAAAGTGCACTAAAGTTCCCCTAAGGACAAAGAAGTCGTGTTAGAGGAATAATGCAGGAAAGACACAAACCAGCAATGCAACAACTGTGGATTTCCAATCTAGGATACCTGTGGAACAAGGGGACCATGTCCAAAAGTCACAAGCAAGTCGGAGATGGGCAGATGCCCAGGAAATGCCAGCTGCGGGTGCAAAGAAGCTTCGACTGGACAGAAGAAGCTGAGGTTTCTGCAGGAACGAAAAGGGCTAGAGACTTCCCCTTTGGTGGACGGATCCCTCTCGCCGTGGAGAGTCGTGCAGAAGTGTTTTCCCGCCGAAAGAACGGCAACAAGCCCAGCTAGCTGCAAATCGTGCGGTTAGCGTTTTTGGACGCTGCTGTGGCCCTGGAGGGACCAGGAGGTCGCAAATTGGACCAGCAGAGAGAGGGGATGTCGAGCAAGACAAGGAGCCCTCACTGAAGCAGGTAGCACCCGGAGAAGTGCCAGAAACAGGCACTACGAGGATGCGTGAAACGGTGCTCGCCGAAGTTGCACAAAGGAGTCCCACGTCGCCGGAGACCAACTTAGAAAGTCGTGCAATGCAGGTTAGAGTGCCGTGGACCCAGGCTTGGCTGTGCACAAAGGATTTCCGCCGGAAGTGCACAGGGGCCGGAGTAGCTGCAAAGTCGCGGTTCCCAGCAATGCAGCCCAGCGAGGTGAGGCAAGGACTTACCTCCACCAAACTTGGACTGTAGAGTCACTGGACTGTGGGGGTCACTTGGACAGAGTCGCTGGATTCGAGGGACCTCGCTCGTCGTGCTGAGAGGAGACCCAAGGGACCGGTAATGCAGCTTTTTGGTGCCTGCGGTTGCAGGGGGAAGATTCCGTCGACCCACGGGAGATTTCTTCGGAGCTTCTGGTGCAGAGAGGAGGCAGACTACCCCCACAGCATGCACAAGCAGGAAAACAGTCGAGAAGGCGGCAGGATCAGCGTTACAGAGTTGCAGTAGTCGTCTTTGCTACTATGTTGCAGGTTTGCAGGCTTCCAGCGCGGTCAGCAGTCGATTCCTTATCAGAAGGTGAAGAGAGAGATGCAGAGGAACTCGGATGAGCTCTTGCATTCGTTATCTGAAGTTTCCCCAGAGACAGAGACCCTAAATAGCCAGAAAAGAGGGTTTGGCTACCTAGGAGAGAGGATAGGCTAGCAACACCTGAAGGAGCCTATCACAAGGAGTCTCTGACGTCACCTGGTGGCACTGGCCACTCAGAGCAGTCCAGTGTGCCAGCAGCACCTCTGTTTCCAAGAGGGCAGAGGTCTGGAGCACACTGGAGGAGCTCTGGACACCTCCCAGGGGAGGTGCAGGTCATTGGAGTGTTCACTCCCCTTTCCTTTGTCCAGTTTCGCGCCAGAGCAGGGCTAAGGGGTCCCCTGAACCGGTGTAGACTGGCTTATGCAGAATTGGGCACCTCTGTGCCCAACAAAGCATTTCCAGAGGCTGGGGGAGTCTACTCCTCCCCTGCCTTCACACCATTTTCCAAAGGGAGAGGGTGTCACACCCTCTCTCAGAGGAAGTTCTTTGTTCTGCCATCCTGGGCCAGGCCTGGCTGGACCCCAGGAGGGCAGCTGCCTGTCTGAGGGGTTGGCAGCAGCAGCAGCTGCAGTGAAACCCCAGGAAGGGCAGTTTGGCAGTACCAGGGTCTGTGCTACAGACCACTGGGATCATGGGATTGTGCCAACTATGCCAGGATGGCATAGAGGGGGCAATTCCATGATCATAGACATGTTACATGGCCATATTCGGAGTTACCATTGTGAAGCTACATATAGGTAGTGACCTATATGTAGTGCACGCGTGTAATGGTGTCCCCGCACTCACAAAGTTCAGGGAATTGGCTCTGAACAATGTGGGGGCACCTTGGCTAGTGCCAGGGTGCCCTCACACTAAGTAACTTTGCACCTAACCTTTACCAGGTAAAGGTTAGACATATAGGTGACTTATAAGTTACTTAAGTGCAGTGTAAAATGGCTGTGAAATAACGTGGACGTTATTTCACTCAGGCTGCAGTGGCAGGCCTGTGTAAGAATTGTCAGAGCTCCCTATGGGTGGCAAAAGAAATGCTGCAGCCCATAGGGATCTCCTGGAACCCCAATACCCTGGGTACCTCAGTACCATATACTAGGGAATTATAAGGGTGTTCCAGTAAGCCAATGTAAATTGGTAAAATTGGTCACTAGCCTGTTAGTGACAATTTGAATGAAATGAGAGAGCATAACCACTGAGGTTCTGGTTAGCAGAGCCTCAGTGAGACAGTTAGGCACCACACAGGGAACACATACATATAGGCCACAACCTTATGAGCACTGGGGTCCTGACTAGCAGGGTCCCAGTGACACATAACAAATATACTGAAAACATAGGGTTTTCACTATGAGCACTGGGCCCTGGCAAGCAGGATCCCAGTGAGACAGTGAAAACACCCTGACATACTCTCACAAACAGGCCAAAAGTGGGGGTAACAAGGCTAGAAAGAGGCTACTTTCTCACACTGTCTGATACCACTTCCTTTGGGAAGCCCACCCTGGAAAATATTCCCAGGAGGGCCTTTGCCACTGCAGGTGCTGTAGTGGTCCTTAAAGGAATAGCTTCAGGATATCTTGTGGCATGGTCCACTACCACCAAGATAAATATATTGCCTGAAGCAGTAGGAGGGTCAAGGGGGCCAACTATGTCAACCCCTACCCTTTCAAAGGGAACCCCAACCACAGGCAGTGGAATAAGGGGTGCCTTTGGGGTGCCACCTGTCTTGCCACTGGCTTGACAGGTTTCACAGGACTTACAAAATTCCTTTGTGTCCTCAGACATCCTAGGCCAATGAAACAATGGAACCAGTCTGTCCCAAGTTTTCATTTGACCCAGGTGCCCAGCTAGGGGAATGTCATGTGCCAGGGTTAGGAGGAACTTTCTCTACTCCTGAGGAATCACTAATCTCCTGGCAGCTCCAGGTTTAGGATCCCTATGCTCAGTGTACAAGAGGTTGTCCTCCCAGTAAACTCTGTGAGAGTCACTGACATCCCCATTAGCCTGTTTGACAGCTTGCTGTCTGAGACCCTCTAATGTGGGACAGGTTTGCTGTGCCACACTCAGCTCCTCTCTGGCAGGCCCCCCTTCACCCAAAAGCTCAGCAGTGTCTGCTTCCAGCTCCTCTGGTGTAGGTTCTGCACAGGGAGGGAATTCTTCTTCCTCAGAAGTTGAATCCACTGTAGAGGGAATGATAGTAGGAAGTGGTTTGCTTCTACTAGCCCTAGCTTTAGGGAGCACTTGGTCCATTGTTCCAGGATCCAAGCTTCCCTGTCCTTTTTGCTTTTTGGCCTGAGCCCTTGTCAAAGCAAAAATATGCCCTGGGATGCCCAGCATTGCTGCATGGGCCTCCAACTCCACATATGACCAAGCTGATGTCTCCAAATCATTCCCTAATAGACAGTCTACAGGTAAATCTGAAGCTACCACAACTTTCTTTGGACCAGTAACCCCCCCCCAGTTGAGATTTACAACAGCCATGGGGTGGCTAAGTGTGTTGTTGTGAGCATCGGTTACTTGGTACTGGTGACCAAGTAGGTGTTGTTCAGGGTGGACCAGTTTCTCTATGACCATAGTCACACTGGCACCAGTGTCCCTGTAGGCCTGAACCTCAACACCATTTATTAGGGGTAGCTGCTTGTACTTATCCATATTAAGGGGACAAGCAACTAAGGTGGCTAAATCAATAGCCCCCTCAGAGACTAACACAGCCTCTGTGGCCTCCCTAACAAGGCCAACCCCAACTAAGTTACCAATAGTGAGCCCAGCTACTCCCTTGGATTGGCTATTAGTAGGTTTGCTCCCACCACCACTGCTATTAGTAGGGACACTAGGTGTAGCAGTAGGGGTTGTAGTGGTAGGAGGCTTGGTACTTCAAAAAAAGGAGGGGATGGGAGGATTTATGGTCCAGTGTATATCCTCCAAAGAACCTGATAATAGAATAAGATACACTGTTCCAAAAGAATAGGGAGAGGAAGTAAAGGAGTCCTGATCATCAGGAGCAAGAGTCCTCACACACCGTACTTGGTGTCATGCTTCATCATCGGACAGCTCCTCGTCAGACCGGCGCTGCAATGTCTGACGGGCTCCCCCCTAAAAAGAGGGGGCTCTTTGCCGGAGATCTTTTGTTTTTGCCGATGATGCCGCGGAGCCAAGTATGGGTCCGTGGGGAAGGAAAGTACAGGAATAAAGGATAAGATTGGCTCAGGACCCTCACTAAGTGATTTATTCTTTGATGTTGGGAAATGGCCAAGATTAAAAAAAATGGCAAGGGAGTGAAAATTGAGGTAATGCTCAGACACTCACACAAGACAATTCAATGCAGGAAGTCGGTAATTATCCGAAATTCCTTAATATGTGGTCGACATGTTTCGCGTCTTGATATGGTCTCAACAGGATCCTACGACGCTTCTTCAGGACCTATTAAATAATTGGACTTCTTCAATCGAAACCCAGGTGAAAAAAAGAAAAAATTATATATATAGACTCCTGCAATCTATCGTTTACAGTCAAAACGTCGTCAGTCACTTACTAGGATAGAACAGGACTGGCTTTTTCCTATCAGTCACCCTAAATACAAAAAGGAACAGAGGTTAAAAGTATATAATCTCTTCATTGAACATGAAAGAATAATCCAATCAAGTCAGTGGAAAAATAGTGACAAACTGTGCAACACATCGTGATGGGGTGGGAGGTAGCAACCCATGCTGGTAGTATATTGGTTGGGCTTACCATCTCCACTAGAGAAAGGGCTTCATGGGATCACGTAGGCCTGATGCCCAATACACAAACAATCTGGTCAAGGTAAAACAAAGACATGTAACAGGGAGAGCATTCAAAATGAGTAACAAAATAAACAGCAAGGAGTCTGATCCTCAACAGTCAATCAAGCACCTTCAACGGTACCACAATGTATGTCAGAAAGACTTAATAATGCAGTCAGATCAAAAAAGAACCAAATAGTACATACTAATATGTGCAATGAAACACCATTCATTTCATAATGGAACACATCAATGGTAGAGACAAACGCACTGGATTCGCGATGTCTGTACATGTAATTCAATTCAAAGTGGCATTTAAACACGTGCTCATAAATAGTGAAATAGACACGTGCAGGGATTGGAGTTTGAACAGATAATTGGTCTCTCCCCCTTATATATTAAAATGCTCAATGAAACATCAGTCATTCCCTCATGGAAAAACATCAACGGTAAAGACAACAGCACCGGATTCTCGGTGTCTGTGCATGTAGGCCATTTAATGGTCACAAGTAAGCAAGTGCTCATAAGTATTGAAATGGTCACGTGCGGGGCTTAGAATATTAAACAGGTTATGGATACCTCCCCTTTGTTGTCAAAGAAGGCCGGGTAATTAGTTAAAAAGATCGAGATTAACAGTCTCTGAAATGGTTATTTACTTTTGTGACAGAGACAAAAACACACAGGTAACTAGTGGAGGAGACACTCGACCTCCCCTAAAGGAACCGGTATCTCAATTCACTAAAATGGCATTATGGTCAAACATATCCATAAGGACGTGCAGGTACTCACTTGTGTGCGTTTCGGTGTCAGACGCAGCACCTACCCTCAGGCTCCGTTCCCGAATGAGGCGGAAGCCGAGTGCTCCAAGGGTATAAATAATACGCGAGAAGTGCGCGCGAGCGTCAATTACTCAATAGGTTGCTTGGCAACTTCTCCCTCCGCACGAGGCGCGATAGGGACGAGAAACAGATAAAAATAAAAGAAGGGACTATCAAAAAACGTCAATAGAGAGGGAATAATATGGCGGCCATCTTAGGCTAGTGTGCATTGTAAGAGAAATGAGTGTATAGACCACTCAGGGACAGCATAAACGACTCACAATGCCCCCATCTGATACAGTAACTTGCTCATTAGCCAACTAACTCCCAAGGGGAACACTTAATTCAATTATAGAAAGTGTAAAGGGGAGTGACCAGCTACCGTGGGAGATGTTACCACTGAAGCCCAAAGTGTAATCATAAGAGAGTACAATAGTCTGCATCTTTTAGATTATAAGTAGATAATCAATCAGCTGATGATTGTTTATATTGACAGGTTGAACCAGGGTATATCATCATTTAACCCTTGGCGATGGGTGTTAAGCCTGTAAACCCAGCGCTGTTCAAGTTCAAAAAGTGGACGTGTACCTTCTGAGGTGCTGGTCTGTAAAACAACCCACCACATATCATCTGGTGTGTGGTTGGACTCAATGTAATGGATGCTGAGTTTAGTTGTGACTCTGCCGCAGCGGATGTTGCTGCGGTGTTCATTTATTCTTGTTTTCACTGCTCGTGTGGTCATACCTACATATCGAAGATTACATGGGCAGGTGATCAAATAGACACAGTTGCGAGTATTGCAATTGGTATGTTTCATCAATCGCCAAGTTAGTATAGGTTCGAAATCTAGGGTGTCTGTCCGTTTAGTGAGGGAGCATACATTGCAAGACCCACATGGAAAATGACCCTTGACTGGTGGAAGATCCCATAGGGACCTTTGGCTGGACGAGACCGTATTGAGTCTCGGTCGAGTGTGTACTAACATATCTTTAACGTTGGAGGTCCTCTTAAAAGCAAAAACAGGTTTAGGAATACTCTCGCCTCCACTACAGAGAACAGACCATCTTTTATTGATGATCTTTTTGACTGTATTAGATAGTGGTGTGAAGGTGGAGACACACGTCAATTTGGTTTCTGTGGATCTGGGAGTCAGCTGCAATAGTGAATCTCTGTCACTATATTTGGCTCGTTTGCAGGCCGTCCTTATGACTTTATCAGGATAATGGCGGTCATGTAGTTTA
Source organism: Pleurodeles waltl (assembly GCF_031143425.1). Taxonomy (NCBI): domain Eukaryota; kingdom Metazoa; phylum Chordata; class Amphibia; order Caudata; family Salamandridae; genus Pleurodeles; species Pleurodeles waltl. The sequence goes on along the minus strand of NC_090446.1, from coordinate 956,757,536 downwards.
GTCTGAAGGTCAGTAGCTTGAGTATTAAATAGTTTGAGGTCACTACAATTCCGTCGAAGACGTAGGAATTGCCCGTACGGTAAATTGTCTCTCAGTGCCTTAGGGTGGTGGCTGTCATATAATAGCAAGCTATTCCGATCTGTCATTTTATGATAAGTTCTTGTTTTCAGTTTACCTCCCTCAATGCTGATCATTAGGTCTAAGAAGGGGATTTCAATGGTAGAGATAGAGGATGTGAAGTTCAGAAAGGGATCAAGATCATTAATCCAGGTCGTGAAAGAGTCAACTTCTGAGGCAGAGCCATGCCAGACAACTAAAATGTCGTCTATATATCGACACCATAGTTTAATGTTGTCAAAAAAAGGATTTGTCTCTGGCAGAATGTAGCGCTTCTCAAAATCATACATATACATGCATGCTAGACTAGGGGCAAAAGTGCTCCCCATCGAGGTAACGCGAATCTGATGGAAAAGTTTATCCTCGAACTGAAAAAAATTCTTTGTCAAGGCGAGGCTAGCACAGTGCATGATGAAATGAACAGGGGTAGTTGACTCCAATCTGGCTGACAGAAGAGCTGCCTCAACTACCTCCAGTGTAGCTGCCTGTGGGATATTGGTATATAAAGCCTCAACATCAAGTGTGATGAGGGCATGAACATTGACTGTAAGATTTATAGTTTCAATGAGATTAAGGACATCCTTTGTGTCCCTAAGGTAAGTTAGCGATTGTTGTACAAGAGGTCGTAGAAAATGGTCACAAAATATAGATAGTGGTTCAAGGACAGATCCAATCCCTGATACTATCGGGCGGCCCGGTGGGGGAGATCGGCCTTTGTGAATCTTGGGAAGACAGTAGAAATACGGGGTGCGAGGCTTCTCAGTATCCAGAAATTCTGCTTCTTTTTGTGATATCCATTTGTTGCCGCGGGCCTCTTCTATCATGCCCCGGATCTCAGTTAGTAAACTGGCCGTGGGATCCTGGGTGATCTGTGCATAATAGGTAGAATCACTGAGAAGGCGAAGACATTCCCGTCTATAGTCCTCTGTGTCCATCACAACGATGGCACCTCCCTTATCTGCTGGTTTTATGGTAATGTTAGTATCCACTGATAAGTCGTGGAGGGCCTCGTTCTCGGCTCTTGGAATGTTGTTAAATCTATGCCGTGGTTGCATTTTCGTAATGTCGGAGGTGACCGCTTTTTCAAAGGCCAAAACCTCACAGGGCATAGCGGACGTGGGTGGCATGAAACTAGAGGGTTTCTTTAGCCCAGAATCCTGGGAAGAGTCGTCAGTAGGTTTATCTTTAAAAAAGAATTGTAGTCGAATCTTCCTAAAGAAGCGAGAGAGTTCGCATTGGAGGAGAAAAGGGTCGTCCTTAGGAGTAGGAACATAACCCAGGCCTCTATTGAGTGCCTTCTTTTCATAAAAAGAAAGAGGCCTTGAGGACAGATTGACCACTAGATCTTGATTGGTGGGGTTTTGCCCTGGCTCCTTGTGACCATCTGTGGTTCCTCCTGAGACCAATGGACTCTCCTGCCTCTTCCTCGCCTTCTGCCTCTGCCTCTGCCCCTGCCGCGGCCTAAAAAAGGCATGTAAGGTGGCATTGGACGGGGTTGATAGAAAGGAAAAGGTTGTTGCCATGCCATTGGGTGGCCAGGATGGTACTGTGGAAAGTTATAATAAGGTTGTGGTCTCTCATCTTCAGTGCTCCATCCATCAGAGGACGAGCTGTGGCTATATTTACGTTGTCTCCTGCCTGAAATGGAGGATTCATCTGATGATATAGATGGTGTATCCATCGTGTAATCCTCCTTGACATAAGGGTAAACCTTCTCTCTATTGAACTTATTAATGTCTTTCTGTAACTTAGTGATCTTCTGTTGCGTTAGAAACTCTTTGGTTTCATTTAGATCCATATTTATCTCTGCAAGTCGACTCTTAAAGGCTGTTATGGAAACAATGGTCTTAAGTGTGTTCTCCATAAAAGTAATCTGTATAGCCATAGATTCAGCTAGTCGTCTAGATGTATTGATAATCAAGACCAGCCAATCTCGAGTGCATTTCCATGCAATCTGTGCCCAGTCCTTCCTAAAGACAAGGTCTTGTAGGAAGATCCTGGGCATATTGGACACAAGTAGTCCATTGGGGGCTATGTTTGCTCTGAGGTATTCGGTCATGATAGTCCCATGTAAAACCGTTTTAACCAGATCTCGTTTAAGTGAAGACAGTTTGTCCCATTCTTCCTTAGTGGGACCAGATGGTCCTGCACCATCATTGGTCAGAATGGAGGGGGTCTGCAGAATAGCAGATACAACATCATCATCAAAGCTGAGACCTTGAAAATTATCCATATTAGGAGTCTCAGGGGAATTATCCAATTAGTAACCCCACAGCAAAGCTGCTGTACTAGATACTTCAAAAAAAGGAGGGGATGGGAGGATTTATGGTCCAGTGTATTTCCTCCAAAGAACCTGATAATAGAATAAGATACACTGTTCCAAAAGAATAGGGAGAGGAAGTAAAGGAGTCCTGATCATCAGGAGCAAGAGTCCTCACACACCGTACTTGGTGTCATGCTTCATCATCGGACAGCTCCTCGTCAGACCGGCGCTGCAATGTCTGACGGGCTCCCCCCTAAAAAGGGGGGGCTCTTTGCCGGAGATCTTTTGTTTTTGCCGATGATGCCGCGGAGCCAAGTATGGGTCCGTGGGGAAGGAAAGTACAGGAATAAAGGATAAGATTGGCTCAGGACCCTCACTAAGTGATTTATTCTTTGATGTTGGGAAATGGCCAAGATTAAAAAAAATGGCAAGGGAGTGAAAATTGAGGTAATGCTCAGACACTCACACAAGACAATTCAATGCAGGAAGTCGGTAATTATCCGAAATTCCTTAATATGTGGTCGACATGTTTCGCGTCTTGATATGGTCTCAACAGGATCCTACGACGCTTCTTCAGGACCTATTAAATAATTGGACTTCTTCAATCGAAACCCAGGTGAAAAAAAGAAAAAATTATATATATAGACTCCTGCAATCTATCGTTTACAGTCAAAACGTCGTCAGTCACTTACTAGGATAGAACAAGACTGGCTTTTTCCTATCAGTCACCCTAAATACAAAAAGGAACAGAGGTTCAAAGTATATAATCTCTTCATTGAACATGAAAGAATAATCCAATCAAGTCAGTGGAAAAATAGTGACAAACTGTGCAACACATCGTGATGGGGTGGGAGGTAGCAACCCATGCTGGTAGTATATTGGTTGGGCTTACCATCTCCACTAGAGAAAGGGCTTCATGGGATCACGTAGGCCTGATGCCCAATACACAAACAATCTGGTCAAGGTAAAACAAAGACATGTAACAGGGAGAGCATTCAAAATGAGTAACAAAATAAACAGCAAGGAGTCTGATCCTCAACAGTCAATCAAGCACCTTCAACGGTACCACAATGTATGTCAGAAAGACTTAATAATGCAGTCAGATCAAAAAAGAACCAAATAGTACATACTAATATGTGCAATGAAACACCATTCATTTCATAATGGAACACATCAATGGTAGAGACAAACGCACTGGATTCGCGATGTCTGTACATGTAATTCAATTCAAAGTGGCATTTAAACACGTGCTCATAAATAGTGAAATAGACGCGTGCAGGGATTGGAGTTTGAACAGATAATTGGTCTCTCCCCCTTATATATTAAAATGCTCAATGAAACATCAGTCATTCCCTCATGGAAAAACATCAACGGTAAAGACAACAGCACCGGATTCTCGGTGTCTGTGCATGTAGTCCGTTTAATGGTCACAAGTAAGCAAGTGCTCATAAGTATTGAAATGGTCACGTGCGGGGCTTAGAATATTAAACAGGTTATGGATACCTCCCCTTTGTTGTCAAAGAAGGCCGGGTAATTAGTTAAAAAGATCGAGATTAACAGTCTCTGAAATGGTTATTTACTTTTGTGACAGAGACAAAAACACACAGGTAACTAGTGGAGGAGACACTCGACCTCCCCTAAAGGAACCGGTATCTCAATTCACTAAAATGGCATTATGGTCAAACATATCCATAAGGACGTGCAGGTACTCACTTGTGTGCGTTTCGGTGTCAGACGCAGCACCTACCCTCAGGCTCCGTTCCCGAATGAGGCGGAAGCCGAGTGCTCCAAGAGTATAAATAATACGCGAGAAGTGCGCGCGAGCGTCAATTACTCAATAGGTTGCTTGGCAACTTCTCCCTCCGCACGAGGCGCGATAGGGACGAGAAACAGATAAAAATAAAAGAAGGGACTATCAAAAAACGTCAATAGAGAGGGAATAATATGGCGGCCATCTTAGGCTAGTGTGCATTGTAAGAGAAATGAGTGTATAGACCACTCAGGGACAGCATAAACGACTCACAATGCCCCCATCTGATACAGTAACTTGCTCATTAGCCAACTAACTCCCAAGGGGAACACTTAATTCAATTATAGAAAGTGTAAAGGGGAGTGACCAGCTACCGTGGGAGATGTTACCACTGAAGCCCAAAGTGTAATCATAAGAGAGTACAATAGTCTGCATCTTTTAGATTATAAGTAGATAATCAATCAGCTGATGATTGTTTATATTGACAGGTTGAACCAGGGTATATCATCATTCAACCCTTGGCGATGGGTGTTAAGCCTGTAAACCCAGCGCTGTTCAAGTTCAAAAAGTGGACGTGTACCTTCTGAGGTGCTGGTCTGTAAAACAACCCACCACATATCATCTGGTGTGTGGTTGGACTCAATGTAATGGATGCTGAGTTTAGTTGTGACTCTGCCGCAGCGGATGTTGCTGCGGTGTTCATTTATTCTTGTTTTCACTGCTCGTGTGGTCATACCTACATATCGAAGATTACATGGGCAGGTGATCAAATAGACACAGTTGCGAGTATTGCAATTGGTATGTTTCATCAATCGCCAAGTTAGTATAGGTTCGAAATCTAGGGTGTCTGTCCGTTTAGTGAGGGAGCATACATTGCAAGACCCACATGGATAATGACCCTTGACTGGTGGAAGATCCCATAGGGACCTTTGGCTGGACGAGACCGTATTGAGTCTCGGTCGAGTGTGTACTAACATATCTTTAACGTTGGAGGTTTTTATGAAAAGAAGGCACTCAATAGAGGCCTGAGTTATGTTCCTACTCCTAAGGACGACCCTTTTTGCCTCCAATGCGAACTCTCTCGCTTCTTTAGGAAGATTCGACTACAATTCTTTTTTAAAGATAAACCTACTGACGACTCTTCCCAGGATTCTGGACTAAAGAAACCCTCTAACTTCATGCCACCCACGTCCGCTATGCCCTGTGAGGTTTTGGCCTTTGAAAAAGCGGTCACCTCCGACATTACGAAAATGCAACCACGGCATAGATTTAACAACATTCCAAGAGCCGAGAACGAGGCCCTCCACGACTTATCAGTGGATACTAACATTACCATAAAACCAGCAGATAAGGGAGGTGCCATCGTTGTGATGGACACAGAGGACTATAGACAGGAATGTCTTCGCCTTCTCAGTGATTCTACCTATTATCCACAGATCACCCAGTATCCCACGGCCAGTTTACTAACTGAGATCCGGGGCATGATAGAAGAGGCCCGCGGCAACAAATGGATATCACAAAAAGAAGCAGAATTTCTGGATACTGAGAAGCCTCGCACCCCGTATTTCTACTGTCTTCCCAAGATTCACAAAGGCCGATCTCCCCCACCGGGCCGCCCGATAGTATCAGGGATTGGATCTGTCCTTGAACCACTATCTATATTTTGTGACCATTTTCTACGACCTCTTGTACAACAATCGCTAACTTACCTTAGGGACACAAAGGATGTCCTTAATCTCATTGAAACTATAAATCTTACAGTCAATGTTCATGCCCTCATCACACTTGATGTTGAGGCTTTATATACCAATATCCCACAGGCAGCTACACTGGAGGTAGTTGAGGCAGCTCTTCTGTCAGCCAGATTGGAGTCAACTACCCCTGTTCATTTCATCATGCACTGTGCTAGCCTCGCCTTGACAAAAATTTTTTTCAGTTCGAAGATAAACTTTTCCATCAGATTCGCGGTACCTCGATGGGGAGCACTTTTGCCCCTAGTCTAGCATGCATGTATATGTATGATTTTGAGAAGCGCTACATTCTGCCAGAGACAAATCCTTTTTTTGACAACATTAAACTATGGCGTCGATATATAGACGACATTTTAGTTGTCTGGCATGGCTCTGCCTCAGAAGTTGACTCTTTCACGACCTGGATTAATGATCTTGATCCCTTTCTGAACTTCACATCCTCTTTCTCTACCATTGAAATCCCCTTCTTAGACCTAATGATCAGCATTGAGGGAGGTAAACTGAAAACAAGAACTTATCATAAAATGACAGATCGGAATAGCTTGCTATTATATGACAGCCACCACCCTAAGGCACTGAGAGACAATTTACCGTACGGGCAATTCCTACGTCTTCGACGGAATTGTAGTGACCTCAAACTATTTAATACTCAAGCTACTGACCTTCAGACTAAACTACATGACCGCCATTATCCTGATAAAGTCATAAGGACGGCCTACAAACGAGCCAAATATAGTGACAGAGATTCACTATTGCAGCTGACTCCCAGATCCACAGAAACCAAATTGACGTGTGTCTCCACCTTCACACCACTATCTAATACAGTCAAAAAGATCATCAATAAAAGATGGTCTGTTCTCTGTAGTGGAGGCGAGAGTATTCCTAAACCTGTTTTTGCTTTTAAGAGGACCTCCAACGTTAAAGATATGTTAGTACACACTCGACCGAGACTCAATACGGTCTCGTCCAGCCAAAGGTCCCTATGGGATCTTCCACCAGTCAAGGGTCATTTTCCATGTGGGTCTTGCAATGTATGCTCCCTCACTAAACGGACAGACACCCTAGATTTCGAACCTATACTAACTTGGCGATTGATGAAACATACCAATTGCAATACTCGCAACTGTGTCTATTTGATCACCTGCCCATGTAATCTTCGATATGTAGGTATGACCACACGAGCAGTGAAAACAAGAATAAATGAACACCGCAGCAACATCCGCTGCAGCAGAGTCACAACTAAACTCAGCATCCATTACATTGAGTCCAACCACACACCAGATGATATGTGGTGGGTTGTTTTACAGACCAGCACCTCAGAAGGTACACGTCCACTTTTTGAACTTGAACAGCGCTGGGTTTACAGGCTTAACACCCATCGCCAAGGGTTGAATGATGATATACCCTGGTTCAACCTGTCAATATAAACAATCATCAGCTGATTGATTATCTACTTATAATCTAAAAGATGCAGACTATTGTACTCTCTTATGATTACACTTTGGGCTTCAGTGGTAACATCTCCCACGGTAGCTGGTCACTCCCCTTTACACTTTCTATAATTGAATTAAGTGTTCCCCTTGGGAGTTAGTTGGCTAATGAGCAAGTTACTGTATCAGATGGGGGCATTGTGAGTCGTTTATGCTGTCCCTGAGTGGTCTATACACTCATTTCTCTTACAATGCACACTAGCCTAAGATGGCCGCCATATTATTCCCTCTCTATTGACGTTTTTTGATAGTCCCTTCTTTTATTTTTATCTGTTTCTCGTCCCTATCGCGCCTCGTGCGGAGGGAGAAGTTGCCAAGCAACCTATTGAGTAATTGACGCTCGCGCGCACTTCTCGCGTATTATTTATACCCTTGGAGCACTCGGCTTCCGCCTCATTCGGGAACGGAGCCTGAGGGTAGGTGCTGCGTCTGACACCGAAACGCACACAAGTGAGTACCTGCACGTCCTTATGGATATGTTTGACCATAATGCCATTTTAGTGAATTGAGATACCGGTTCCTTTAGGGGAGGTCGAGTGTCTCCTCCACTAGTTACCTGTGTGTTTTTGTCTCTGTCACAAAAGTAAATAACCATTTCAGAGACTGTTAATCTCGATCTTTTTAACTAATTACCCGGCCTTCTTTGACAACAAAGGGGAGGTATCCATAACCTGTTTAATATTCTAAGCCCCGCACGTGACCATTTCAATACTTATGAGCACTTGCTTACTTGTGACCATTAAACGGACTACATGCACAGACACCGAGAATCCGGTGCTGTTGTCTTTACCGTTGATGTTTTTCCATGAGGGAATGACTGATGTTTCATTGAGCATTTTAATATTTAAGGGGGAGAGACCAATTATCTGTTCAAACTCCAATCCCTGCACGTGTCTATTTCACTATTTATGAGCACGTGTTTAAATGCCACTTTGAATTGAATTACATGTACAGACATCGCGAATCCAGTGCGTTTGTCTCTACCATTGATGTGTTCCATTATGAAATGAATGGTGTTTCATTGCACATATTAGTATGTACTATTTGGTTCTTTTTTGATCTGACTGCATCATTAAGTCTTTCTGACATACATTGTGGTACCGTTGAAGGTGCTTGATTAACTGTTGAGGATCAGACTCCTTGCTGTTTATTTTGTTACTCATTTTGAATGCTCTCCCTGTTACATGTCTTTGTTTTACCTTGACCAGATTGTTTGTGTATTGGGCATCAGGCCTACGTGATCCCATGAAGCCCTTTCTCTAGTGGAGATGGTAAGCCCAACCAATATACTACCAGCATGGGTTGCTACCTCCCACCCCATCACGATGTGTTGCACAGTTTGTCACTATTTTTCCACTGACTTGATTGGATTATTCTTTCATGTTCAATGAAGAGATTATATACTTTTAACCTCTGTTCCTTTTTGTATTTAGGGTGACTGATAGGAAAAAGCCAGTCCTGTTCTATCCTAGTAAGTGACTGACGACGTTTTGACTGTAAACGATAGATTGCAGGAGTCTATATATATAATTTTTTCTTTTTTTCACCTGGGTTTCGATTGAAGAAGTCCAATTATTTAATAGGTCCTGAAGAAGCGTCGTAGGATCCTGTTGAGACCATATCAAGACGCGAAACATGTCGACCACATATTAAGGAATTTCGGATAATTACCGACTTCCTGCATTGAATTGTCTTGTGTGAGTGTCTGAGCATTACCTCAATTTTCACTCCCTTGCCATTTTTTTTAATCTTGGCCATTTCCCAACATCAAAGAATAAATCACTTAGTGAGGGTCCTGAGCCAATCTTATCCTTTATTCCTGTACTTTCCTTCCCCACGGACCCATACTTGGCTCCGCGGCATCATCGGCAAAAACAAAAGATCTCCGGCAAAGAGCCCCCCCCTTTTTAGGGGGGAGCCCGTCAGACATTGCAGCGCCGGTCTGACGAGGAGCTGTCCGATGATGAAGCATGACACCAAGTACGGTGTGTGAGGACTCTTGCTCCTGATGATCAGGACTCCTTTACTTCCTCTCCCTATTCTTTTGGAACAGTGTATCTTATTCTATTAGTAGGAGGCTTGGTGCCTTTCTTTGGACAACTGGGATCTGTTGTCCAATGGCCTTTTATTTTACATAAATAGCACCATGGTTTCTTTTCCTTGTTCTGATTAAAAGAGGATTTGGGCCCACCACCCCCACCAGAGTGTTTTTGTGGGCCTGATGAAGACTCATTTTTAGATTTGTCCCCACCCTTGTCAGAAGACTTACCATCCTTCTTTTTGTTGCCATCTTTGTCACCCCCTGTATGAACTTTTCTGTTCACCCTTGTTCTGACCCATTTGTCTGCCTTCTTTCCCAATTCTTGGGGAGAGGTCAGATCAGAGTCCACCAAGTACTGGGCAGATCAACATTTTGGCCTGTGCCAGACATTTTTAGAGAGAGTTAAAGTGATAGTAAAAGATAAAAAGTTTGTCAGAGCTTTTAGAAAGACAGAGAAAAAAAACTTTTTAAACTTTTTAGAACTTTTTAGAAAGTTAGAAGTACTTTTCAGCACTTAGAAAAGAGTGAAAAGAGGAAATGCAAAACTTTTTGGCTATGTGTATATACACTGACCTTGTTTTGTATATTTTTCTCTTATGAAAAGTATAATGACAAGAGTGGTAAGTAGTCTCAAAGCACTTATCCCACCGCTGCACAACCAATGTAGGAGGCTGGACTGGCTTGTAGTGAGTACCAAGGGGTACTTGCACCTTGCACCAGGCCCAGTTATCCCTTATTAGTGTATAGGGTGTCTAGCAGCTTAGGCTGATAGATAATGGTAGCTTAGCAGAGCAGCTTAGGCTGAACTAGGAGACGTGTGAAGCTACTACAGTACCACTTAGTGTCATATGCACAATATCATAAGAAAACACAATACACAGTTATACTAAAAATAAAGGTACTTTATTTTTATGACAATATGCCAAAGTATCTTAGAGTGTACCCTTGGTGAGAGGATAGGAAATATACACAAGATATATATACACAATAGCAAAAATATGCGGTATAGTCTTAGAAAACAGTGCAAACAATGTATAGTTACAATAGGATGCAATGGGGAAACATAGGGATAGGGGCAACACAAACCATATACTCCAAAAGTGGAATGCGAACCACGAATGGACCCCAAACCTATGTGACCTTGTAGAGGGTCGCTGGGACTATTAGAAAATAGTGAGAGTTAGAAAAATAACCCTCCCCAAGACCCTGAAAAGTGAGTGCAAAGTGCACTAAAGTTCCCCTAAGGACAAAGAAGTCGTGTTAGAGGAATAATGCAGGAAAGACACAAACCAGCAATGCAACAACTGTGGATTTCCAATCTAGGATACCTGTGGAACAAGGGGACCAAGTCCAAAAGTCACAAGCAAGTCGGAGATGGGCAGATGCCCAGGAAATGCCAGCTGCGGGTGCAAAGAAGCTTCTACTGGACAGAAGAAGCTGAGGTTTCTGCAGGAACGAAAAGGGCTAGAGACTTCCCCTTTGGTGGACGGATCCCCCTCGCCTTGGAGAGTCGTGCAGAAGTGTTTTCCCGCCGAAAGAACGCCAACAAGCCTTGCTAGCTGCAAATCGTGCGGTTAGCGTTTTTGGACGCTGCTGTGGCCCTGGAGGGACCAGGAGGTCGCAAATTGGACCAGGAGAGAGAGGGGACGTCGAGCAAGAAAAGGAGCCCTCTTAGCAGCAGGTAGAACCCGGAGAAGTGCCAGAAACAGGCACTACGAGGATGCGTGAAACGGTGCTCGCCGAAGTTGCACAAAGGAGTCCCACGTCGCCGGAGACCAACTTAGAAAGTCGTGCAATGCAGGTTAGAGTGCCGTGGACCCAGGCTTGGCTGTGCACAAAGGATTTCCGCCGGAAGTGCACAGGGGCCGGAGTAGCTGCAAAAGTCGCGGTTCCCAGCAATGCAGCCCAGCGAGGTGAGGCAAGGACTTACCTCCACCAAACTTGGACTGAAGAGTCACTGGACTGTGGGAGTCACTTGGACAGAGTTGCTGGATTCGAGGGACCTCGCTCGTCGTGCTGAGAGGAGACCCAAGGGACTGGTAATGCAGCTTTTTGGTGCCTGCGGTTGCAGGGGGACGATTCCGTCGACCCACGGGAGATTTCTTCTGAGCTTCTAGTGCAGAGAGGAGGCAGACTACCCCCACAGCATGCACCACCAGGAAAACAGTCGAGAAGGCGGCAGGATCAGCGTTACAGAGTTGCAGTAGTCGTCTTTGCTACTATGTTGCAGTTTTGCAGGCTTCCAGCGCGGACAGCAGTCGATTCCTTGGCAGAAGGTGAAGAGAGAGATGCAGAGGAACTCGGATGAGCTCTTGCATTCGTTATCTAAGGAATCCCAAGAGACAGAGACCCTAAATAGCCAGAAAAGAGGGTTTGGCTACCTAGGAGAGAGGATAGGCTAGCAACACCTGAAGGAGCCTATCAGAAGGAGTCTCTGACGTCACCTGATGGCACTGGCCACTCAGAGCAGTCCAGTGTGCCAGCAGCACCTCTGTTTCCAAGATGGCAGAGGTCTGGAGCACACTGGAGGAGCTCTGGGCACCTCCCAGGGGAGGTACAGGTCAGGGGAGTGGTCACTCCCCTTTCCTTTGTCCAGTTTCACGCCAGAGCAGGGCTAAGGGGTCCCTGAACTGGTGTAGACTGGCTTATGCAGAAATGGGCACCAAATGTGCCCATGAAAGCATTTCCAGAGGCTGGGGGAGGCTACTCCTCCCCTGCCTTCACACCATTTTCCAAAGGGAGAGGGTGTAACACCCTCTCTCAGAGGAAGTCCTTTGTTCTGCCATCCTGGGCCAGGGCTGGCTGGACCCCAGGAGGGCAGATGCCTGTCTGAGGGGTTGGCAGCAGCAGCAGCTGCAGTGAAACCCCGGGAAAGGCAGTTTGGCAGTACCAGGGTCTGTGCTACAGACCACTGGGATCATGGGATTGTGCCAATTATGCCAGGATGGTATAGAGGGGGCAATTCCATGATCATAGACATATTACATGGCCATATTCGGAGTTACCATTGTGAAGCTACATATAGGTAGTGACCTATATGTCGTGCACGCGTGTAATGGTGTCTCCGCACTCACAAAGTCCGGGGAATTGGCCCTGAACAATGTGGGGGCACCTTGGCTAGTGCCAGGGTGCCCTCACACTAAGTAACTTTGCACCTAACCTTTACCAGGTAAAGGATAGACATATAGGTGACTTATAAGTTACTTAAGTGCAGTGTAAAATGGCTGTGAAATAACGTGGACGTTATTTCACTCAGGCTGCAGTGGCAGGCCTGTGTAAGAATTGTCAGAGCTCCCTATGGGTGGCAAAAGAAATGCTGCAGCCCATAGGGGTCTCCTGGAACCCCAATACCCTGGGTACCTCAGTACCATATACTAGGGAATTATAAGGGTGTTCCAGTATGCCAATGTAAATTGGTAAAATTGGTCACTAGCCTGTTAGTGACAATTTGTAAAGAGAGAGCATAACCACTGAGGTTCTGGTTAGCAGAGCCTCAGTGAGACAGTTAGGCATCACACAGGGAACACATACATATAGGCCACAACCTTATGAGCACTGGGGTCCTGGCTAGCAGGGTCCCAGTGACACATAACAAACATACTGAAAACATAGGGTTTTCACTATGAGCACTGGGCCCTGGCAAGCAGGATACCAGTGAGACAGTGAAAACACCCTGACATACACTCACAAACAGGCCCAAAGTGGGGGTAACAAGGCTAGAAAGAGGCTACTTTCTCACACAACCCCCCCCCCCCAAACGAAGGACAATAAGGCTAACCTTGGCCAGTTGAGACTTTATTGTCTAAGTGGTGATAAGTAGAGAGTAGCTCTGCAATAGACTGGTTACTCCCTTTATCATCCACTATATGGTTACTTCCCTGTGGGGATGTAAACCACCCTGTTTGAAGTTTTTTAGCTAAGCAACAATGTAGAGATGTATTTTCAGAGTTTCTATCAGTAAGTTTCAGTTTAGAGCAGTGGGAATTGTCCACTGAACCTATTTGTAGTGATGGAAATGCCAGACAGGGATGCTGTCTCAGAAAAGCCATGGCTGGGCAAAAACTTTGTCCATATGGCTGGAAGAGAGAACAGGGATGCTGTTTCTCTTGAGTTGGAGCAGGGCAGGGATGCTGTCCTATGAGCTCCATACTAGGGCAGGGATGCTGTCCTAAGTGTTGTGAGGCAGTGCAGAGTTTCTGCACTAAAGTTTCTCTGGGAGGGTTGGAGGGATGCTCCATGTTAACTAAAATGGTGCTTTTCTCACCAATGTTAGTTATCCCACAGAGAGGTACTTCTACCTCAGGGAGTCCAGCTTTGCCAGCTGGTGATTCCCTTGGAACAGGTGCCACCCCAGGAGAGGTTTCTCCCACCACAGGAATGGTATCCTGAATGGTAGGGTGGTTAGGGGATACTGTGATAGCCTTTTTACCTGTTGATGGAGAGGGATCCTGAGTTTTCAGGCCTTCTCTCCTTTGCTTTTTCATTTCAGTAGAAATGAGAGGGAACAATTCCTCAGGGATGCCCAGCATGGCTGCATGGGCAAAAAACTCTAGATCAGCCCAACCTGAGGCCTCTAGGTCATTACCTAAGAGACAATCTACAGGTAAGCTAGATGATACCACCACCTGCTTAGGGCCAGTAACTCCACCCCCACTAAACTGAATTATAGCTAAGGGAAGAAACTTAGTGGAGTTATGGACATCAATAATCTTATACTGTTGTCCAATGATGTGTTGATCAGGGTGCACTAGGTTTTCAGTCACCAAAGTGATACTGGCACCTGTGTCCCTGTAGGCCAAGGCCTCAACACCATTTATTGAAACTGTCTGCCTGTACTTATCCATTGTAAGGGGACAAGCAGCCAGTGTGGCAAGGCCAATGCCACTAGGTGTGACAGAAACTGTCTTGGGACTGACTACCCCAGTTTCTATTATGGACCCATAAGTGAACCCAACTACACCCTTAACTTGACTGTTGCCAGCAGTCCCACCACTAGTACCACTACTGCTAGGGGCACTAGAGCTTGATGTATTAGTGGTGGTAGGCTCAGGGGGTTTACCTGGACAGGACTTATCCCCTGGCCTATGGCCTCTGTTTTTACACACAAAGCACCAAGGCTTTTTAAATTGTGTAGGTTGAGAAGAAGAGGAAGAATTTGTTTTATCCCCACCCCCTGAAGAGTGTTTAAGATTTGAAGTGGGATCTTTGGTTTTACCCTTGTCCCCATGCTTATCTTGAGATTTTTCACCATCTTTCTTCTTATTGTACTCTTTGTCACCAGCTGTATGAACTTTTCTGTTCACTCTTGTTCTGACCCATTTGTCTGCCTTCTTTCCCAATTCTTGGGGAGAGGTCAGATCTGAGTCCACTAGATACTGATGCAACAAATCAGACACACAATTATTAAGAATATGCTCTCTCAGGTTCAAGTTATACAGGCTATCATAATCAGTAATTTTACTGCCATGTAACCACCCCTCCAAGGCCTTCACTGAATGGTCAATGAAATCAACCCAGTCTTGTGAAGACTCCTTTTTGGTCTCTCTGAACTTTATCCTGTATTGTTCAGTGGTTAAGCCATAACCATCCAGGAGTGCATTCTTAAGAACTTTGTAATCATTAGCTTCATTTTCTTTCACAGTAAGGAGCCTATCCCTAACTTTTCCACTAAATGATAGCCATAGGATAGCAGCCCACTGCCTTTGAGGGACATCCTGTACAGCACAGGCCCTCTCAAGTGCAGCAAACCACTTGTTAATGTCATCCCCCTCCTTATAAGGGGGAACTATCTTGTGCAGATTCCTGGAATCATGCTCTTTTGCAGGATGACTATGGGGAATACTGCTGCTGCCACCATGGGTTTCTAAACCCAGTTTCTGTCTCTCCTTCTCTACTTCTAAGGTCTGTCTATCCAAATCCAGCTGTTGCTTCTTAAGCTTCAGTCTGGTTTGTTCCACTCTCAATCTATTGAGCTCCCTTTCTAACAATCTGTCATCAGGGTGGGTGGGAGGGACATGTCTTGAAACAGAAGTATGATGAGAATGGACAGAAGGAGACCTGTCCCTTATAGAGGGCACCCTAACAGCTTGGCTGACAGTGTAATGTGAGAGCAGATCATCTGTATGATGTGACTCCACCTCAGTACCAACTATGCTAGACTGTCTTGTAATGGGCAGGCTAAGAAGTTTCTTTCCTGAACCTTTTTCTGGGGGAGTAACTGGATCAGATTGGGAACCATTAGCTACTTTTTCAACAGATGGGGCACTTTTAGCCTTATCTTGTTCTCTAAGCATGTTAAGTAACAATTCCAAGGAAGGATTCTTCCCTACACTCAAACCTCTCTCTACACAGAGACTCCTTGCTCCTTTCCAGCTAAGGTGGTCATATGCAAGTTTGGACAGATCCACATTTTGGCCTGTGCCAGACATTTTTAGAGAGAGTTAAAGTGATAGGAAAAGAGAAAAAAGTTTTCAGAACTTTTTAGAAAGACAGAAAAAACTTTTTAAACTTTTAAGAACTTTTAGAAAGTTTAGGAGTACTTTTCAGCACTTTAGAATAGAGTGAAAAGAGGAAATGCAAAACTTTTTGGTTATGTGTATATACACTGAACTTGTTTTGTATATTTTTCTCTTATGAAAAGTACAATGACAAGAGTGGTAAGTAGTCTCAAAGCACTTATCCCACCGCTGCACAACCAATGTAGGAGGCTGGACTGGCTTGTAGTGAGTACCAAGGGGTACTTGCACCTTGCACCAGGCCCAGTTATCCCTTATTAGTGTATAGGGTGTCTAGCAGCATAGGCTGATAGATAATGGTAGCTTAGCAGAGCAGCTTAGGCTGAACTAGGAGACGAGTGAAGCTCCTACAGTACCACTTAGTGTCATATGCACAATATCATAAGAAAACACAATACACAGTTATACTAAAAATAAAGGTACTTTAATTTTTAGGACAATATGCCAAAGTATCTCAGAGTGTACCCTCAGTGAGAGGATAGGAAATATACACAAGATATATATACACAATACCAAAATATGCAGTAATAGTCTTAGAAAACAGTGCAAACAATGTATAGTTACAATAGGATGCAATGGGGACACATAGGGATAGGGGCAACACAAACCATATACTCCAAAAGTGGAATGCGAACCACGAATGGACCCCAAACCTATGTGACCTTGTAGAGGGTCGCTGGGACTATTAGAAAATAGTGAGGGTTAGAAAAATAGCCCACCCCAAGACCCTGAAAATTGAGTGCAAAGTGCACTAAAGTTCCCCAAAGGACAAAGAAGTCGTGATAGGGGAATAAGGCAGGAAAGACACTAACCAACAATGCAACAGCGATGGATTTCCAGTCGAGGGTACCTGTGGAACAAGGGGACCAAGTCCAAAAGTCACAAGCAAGTCGGAGATGGGCAGATGCCCAGGAAATGCCAGCTGCGGGTGCAAAGAAGATTCTACTGGATAGAAGAAGCTGAGGTTTCTGCAGGAACGAAAAGGGCTAGAGACTTCCCCTTTGGTGGACGGATCCCTCTCGCCGTGGAGAGTTGTGCAGAAGTGTTTTCCCGCCGAAAGACCGCCAACAAGCCTTGCTAGCTGCAAATCGTGCGGTAAGCGTTTTTGGGTGCTGCTATGGCCCAGGAAGGACCAGGATGTCGCAAATTGCGTCAGGAGAGAGAGGGGACGTCGAGCAAGACAAGGAGCCCTCTCAGCAGCAGGTAGCACTAGGAGAAGTGCCAGAAACAGGCACTACGAGGATGCGTGAAACGGTGCTCACCCGAAGTCACACAAAGAAGTCCCACGTCGCCGGAGAACAACTTAGGAGGTCATGCAATGCAGGTAAGAGTGCCGTGGACCCAGGCTTGGCTGTGCACAAAGGATTTCCGCCGGAAGTGCACAGGGGCCGGAGTAGCTGCAAAAGTCGCGGTTCCCAGCAATGCAGTCTGGCGTGGGGAGGCAAGGACTTACCTCCACCAAACTTGGACTGAAGAGTCACTGGACTGTGGGAGTCACTTGGACAGAGTTGCTGGATTCGAGGGACCTAGCTCGTCGTGCTGAGAGGAGACCCAAGGGACCGGTAATGCAGCTTTTTGGTGCCTGCGGTTGCAGGGGGACGATTCCGTCGACCCACGGGAGATTTCTTTGGAGCTTCTAGTGCAGAGAGGAGGCAGACTACCCCCACAGCATGCACCACCAGGAAAACAGTCGAGAAGGCGGCAGGATCAGCGTTACAGAGTTGCAGTAGTCGTCTTTGCTACTATGTTGCAGTTTTGCAGGCTTCCAGCGCGGTCAGCAGTCGATTCCTTGGCAGAAGGTGAAGAGAGAGATGCAGAGGAACTCGGATGAGCTCTTGCATTTGTTATCTAAGGAATCCCAAGAGACAGAGACCCTAAATAGCCAGAAAAGAGGGTTTGGCTACCTAGGAGAGAGGATAGGCTAGCAACACCTGAAGGAGCCTATCAGAAGGAGTCTCTGACGTCACCTGATGGCACTGGCCACTCAGAGCAGTCCAGTGTGCCAGCAGCACCTCTGTTTCCAAGATGGCAGAGGTCTGGAGCACACTGGAGGAGCTCTGGGCACCTCCCAGGGGAGGTACAGGTCAGGGGAGTGGTCACTCCCCTTTCCTTTGTCCAGTTTCGCGCCAGAGCAGGGCTAAGGGGTCCCTGAACTGGTGTAGACTGGCTTATGCAGAAATGGGCACCAAATGTGCCCATGAAAGCATTTCCAGAGGCTGGGGGAGGCTACTCCTCCCCTGCCTTCACACCATTTTCCAAAGGGAGAGGGTGTAACACCCTCTCTCAGAGGAAGTCCTTTGTTCTGCCATCCTGGGCCAGGCCTGGCTGGACCCCAGGAGGGCAGATGCCTGTCTGAGGGGTTGGCAGCAGCAGCAGCTGCAGTGAAACCCCGGGAAAGGCAGTTTGGCAGTACCAGGGTCTGTGCTACAGACCACTGGGATCATGGGATTGTGCCAATTATGCCAGGATGGTATAGAGGGGGCATTTCCATGATCATAGACATATTACATGGCCATATTCGGAGTTACCATTGTGAAGCTATATATAGTTAGTGACCTATATGTAGTGCACGCGTGTAATGGTGTCCCCGCACTCACAAAGTCCGGGGAATTGGCCCTGAACAATGTGGGGGCACCTTGGCTAGTGCCAGGGTGCCCTCACACTAAGTAACTTTGCACCTAACCTTTACCAGGTAAAGGATGGACATATAGGTGACTTATAAGTTACTTAAGTGCAGTGTAAAATGGCTGTGAAATAACGTGGACATTATTTCACTCAGGCTGCAGTGGCAGGCCTGTGTAAGAATTGTCAGAGCTCCCTATGGGTGGCAAAAGAAATGCTGCAGCCCATAGGGGTCTCCTGGAACCCCAATACCCTGGGTACCTCAGTACCATATACTAGGGAATTATAAGGGTGTTCCAGTATGCCAATGTAAATTGGTAAAATTGGTCACTAGCCTGTTAGTGACAATTTGTAAAGAGAGAGCATAACCACTGAGGTTCTGGTTAGCAGAGCCTCAGTGAGACAGTTAGGCATCACACAGGGAACACATACATATAGGCCACAACCTTATGAGCACTGGGGTCCTGGCTAGCAGGGTCCCAGTGACACATAACAAACATACTGAAAACATAGGGTTTTCACTATGAGCACTGGGCCCTGGCAAGCAGAATACCAGTGAGACAGTGAAAACACCCTGAGATACACTCACAAACAGGCCCAAAGTGGGGGTAACAAGGCTAGAAAGAGGCTACTTTCTCACACAGGCTTGTTCCCCTGTTTCATTGGCCTAGAATGTCAGAGGACACAAAGGAATTTTGTAAGTCCTGTGAAACCTGTCAAGCCAGTGGCAAGACAGGTGGCACTCCAAAGGCACCCCTTATTCCACTGCCTGTGGTTGGGGTTCCCTTTGAAAGGGTAGGGGTTGACATAGTTGGCCCCGTTGACCCTTCTACTGCTTCAGGCAATAGGTTTATCTTGGTGGTAGTGGACCATGCCACCAGATATCCTGAAACAATTCCTCTAAGGACCACTACAGCTCCTGCAGTGGCAAAGGCCCTCCTGGGAATCTTTTCCAGGGTGGGCTTCCCAAAAGAGGTGGTATCAGACAGGGGAAGCAATTTCATGTCTGCTTACTTAAAGGCCATGTGGAAGGAGTGTGGTGTTATATACAAGTTCACTACACCCTATCATCCACAAACAAATGGACTGGTGGAGAGATTTAACAAAACTCTCAAAGGCATGATTATGGGACTCCCTGAAAAACTCCGCAGGAGATGGGATATCCTTCTACCATGCCTCCTTTTTGCATACAGGGAGGTACCCCAGAAAGGAGTGGGCTTCAGCCCCTTTGAACTCCTATTTGGACACTGTAGGAGGATGGACTGGCTTGTAGTGAGTACCAAGGGGGTACTTGCACCTTGCACCAGGCCCAGTTATCCCTTATTAGTGTATAGGGTGTCTAGCAGCTTAGGCTGATAGATAATGGTAGCTTAGCAGAGCAGCTTAGGCTGAACTAGGAGACGTGTGAAGCTACTACAGTACCACTTAGTGTCATATGCACAATATCATAAGAAAACACAATACACAGTTATACTAAAAATAAAGGTACTTTATTTTTATGACAATATGCCAAAGTATCTTAGAGTGTACCCTCACTGAGAGGATAGGAAATATACACAAGATATATATACACAATAGCAAAAATATGCAGTATAGTCTTAGAAAACAGTGCAAACAATGTATAGTTACAATAGGAGGCAATGGGGAAACATAGGGATAGGGGCAACACAAACCATATACTCCAGAAGTGGAATGCGAACCACGAATGGACCCCAAACCTATGTGACCTTGTAGAGGGTCGCTGGGACTATTAGAAAATAGTGAGAGTTAGAAAAATAACCCTCCCCAAGACCCTGAAAAGTGAGTGCAAAGTGCACTAAAGTTCCCCTAAGGACAAAAGAGTTGTGTTAGAGGAATAATGCAGGAAAGACACAAACCAGCAATGCAACAACTGTGGATTTCCAATCTAGGGTACCTGTGGAACAAGGGGACCAAGTCCAAAAGTCACAAGCAAGTCGGAGATGGGCAGATGCCCAGGAAATGCCAGCTGCGGGTGCAAAGAAGCTTCGACTGGACAGAAGAAGCTGAGGTTTCTGCAGGAACGAAAAGGGCTAGAGACTTCCCCTTTGGTGGACGGATCCCTCTCGCCTTGGAGAGTCGTGCAGAAGTGTTTTCCCGCCGGAAAGACGCCAACAAGCCTTGCTACACGCAAATCGTGCGTTTGGCGTTTTTGGACGCTGCTGGGGCCCAGGAGGGACCAGGAGGTCGCAAATTGGACCTGCAGAGAGTGGGGACGTCGAGCAAGACAAAGAGCCCTCACTGAAGCAGGTAGCACCCGGAGAAGTGCCAGAAACAGGCACTACGAGGATGCGTGAAACGGTGCTCGCCGAAGTTGCACAAAGGAGTCCCACGTCGCCGGAGACCAACTTAGAAAGTCGTGCAATGCAGGTTAGAGTGCCGTGGACCCAAGCTTGGCTGTGCACAAAGGATTTCCGCCGGAAGTGCACAGGGGCCGGAGTAGCTGCAAAGTCGCGGTTCCCAGCAATGCAGCCCAGCGAGGTGAGGCAAGGACTTACCTCCACCAAACTTGGGCTGAAGAGTCACTGGACTGTGGGGGTCACTTGGACAGCGTCGCTGGATTCGAGGGACCTCGCTCGTCGTGCTGAGAGGAGACCCAAGGGACCGGTAATGCAGCTTTTTGGTGCCTGCGGTTGCAGGGGGAAGATTCCGTCGACCCACGGGAGATTTCTTCGGAGCTTCTGGTGCAGAGAGGAGGCAGACTACCCCCACAGCATGCACAAGCAGGAAAACAGTCGGGAAGGCGGCAGGATCAGCGTTACAGAGTTGCAGTAGTCGTCTTTGCTACTATGTTGCAGGTTTGCAGGCTTCCAGCGCGGTCAGTGGTCGATTCCTTATCAGAAGGTGAAGAGGGAGATGCAGAGGAACTCGGCTGAGCTCATGCATTCGTTATCTAAAGTTTCCCCAGAGACAGAGACCCTAAATAGCCAGAAAAGAGGGTTTGGCTACCTAGGAGAGAGGAAAGGCTACTAACACCTGAAGGAGCCTATCAGCAGGAGTCTCTGACGTCACCTGGTGGCACTGGCCACTCAGAGCAGTCCAGTGTGCCAGCAGCACCTCTGTTTCCAAGATGGCAGAGGTCTGGAGCACACTGGAGGAGCTCTGGACACCTCCCAGGGGAGGTGCAGGTCAGGGGAGTGGTCACTCCCCTTTCCTTTGTCCAGTTTCGCGCCAGAGCAGGGGCTAAGGGGTCCCTGAACCGGTGTAGACTGGCTTATGCAGAATTGGGCACATCTGTGCCCAACAAAGCATTTCCAGAGGCTGGGGGAGGCTACTCCTCCCCTGCCTTCACACCATTTTCCAAAGGGAGAGGGTGTCACACCCTCTCTCAGAGGAAGTTCTTTGTTCTGCCATCCTGGGCCAGGCCTGGCTGGACCCCAGGAGGGCAGCTGCCTGTCTGAGGGGTTGGCAGCAGCAGCAGCTGCAGTGAAACCCCAGGAAGGGCAGTCTGGCAGTACCAGGGTCTGTGCTACAGACCACTGGGATCATGGAATTGTACCAACAATGCCAGGATGGCATAGATTGGGCAATTCCATGATCATAGACATGTTACATGGCCATATTCGGAGTTACCATGGTGAAGCTA
The DNA here is from genome assembly GCF_031143425.1 of Pleurodeles waltl. NCBI lineage: Eukaryota > Metazoa > Chordata > Amphibia > Caudata > Salamandridae > Pleurodeles > Pleurodeles waltl. The sequence goes on along the minus strand of NC_090446.1, from coordinate 956,735,383 downwards.
CATATAGGTAGTGACCTATATGTAGTGCACGCGTGTAATGGTGTCCCCGCACTCACAAAGTTCAGTGAATTGGCTCTGAACAATGTGGGGGCACCTTGGCTAGTGCCAGGGTGCCCTCACACTAAGTAACTTTGCACCTAACCTTTACCAGGTAAAGGTTAGACATATAGGTGACTTATAAGTTACTTAAGTGCAGTGTAAAATGGCTGTGGGATAACGTGGACGTTATTTCACTCAGGCTGCAGTGGCAGGCCTGTGTAAGAATTGTCAGAGCTCCCTATGGGTGGCAAAAGAAATGCTGCAGCCCATAGGGATCTCCTGGAACCCCAATACCCTGGGTACCTCAGTACCATATACTAGGGAATTATAAGGGTGTTCCAGTAAGCCAATGTAAATTGGTAAAATTGGTCACTAGCCTGTTAGTGACAATTTGAAAGTAATGAGAGAGCATAACCACTGAGGTTCTGGTTAGCAGAGCCTCAGTGAGACAGTTAGGCACCACACAGGGAACATATACATGCACACCTATGAGCACTGGGGCCCTGTGTGACAGGGTCCCAGTGACACATACATATAGGCCACAAACCTATGAGCACTGGGGTCCTGACCAGCAGGATCCCAGTGACACATAACAAACATACTGAAAACCTAGTGTTTTCACTATGAGCACTGAGGCCTGGCTATCAGGATCCCAGTGAGACAGTGAAAACAGTGACAAACACCCTGACATACACTCACAAACAGGCCAAAAGTGGGGGTAACAAGGCTAGAAAGAGGCTACCTTCTCACAGACACCCTGTAAGAGGTCCTCTAATACTTGTTAAGGAGGGTTGGGAACAACCTTTAAAAGCTCCAAAGCAAGACATAGTGGACTATGTACTTGGCCTCAGATCAAGGATGGCTGAGTACATGAAAAAGGCCAGTAAAAACCTTCAGGCCAGCCAAGAGCTCCAAAAGCAATGGCATGACCAGAAGGCTGTTTTGGTTCAGTACCAACCAGGGCAGAAAGTGTGGATCTTGGAGCCTGTGGCCCCAAGAGCACTCCAAGATAAATGGAGTGGACCCCACATAATTGTTGAAAAGAATGGTGAACTCACCTACTTAGTTGACTTAGGCACTGCCAGGAGTCCCCTTAGGGTGCTCCATGTCAATCGCCTGAAACCCTACTATGACAGGGCTGATCTCACCCTGCTCATGGCAACTGATGAGGGACAGGAAGAAGAGAGTGACCCTCTCCCTGATCTCTTCTCTTCCACAGAACAAGATGCTCTAGTGGAAGGTGTAGTTTTGGCAGATTGTCTTACTGCTGAGCAGAAAGACCACTGCATAAATCTCCTGGGTCAGTTTTCTGAACTCTTCTCTACTGTGCCAGGTACCACTTCTTAGTGTGAGCACACTATAGATACTGGAGACAGCTTGCCTGTCAAAAGTAAGATCTATAGGCAGCCTGACCATGTCAGAGACTGCATAAAGCAAGAGGTGCAGAAAATGCTTGAACTGGGAGTGGTTGAGCACTCTGAAAGTCCATGGGCCTCTCCTGTGGTACTTGTACCAAAACCTCATTCCAAGGATGGAAAGAAGGAAATGCGGTTTTGTGTAGACTACAGACGTCTCAACCAGGTAACCAAAACTAATGCTCACCCTATACCCAGGGCAAATGAGCTCATAGATACACTGGCATCTGCCAAGTATCTAAGCACTTTTGACTTGACTGCAGGGTATTGGCAGATCAAATTATCAGAAGATGCAAAAGCAAAAACTGCATTTTCAACCATTGGAGGACATTACCAATTCACAGTAATGCCTTTTGGATTGAACAATGCACCTGCCACTTTTTAGAGGTTGGTGAATACAGTCCTGCAAGGGCTGGAAGCTTTTAGTGCAGCATATCTGGACGATATAGCTGTCTTTAGCTCCAGTTGGGATGATCACCTGGTCCACCTATGGAAAGTTTTGGAGGCCCTGCAAAAGGCAGGCCTCACTATCAAGGCTTCAAAGTGCCAGATAGGGCAGGGGAAGGTGGTTTATCTGGGACACCTGGTTGGTGGAGAACAGATTGCACCACTTCAGGGGAAAATCCAAACTATTATAGATTGGGTTCCCCCTACTACTCAGACTCAGGTGAGAGCCTTTTTAGGCCTCACTGGGTATTACAGGAGGTTCATAAAGAACTATGGCTCCATTGCAGCCCCTCTTAATGACCTGACTTCAAAGAAAATGCCTAAGAAGGTATTATGGACAGCAAACTGTCAGAAAGCTTTTGAGGAGCTGAAGCAGGCCATGTGCTCTGCACCTGTCCTAAAAAGCCCCTGTTACTCCAAGAAATTCATTGTCCAAACTGATGCATCTGAATTAGGGGTAGGGGCAGTCATTTCACAACTTAATTCTGAGGGCCAGGATCAACCTGTTGCTTTTATTAGCAGGAGGTTGACCCCTAGAGAAAAGCGTTGGTCTGCCATAGAGAGGGAGGCCTTTGCTGTGGTCTGGACACTGAAGAAGTTGAGCCCATACCTGTTTGGCACTCACTTCATTGTTCAGACAGACCACAAACCTCTACTTTGGCTAAAACAAATGAAAGGTGAAAATCCTAAATTGTTGAGGTGGTCTATATCCCTACAGGGAATGGACTATACAGTGGAACATAGACCTGGGAGTACCCACTCCAATGCAGATGGACTCTCCAGATATTTCCACTTAGACAATGAAGACTCATCAGGTCATGGCTAGTCTTATTGTCCTTCGTTTGGGGGGTGGTTGTGTAGGAAAGTACCATCTTGCCTGGCATGTTACCCCCATTTTTCACTGTATATATGTTGTTTTAGTTGTATGTGTCACTGGGACCCTGCCAGCCAGGGCCCCAGTGCTCATAAGTGTGCCTGAAAGTGTTATCTGTGTTATGACTAACTGTCTCACTGAGGCTCTGCTAATCAGAACCTCAGTGGCTATGCTCTCTCACTTCTTTCAAATTGTCACTAGCAGGCTAGTGACCAATTTTACCAATTTACATTGGCATACTGGAACACCCTTATAATTCCCTAGTATATGGTACTGAGGTACCCAGGGTATTGGGGTTCCAGGAGATCCCTATGGGCTGCAGCATTTCTTTTGCCACCCATAGGGAGCTCTGACAATTCTTACACAGGCCTGCCACTGCAGCCTGAGTGAAATAACGTCCACGTTATTTCACAGCCATTTTACACTGCACTTAAGTAACTTATAAGTCACCTATATGTCTATCCTTTACCTGGTAAAGGTTGGGTGCTAAGTTACTTAGTGTGTGGGCACCCTGGCACTAGCCAAGGTGCCCCCACATTGTTCAGGGCCAATTCCCCGGACTTTGTGAGTGTGGGGACACCATTACACGCATGCACTACATATAGGTCACTACCTATGTGTAGCTTCACAATGGTAACTCCGAATATGGCCATGTAATATGTCTATGATCATGGAATTGCCCCCTCTATGCCATCCTGGCATAGTTGGCACAATCCCATGATCCCACGGGTCTCTAGCACAGACCCTGGTACTGCCAAACTGCCTTTCCCGGGGTTTCACTGCAGCTGCTGCTGCTGCCAACCCCTCAGACAGGTTTCTGCCCTCCTGGGGTCCAGCCAGGCCTGGCCCAGGAAGGCAGAACAAAGGACTTCCTCAGAGAGAGGGTGTTACACCCTCACCCTTTGGAAAATGGTGTTAGGGCTGGGGAGGAGTAGCCTCCCCCAGCCTCTGGAAATGCTTTCATGGGCACAGATGGTGCCCATTTCTGCATAAGCCAGTCTACACCGGTTCAGGGACCCTCAGCCCTGCTCTGGCGCGAAACTGGACAAAGGAAAGGGGAGTGACCACTCCCCTGACCTGCACCTCCCCTGGGAGGTGCCCAGAGCTCCTCCATTGTGCTCCAGACCACTGCCATCTTGGAAACAGAGGTGCTGCTGGCACACTGGACTGCTCTGAGTGGCCAGGGCCAGCAGGTGACGTCAGAGACTCCTTCTGATAGGCTCCTTCAGGTGTTGCTAGCCTATCTTCTCTCCTAAGTAGCCAAACCCTCTTTTCTGGCTATTTAGGGTCTCTGTCTCTTGGGATTCCTTAGATAACGAATGCAAGAGCTCCTCCGAGTTCCTCTGCATCTCTCTCTTCACCTTCTGCCAAGGAATCGACTGCTGACCGCGCTGGAAGCCTGCAAAACTGCAACAAAGTAGCAAAGACGACTACTGCAACTCTGTAACGCTGATCCTGCCGCCTTCTCGACTGCTTTCCTGGTGGTGCATGCTGTGGGGGTAGTCTGCCTCCTCTCTGCACTAGAAGCTCCGAAGAAATCTCCTGTCGGTCGACGGAATCGTCCCCCTGCTACTGCATGCACCAAAGAACTGCATCACCGGTACCCTGGGTCTCCTCTCAGCACGACGAGCGAGGTCCCTTAAATCCAGCAACTCTGTCCAAGTGACTCCCACAGTCCAGTGACTCTTCAGTCCAAGTTTGGTGGAGGTAAGTCCTTGCCTCCCCACGCCAGACTGCATTGCTGGGAACCGCGACTTTTGCAGCTACTCTGGCCTCTGTGCACTTCCGGCGGAAATCCTTTGTGCACAGCCAAGCTTGGGTCCACGGCACTCTAACTTGCATTGCACGACCTCCTAAGTTGTCCTCCGGCGGCGTGGGACTCCTTTGTGCAACTTCGGGTGAGCACCGTTTCACTCCTCTTCGTAGTGCCTGTTTCGGCACTTCTGTGGGTGCTGCCTGCTTCTGAGAGGGCTCCTTGTCTTGCTCGATGCCCCCTCTGTCCCCAGACGCAATTGGCGACATCCTGGTCCCTCCTGGGCCACAGCAGCATCCAAAAACCCTAACCGCACGACTTGCAGCTAGCAAGGCTTGTTTGCGGTCTTTCTTCAGGAAAACACTTCTGCACGACTCTTCACGACGTGGGACATCCATCCTCCAAAGGGGAAGTTTCTAGCCCTTGTCGTTCCTGCAGAATCCTCAGCTTCTACTGCCTAGTAGCAGCTTCTTTGCACCTACAGCTGGCATTTCCTGGGCATCTGCCCATCTCCGACTTGCTTGTGACTTTTGGACTTGGTCCCCTTGTTCCACAGGTACCTTCGTTTGGAAATCCATCGTTGTTGCATTGCTGGTTTGTGTCTTTCCTGCAGAATTCCCCTATCACGACTTCTGTGCTCTTGGGGGAACTTTAGTGCACTCACTTTTCAGGGTCTTGGGGTGGGCTATTTTTCTAACCCTCACTGTTTTCTTACAGTCCCAGCGACCCTCTACAAGGTCACATAGGTTTGGGGTCCATTCGTGGTTCGCATTCCACTTTTGGAGTATATGGTTTGTGTTGCCCCTATCCCTATGTGTCTCCATTGCATCCTATTGTAACTATACATTGTTTGCACTGTTTTCTAATACTATACTGCATATTTTTGGTATTGTGTACATATATCTTGTGTATATTTGCTATCCTCATACTGAGGGTACTCAGTGAGATACTTTTGGCATATTGTCATAAAAATAAAGTACCTTTATTTTTAGTATATCTGTGTATTGTGTTTTCTTATGATATTGTGCATATGACACTAAGTGGTACTGTAGGAGCTTCACTCGTCTCCTAGTTCAGCCTAAGCTGCTCTGCTAAGCTACCATTATCTATCAGCCTATGCTGCTAGACATCCTATGCACTAATAAGGGATAACTGGGCCTGGTGCAAGGTGCAAGTACCCCTAGGTACTCACTACAAGCCAGTACAGCCTCCTACAGTGGGATTCCCAAAAGAGGTGGTATCAGACAGGGGAAGCAATTTCATGTCTGCTTACTTAAAGGCCATGTGGAAGGAGTGTGGTGTGACATACAAGTTCACTACACCCTATCATCCACAAACAAATGGACTGGTGGAGAGATTTAACAAAACTCTCAAAGGCATGATTATGGGACTCCCTGATAAACTCCGCAGGAGATGGGGTATCCTTTTACCATGCCTCCTTTTTGCTTACAGGGAGGTACCCCAGAAAGGAGTGGGCTTCAGCCCCTTTGAACTCCTCTTTGGACACCCTGTGAGAGGTCCTCTAACACTTGTTAAGGAGGGTTGGGAACAACCTTTAAAAGCTCCAAAGCAAGACATAGTGGACTATGTACTTGGCCTCAGATCAAGGATGGCTGAGTACATGAAAAAGGCCAGTAAAAACCTTCAGGCCAGCCAAGAGCTCCAAAAGCAATGGCATGACCAGAAGGCTGTTTTGGTTCAGTACCAACCAGGGCAGAAAGTGTGGGTCTTGGAGCCTGTGGCCCCAAGAGCACTCTAAGATAAATGGAGTGGACCCCACACAATTGTTGAGAAAAAGGGTGAAATCACCTACTTAGTTGACTTAGGCACTGCCAGGAGTCCCCTTAGGGTGCTCCATGTCAATCGCCTGAAACCCTACTATGACAGGGCGGATCTCACCCTGCTCATGGCAACAGATGAGGGACAGGAAGAAGAGAGTGACCCTCTCCCTGATCTCTTCTCTTCCACAGAACAAGATGCTCTGGTGGAAGGTGTAGTACTAGCAGATTGTCTTACTGCTGAGCAGAAAGACCACTGCATAAATCTCCTGGGTCAGTTTTCTGAACTCTTCTCTACTGTGCCAGGTACCACTTCTTGGTGTGAGCACACTATAGATACTGGAGACAGCTTGCCTGACAAAAGTAAAATCTATAGGCAGCCTGACCATGTCAGAGACTGCATAAAGCAAGAGGTGCAGAAAATGCTTGAACTGGGAGTGGTTGAGCACCCTGAAAGTCCATGGGCCTCTCCTGTGGTACTTGTACCAAAACCTCATTCCAAGGATGGAAAGAAGGAAATGCGGTTTTGTGTAGACTATAGAGGTCTCAACCAGGTAACCAAAACTGATGCTCACCCTATACCCAGGGCAGATGAGCTCATAGATACACTGGCATCTGCCAAGTATCTAAGCACTTTTGACTTGACTGCAGGGTATTGGCAGATCAAATTATCAGAAGATGCAAAAGCAAAAACTGCATTTTCAACCATTGGAGGACATTACCAATTCACAGTAATGCCTTTTGGATTGAAAAATGCACCTGCCACTTTTCAGAGGTTGGTGAATACAGTCCTGCAAGGGCTGGAAGCTTTTAGTGCAGCATATCTGGACGATATAGCTGTCTTTAGCTCCAGTTGGGATGATCACCTGGTCCACCTATGGAAAGTTTTGGAGGCCCTGCAAAAGGCAGGCCTCACTATCAAGGCTTCAAAGTGCCAGATAGGGCAGGGGAAGGTGGTTTATCTGGGACACCTGGTTGGTGGAGAACAGATTGCACCACTTCAGGGGAAAATCCAAACTATTATAGATTGGGTTCCCCCTACTACTCAGACTCAGGTGAGAGCCTTTTTAGGCCTCACTGGGTATTACAGGAGGTTCATAAAGAACTATGGCTCCATTGCAGCCCCTCTTAATGACCTGACTTCAAAGAAAATGCCTAAGAAGGTATTATGGACAGCAAACTGTCAGAAAGCTTTTGAGGAGCTGAAGCAGGCCATGTGCTCTGCACCTGTCCTAAAAAGCCCCTGTTACTCCAAGAAATTCATTGTCCAAACTGATGCATCTGAATTAGGGGTAGGGGCAGTCATTTCACAACTTAATTCTGAGGGCCAGGATCAACCTGTTGCTTTTATTAGCAGGAGGTTGACCCCTAGAGAAAAGCGTTGGTCTGCCATAGAGAGGGAGTGTAGGAGGCTGTTCTGATGGATACAACTACCTGTGGATTCCTCACCTCATGAATACTCCCATGGCGCCAGCATTCGACGGAAATCTTCTTACTAGTCTCTGCACGTCGACGAGGACGTCACTGTCTCGCACGCGACGCCGTCTGACGTCATACAGGCAATAAGAGGTCCTCGACGACGTGCAGACGTCAGTTCCCTTTTTTCCGTGCATTCGAAACGGTTATCTTCGAGGGAGCAACTGTTACTCTTGCGGTTACAGTGTATATCTTGCTGCGTACTCTTTCTCTGTGGAAATAATGTCGCAGAGAAAGTCTGGATTTAAGCCTTGTCGTGAGTGTGGAGGCAAGATGTCGGTGACGGATCCTCATTCCTTTTGCCTTTGGTGTTTGAGCTCCGACCACGACGTCTCGACTTGTGATTCGTGTCAGCACATGAATCCGAAGGCCATTAAAGAACGCGAGGCGAAGCTGTTTATGGCCAAGTCAAAGGAGAAGCATCACAAGAAAAAGTCTTCTCCAAGACATCGGCGTCATCGAGACTCCCGGCGCCGTAGAGAATCTCGGCGTCATTCAAGGGAGGCTCGTTCCAGGTCTCCGGATCGGCGCCGGAGGACATGGGAGGTGAGCCCCACGGTGACGCCGCATCCTTCGACGCCGTTGCTCTCTCCGGCGTCTCCAACTTCGCCTGGACAGGCGTCGGTGATTGAGGTATTGGAGCCTCAAGTGTTTTCTCCGGCGCAGACGCCGAGGCCGGCGTCGGGGTCGCCTCCGAGTCAGGCACCCCAGTATCCGGCTTTTCCCACCCCTGGAGCCGATAGTTCCGCATTCTTGAATGCGATGTATGCCATCTTCCAACAGATGGCTCCAGGGGGTGCTCCGGCTGGGCCTTTGGCCTTTTCTTTGGGTGATCCTGCACCTCTTCGGCCGGCACCCTTTATGCCCTTTCTCCCGTTTGGGAACGTGGGCTCGGCGCCAGTGTCGGCGCCGGTGGCCGCTCCGATGGCTTCGGAGGGATTGGCCCCAGGGATTTCCATCCCGTCGACGTCGAGATTTCGGCCTGTGACTCCGGTGGGTCCATCCGTTTCATCTGCTCTTCAGTCGGCGCCGAAGTTACCTGTGGCGCCGGATGCGGCGTCGGTGGCTTCGGAAGATCGGCGCCGATCTCCGACTTCGGCGGAGGTATTGTCGACTCCGCGGATTGAGCAACGACTGCATTCAAGGAGGCGTGCTCTCCGGGTACTAGAGGAGCAGGAGTACCAACGAGCCCTAGAGGAAGGAGAGCTAGAGGACTCGGGTGATGGGCTGCGTGGACTGGAGTCGGCCAGTGGGCTGGACACTTCCCCTGAGTGGGACCTTTCGTCCCCGGGGGAATATACCGAGGAAGCTGCTTCCTTTCATACAGTGGTACGGAAGGCAGCTAGTTTTTTGGACCTGCCTTTGCCGGTGGTGGAGGCGAAACAAAACCTTTTGACAGAGGTGTTGCATCCGGCCTCAGCCGCGGCGGAGCCTCTATTACCTTTTAATGACGCTCTGCTGGATCCGGTTTTAGAGGTGTGGAAGAAGCCGGCATCTTCCCCAGCAGTTCACAGAGCCGTGGCCAGGAGGTATCGGACGGCTCCAACTGATCCTGGTTTCCTATCTAGGCACCCTACGCCGGAGAGCTTGGTTGTGCAGGCCTCCTGTTCGTCCAAGTCAGCGCCTGGTTCTTTTCCGACGGTGCCGGGGGACAGAGATTCAAAAAAGCTGGAGGCGCAGTCGAAGAAGATTTTTTCGTCCTGCAGTCTGGCTTTAAAAGCCACCAATGCAACCTGTATCCTGGGGAGGTATATTCATGCTCTGATGGATGACATCTCCTCTTCGTTTACAGAGCTTCCCCAGGGTCTTTTGGATCTTGTCTCTGATGCGCAGGCTGCTGCGACCCAAATTATCCAGACGGGACTGGATACCACCGACTCGGTAGCCAGAGCAATGGGCACAACTGTGGTGGAAAGGAGACAGGCCTGGCTCCGTAACTCGGGCTTTTCGGCAGATGTACAGTCCACATTGTTGGATCTCCCGTTTGATGGGGACAAACTGTTTGGGGCTAAGGCTGATTCGGCCTTGGAACGGTTTAAGGAGAGCAGGGCCACGGCTAAGTCGCTGGGACTCCAAGCTCCTTCTTCCACGGCCTCTTCCAGATTCTTCAGGAGGTTTCGTGGATTTGGGCGTGGCTCTTCCTCCTCTTCCTTTCGGGGAAGATATCAGCAACCTGCCTCTTCCCATCCCTATAGATCTTTTAGGGGGAGGGGCAGGGTCCGCACCAGGGGAGCTTCTCAGCAGCACTCTGCCTCTTCCTCATCCTCTGGCGGGGTGCAGCAGGGGAAGCAGCCTTAGGCTTCCACCATTTCCCACTCACTCCTCTCCTGTAGGGGGAAGATTACAGCATTTTCTCACCAAATGGGAGACTGTTACGTCGGACACTTGGGTTCTCAGTGTTGTGGGAAAAGGCTACACCCTTCCCTTTCGGGAGTTTCCGCCCCTCATCCCGCCCCGCCCTTCGTATTGTTCACAAGAACACCTCCTGTTGCTAGAACAGGAGGTAGAAGTCCTCCTTTTAAAGGGCGCGGTGGAGTTGGTCCCGGAGCAGGAAAGGGGTCAAGGAGTTTACTCAAGGTATTTCCTGATTCCCAAGAAGGATGGTCGTTTGAGACCAATTCTGGACCTGAGGATCTTGAATTGGTTCCTCAAGCAGGAAAAGTTCAAGATGCTGACCCTAGCACAGGTGCTTTTGGCGTTGAACATGGAAGACTGGATGGTGTCTGTCGACTTGCAGGATGCTTACTTTCATATCCTGATACTCAAGTCACACAGGAAGTATCTCCGGTTTGTGGTGGGATCGCAACACTACCAGTTTGCGGTCCTTCCGTTTGGTCTTACTTCAGCACCTCGAGTCTTCACGAAGGTGATGTCGGTGGTTGCGGCAGAGCTCAGAAGGAAGGGGATAGCAGTATTCCCTTACTTGGACGATTGGTTAATCAAAGCCAAGTCCCCGGAGCTTGTGTTGCGTCATCTGCAGTCAACAACCCAGTTGTTGTTCGACCTGGGCTTTTCGGTGAACGAGCCCAAATCTCACCTAGAGCCCTCTCAGCGCCTCCTGTTCATAGGGGCAGTACTGGATACAACATTGGGTCGGGCCTTTCCTCCGCCTCAGCGGATTCAAGATATTCAGGATTTGGTTCCAATGTTTCGAAATGGAGCGGTAGTTCCAGTCCTCAAGGTCCTTCGTCTGCTCGGTCTTTTTGCCTCCTGCATTCTGTTGGTCACGCATGCTCGCTGGCACATGAGGGCTCTTCAGTGGTGCCTCCGAAGGCAGTGGTCTCAACACAGAGGGGATCTAGAGGGTACTGTCAAGATCTCCAGAGATGCTGCTGTGGATTTGAAGTGGTGGATTGCAAGCAACAATCTTTCACAAGGAAAGCCGTTCCAGCAGTCGCCACCAGTGACAACAGTCATAACGGATGCTTCCACTCTAGGGTGGGGAGCTCATCTGGGGGATCTGGAGATCAAAGGTCTTTGGTCTCCAGAGGAACAGATGTTTCACATCAATCTGTTAGAGTTACGGGCTGTACGTCTGGCTCTCAAGGCCTTCCTCCCTTCCCTTCGTGGTCAGTCGGTACAGGTCCTAACGGACAATACTACCACGATGTGGTACATAAACAAGCAGGGAGGAGTGGGGTCGTACCTTCTCTGCAGAGAAGCTCTTCGACTATGGTCCTGGGCAAAGGACCATCGGATTTGCTTGATAGCAAACCATCTGGCCGGAGTTTTGAACGTGCGTGCGGACAGTCTCAGTCGCCACTTCTCGGCAGACCACGAGTGGCGTCTCCATCCAGATCAAGTCCGTTTAATCTTCCAGAAGTGGGGGTTTCCTCGGGTAGATCTGTTCGCCACTCGAGAGAACGCGCATTGTCCGTTGTTCTGCAGCCTTCAGTATCCGATGCAGGAAGCGTTGGGGGACGCGTTTCAAATGACCTGGTGCGGCCAGTTGCTTTACGCGTTTCCTCCCATACCCTTGATTCCTCGAGTATTGAGGAAGATTCGCCAAGACCGGGCTCTAGTAATCTTAATAGCTCCGGATTGGCCAAGGAGGGTGTGGTACTCCGACCTTCTCCAACTCTCAACGTGCCCGCCGCTCCGTCTCCCTTTCAGGGCAGACCTCCTCTCACAGTCGCAGGGGCAGGTTCTACACCCCAACCTCCAGAGTCTGCACCTACATGCCTGGAGATTGAACGGGGCAACCTGAGTTCCTTCTCTCTCCCGCCTGAGGTAGTGGATGTTATATTAGCGGCCAGGCAACACTCCACTAAATCTATCTACGCTAATAGGTGGTCTAAATTTGTTGCGTGGTGTGGAGAGAGGCAGATTGATCCCTTACATGCTCATCTATCGGACATTTTGTCTTTTGCTCTATCTCTGGCGCAAAAAGGTTGTGCAGTGGCTACCATTAAAGGTTATTTATCGGCCTTGTCAGCCTTCATATGTCTTCCAGACCAACCATCTTTATTTAAATCCCCTATTGTTATCAGATTCTTGAAAGGTCTTCTAAATCAATATCCTCCAAAACCATTCGTTATGCCGCAATGGGATTTGTCCTTAGTCCTGACTTTCCTTATGGGGTCCCCTTTTGAACCTATGCATTCTTGCCCCTTGAGGTATTTGGTTTTAAAAACAGTCTTCCTGATAGCTATAACATCAGCAAGGAGAGTGAGTGAGTTGCAGGCCTTATCAGTAAAACCCCCTTATACAACTTTTTATGGGGATAAGGTGGTGTTGAGGACCAAGGCTGCTTTCCTCCCGAAGGTTGTTTCACCCTTCCATTTGGCTCAGGCAATTACTTTGTCCACGTTCTATCCTCCGCCTCATCCTTCCAAAGAGGAAGAAAGACTGCACCGTCTGGACCCAAAGAGAGCGTTGAGCTTCTTTATCGATAGAACAAGGGATTTCAGGCTGGAGGATCAGCTGTTTATTGGATACGTGGGCAAGAGGAGAGGAAAGGCAGTCCACAAGAGAACACTATCCAGGTGGGTTGTTCTTTGCATTAAAATATGTTACTCTTTGGCAAAGAAGGATCCTCCTGAGGGCATTAGAGCTCATTCCACCAGAGCTAAGTCGGCCTCTTCGGCCTTGGCCAGGGGTGTTCCTGTGGTTGACATCTGCAAGGCCGCAACTTGGTCGTCCCTTCACACTTTTGTGAAACATTACTGTTTGGACTCTGAGGTCAGAAGGGACGGTCATTTTGCACGGTCAGTGCTGCAGGATTTCTTGGTTTGACCATTTAGGCACCCACCGCCGGGCGTGGTACTGCTTTGGGACTCTATTCATCAGGTGAGGAATCCACAGGTAGTTGTATCCATCAGAAGAACGAGTTACTTACCTTCGGTAACGACTTTTCTGGTGGATACATTAGCTACCTGTGGATTCCTCACGGTCCCACCCGCCTCCCCGTTGCCTTTTTGGTCTCTCCAAGCAATCCTTGAGTGTGCTCCTTTTGGTCTTCAAAGTTGCAATACATTTTGCATGTATGATATTTGTATATATGTGTATATTTATATATAAATCTATATATATATTGGGTATATACATGATTCGTATGTATAAATATATTTATTTGTTTAAAAAAAAAAAAAAAAAAAAAAGAAAAAGGTTATATTAAATCTACAGCTATTTTATTGCAATGTTGTGTGATTTACAATATTAAGAGATGTTGCTTTGCTCTTTCATTGCATTGGGTTATTATTATTATTCTCATGCACGTAAAAAATGTTGGTACTGTCATCGGCACGTCGGCGAGGACTTCTTATTGCCTGTATGACGTCAGACGGCGTCGCGTGGGCTAGAGTGACGTCCTCGTCGACGTGCAGAGACTAGTAAGAAGATTTCCGTCAAATGCTGGCGCCATGGGAGTATTCATCAGGTGAGGAATCCACAGGTAGCTAATGTATCCACCAGAAAAGTCGTTACCGAAGGTAAGTAACTCGTTCTTTCAGGATAAAGATAAAGCAGGGAATGAAATCTCCAAAGACGTGTTCCAGCTCCCTAATGACCCAATACACCCATAATCAATGCGGTTCACCCCGCCACCTCCAAAGATCTCTGTGCCGATGCTACCACAGCAGGCAGTGCTTAGTCTGCCACAACCACAGTCTACCTACAAGGAGACCATTAACCTCAGACTCCACCTTGCATGATAAATGCTCAGCCTTCTTCCCACCTCTTGTGTGTCTTCCTGTCAAGTATACAACTGTGATATGGAAAAATGCAAGGTAACTGGCCACCAGAAAGGAACGCTTATCCGCTTGTGACTTAGGCCAAGCCTGTCTGCTGTACCTATGGAATCTCTTAGTGAAATGTATCGCTGTTCACCATAACATGCTAATCAGATCCCAGGATTCCTTAACCGGATCAGACAAGTGGGAAATCCTTCTTTTTGTTATTTTGCTTCCTTTACAGCTGGTTCCCATCCTCTCTAAAATGACCCATCATCCAAAGACTTTTATGAGCATCATCTCTCTCATCGATAGTTTTGAGTTCCTTCTAGCTAAGAACACAGCACACAACACTGGCCTTTGCTTATGTGACGGCACATGTCTAAAGCTGCCATAGGGACCTGAGGTGTGCCACCACATGGCAGCTAAATAGTTGTGCTGTGACAGGTAGAACCTCTCCGCTTTCCCACCTGTCCCAACTGGTTGGATTTGTACAGCCAACCTTGTACTTTGGGATTTTCATTGTAGTGCTTCTTGGTGCTTGTACATCATAAATGCAGACCTCTGTAAGCAATTCACCCACCCAGCACCCGGTAGTGATGTTACACCATCAGCCATAGTTCTGCTCGAGGTGACGCAGCAGCTCTATAAATGGTCCACCCATGCCAGTGAAATCCATCCGACCTAAAGTTTGCTACTTCATGGGCCAGAGGAAACTCAGACAGAATTGCATGATATCATGGTGGACTGCAGTATTGTTGAATTGTAGTGTAATTGCACGTATGTAGCACTTCCTACCCCTAATGAGGTGCTGAAGTGCTTAATGCCAGACAGCAACCTGCTCTGGAACCAAAGATTAGTGGTTATTGTTGGTTACTGGGATTAGTCTTGGTTGTCAAGCCAACCATCCCATGCCTTTGCTCCAGTATCTCTGGTGTAGATTAAAGTTAGGTTTAGATGTTGTTATTAGTGGGAGTTAATGCAAATAATGCGTGGGATTAACAGATGGGCTAGAGGAGTTCAGGTATTTCAGGGGAAGAGTTTGAAATAAGGACAAATCGTGATTTACAAAATGAGGTGGGAGCAGGAAAACCCATGACTTAGAGTAGGCTGCACTGTGTGAAAGGAGGCGTGCAGATGATGGAAACTAAGGGGGTATTTGTGAGAATGAAGAAAGGCAGCATTTTGGAATTTTAATCCAGGGCCACCTTTCCATGCAGGGTTTTAAAAATATAGGTGACTCATTTTGAGGCAGCATGAAATCCAAGGATACAAACCTAGAAACAAAAATACATGTGCATATGGGATAGTGGTATATCAGGCACTTTGGATAGGCTCTAGACACGGGTGAACGGTCTATACGCTGCTGGGCTCTAGACCTAAGCCATTGGCAGTGAATAACACTATAACATGTGCCAGAGAAAGTGCTCTTTATTGCAAGGTTCCTCTATTCAATGAAACTCAGAATGTGGCACTGATATTCTGTGAGCATTATCAGTGTATGTGCATGTACAGTGAGCATGTGGTATTGAAGCCGTTGGGGTCCATTTTGGATGCCCCTCGTTTAGCACGGCACAAGATGGAGGATGAGAACAGCTTACTCAAGGAGTGGAAGTGTTTTGCCTGCATTCCTGTGACTGAAGCCTGGAGACCCAAACACTGAAGTCAGGAGAGTAGAAACAGGGCTACCCTTAGAAACTCCATGGGGACCTTGTTGTCAAGGGCTACTACTTAGTTCTTCCTGAGTGTAGGAGGCTGGTCGTGTATGTAGTGTGCAAAGCTAGGCACACTGCGCAGGGGGCCCAGGCAACCACACGTTGGTTTACAGGGTTAAAAACTAGATCACCTAATGCTCTAATTTTTAAGGTAGCTTGTTCGAGCAGCTAGGCCAGTCTTGGAGAAGTGCAAAGCATTTGTTGGACTCACAGCATCAATCTTGCAACTCAATAACAATAAATCATTCAATAGCAATAACTCAAGACCAATTTATAAAAATGCTTCAGATTGTTAGGTAATTTTAAGACCAAGATTATCAAAATTGGTTAAGTACTTTTTGAGATATGAATTTTTGAAGTTTAATAAAAATAGTATTTTTGTGCCTAACTACGCACCATAAGAATCGATGGAAGATCACTTTAAAAATACATATAAAATCGTACAGTTGGTTTGCCAAGTTCTTCTTTTGCAAGTTGGTCAAGGTCATCAGTGGGCACATTGTGCCAGCTGGAGAAGCTTGGGCGGCTTCCGGTTCCAGCAGGAGCAGTGATGAAAGGTCTCTGGAGCTGGTTCAGGGCTGCCGCAGGGGGGACCACTTGGAAAAGCACTGCACAGGTAAGTTTAAAGATGGTTCCTTGGGGTCCCCTTGGAATGTCGAGGTCGCAAGGGGTGGGGGACCCTTAGGGCACAGCAGGTTCTTTGGTGCAGGGCACAGGGCGGCTGGGTGCAGAGCAAATCGGTAAGCCAGGAGCTGTGTGTAAGGATGCCCTCAGGAGCAGGAGGTAAGTTGGTTCAAGGGTCGTTTGCAGGACAACAGGAGCACTCTGTCGGGAGGTCTGGGGTGTTCCTGAGGTCCCTCGATAGGGGTGCCCTCCTGGTCCTTTTTCAGCCCTAGGCAGGCTGGTTCTCTTGGTGTCCGATGTTAGCTGACCAATACTGAGGGTTTGACCACTGGAGGGTGGGGTGCCTCCAAACTGAGCACACTAGCAGGGTTTGTCACCGTGGTCGTCCTTGTATTGTTTGGTCCAGCTGCGGCTTCCGGTTCAGGAGTTAGTGGCTAGTCAGTGAAGTAACCCTCACTGGCTTGCTGGTTACCTGCTGTTGTAGAGTGGTACCTCCACCATGAAGGGAGTTCTTCTGCGATTTTCGAAGCCTGGAGGTCCTCCGGGGTCCTTTAGAGTTTTTCCAGTTGTCCAGCAGCTCCTCAACCGCAATTGTCTGGCCCTAGGTGCAGCAACAGGTTCACATTTCTTGTGCCTTGGATCTTCTTGGTGCTGGTCTTCTTTTGTCCGTCAAATCTGATGTCCGGTCTAGGGATGCCCACTAAATACTGTATTTAGTGGGCATTTTAGGGGGAACCTGGTAGTGACCAATGGGCCATCTACCTTAGGGTGGCTACACCCACTAAAGTGACCACTTCCTGTGGGAAGTGTCACTTCCCTATCCCTGATTGGCTATTTTCCTTCCATCCAACATGGAGGAAAATGAAACGGAGTGCCCACCTCACAGGCAACACCTTAGAGGTGGTGCATGCCAGGTGGGGCCACTCCTCCTACCTTTTGTGCAATATCCCGCCTTTGCTCCCACCAAAAGGGTAGGTTTTCAAAGAGGGTGACCATCTGCTGCAGGCAGAATCGTTGACAGGGTCAACGCTGTGGGACAGCACCCAAGAAATAGGGAGGACATCAGGAAGAGGTGGAACGACCTACGGGGGAAGGTGCGTTCAACGGTCTCCAGACACAACATTGCGGTTCAGCGGACTGGCGGCGGACCCCCACCTCCTCCACCACAACTAACAACATGGGAGGAGCAAGTCTTGACCATCATGCATCCAGAGGGCCTCGGAGGAGTCGGTGGTGGATGGGACACTGGTAAGTCAAATCTTAACTATCATATCCCCCACCCTACCTGCATGCTATAACACCCCCCCACCCTCACCCCCTCCCCTATCACTCCAACTCCTCACTAATGTACTAATAACACAAACCACACATCCCAACACCAAGCCCTGCATGACACAACTAAGCATGGTCACCCCTCACTAAAGCATGCCCACTGCACATACCCAGAACACCCCCTAACCATCATCACACAAGCCCCCACACAGGAATGCCTGCACTGGGGTACACAGACACCCACCCATTGCACACCATCACACACACAAATGCATTAATTATGCTCTTATGTCCCTGCAGGAACCCGAAGGACCGTCACCACACCAGAGGGTCCAGACAACACCACTCCACCCCCAGAAGAGGCCCACAGTGACGATAGCAGCTCTGCCCTACTGGATCCAGATGACCAGCCCGGACCATCGTGGGCCTCGGGACAGTTGGTTTCCCTTGCACAGGCACAGCCCAACACTGACCTTCCACCCTCTGGTAACACCAGCACAGCACCCACCCAGCCCATACCTCCCTACCCAGGACAGGTCAATCAGCGGTGTGTCCACCACTACAGGGAACCCAGGAGAACCCACCACCCCAACAACAACAGGGACCTGGGGGCAGTGGTAGTGGGCACACGGTCCAGGGGATGGAGGCACAGGAACACAGGGGAACTGGGAGGGCTGCTGTGCGACAAGGAGCGGACAGGCCAAGGGAACCCACTCTCCACGAGGCCCTCACCTCCATCATGGGAGCATACCACCACTCCCAGGAGACGATGGCCACGGTCCTGGCCAAGTTTCAGGAGACCCAGCGCCTGCAGGAGGAACAGTATTTGGGGTTCAGGGAGGAGCTCAGGACCATCAGCTCCGCCCTGGGCACCATCGTAGGGGTGCTGAAGGACATACAGAACACCTTGAGGGACACCGTGGCACTCCAAGGGGCCCCTGACACTAGCATGGACGATGAACTGCCCACCACCTCCGCCGGCGCTAGTGGACAGGATGCCCCGCCACAGGACCACCACACCAGCACCCCACCCCCTGCAGACGGACAACCACCACGCAAGCGGTCCCTGAGAGCCAGGAACAGGACAGAGCAAGATGGCAAGACCCCCGCCAGGAAATGAGACCACCTTGATTGTCCCCCCACTGACCCACTTTGTTACCCTGTCCATACTTGAACTGCCCCAGCTCCACTTCCTATGCCCAGATGGGCAGTGCACCTGTGAGACTAATAGACTGGACTCTGCCATGGACATTCCTCCGCCATCACCCATCCTCATATTACCCCTCCCATTTCTGAGCACTTCAATAAACACCCTTGAAACACAAAACAATCTGGAGTCAGTCTGTGAGATTGTAAATATGTATCATCAATGACAGAGTCATAATGCGTTTCCCATTGTAAAGCCAACATACCTATGTCACACATCACAAGTCCTTGAAGGATGCAAGCAGATGACACACGTTGGTAACCACACCTGTGAAACCGTAATGGAAAGGTACAACTCAGTTACCAAATACTGCTTGAAATCGACAGACAGGATAGAGGTAGACGTGTGAAAGTTAATGTAATGGTAAAAATTAAAATGTTCTCACCTGTGTCTCACTGGAAATATTGCTGTATGACAGACTCCCTGTAGTCGTTGTCTTCTTCCTCAGCTTCCTCATCACTGTCCCCAGGCTCCACAGCTGCCGCAACACCGTCATCTGGACCATCCTCCTGCAGAAAAGGCACCTGGCGTCGTAAAGCCAAATTATGAAGCATCGAGCAGGCGATGATGATCTGGCACACCTTCTTCGGTGAGTAGAATAGGGAACCACCTGTCATATGGAGGCACCTGAACCTGGCCTTAAGGAGGCCGCAGGTGCGTTCGATCACCCTCCTAGTCTGCCCATGGGCCTCATTGTAGCGTTCCTCTGCCCTGGTCCTGGGATTCCTCACTGGGGTCAATAGCCAGGACAGGTTGGGGTAACCAGAGTCCCCTAATAGCCATACACGGTGCCTCTGGAGTTGACCCATCATATCAGGGATGCTGCTATTCCGCAGGATGTAGGCGTCATGCACAGAGCCAGGGAACATAGCATTAACCTGGGAGATGTACTGGTCTGCCAAACAGACCATCTGTACATTCATAGAATGATAACTCTTCCTGTTTCTGTACACCTGTTCACTCCTGTGGGGGGGGACCAGAGCTACATGGGTCCCATCAATGGCACCTATGACGTTGGCGATATGTCCAAGGGCATAGAAGTCACCTTTAACTGTAGGCAAATCCTCCACCTCAGGGAAAATGATGCATCTCCTTACGTGTTTCAGCAGGGCAGACAACACTGGACAAGACGTTGGAAAACATAGGCTGGGACATCCCTGATGCCATGGCCACTGTTGTCTGAAAAGAGCCACTTGCAAGGAAATGGAGCACTGACAGCACCTGCACGTCAGAGGGGATTCCTGTGGGATGGCGGATTGGTGACATCAGGTCTGGCTCCAACTGGGTACATAGTTCCTGGATTGTGGCACGGTCAAACCTGTAGTTGACGATGACATGGCGCTCTTCCATTGTCAACAGGTCCACCAGCGGTCGGTACACCGGAGGATTCCGCCATCTTCTCACATGTCCCAGCTGACGGTGCCTACGAAGGACAACAGCGACGAATCAGTCATTTTTCATCCAGGTATGTACCCACAGTTACACACAAGACTACACCAATCACAAAACCCTTCCTGTATGTGTGTTGGGTATAGGCCTAGCTATGTGTGACGCAGAGGTAAATGAAGCCATGTGGGCCCCTGAAATGGCGGCTGCCTGACCTCTAAACTGGGACAATGGGATTGTGAGGTAACAGCGCTGGCGTTGCGCACCGTGGCGGTAGGCGGTCTTAGACCGCGGCGCAATGCTGCATTGGTTAACATTGGACCCTATGAGTCCCAGGAGCCAATGAACAGGTGCGCCGGCGGTGATGATGCGCACCGCCGCGGACGTCACCACCATTTTCTATCTGTTCAATCACTAGATACCTGACCTTCGACAGGAGAGGACCTACACTGCAAGTGCTGCTGTGACCTCGGTCTGGAAGCGACGATGGCTGCTGCGTCTGGGGAAAGGGCCCCTGCCTTCACTGCTCAGGAGTTGGAGAAACTGGTAGACGGGGTCCTCCCCCAGTACATGCTACTCTACGGTCCTCCAGACCAACAGGTTAGTACACAGGGAGCACGTTGTATGGGCTAGGCCTGGGTGGAGAGGGCTGGTTGGAAGAGGGAAGGGGGCAGAGTTCATAGAACATTAATGCATGTGAATGAACGGGCCACATGGCCAGAGTAGGAAGGAGGCCACTCACATCGACGGTGCAGTTGGTAATGACTGTTCCTCTTCCCTTTATGCATATCATGTAGGTCCGCGCCCACCAGAAGAGGAACATTTGGCGTGCCATCGCCAAGGAGGTGCGGACCCTGGGGGCCCACCAGAGACGGGGCACCCACTGCCGGAAAAGATGGGAGGACATTCGCCGCTGCAGCAAGAAGACGGCGGAGGCTCAGCTGGGGATGGCCTCCCAACGTGGGGGGGTGCCCGTCGCACCATGACCCCCCTGATGTTCCGGATCCTGGCGGTGGCCTACCCGGAGTTGGATGGGCGCTTGAGGGCATCACAGCAGACACAAGGGGGTGAGTACAACCTCATTCTGAGGACTTTGTGCGCAGTAGAGTGGTCTGGGTGGGGGAGGAGGCCTGAGGGTGTACCTAGGCCAGCCAGAAACACAAAGACTAGGCCCCTCTGTAATGCAGCCCATGTGGCACTCTACCCCACCTCAGTAGAGTGCCAAGTCGAGGTATAGTTGCCCCTGTGGCATCCATGTGTGCAGATGTCCACCATTGCCATGTAGGCCATATCCCAGAAATTGCATATGCAGAGGCCAGGAGCACGGCGTAATGCAGGGGGCTGCTGTGTCTGTCTTGTCCGCCAACGGTAGCGGTATGCCATGCACTCAACCTGTCTTTCTTCTGTCTCCCCACCCCCTTTTTCTGCTCTCCCTGTTCTTTTGTGCATCAGCATCATCAGGCGGAGGTACAGTGGCACCGGAGCGCGAGGGAGCTGCATCCCACATGGCCATGGAGGGCCACACCACGGACTCAGAATGCACCAGTGGGACGGAGGGCGAGGGGAGCTTCACGTCGGCCACCGGATCACCAAGCAGCGACACGGACTCGTCCGCCGATGGGGACTCCCTTTTGGTGGCGGCACCATCTGTGCCCCACACTTCTACAGGTACAGCCGCCACCTCCCCTACCAGCAGCCCCTCAGCGTTCGCCCCGTGCCCGCTCACCCAGGAGGGTGGGCATCACCTTCGCCCCAGGCACCTCAGGCCCTGCCCCAGTCACCCCTGCTGCCCTCAGTGAGGAGGCCATTGACCTCCTCAGGTTACTCGCTGTTGGGCAGTCTACCATTGTGAATGCCATCCAGGGTGTAGAACGAGAGTTGCAACACGGTAATGCATTCCTGGAGGGCATTCATTCTGGTCAGGCTGTCCTTCAGCGAACCCTGCAATCTCTGGCCTCAGCACTGATGGCAGCCATTGTCCCTGTGTCTAGCCTCCTCCCTCCAACCTCCTCCACCCAGACCCAATCCCCTGTACCCCAGCCCATCCCAAGCACACCTACAGACCAGCATGCACACAAGTCAGCACACACAAGTAGCTCAAGCAAACATAGGCACCACACAACCCACAGGCACTCACGCAAGCCTTGCCCACATACAGACACAGCAACATCCACTTCCTCCACTGTGTCCCCCTCCTCCTCTTCTCCCTCCTCCCTCCCAGTCTCGTCTACACACACACCTGCATGCACCACATCTACAGGCACCAGGAATCGCACGAGGACACCCAGCAGCACAAGCCGCTCACCTGCACTCACCACCTCCACTGCCATTTACACGTCCCGTGTCCTCTCCCAGTGTGTCTGTGACGCCCCCTCCCAAAGTACACAAATGCCAGCATTCTGATGGATACAACTACCTGTGGATTCCTCACCTGATGAATACTCCCATGGCGCCAGCATTTGACGGAAATCTTCTTACTAGTCTCTGCACGTCGACGAGGACGTCACTCTAGCCCACGCGACGCCGTCTGACGTCATACAGGCAATAAGAAGTCCTCGCCGACGTGCCGATGACAGTTCCCTTTTTTCCGTGCATTCGAAACGGTTATCTTCGAGGGAGTTACTGTTACCTTCGTGGTTACAGTGTATTGTCTGCTGCGTAGTCTTCTCTGCGGTAACAATGTCTCAGAGGAAGTCGGGTTTCAAGCCCTGTCGAGAGTGTGGGGGCAAGATGTCAGTTACAGATCCTCACTCCGACTGTCTATGGTGTTTGAGCTCCGACCACGACGTCTCGACTTGCGATTCATGTCAACACATGAATCCGAAGGCCCTCAAAGAGCGCGAGGCCAAGTTATTCATGGCAAAGTCAAAGAAGAAGGAGAAACATCATAAGAAGTCTTCTTCGCCAAGGTCTCACCGGCGTCATCGAGACTCCCGGCGCCGTAGAGACTCACGACGTCACTCCAGCAAGGAGTCTCGTTCGAGGTCACCTTCGGCTCGGCGTCGGAGGACTTGGGAGGTCAGCCCCACGGTCACGCCGCATCCATCGACGCCGTTGCCCTCTCCGGCGTCACCGACTTCACCTGGTCAGGCGTCAGTGATTGAGGTGGTGCAGCCTCTTGTGTTTTCTCCGGCGTCGCAGACGTCGAGGCCGGCGTCGGGGTCGCCCTCGATCCAGGCACCCCAGTATCCGGCTTTTCCCACTCCTGGAGCCGATAGTACCGCGTTTCTTAATGCGATGTATACCATCTTTCAGCAGATGGCTCCAGGAGCTGCTCCGGCTGGTCCTTCGGGGCCCTTGGCCTTTTCGTTGGGTGATCCTGCGCCTCTTCGGCCGGCACCCTTTACGCCCTTTCTCCCTTTTGGGAATGTGGGCTCGGCGCCGGTGCCGGCGTCGGTGGCCGCTCCGGTGGCTTCGGATGTTTCGGCCCCGGAGGTTGCCCAGTCAGGATTTTGCCCTCGTCCTCCGGCTCCTGCCTCGGCGCCGAAGCTGCCTGTGGCGCCGGACGCGGCGTCAGATGCTTCTGGAGATCGGCGCCGTTCTTCGACGTCGGCGGAGGCCATGTCGACTCCGCGTATCGAGGAGAGACTTCATTCGAGGAGGCGTGCTCTCCGTCTTTTAGAAGAGCAAGAGTACCAGCGAGTCCTAGAGGAGGGAGAGATTGAGGACTCTGGAGACGGACTGCATGGTCTGGATACAGCCAGTGGGCTGGACACTTCCCCTGAGTGGGACCTTTCATCTCCAGGGGAATATACGGAGGAGGCTGCTTCCTTTCATGCTGTGGTGAGGAAGGCAGCGAGCTTTTTGGACCTGCCTTTGCCGGTGGCAGAGGCAAAGCAGAATTTGCTGACAGAGGTATTGCATCCGGCCTCTGCTGCAGCTGAGCCTCTCTTGCCATTTAATGAGGCTTTGCTGGATCCGGTGTTGGAGGTGTGGAAGAAGCCGGTGTCTTCCTCGGCCGTTCATAGGGCTGTGGCCAGGAGGTATCGAGCTGCACCATCTGACCCTGGCTTTCTCTCTAGACACCCTACGCCGGAGAGCTTGGTGGTGCAAGCCTCCTGTTCCTCAAAGTCAGCGCCTGGTTCCTTCCCGACGGTGCCTGGAGACAGAGACTCCAAGAAACTGGATGCGCAGTCCAAGAAAATATTTTCGTCATGCAGTTTGGCGTTGAAGGCCACCAACGCCACGTGCATTCTGGGGAGGTACATCCATGCGCTGATGGATGATATTTCGTCTTTTGGATGTGGTCTCGGACGCCCAGGCTGCCGCGACCCAGATTATCCAGTCTGGGCTGGACACGACCGACTCGGTGGCCAGGGCGATGGGCACGGCTGTGGTGGCAAGAAGACAGGCCTGGCTCCGAAACTCAGGGTTCTCTGCGGATGTGCAGTCGACCCTGCTGGACCTCCCGTTTGATGGGGACAGACTGTTTGGAGCCAAGGCAGATTCAGCCTTGGAACGATTTAAGGAGAGCAGAGCCACAGCCAAATCGTTAGGACTGCAAGCTCCTTCTTCCTCTGCCTCTTCTAGAATTTTCAGGAGGTTTCGGGGATTTGGGCGTGGCTCTTATTCCTCTTCCTTTCGGGGGAGGTTCCAGCAACCCGCCTCTTCCCTCCCCTATAGGTCATTTAGAGGGAGGGGGAGGGGTGGGGTCCGTACCAGAGGAGCCTCTCAACAGCACTCTGCCTCTTCCTCGTCCTCTGGAGGGGTGCAGCAGGGGAAGCAGCCTTAGGCTTCCACCGTTTCCCACTCACTCCTCTCCTGTAGGGGGAAGATTACAGCGTTTTCTCCACAAGTGGAAGTCTATCACAACGGACACTTGGGTTCTCGGCATTGTGGGAAAAGGCTACGCCCTTCCCTTTCGGGAGTTCCCGCCCCTCATCCCGCCCCGCCCATCTTATTGTTCAGAAGAACACCTCCTGTTGCTAGAACAGGAGGTTCAAGTCCTCCTTTCAAAGGGCGCGGTAGAGTTGGTCCCAGAGCAGGAAAAGGGTCGAGGTTGTTACTCAAGATACTTCCTGATTCCCAAAAAGGATGGTCAGTTGAGACCAATCCTGGATCTGAGGATCTTGAATTGGTTCCTCAAACAGGAAAAGTTCAAGATGCTGACCCTAGCACAGGTGCTTTTGGCGTTGAACAAGGAAGATTGGATGGTGTCTGTCGACTTGCAGGATGCTTACTTTCATATCCCGATACTCAAGTCGCACAGGAAGTATCTCCGGTTTGTGGTAGGGTCGCAGCACTATCAGTTTGCGGTCCTCCCGTTTGGTCTTACTTCAGCACCTCGAGTCTTCACAAAGGTGATGTCAGTGGTTGCGGCGGAGCTCAGAAGGAAGGGGATAGCAGTATTCCCTTACTTGGACGACTGGTTGATCAAAGCCAAGTCCCCGGAGCTTGTGTCGCATCATCTGCAGTCAACAACCCAGTTGTTGTTCGACCTGGGCTTTTCGGTGAACGTGCCCAAATCTCACCTGGAGCCCTCTCAGCGCCTCCTGTTCATAGGGGCAGTACTGGATACAACATTGAGTCGAGCCTTTCCTCCGCCTCAGCGGATTCAAGATATTCAGGAATTGGTTCCAATGTTTCGAAATGGAGCGGTAGTTCCAGTCCTCAAGGTCCTTCGTCTGCTCGGTCTGTTCGCCTCCTGCATTCTGTTGGTCACGCATGCTCGCTGGCACATGAGGGCTCTTCAGTGGTGCCTCCGAAGGCAGTGGTCTCAACACAAGGGAGATTTAGAAGGTACTGTCAAGATCTCCAGAGATGCTGCTGTGGAATTGAAGTGGTGGATTGCGGGCAACAATCTTTCACAGGGGAAGCCGTTCGCGCAGTCGCCACCAGTGGCCACGGTAATAACGGATGCCTCCACCCTAGGATGGGGAGCTCATCTGGGGGATCTGGAGATCAAAGGGCTTTGGTCTCCAGAGGAACAGGTGTTTCATATCAATCTGTTGGAGTTACGGGCTGTACGTTTGGCTCTCAAGGCCTTCCTCCCATCCCTTCGTGGTCAGTCGGTACAGGTCCTGACGGACAATACTACCACGATGTGGTACATAAACAAACAGGGAGGAGTAGGGTCGTACCTTCTCTGCAGAGAAGCTCTTCGGCTATGGTCCTGGGCAAAGGACCATCAGATTTGCTTGGTGGCAAATCATCTGGCCGGGGTCTTGAATGTACGTGCGGACAGTCTCAGTCGCCAATTCTCGGCAGACCACGAGTGGCGTCTCCATCCAGATCAAGTCCGTTTAATCTTCCAGATGTGGGGGTTTCCTCGGATAGATCTGTTTGCCACTCGGGAGAACGCGCATTGCCCGTTATTCTGCAGCCTCCAGTATCCGATGCAGGGAGCGTTGGGGGACGCGTTTCAGATAACCTGGTGCGACCAGTTGCTTTACGCGTTTCCCCCCATACCCTTGATTCCTCGAGTGTTGAGGAAAATTCGCCAAGACCGGGCCCAAGTCATCTTAATAGCTCCGGATTGGCCAAGGAGGGTATGGTACTCCGACCTTCTCCAACTCTCACTGTGCCCTCCGCTCCGTCTCCCTCTCAGGGCAGACCTCCTCTCGCAGTCGCAGGGGCAGGTTTTACACCCCAACCTCCAGAGTCTGCACCTACATGCTTGGAGATTGAACGGGGCAACCTGAGTTCCTTCTCTCTCCCGCCTGATGTAGTGGATGTTATCTTAGCGGCCAGGCGACACTCCACTAAATCTATCTACGCTAATAGGTGGTCTAAATTTGTTATGTGGTGTGGAGAGAGACAGATTGATCCCTTACATGCTCATCTGTCACATGTTTTGTCTTTTGCACTGTCTCTAGCGCAGAAAGGTTGTGCAGTAGCTACCATTAAGGGTTATTTGTCGGCCTTGTCAGCCTTCATTTGTCTTCCAGACCAACCATCGTTATTTAAATCCCCTATTGTTCTCAGATTCTTGAAAGGTCTTCTGAATCAATATCCTCCAAAACCATTCGTTATGCCTCAATGGGATTTGTCCTTGGTCCTGACTTTCCTTATGGGGTCCCCTTTTGAGCCTATGCATTCTTGCCCCTTAAGGTATTTGGTTATTAAAACAGTATTCCTGGTAGCTATAACATCTGCAAGGAGAGTGAGTGAGTTGCAGGCCTTATCGGTTAAACCCCCTTATATAACGTTTTATGGGGATAAGGTGGTGTTGAGGACCAAGGCTGCTTTCCTTCCGAAGGTTGTTTCACCCTTCCATTTGGCTCAGACAATCACTTTGTCCACGTTTTATCCTCCGCCTCATCCTTCAAAGGAGGAAGAAAGACTACATCGCCTGGACCCAAAAAGGGCGTTGAGCTTCTATATCGACAGAATGAAGGATATCAGGCTGGAGGATCAGCTGTTTGTCGGATACGTGGGCAAGAGGAGAGGAAAGGCAGTCCACAAGAGAACACTCTCCAGGTGGGTTGTTCTTTGCATTAAAATCTGTTACTCTTTGGCAAAGAAGGATCCGCCTGAGGGCATTAGAGCTCACTCCACCAGAGCTAAGTCGGCCTCTTCGGCCTTGGCCAGGGGTGTTCCTGTGGTCGACATCTGCAAGGCCGCAACTTGGTCGTCCCTTCACACTTTTGTGAAACATTACTGTTTGGACTCTGAGGTCAGAAGGGACGGCCATTTTGCACGGTCAGTGCTGCAGGATTTCTTGGTTTGACCATTTAGGCACCCACCGTCGGGCGTGGTACTGCTTTGGGACTCTATTCATGAGGTGAGGAATCCACAGGTAGTTGTATCCATCAGAAGAACGAGTTACTTACCTTCGGTAACGACTTTTCTGGTGGATACATTAGCTACCTGTGGATTCCTCACGGTCCCACCCGCCTCCCCGTTGCCTTTATGGTCTTGCCAAGTAATCCTTGAGTGCGCTCCTCTTGGTCCTTGAGGGTGCAATAGATGTATATATATAATATATTTGTATATATATATGTGTATATGTGTATATATCTTTATGTATATACTTGGTGTGTGTATATATTTTAAAAGAGAGAGTTTTATATATATATATATATATATATATATATATATGTACATAAAAAGATTTACAGTTATTCATACAATGTGGTGTATTTTACAATATAATGGATGTTGCCTTGCTCTTTCATTGCACTGCCTGGTTGTTCTCATGCACGTAAAAAATGATTGGTACTGACGTCTGCACGTCGTCGAGGACCTCTTATTGCCTGTATGACGTCAGACGGCGTCGCGTGCGAGACAGTGACGTCCTCGTCGACGTGCAGAGACTAGTAAGAAGATTTCCGTCGAATGCTGGCGCCATGGGAGTATTCATGAGGTGAGGAATCCACAGGTAGCTAATGTATCCACCAGAAAAGTCGTTACCGAAGGTAAGTAACTCGTTCGACTGGCTTGTAGTGAGTACCTAGGGGTACTTGCACCTTGCACCAGGCCCAGTTATCCCTTATTAGTGTATAGGGTGTCTAGCAGCTTAGGCTGATAGATAATGGTAGCTTAGCAGAGCAGCTTAGGCTGAACTAGGAGACGTGTGAAGCTACTACAGTACCACTTAGTGTCATATGCACAATATCATAAGAAAACACAATACACAGTTATACTAAAAATAAAGGTACTTTATTTTTATGACAATATGCCAAAGTATCTCAGAGTGTACCCTCAGTGAGAGGATAGGAAATATACACAAGATATATATACACAATACCAGAAATATGCAGTATAGTCTTAGAAAACAGTGCAAACAATGTATAGTTACAATAGGATGCAATGGGGACCCATAGGGATAGGGGCAACACAAACCTTATACTCCAAAAGTGGAATGTGAACCACGAATGGACCCCAAACCTATGTGACCTTGTAGAGGGTCGCTGGGACTATTAGAAAATAGTGAGAGTTAGAAAATTAGCCCTCCCCAAGACCCTGAAAAGTGAGTGCAAAGTGCACTAAAGTTCCCCTAAAGACAAAGAAGTCGTGTTAGAGGAATAATGCAGGAAAGACACAAACCAACAATGCAACAACGCTGGATTTCCAATCTGGGGTACCTGTGGAACAAGGGGACCAAGTCCAAAAGTCACAAGCAAGTCGGAGATGGGCAGATGCCCAGGAAATGCCAGCTGCGGGTGCAAAGAAGCTTCGACTGGACTGAAGAAGCTGCGGTTTCTGCAGGAACGCAAAGGGCTAGAGACTTCCCCTTTGGAGGACAGATCCCTCTCGCCTTGTAGAGTCGTGCAGAAGTGTTTTCCCACCGGAAGAACGCCAACAAGCCTTGCTAGCTGCAAATCGTGCGGTTAGCGTTTTTGGACGCTGCTGCGGCCCAGGAGGTCGCAAATTGGACCAGGAGGTAGAGGGGACGTCGAGCAAGACAAGGAGCCCTCTTAGCAGCAGGTAGCACCCGGAGAAGTGCCAGAAACAGGCACTACGAGGATGCGTGAAACGGTGCTCACCCGAAGTTACACAAAGGAGTCCCACGTCGCCGGAGACCAACTTAGAAAGTCGTCCAATGCAGGTTAGAGTGCCGTGGACCCAGGCTTGGCTGTGCACGAAGGATTTCCGCCGGAAGTGCACAGGGGCCGGAGTAGCTGCAAAAGTCGCGGTTCCCAGCAATGCAGTCTAGCGAGGTGAGGCAAGGACTTTCCTCCACCAAACTTGGACTGAGAAGTCACTGGACTGTGGGAGTCACTGTGACAGAGCTGCTGGATTCGAGGGACCTCGCTCGTCGTGCTGAGAGGAGACCCAAGGGACCGGTAATGCAGCTTTTTGGTGCCTGCGGTTGCAGGGGGAAGAGTCCGTCGACCCACGGGAGATTTCTTCGGAGCTTCTAGTGCAGAGAGGAGGCAGACTACCCCCACAGCATGCACCACCAGGAAAACAGTCGAGAAGGCGGCAGGATCAGCGTTACAGAGTTGCAGTAGTCGTCTTTGCTACTATGTTGCAGGTTTGCAGGCTTCCAGCGCGGTCAGCAGTCGATTCCTTGGCAGAAGGTGAAGAGAGAGATGCAGAGGAACTCGGATGAGCTCTTGCATTCGTTATCTAAGGAATCCCAAGAGACAGAGACCCTAAATAGCCAGAAAATAGGGTTTGGCTACTTAGGAGAGAGGATAGGCTAGCAACACCTGAAGGAGCCTATCACAAGGAGTTTCTTACGTCACCTGGTGGCACTGGCCACTCAGAGCAGTCCAGTGTGCCAGCAGCACCTCTGTTTCCAAGATGGCAGAGGTCTGGAGCACACTGGAGGAGCTCTGGGCACCTCCCAGGGGAGGTACAGGTCAGGGGATTGGTCACTCCCCTTTCCTTTGTCCAGTTTCGCGCCAGAGCAGGGCTAAGGGGTCCCTGAACCGGTGTAGACTGGCTTATGCAGAATTGGGCACATCTGTGCCCAAGAAAGCATTTCCAGAGGCTGGGGGAGGCTACGCCTCCCCTGCCTTCACACCATTTTCCAAAGGGAGAGGGTGTCACACCCTCTCTCAGAGGAAGTCCTTTGTTCTGCCATCCTGGGCCAGGCCTGGCTGGACCCCAGGAGGGCAGCTGCCTGTCTGAGGGGCTGGCAGCAGCAGCAGCTGCAGTGAAACCCCAGGAAGGGCAGTTTGGCAGTACCAGGGTCTGTGCTACAGACCACTGGGGTCATGGGATTGTGCCAACTATGCCAGGATGGTATAGAGGGGGCAATTCCATGATCATAGACATGTTACATGGCCATATTCGGAGTTACCATTGTGAAGCTACATATAGGTAGTGACCTATATGTAGTGCACGCGTGTAATGGTGTCCCCGCACTCACAAAGTCCGGGGAATTGGCCCTGAACAATGTGGGGGCACCTTGGCTAGTGCCAGGGTGCCCTCACACGAAGTAACTTTGCACCTAACCTTTACCAGGTAAAGGTTAGACATATAGGTGACTTATAAGTTACTTAAGTGCAGTGTAAAATGGCTGTGAAATAACGTGGACGTTATTTCACTCAGGCTGCAGTGGCAGGCCTGTGTAAGAATTGTCAGAGCTCCCTATGGGTGGCAAAATAAATGCTGCAGCCCATAGGGATCTCCTGGAACCCCAATACCCTGGGTACCTCAGTACCATATACTAGGGAATTATAAGGGTGTTCCAGTCAGCCAATGTAAATTGGTAAACTTGGTCACTAGCCTGTTAGTGACAATTTGTAAAGAGAGAGCATAACCACAGAGGTTCTGGTTAGCAGAGGCTCAGTGAGACAGTTAGGCACCACACAGGGAACACATACATATAGGCCACAAACTTATGAGCACTGGGGTCCTGACTAGCAGGGTCCCAGTGACACATAAGAAACATACTGAAAACATAGGGTTTTCACTATGAGCACTGGGCCCTGGCAAGCAGGATACCAGTGAGACAGTGAAAACACCCTGACATACACTCACAAACAGGCCCAAAGTGGGGGTAACAAGGCTAGAAAGAGGCTACTTTCTCACACACCCCCCCCCCCCAAACGAAGGACAATAAGGCTAACCTTGGCCAGTTGAGACTTTATTGTCTAAGTGGTGATAAGTAGAGAGTAGCTCTGCAATAGACTGGTTACTCCCTTTATCATCCACTATATGGTTACTTCCCTGTGGGGATGTAAACCACCCTGTTTGAAGTTTTTTAGCTAAGCAACAATGTGAAGATGTCTTTTCAGAGTTTCTATCAGTAAGTTTTAGTTTAGAGCAGTGGGAATTGTCCACTGAACCTATTTGTATTGATGGAAATGTCAGACAGGGATGCTGTCTCAGAAAAGCCATAGCTGGGCAAAAACTTTGTCCATATGGCTGGAAGAGAGAACAGGGATGCTGTTTCTCTTGGGTTGGAGCAGGGCAGGGATGCTGTCCTATGAGGTCCACACTAGGGCAGGGATGCTGTCCTAAGTGTTGTGAGGCAGTGCAGAGTTTCTGCACTAAAGTTTCTCTGGGAGGGTTGGAGGGATGCTCCATGTTAACTAAAATGGTGCTCTTTTTCTCACCAATGTTAGTTATCCCACAGAGAGGTACTTCTACCTCAGGGAGTCCAGCTTTGCCAGCTGATGATTCCCTTGGAACAGGTGCCACCCCAGGAGAGGTTTCTCCCACCACAGGAATGGTATCCTGAATGGTAGGGTGGTTAGGGGATACTGTGATACCCTTTATACCTGTTGATGGAGAGGGATCCTGAGTTTTCAGGCCTTCTCTCCTTTGCTTTTTCATTTCACTAGAAATGAGAGGGGACAATTCCTCTGGGATGCCCAGCATGGCTGCATGGGCATAAAACTCTACATCAGCCCAACCTGAGGCCTCTAGGTCATTACCTAAGAGACAGTCTACAGGTAAGCTAGGTGATACCACCACCTGTTTAGGGCCAGTAACTCCACCCCAACTAAACTGAATTATAGCTAAGGGAAGAAACTTAGTGGAGTTATGGACATCAATAATTTTATACTGTTGTCCAATGATGTGTTGTTCAGGAGCCACTAGGTTTTCAGTCACCAAAGTGATACTGGCACCTGTGTCCCTGTAGGCCAAGGCCTCAACACCATTTATTGAAACTGTCTGCCTGTACTTATCCATTGTAAGGGGACAAGCAGCCAGTGTGGCAAGGCCAATGCCACTAGGTGTGACAGAAACTGTCTTGGGACTGACTACCCCAGTTTCTATGATGGACTCATAAGTGAACCCAACTACACCCTTTGCTTGACTGTTGCCAGCAGTCCCACCACTAGTACCACTACTGCTAGGGGCACTAGAGCTTGATGTATTAGTGGTGGTAGGCTCAGGGGGTTTACCTGGACAGGACTTATCCCCTGGCCTATGGCCTCTATTTTTACACACAAAGCACCAATGCTTTTTAAATTGTGTAGGTTGAGAAGAAGAGGAAGAATTAGTTTTATCCCCACCCCCTGAAGAGTGTTTAAGATTTGAAGTAGGATCTTTGGTTTTACCCTTATCCCCATGCTTATCTTGAGATTTTTCACCATCTTTCTTCTTAGTGTTCTCTTTGTCACCCCCTGTATGAACTTTTCTGTTCACCCTTGTTCTGACCCATTTGTCTGCCTTCTTTCCCAATTTTTGGGGAGAGGTCAGATCAGAGTCCACCAAGTACTGGTGCAACAAATCAGACACACAATTATTAAGAATATGCTCTCTCAGGATCAAGTTATACAGGCTGTCATAATCAGTAACTTTACTGCCATGTAACCACCCCTCCAAGGCCTTCACTGAATGGTCAATGAAATCAACCCAGTCTTGTGAAGACTCCTTTTTGGTCTCTCTGAACTTTATCCTGTATTGTTTAGTGGTTAAGCCATAACCATCCAGGAGTGCATTCTTAAGAACTTTGTAATCATTAGCTTCATTTTCTTTTACAGTAAGGAGCCTATCCCTACCTTTTCCACTAAATGATAGCCATAGGATAGCAGCCCACTGCCTTTGAGGGACATCCTGTACAGCATAGGCCCTCTCAAGTGCAGCAAACCACTTGTTAATGTCATCCCCCTCCTTATAAGGGGGAACTATCTTGTGCAGATTCCTGGAATCATGCTCTTTTGCAGGATGACAATGGGGAATACTGCTGCTGCCACCATGGGTTTCTAAACCCAGTTTCTGTCTCTCCTTCTCTACTTCTAAAGTCTGTCTATCCAAATCCAGCTGTTGCTTCTTGAGCTTCAGTCTGGTTTGTTCCACTCTCAATCTATTGAGCTCCCTTTCTAACAATCTGTCATCAGGGTGGGTGGGAGGGACATGCCTTGAAACAGAAGTAAGGTGAGAATGGACAGAAGGAGACCTGTCCCTTACAGAGGACACCCTAACAGCTTGGCTAACAGAAACATCAGTACCACTGTGGTGTGAGTAAATGCTTTTGCTATGATGTGAGACAACACTATTTGTATGGTGTGACCCATCATCATTACCAACTATGCTAGACTGTCTAGTAATGGGCAGGCTAGGAAGTTTCTTTCCTGAATCTTTTCCTGGGTGAGTCCCTGGATCAGATTGGGAACCATTAGCTACTTTTTCAACAGATGGGGCACTTCTTGCCTTATCTTGTTCTCTAAGCATGTTAAGTAACAATTCCAAGGAAGGATTCTTCCCTACACTCAAACCTCTCTCTATGCAGAGACTCCTTGCTCCTTTCCAGCTAAGGTGATCATATGCAAGTTTGGACAGATCAACATTTTGGCCTGTGCCAGACATTTTTAGAGAGAGTTAAAGTGATAGAAAAAGAGAAAAAAGTTTGTCAGAGCTTTTAGAAAGACTGGAAAAAAAACTTTTAAAACTGTTTAGAACTTTTTAGAAAGTTAGAAGTACTTTTCAGCACTTAGAAAAGAGTGAAAAGAGGAAATGCAAAATTTTTTGGCAATGTGTATATACACTGAACTTGTTTTGTATATTTTTCTCTTATGAAAAGTACAATGACAAGAGTGGTAAGTAGTCTCAAAGCACTTATCCCACCGCTGCACAACCAATGTAGGAGGCTGGACTGGCTTGTAGTGAGTACCAAGGGGTACTTGCACCTTGCACCAGGCCCAGTTATCCCTTATTAGTGTATAGGATGTCTAGCAGCTTAGGCTGATAGATAATGGTAGCTTAGCAGAGCAGCTTAGGCTGAACTAGGAGACGTGTGAAGCTACTACAGTACCACTTAGTGTCATATGCACAATATCATAAGAAAACACAATACACAGTTATACTAAAAATAAAGGTACTTTATTTTTATGACAATATGCCAAAGTATCTCAGAGTGTACCCTCAGTGAGAGGATAGGAAATATACACAAGATATATATACACAATACCAGATATATGCAGTATAGTCTTAGAAAACAGTGCAAACAATGTATAGTTACAATAGGATGCAATGGGGACACATAGGGATAGGGGCAACACAAACCATATACTCCAAAAGTGGAATGCGAACCACGAATGGACCCCAAACCTATGTGACCTTGTAGAGGGTCGCTGGGACTATTAGAAAATAGTGAGGGTTAGAATAATAGCCCACCCCAAGACCCTGAAAAGTGAGTGCAAAGTGCACTAAAGTTCCCCAAAGGACAAAGAAGTCGTGATAGGGGAATAAGGCAGGAAAGACACAAACCAACAATGCAACAACGCTGGATTTCCAATCTGGGGTACCTGTGGAACAAGGGGACCAAGTCCAAAAGTCACAAGCAAGTCGGAGATGGGCAGATGCCCAGGAAATGCCAGCTGCGGGTGCAAAGAAGCTTCGACTGGACTGAAGAAGCTGCGGTTTCTGCAGGAACGCAAAGGGCTAGAGACTTCCCCTTTGGAGGACGGATCCCACTCGTCTTGTAGAGTCGTGCAGAAGTGTTTTCCCGCCGAAAGAACGCCAACAAGCCTTGCTAGCTGCAAATCGTGCGGTTAGCGTTTTTGGACGCTGCTGTGGCCCAGGAGGGACCAGGAGGTCGCAAATTGGACCAGGAGGTAGAGGGGACATCGAGCAAGACAAGGAGCCCTCTTAGTAGCAGGTAGCACCCGGAGAAGTGCCAGAAACAGGCACTACTAGGATGCGTGAAACGGTGCTCACCCGAAGTTACACAAAGGAGTCCCACGTCGCCGGAGACCAACTTAGAAAGTCGTGCAATGCAGGTTAGAGTGCCGTGGACCCAGGCTTGGCTGTGCACAAAGGATTTCCGCCGGAAGTGCACAGGGGCCGGAGTAGCTGCAAAAGTCACGGTTCCCAGCAATGCAGTCTGGCGTGGGGAGGCAAGGACTTACCTCCACCAAACTTGGACTGAAGAGTCACTGAACTGTGGGAGTCACTTGGACAGAGTTGCTGGATTCAAGGGACCTCGCTCGTCGTGCTGAGTGGAGACCCAAGGTACCGGTGATGCAGTTCTTTGGTGCCTGCGGTTGCAGGGGGACGATTCCGTCGACCCACGGGAGATTTCTTCGGAGCTTCTAGTGCAGAGAGGAGGCAGACTACCCCCACAGCATGCACCACCAGGAAAACAGTCGAGAAGGCGGCAGGATCAGCCTTACAGAGTTGCAGTAGTCGTCTTCGCTACTATGTTGCAGTTTTGCAGGCTTCCAGCGCGGTCAGCAGTCGATTCCGTAGCAGAAGGTGAAGAGAGAGATGCAGAGGAACTCGGATGAGCTCTTGCATTCGTTACCTAAGGAATCCCAAGAGACAGAGACCCTAAATAGCCAGAAAAGAGGGTTTGGCTACTTAGGAGAGAGGATAGGCTAGCAACACCTGAAGGAGCCTATCACAAGGAGTCTCTGACGTCACCTGGTGGCACTGGCCACTCAGAGCAGTCCAGTGTGCCAGCAGCACCTCTGTTTCCAAGATGGCAGAGGTCTGGAGCACACTGGAGGAGCTCTGGGCACCTCCCAGGGGAGGTACAGGTCAGGGGAGTGGTCACTCCCCTTTCCTTTGTCCAGTTTCGCGCCAGAGCAGGGCTAAGGGGTCCCTGAACCGGTGTAGACTGGCTTATGCAGAATTGGGCACATCTGTGCCCAAGAAAGCATTTCCAGAGGCTGGGGGAGGCTACTCCTCCCCTGCCTTCACACCATTTTCCAAAGGGAGAGGGTGTCACACCCTCTCTCAGAGGAAGTCCTTTGTTCTGCCATCCTGGGCCAGGCCTGGCTGGACCCCAGGAGGGCAGCTGCCTGTCTGAGGGGCTGGCAGCAGCCGCTGCAGTGAAACCCCAGGAAGGGCAGTTTGGCAGTACCAGGGTCTGTGCTACAGACCACTGGGATCATGGGATTGTGCCAACTATGCCAGGATGGTATAGAGGGGGCAATTCCATGATCATAGACATGTTACATGGCCATATTCGGAGTTACCATTGTGAAGCTACATATAGGTAGTGACCTATATGTAGTGCACGCGTGTAATGGTGTCCCCGCACTCACAAAGTCCGGGGAATTGGCCCTGAACAATGTGGGGGCACCTTGGCTAGTGCCAGGGTGCCCTCACACTAAGTAACTTTGCACCTAACCTTTACCAGGTAAAGGTTAGACATATAGGTGACTTATAAGTTACTTAAGTGCAGTGTAAAATGGCTGTGAAATAACGTGGACGTTATTTCACTCAGGCTGCAGTGGCAGGCCTGTGTAAGAATTGTCAGAGCTCCCTATGGGTGGCAAAAGAAATGCAGCAGCCCATAGGGATCTCCTGGAACCCCAATACCCTGGGTACCTCAGTACCATATACTAGGGAATTATAAGGGTGTTTCAGTAAGCCAATGTAAATTGGTAAACTTGGTCACTAGCCTGTTAGTGACAATTTGTAAAGAGAGAGCATAACCACTGAGGTTCTGGTTAGCAGAGCCTCAGTGAGACAGTTAGGCACCACACAGGGAACACATACATATAGGCCACAAACTTATGAGCACTGGGGTCCTGACTAGCAGGGTCCCAGTGACACATAAGAAACATACTAAAAACATAGGGTTTTCACTATGAGCACTGGGCCCTGGCAAGCAGGATACCAGTGAGACAGTGAAAACACCCTGACATACACTCACAAACAGGCCCAAAGTGGGGGTAACAAGGCTAGAAAGAGGCTACTTTCTCACACCAAACATTCCCAAGCCTCCCTCCCTGAGGATAACTTAATGGAAAGGGAACTCAGAAAGCTGAGGTTGGGAGAGACCAGACTGAAGCTTAAACAACTACAGCTGGCCTTAGACAGGGAATCCCTAGACATAGAGAGGGAAAGACAGAGATTGGGGTTAGTTCCCCATGGTGGCAGCAGCAGTATTTCAGTATTTCGGATAGCAATCCTGTTAGAGAGCA
Organism: Pleurodeles waltl; assembly: GCF_031143425.1. NCBI lineage: Eukaryota > Metazoa > Chordata > Amphibia > Caudata > Salamandridae > Pleurodeles > Pleurodeles waltl. The sequence continues at coordinate 956,697,504 of NC_090446.1, read as the reverse complement.
AGATTCCAGGAATCTGCATAAGATAGTCCCCCCTTACAAGGCGGGGGATGACATTAACAAGTGGTTTGCTGCACTTGAGAGGGCCTGTATGGTACAGTTGGTCCCTCAAAGGCAGTGGGCTGCTATCTTGTGGTTATCTTTCACTGGAAAGGGTAGGGATAGGCTCCTTACTGTCAGAGAAAGTGATGCCAATAACTACAAGGTTTTGAAGTATGCACTCTTGGATGAATTTGGCTTAACCACTGAACAATACAGGATTAAGTTCAGAGACACAAGAAAAGAGTCCTCTCAAGACTGGACAGATTTTGTTGACTGTTCAGTGAAGGCCTTGGAGGGTTTGTTACATGGCAGTAAAGTTTCTGAGCATGAAAGCCTGTATAATCTGATCCTGAGACAGCATATTCTTAACAATTGCGCGTCTGATTTGTTGCACCAGTACTTGGTAGACTCAGGTCTGACCTCTCCCCAAGAATTGGCAAAGAAGGCAGACAAATGGGTCAGAACAAGAGTGAACAGAAAGGTTCATACAGGAGGTGAAAAGGATGGCAAGAAGAAAGATGGTGAGAAATCTTAGGATAAGCATGGGGATAAAGGTAAAACTAGGGATCCTTCTTCAAATCCCAAACACTCTTCAGGGGGTGGGGATAAATCAACTTCCTCTTCTTCACAACCCACACACATTAAAAAGCCTTGGTGCTGTGTGTGTAAAAATAAAGGCCATAGGCCAGGGGATAAGTCCTGCCCAGGTAAACCCCCTGAGCCTTCCACCGCTAATACATCAAACTCTAGTGCATCTAGCAGTAGTGGTAATAGTGGTGGGACTGCTGGCAACAGTCAAAGTAAGGGTGTAGTTGGGTTCACTTATGGGTCCATCATAGAAACTGGGTTAGTCAGTCCCAAGACAGTTTCTGTCACACCTGGTGGCACTGGCCTTGCCACACTGGCTGCTTGTCCCCTTACAATGGATAAGTACAGGCAAACAGTTTCAATAAATGGTGTTGAGGCTCCGGCCTACAGGGACACAGGTGCCAGTATCACTTTGGTGACTGAAAACCTAGTGTCTCCTGCACAACACATCATTGGACAACAGTACACGATTATTGATGTCCATAACTCCACTAAGTTTCTTCCCTTAGCTATAATTCAGTTTAGTTGGGGTGGAGTTACTGGCCCTAAGCAGGTGGTAGTATCACCTAGCTTACCTGTAGACTGTCTCTTAGGTAATGACCTAGAGGCCTCAGGTTGGGCTGAGGTAGAGTTTAATACCCATGCAGCCATGCTGGGTATCCCTGAGGAATTGCTTCCTCTCATTTCAGCTGAAATGAAAAAGCAAAGGAGAGAAAAATGCCTGGAAACTCAGGATCCTTCTTCAACAACAGGTCAAAAGGGCATCAAAGTATTCCCTATCCACCCTGCCATTCAGGATACCATTCCTGCGGTGGGAGAAACCTCTCCTGGGGTGGCACCTGTACCAAGGGAACCATCAGCTAGCACAGCTAAACTCCCTGAGGTAGAAGTACCTCTCTGTGGGATAACTAATATTGGTGAGAAAAAGTGCACCATTTTAGTTAACATGGAGCATCCCTCCAACCCTCCCAGAGAAACTTTAGTGCAGCAACTCTGCACTATCTCACAACACTTAAGACAGCAGCCCTGCCCTAGTGTGGAGCTCATAGGACAGCATCCCTGCACTGCTCCAACTCAAGAGAAACAGCATCCCTGTTCTCTCTTACAGCCATATGGACAACGTTTCTGCCCAGCTATGGCTTTACTGAGACAGCATCCCTGTCTGGCATTCTCATCACTTGATATAGGTCTAGTAGACAATTCCCACTGCTCTAAACTTAAACATACTAACAGGAACTCTGAGAATATAACTTCACATTGTTGGCTTGCTAAAAAACTTCAAACAGGGTGGTTTACATCCCCACAGGGAAGTAACCATATAGTGGATGATAAAGGGAGTAACCAATCTATTGCAGAGCTACTCTCTACTTATCACCACTTAGACAATAAAGACTCACTGGCCAAGGTTAGCCTTATTGTCCTTCGTTTGGGAGGGGTGGTTATGTAGGAAGGTAGCCTCTTTCTAGCCTTGTTACCCCCACTTTTGGCCTGTTTGTGAGTATATATCAGGGTGTTTTTACTGTCTCACTGGGATCCTGCTAGCCAGGTCCCAGTGCTCATAGTGAAAACCCTATGTTGTCAATATGTTTGATATGTGTCACTGGGATCCTGCTAGCCAGGACCCCAGTGCTCATAAGTTTGTGGCCTATATGTGTTCCCTGTGTGGTGCCTAACTGTACCACTGAGGCTCTGCTAATCAGAACCTCAGTGTTTATGCTCTCTCTGCTTTTAAAATTGTCACTACAGGCTAGTGACTAATTTTACCAGTTCTCATTGGCACACTGGAACACCCTTATAATTCCCTTGTATATGGTACCTAGGTACCCAGGGTATTGGGGTTCCAGGAGATCCCTATAGGCTGCAGCATTTCTTTTGCCACCCATAGGGAGCTCAGACAATTCTTATACAGGACTGCCACTGCAGCCTGAGTGAAATAATGTCTATGTTATTTCACAGCCATTTTCACTGCACATAAGTAACTTATAAGTCACCTATATGTCTAACCCTCACTTGGTGAAGGTTAGGTGCCAAGTTACTTAGTGTGTGAGCACCCTGGCAGTAGCCAAGGTGCCCCCACATTGTTCAGGGCAAATTCCCCGAACTTTGTGAGTGCGGGGACACCATTTCACGTGTGCACTATACATAGGTCACTACCTATGTATAGCGTCACAATGGTAACTCCGAACATGGCCATGTAACATATCTATGATCATGGAAATGTCACCCCAATACTATTCTGGTATTGGGGGACAATTCCATGATCCCCCGTGTCTCTAGCACAGAACCAGGGTACTGCCTAACTGCCTTTCTGGGCTTTCCACTGCAGCTGCTGCTGCCAACCCCTCAGACAGGTTTCTGCCCTCCTGGGGTCTGGGCAGACCAGGCCCAGGAAGGCAGAACAGAGGATTTCCTCTGAGAGAGGGTGTTACACCCTCTCCCTTTGGAAATAAGTGTGAAGGGCTGGGGAGGAGTAGCCTCCCCCAGCCTCTGGAAATGCTTTGATGGGCACAGATGGTGCCCATCTCTGCATAAGCCAGTCTACACCAGTTCAGGGATCGCACAGCCCTGCCCTGCCGCGAAACTGGACAAAGGAAAGGGGAGTGACCACTCCCCTGACCTGCACCTCCCAGGGGATGTGCCCAGAGCTCCTCCAGTGTGTCCCAGACCTCTGCCATCTTGGATTCAGAGGTGTTGGGGCACAATGGACTGCTCTGAGTGGCCAGTGCCAGCAGGTGATGTCAGAGACCCCTCCTGACCAGCAATCCGTCTTCAGTGTTTTGCTGGTGCTAGTGGTTCTTGCAGAATCCCCTATCACGACTATTGTGTCTTTCTGGGGTAGTAGGGTCACTTTACTCCTACTTTTCAGGGTCTTGGGGTGGGGTACCTTGGACACCCTTACTGTTTTCTTACAGTCCCAGCGACCCTCTACAACCTCCCATAGGTCGGGGGTCCATTCGTGATTCGCATTCCACTTTTGGAGTATATGGTTTGTGTTGCCCCTAGACCTATGTCTACCTATTGCATCCTATCGTGAACCTACATTGTTTGCACTACTTTTCTTACTGTTACTTACCTGTTTTCGGTTTGTGTACATATAACTTGTGTATATTACTTACCTCCTAAGTGAGGGTATCCTCTGAGATACTTTTGGCGTATTGTCACTAAAATAAAGTACCTTTATTTTTAGTAACTCTGAGTATTGTGTGGACCTGGTACAGGGTGTAAGTACCACAAGGTACCCACTATAAGCCAGGCCAGCCTCCTACACTTAACTGTTAGGTTAGAGAGCACATACGGATCACCTTGAAATCCAGGGATCCTGTCTCTGAAAGAAATGACTTGTCACATTAATCTTCTCGAGTTATGAGCGGTTCATCTAAAGCAATTCCTTCTCGTTCAGACAGACAACACAACAATGTACTATTTGAACAAACAAGGGGGAGCAAGATACAGAGGCTTGCCTCATGAAGCTCAGACAATTTGGAATTGGTTGATAGCCAGAGACCCGTGTATCCCTGCAAGCCATCCTCCAGGGGCTCAAAATGTTGAAGCCATCCCCTTAAGCATGATTCTTCAGGAAAACCCAAGTGGGTTCTTCACGACAATGCAGTGTAAAGCATCTTCTGAATGTGCGGTTTCCCCCACATATATTTATTTGCCACAAGAAAAACGAAAAATTCCTAAACCTGACCTTGAGATACTACCAACCAGAGACACTGGGGTATGCCCTATGGATCCACAAGTCTGGCAAATTGTTCTATGCTTTTCCTCTATTCCCCTGATTCCAGCAGTACTCATCAAATTTATTGTCTGACTCGAGGGCCAGAATGATTCTGATAGTTTCGGAGTGGCCCCAACAAGGATGGTTCACAGACCTGCTTCACATGTTGAAACATCCACACATTCAGCTTGTTTGCAGACAGGACCTTCTCATGAAGTATGGAGGTCAGAAGGTTCATCCCAATCTCTCCTCTTTGAATTTGGCAGAATGGCTCTTGTACAATATGGGCATTTGAACCTTCCACAAAAATGCAAGAACATTCTTCAGGAAGCTAAGCAACCATCAACACGTTCAGCTTATTCTTTCAAATGGAAGAAGTTTTGTATCCGGTGTTTTGACAAGATGTTTGATCCAACAAAGTGCCAAGAAGAAGCTATTCTTGCATATTTGCTTTATCTGGCTGAATGAGGCTTACAATTTTCTTCGATTAAAGTTTTTTCAGTGAGGATTACTGCTGATAGAAAATGTCCTTCACAAACCCTCTTAGAGGGTTTGAAAAGCGTTTTCCATCCAATATGTTGTCCGCTTCCCTCCATGGGAGTTGGACGTGGTACTTCCGCGCCTCATTCTGGCTCCTTTTGAGCCCATCCATAAAATCTCATTGCAACAACTTTAATGCACAGCTGATTCCCTTGCAGCTACTACATCAACACGTAGTGTTAGTGAGACTCAAGCTTATTGTCATCTGAAATTCTTACCAAAAGTTGTTTCTGATATCCACATTAACCAGACCATTTCTTTGCCTACTTTCGTTCAGCACCCTTCCCCTCCATTTGAAAGCACTCTTCATACTCTGGATGTCAGACGTGTCTTAAAATTTTATGGGTAAAACAAAAAAAATCTGCAAGTCTGATCAATTTTTCATAAACAATGGCCCAGTCTGTACAGGTTTAGCCATGTCTAAACAATCTATATCCCGATGGATTGCATCTTGCATCTTATTATGCTACCAGAAAGCCACTAAGGTTATATCCAGTAAACCTAAAGCTCATTCCATTAGAGGAAAAGTGGCTATAGTTGCTTTGATGAAGAAAGCAGCTACACGGAGATCTGTTCCACCTTTACAGAACGCTGTTGCTTGAACGTAGGTGCTAGAGCAGATGCTCAAGTAGGACAGGCCTCTGTGAGGAATCTATTTGCTTAATCTGGTCCAAGGGTCGTCTTTTCTTTTCCTCTGCAATTTGTACGGATGGATTTGCTGCTCTATTCAGTGCTTATGATTATCAGTGGAGATGACTGGGAGAGAAGGAATGGTTTCATACCTGTAATGCTAGTTCTCTCCTAGGTGAATCTTCATTGAAATCATAAGCAACCTGCCCTCCTCCCCTGTGGAAGAAACAGAAACGATTAATGAACATTTAATTTCCCTTCCTAATACTTTCAATGTCTCAGTAAAAAGAACGGAGGCAACTACTATTTGCTGTTCCTGATGGGATTCTGGTGGGCTGTGAGCCCTTAAAGGCACAGACTTTTTCATATCTGCACAGTTGCAGCCTTTAGGGCAACATTGTCCTCTCCCCCTTCATCCTTTTCCTTTTAAAAATGGTTTGTGAATGTGATTTACATAGTCCAATAAGGCAATCGTGATTTTGTATATATATAACCCTTTTTCAAGTGCACTCTGAAGCAATCGGCCAATATAGCCTTCTTAAATGCTGGAAAACATCACTATCTTAATTGTTGCCCAGGCCATACTGAAGCCCTTATCTTACTTGATCTATTGGTACCATTTGTTATGATCAATCATGATCTGCTGATTGACGGTCTCCATAACATCAGGATCAATGGAGCAACGATGATCCTACTAAGATCTTTCCTTTCTGCACAAGAAAAATCTGTTTGTATCTAAACCCTTTTCACTGTCCTGTGGTGCCCCCCCAGGGGTCCTCTCAGAGTCCGTTATTTAACATTTATGTTACTTTTTTGGCCAGTCTGATCAGATCATTTGGGTTTTCCTTGGTATCATATGCTGACGACACACAAATTGTCGTCTCTCTCTCTCTGTAATAATGATAACAACACTGGAAATAGATTTCATAACTGCATGCGGGTGGTGAGGCACAATAAGTGCCTAAGTTAAATTCTGGGAAGATAGAGGTCCTCCTGTTTGGCAGTGGTGCTTCTTTTTGGACCCTTTCTTGGTGGCCCCAAGTACTGGAAACTCTTACGACCGTGGTCAGGAAGCTAAGGAACCTGGGAGTTATAACTGACGACAAGCTCACCTATGGTGATCAAGTCAATACTGTCATTACTTCTACATTTTATACTCCAAGGACAATAAAAAAAATATTTCCATACATTGATGAACTACAGAAGACGGTAGTGACAGCACTAGTTCTATCTAAAATAGATTACTGTAATGGGCTTTATTTAAATAGGCAACAGCTATATATGAATAAGCTTCAAACACTAGAACACTGCAGCACACATGCTTTTAGGAATCCCCATGTTTCAATCTGCATCCCATGGCTTATGAAAGCTGCACTGGCTATGGATCAAGCAGCGTATCACCTTTAAGGCCCTGTGTATTGCTCGCTACAAAGTGCTTCACGACGTGAGGCCAGACAATCTGAAAGGTATCTTTTAATTGTACTTTCCTAACAAGCTGCTACACTCCACTTCGGCCAAAATGTTACAGTTCTTAAGTTCAAATGCTCCTCTTGGGGCGTTAGAAGCCTTGTCATTTGCACTACCAAAGCATGGAACAGCCTACCGCCAAACATCAAATCCATGGCTAATCTCCTATCACACAGAAAACCTTTAAAATCCTTGTTTTTTGTTAATCAGTAAGGACTTACTCCTGACCTTTTGAACAGATGCAGCGCCAAGGCGCACCTGGGTATCCATGCACATAGAACATATTGTAGGAAGTTGGCTCTGTATATACTATTTCAAAGTAAGAAATAGTGTGCACAGAGTCCAAGGGTTCCCTTAGAGGTAAGATAGTGGCAAAAGTAGATAATTCTAATGCTCTATTTTGTGGTAGTGTGGTCGAGCAGTAGGCTTATCAGAGGGTACTCTTAAGCATTTGTTGTACACACTCAGGCAATAAATGAGGAACACACACTCAAAAACGTACTCCAAGCCAATAGGTTTTTATATTGAAAAATATATTTTCTTAGTTTATTTTAAGAACCACAGGTTCAAGATTTACAAGTAATACTTTAAATGTAAGGTACTTCACTTAGATACTTTAGGAACTTTGAATAAAAGCAATATCATATGCAGTCTGTGTAAAAATATCAATAAGCTATTTTTAAAGTGGACACTGCAAAAATCATCAGTTCCTGGGGGAGGAAAGTGAAGGTTAGGTTTGCAGGTAAGTAAAACACTTACAAGTCTCAAAATGGGGCATAAGTAGCCCACCGTTGGGGGTTCAAGACAACCCCAAAGTTACCACAACAGGAGCTCAGGGTCGGTCAGGTGCAGAGGTCAAAGAGGTGCCCAAAACACATAGGCTTCAATGGAGAACAGGGGTGCCCTGGTTCCAGTCTGCCAGCAGGTAAGTACCCGCGTTCTCCGGGGGCAGACCAGGGGGGTTTTGTAGGGCACCGGGGGGGACACAAGAAGACACAGAAAGTACACCCTCAGTGGCACAGGGGTGGCAGGGTGCAGTGTGCAAAACAAGCATCTGGTTTTAGATAGGAAGTAATGGAGGGACCAGGGGGTCACTTCAACAATGCAGGCAGGCACAGGGGGTGCTCGACGGGGTAGCCACCACCTGGGCTAGGCAGAGGATTGCCTGGGGGTCGCTCCTGCACTGGAGTTCGGTTCCTTCAGGCCCTGGGGGCTGTGGGTGCAGTGTTGGTTCCAGGCGTCTGGTCCCTTGTTACAGGCAGTCGCGGTCAGGGGGAGCCTCTGGATTCTCTCTACAGGTGTCGCTGTGGGGGCTCAGGGAGGTCGTCTCTGGTTACTCACGGGCTAGCAGTCGCCGGGGAGTCCTCCCTGAGGTGTTTGTTTTCTGCAGGTCGAGCCGGGGGCGTCGGGTGCAGAGTGGAAAGTCTCACGCTTCCGGCAGGAAACGTGAAGTCTTTAAAGTTGCTTCTTTGTTGCAAAGAAGTTGCAGGTTTTTTAACAGAGCCGCTGTTCACAGGAGTTTCTTGGTCCTTGGGTGCAGGGCAGTCCTCTGAGGCTTCAGAGGTCGCTGGTCCCTGTTGGATGCGTCGCTGTTGCAGTTTTTTTCAAAGTTGGGAGACAGGTCGGTAGGACTGGGGCCAAAGCAGCTGTCGTCTCCCTCTTCTCTACAGGGCTTCAGGTCAGCAGTCCTTCTTCTTGTTAAGGTTGCAGGAATCTAGTTTTCTAGGTTCTGAGTACCCCTAAATACTGAATTTAGGGGTGTGTTTAGGTCTTGGAGGGCAGTAGCCAATGGCTACTGTCCTTGATGGTGGCTACACCCTCTTTGTGCCGCCTACCTGTGGGGAGGGGATCACTTCCCTAATCCTATTGGGGGAATCCTCCAAACTCAAGATAGGGGATTTCTCAAGGCAGGGGTCACCTCAGCTCAGGATACCGTAGGGGCTGTCCTGACTGGTGGGTGACTCCTCCCTATTTTTCTCATTATCTCCTCCAGCCTTGCCGCCAAAAGTGGGGGCAGTGGCCGGAGGGGCGGGCATCTCCACTGGCTGGGATGCCCTGGGGCGCTGTAACAAAAGGGGTGAGCCTTTGAGGCTCACCGCCAGGTGTTACTGTTCCTGCAGGGGGAGGTGAGAAGCACCTCCACCCAGTACAGGCTTTGTTCCTGGCCACAGAGTGACAAAGGCACTCTCCCCATGTGGCCAGCAACATGTCTGGTGTGTGGCAGGCTGGCAGAAACTGGTTAGCCTACACTGGAAGTCGGGTATGTTTTCAGGGGGCATCTCTAAGATGCCCTCTGGGTGTATTTTACAATAAATTGTACACTGGCATCAGTGTGCATTTATTGTGCTGAGAAGTTCGATACCAAAAGTTTTCAGTGTAGCCATTATGGAACTGTGGAGTTCGTGTTTGACAAACTCCCAGACCATACACTCTTATGGCTACCCCGCACTTACAATGTCTAAGGTTTTGCTTAGACACTGCAGGGGCATAGTGCTCATGCACATATGCCCTCACGTGTGGTATAGTGCACCCTACCTTAGGGCTGTAAGGCCTGCTAGAGGGGTGACTTACCTATGCCACAGGCAGTGTGAGGTTGGCATGGCACTCTGAGGGGAGTTCCATGTCGACTTAGTCATTTTCTCCCCACCAGCACACACAAGCTGTGAAGCAGTGTGCATGTGCTGAGTGAGGGGTCCCTAGGGTGGCATAATACATGCTGCTGCCCTTAGAGACCTTCCCTGGCATCAGAGCCCTTGGTACCAGGGGTACCAGTTACAAGGGACTTACCTGGGTGCCAAGGTTGTGCCAATTGTGGAGACAAAGGTACAGTTTAGGGAAAGAACACTGGTGCTGGGGCCTGGTTAGCAGTGTCCCAGCACACTTTAAAATCATAACTTAGCATCAGCAAAGGCATAAAGTCAGGGGGTAACCATGCCAAGGAGGCATTTCCTTACACATATCATATTAAATCATATCATATATCAAGAAAGGCGAACATCTACACTCAAGAAGAAATATTGCAAACGAGTGCTCTGGGATCCCTGCACGTGGGCAGGGCTTTTCAGTGCTTATGATTTCAGTGGATTTTCCCCTGAGAGAGAACTAGAATTATAGGTAAGAAACCATTCATTTTCCTAACTATAACTAAGGTTTACCTTTGTTTTGTTCATTGAATTCCAATGTTGTTTTTAAATAAAAATGTGTATCAAGTCGTAGAGTACAGTGTCGTATAGTTGAGTGTTAAGTAGGGTGTCATACAGTACAATGGAGAAGATTGTCATACAGGTGTAGGAGGCTGGCCTGGCTTGTAGTGGGTACCAAGGGGTACTTACACCTTGCACCAGGTCCAGGTATCCCTTATTAGTGTAGAGGGGTGTCTAGCAGCTTAGGCTGATAGAAAAGGTAGCTTAGCAGAGCAGCTTAGGCTGAACTAGGAGGCGTGTAAAGCTCCTACAGTACCACTAGTGTCATATGCACAATATCATAAGAAAACACAATACACAGATATACTAAAAATAAAGGTACTTTATTTTTATGACAATATGCCAAAAGTATCTCAGTGAGTACCCTGAGTATGAGGATAGCAAATATACACAAAATATATGTACACAATACCAAAAATATGCAGTATAGTATTTAAAAACGGTGCAAACAATGTATAGTTACAATAGGATGCAATGGGGACACATAGGGATAGGAGCAACACAAACCATATACTCCAAAAGTGGAATGCGAACCACGAATGGACCCCAAACCTATGTGACCTTGTAGAGGGTCGCTGGGACTGTAAGAAAACAGTTAGGGTTAGTAAAATAGCCCACCCCAAGACCCTGAAAAGTGAGTGCAAAGTGCACTAAAGTTCCCCAAAGGACATAGAAGTCGTGATAGGGGAATTCTGCAGGAAAGACACAAATCAGCAATGCATCAACGATGGATTTCCAAACGAGGGTACCTGTGGAACAAGGGGACCAAGTCCAAAAGTCACAAGCAAGTCGGAGATGGGCAGATGCCCAGGAAATGCCAGCTGTGGGTGCAAAGAAGCTGCTACTGGACAGTAGAAGCTGAAGATTCTGCAGGAACGACAAGGGCTAGGAACTTCCCCTTTGGAGGACGGATCCCTCACGCCGTGGAGGGTCGTGCAGAAGTGTTTTCCTGAAGAAAGACCGCCAACAAGCCTTGCTAGCTGCAAATCGTGCGGTTAGGGTTTTTGGATGCTGCTGTGGTCCAGGAGGGACCAGGATGTCGCCAATTGCGTCTGGGGACAGAGGGGGCGTCGAGCAAGACAAGGAGCCCTCTCAGAAGCAGGCAGCACCCGCAGAAGTGCCGGAACAGGCACTACGAAGTGGAGTGAAACGGTGCTCACCCGAAGTTGCACAAAGGAGTCCCACGCCGCCGGAGGACAACTTAGGAGGTCGTGCAATGCAGGTTAGAGTGCTGTGGACCCAGGCTGGACTGTGCACAAAGGATTTCCGCCGGAAGTGCACGGAGGCTGGAGTAGCTGCAAAAGTCGCGGTTCCCAGCAATGCTGTCTGGCGTGGGGAAGCAAGGACTTACCTCCACCAAACTTGGACTGAAGAGTCACTGGACTGTGGGAGTCACTTGGACAGAGTTGCTGGATTCAAGGGACCTCGCTCGTCGTGCTGAGAGGAGACCCAGGGTACCGGTGATGCAGTTCTTTGGTGCCTGCGGTTGCAGGGGGATGATTCCGTCGACCCACGGGAGATTTCTTCGGAGCTTCTAGTGCAGCGAGGAGGCAAACTACCCCCACAGCATGCACCACCAGGAAAGCAGTCGAGAAGGCGGCAGGATCAGCGTTACAGAGTTGCAGTAGTCGTCTTCGCTACTTTGTTGCAGTTTTGCAGGCTTCCAGCGCGGTCAGCAGTCGATTCCTTGGCAGAAGGTGAAGAGAGAGATGCAGAGGAACTCGGATGAGCTCTTGCATTCGTTATCTAAGGAAATCCCCAAAGCAGAGACCCTAAATAGCCAGAAAAGAGGGTTTGGCTACTTAGGAGAGAAGATAGGCTAGCAACACCTGAAGGAGCCTATCAGAAGGAATCTCTTCCAGGGGATCCTCATCAATAGTCATAAACATTGAATATTCCCGCCCTTGTGCGGGGACCCCGGAGCATATATAAAATACACACATATTATACATGTGTAAAACAGCAATGCAGGCTATAATGTTAAAACAGGCTAAAATGCTTTATTTCTATGAAGTTTTTTTTTTTTATATTATAAAATTACAATGGAGAATAAATATCTATGCAAGCCCCCAAAACTGGGCTTAGGGAAGCAAACAGCAGTAAACTCTAGAGAAAAAGAGAAAAAACTGCATTGAAAAACAATGGAGCATTCTTAGCCAATAGGCTGCATGCAGGTTAACACAGGAGAACCATAAAAACTTTGGCACCGTGCCTTTAAGACCCTGAGCACCTCCAGTATCCCACCATGCCTCAGGGGTGAAGGAAAGGTGACAGTTGGTTCACAGTTAGGTCAGTTCTTTTTTCCGGCTTCTTCTGAGAGGATCCTGGAGCATTGAGCTCTCAGTTTTTCTGAGTTTTTCTCAGAAAAATCCTTTAAAAAAGCGTTTTTTCCTTTTTCATTCGACAAATAACATCTTTGTCTGAGCTTGGCAGTTTTTTCCTGACAGAAAAATGCCTTCACTTTTTGTCAAATGCCCTGCTTGTGGGAAGAAGGCCCAGTCAGACCCACACTCTCTGTGTATAGTGTGCCTGCCTCAGAGTCACTGCCCTGACACTTGTAAGCACTGCAAGAATATGTCAAAGAGGACTCTGAAAGACAGCGAAAAGATCAGGCTGCATGGGCTTCAGGAGAGGCAGAAAACATCGTCCTCTTCACTTCCCAGACAACCAGCAGGCCATTCTCAGGAGAGAATGGCTAGGTCGACGTCAGCAGGTAGGAAAGTACCTGTTTGTTCCCCGTCGATGTCGTCGCTACCACCGTCTCACCGGCATAGATCGCCGTTGACGGCGACACACCCGACGTCGAAGGAGTCGGCGTCGAGGGAACACCATCGCAGGGGCAGGTCTCCGTCGACGGCAGCCCGCCGATCGACGTCGAGCCATCGCCGGCGTGCCCGGTCGCCGCCAAAGGCTGTGCGCCCCCCGACGTCAAGAGACACGACGTCGAAATCGCCACGACGGCATGAGAGACATCCGCCGTCGGCTTCCCACCGCTCCACGTCGAGGCACACGACGGCGAGCAGGTCGAAGTCCAAAGATCGCCGTTCGACGTCGAGACACTCAACGTCGAGACACTCGGCGTCGAAACACTCAACGTCGAGGCATGAGCAACCGGTGGGGCGCCCTTCGACGTCAACTCAGCCATTGACGTCGACACAGGTTTTACCTGTCCCGCAGGGAGTAGAACATCTCCCCACGCCAGACAAGGCCGCACCATCTCCAGTGGTCTCCATACCGAGCGACTCTTCTCGGTCAAGAGCGGCATCATCTGGGCATGTCTCGCCCATCAATCTATCTCCAAGATGGCTGGAGAGCCTTAACAGACCAGCGGCCTCCCCAGATTCGCAATATTCGCGAATGTACTCGCCTACTGCCTCCCTACCAAGAACGCCATCACCGACAGCAAGGGCAGGACGGGCTTGTTCTGCTCCTCGTCAACCGGCCGCGAGGCCTGGGCACTCTGCTACAGCGTCTTTCAGCAGGTCTCGTTCTCAACGACGATCCAGGTCTCGTTCAAGAAGAAGATCACCCTCTTGGTCGTCTTCAGGATCATCTGTCGGGCGTTATTCACCCACCCTAACAGATTCACCACCTGCTAGGGTCTCACTGGTGGATGACATTACCACGTTTAACGAGGTGCTGCTAAGAAGAGCGCAGAAACTAAACATAGAAGTTCCAGAGCCATCTACCTCCTCGTCAGTCATCTTTGAGACTCTACAACAGAGATCAACATCAAAAAAGCTGCTGCCTCTAGTGCCTGGTTTGTTGCAGCCAACCATGGACACTTTTCTGGCCCCAGCCCCGCTCAAATCTGCCCCGGCTAGGATTCTCAAAAAATACAAGGCTCCCGAACAGGACCCTCTGTTCCTAAGGAAGGATCCGCCACCGGACTCGGTAATATTAGCCGCAGCCCGAAAGACCCACTCGGTGGCATCATCATCCACGGTTCCCCCGGATAAAGAGAGCAGGCATCTAGACTCTCTGGGGAGAAAGATATGCGGGACGGCGGCTTCGGCAATGAAAGTCTCCAGTGCTGCTGCACTCCTGGGTAGGCATGATCGTTCTCTGTGGGACTCTCTCAATAGATTCACAGAGAAATTGCCCAGAGAGAACAGACAAGATTTCCAAGAGATCCTGCAAGAAGGATGCCTGGTATCCAACCAGGTTATCAGCGCGGCAGCAGATGGGGCGGATTTAGCTGCACATGGGTACGCGCATGGAATCTGTGCAAGGAGGTCTTCCTGGCTGAGGCTCACTGGTTTAAAGCAGGAAGCACAACAACGCATCCTGAATCTCCCATTCGCCGGGAACTCTCTTTTTGGTGCCCATGCAGACGAGGAAATGGCCCGCATGAAGACCGAGGTGGATACCATGAGGGCAGTGGGCCTGGAAAGAAAGAAAGATTTCAGGCGGAGGTACAGGCCTTATGACAGGCGCCCTTTCCAGCAGAGGGTTCAAACCCCTCACTGGTCCCAAAGGTCACAGCAACGACAGGGACGCCCTCTTTTTCAGCGAAGGAACACAAGGGAGCGAGGGTCAAGTAGACCTCAGCAGTCCACTCCGAAAGCACCCACCAAACAATGAGATCTCGCTTCCCTCGACACTGTACACCACTCCGGTGGGGGGAAGTATTACAGCTTATCTTCACGAGTGGCACTCTATCACAAGAGACAAATGGGTGCTCAATATTATCGAACATGGCTACTCTCTTCTTTTCAAACAGCCTCCACCACACTTGCCACCAACCAAAGGCAATCCATCTCATCTCAGCCTGCTGCGCAAAGAGGCTCTCGCCCTCCTAAAAAAGAATGCCATAGAAAAGGTTCCACCTGCACACAGAGGAAAGGGGGTTTACTCCCGTTACTTTCTGGTGGCGAAGAAGGGTCGAGAGGGCGTTTTCAGGCCAATTCTGGACCTACGGCTGCTGAACAAATATATAAGGAAACAGAAGTTCAGGATGCTGGCACTTCACCAGATTTTCCCTCAGCTACATCAGGGAGACTGGATGTGCTCCATCGACCTACAGGATGCGTATTTTCACATCCCAATAGCTCCCAAACATCGAAAATTCCTGTGCTTCCAAGTAGCGTTACAGCATTACCAGTTCAGAGTTCTACCATTTGGCCTAAAATCTGCCCCACGCGTCTTCTCGAAATGTATGGCATTGGTGGCGGCGCATCTTCGAAAACAAAAGATATTCATATATCCATACCTGGACGACTGGTTACTGAAGGCTTCTTCTCCGGAGCAGGCGAGAAGCCATCGGGACATTGTACTCGGAGTTTGCGAGTCTCTAGGTCTTCAGGTCAATTACCAAAAGTCAACCTTGAGTCCAACACAGAACCTTCACTACCTGGGAGCTATCATAAACACAGAGCTCCAAAGAGTGTATCCTTCGGAGGAACGACTATCCTCAATAGACAGGAAGTGTCAGGACCTGTTGAGAGCCAATGCACCTACGGCACGTCAGGTGACATCGCTGCTGGGCTCCATGGCATCATGCATTTTTATTGTCCCAAATGCCAGACTCCACATGAGGCCCCTCCAAGAGGCATTGGAGAGCAACTGGAGCCAAAGGACAGGTCGCTGGGAGGACAGAGTGCGACTACCGGCAGTAGCACTTCAATCATTGAGATGGTGGATGCACAGACCTCACCTGTCAGTGGGTGCTCCGTTTCACCAGGTACTTCCATCCGACACCCTAGTAACGGATGCGTCTCTTCAGGGATGGGGGGCTCATCTGGGTCCCCTTCAAGCTCAGGGCCTGTGGTCAGACAAGGAAAAGCAGTACCACATCAATCTGCTAGAACTCAGAGCGGTCCATCTGGCTCTCAAGTCTTTCATACCACTAATTCAGGGGAAAACTCTCCTAATACAAACGGACAATACAACCACGATGTATTATTTGAACAAACAGGGGGGAACAAGATCCCTACCCCTATCTCGAGAGTCCCAAGCGATATGGCATTGGCTCCTGGCCAGAGGAATGTCACTTACAGCAGTCCACCTGCCAGGTCAGCAAAACGTGGAAGCAGATTTTCTGAGCAGACACCTAGAGGACGCTCACGATTGGGTCCTACACGGCGAAGTCGCAGAATACATCTTCGCGCAATGGGGTCGGCCTCAACTGGATCTCTTCGCAGACGAAGTAAACAAGAAATGCCCAGACTTCGCATCCAGGTTCTACCGTCCAGGATCTCAAGGGAATGCCCTGTTGATCGACTGGTCAGGGATATTTCTCTACGCTTTTCCGCCGATTCCCCTCATACCGGCAGTGATCAACAAACTTTACAGATCCAGAACCAGAATGATTCTCGTAGCGCCACAATGGCCCCGTCAATTCTGGTACACAGATCTCCTCAACCTGTCGGAAAAACCTCACAGGAGGCTGCAGTGCATACCGGATCTTCTGAGCAGAATGGAGGGCAGAATTCTACATCCCAACCTACCCTCTCTGAGCTTAACAGCATGGCTCCTGAATTCCTGCAGTATGGGCACCTAGGGCTCTCACAGGAGTGCATGAACATCTTGAAAGAGTCCAAAAGGCCTTCCACGCGGCGTTCTTACGCTTATAAGTGGAAGAGATTCTACATATGGTGCTGTCAACAAGGTCAGAATCCCATACGGGCTCAGGAGGATGTCATACTGTCCTATTTGCTTCATCTAGCAAAGTCCGGTCTGCAGGTATCATCTATTAAGGTACATTTGTCTGCTATTACAGCCTATCGCAAGTCACCTCAGGAATCCTTCTTTACGAAACCTGTAGTCAAGGATTTCTTAGAAGGTTTGAAAAAAGTTTTTCCGCCCCTTCGGAGACCTTCTCCTCCATGGGAACTGAACATAGTATTGGCAAAACTTATGGGCCCTCCTTTTGAACCTATACATAAGGTCTCTTTACAACACCTTACGTGGAAGACGGCTTTTCTAGTGGCCATTACTTCAGCGAGGAGGGTCAGCGAAATCCAGGCTTTGTCTTCCAAAGAACCGTACACGGTTTTTCATGACAATAGAGTGGTTCTGCGAACTCACCCATCTTTCCTTCCGAAGGTGGTGTCAGGATTCCATATCAATCAGACTATATCTTTACCGACTTTCTTTCCCAATCCGGAGACTCCGGCAGAGAAAGCATTGCACTCCTTAGACTTGAAAAGAGTGCTGAAATTGTATCTGGATAAGACAAAATCGATTAGACACTCTAACCGCTTGTTTGTAAATTATGGTCATTTGAGGACAGGAGAGGCAGCATCTAAACGAACGATATCAAGATGGATAGTTTCTTGTATTGTTACTACTTACCAGCTAGCTAATAAACAATTACTAGCGAGGCCTAAAGCGCATTCCACAAGGGGAAAAGCGGCTACTGCTGCCCTCCTTAACAATGTTCCAATATCTGAGATTTGTAAGGCTGCTACATGGAAGTCTGTGCATACGTTTACTAGACATTACTGTTTAGACTCAGATGCAAGAGCGGATGCCCAAGTGGGGCAGGCCTCTCTGAGAAATTTATTTGCATAATACTTATCTATTCCTGCACTTCTATCGGACAGTCCGCAGGGTTTAGGGATGGGCTTGCTAATCTATTCAATGTTTATGACTATTGATGAGGATCCCCTGGAAGAGAAGGATAAGTTACTTACCTGTAAATCCTAGTTCTCTTCCAGGGGTATCCTCATCAAAGTCATAAACAACCCACCCTCCTCCCCGGACGCACGTCTCCTAGAAGTGCAGGACAGACTGTATTTTAAATCAGTTACACAGATTGTCACCGTAAAAAGAACTGACCTAACTGTGAACCAACTGTCACCTTTCAGGAAGGGGGGTTGGGAGCACACTGCCTCACATCCCAGTCGAGTTCGCCCCTTTGCATCCTGGTAAATGCAGTTCAAATTTAACGCTTACTTGAAAGTGTCCGTAGTTTTTCACTAAAGTTAGTGCAGTCATTGCTGTTCATCTCTATACACGTGTTTCAGGGTAATTGCCCTTCATCAGTAGAGAGTAGAAAGCATCAAAAAATATCTGGGGTTGCTGGAAATGCTGCCAAAATCGTCTTAGGTCTAGTACCACTCACAGGCTCACAGGTGCGTCTCCAGAGCTCGTCAGCTCAGTGGCTCAAGGGAGCCTTTTAACAGGAAGGGGGGTTGGGAGCACACTGCCTCACATCCCAGTCGAGTTCGCCCCTTTGCATCCTGGTAAATGCAGTTCAAATTTAACGCTTACTTGAAAGTGTCCGTAGTTTTTCACTAAAGTTAGTGCAGTCATTGCTGTTCATCTCTATACACGTGTTTCAGGGTAATTGCCCTTCATCAGTAGAGAGTAGAAAGCATCAAAAAATATCTGGGGTTGCTGGAAATGCTGCCAAAATCGTCTCAGGTCTAGTACCACTCACAGGCTCACAGGTGCGTCTCCAGAGCTCGTCAGCTCAGTGGCTCAAGGGAGCCTTTTAACAGGAAGGGGGGTTGGGAGCACACTGCCTCACATCCCAGTCGAGTTCGCCCCTTTGCATCCTGGTAAATGCAGTTCAAATTTAACGCTTACTTGAAAGTGTCCGTAGTTTTTCACTAAAGTTAGTGCAGTCATTGCTGTTCATCTCTATACACGTGTTTCAGGGTAATTGCCCTTCATCAGTAGAGAGTAGAAAGCATCAAAAAATATCTGGGGTTGCTGGAAATGCTGCCAAAATCGTCTCAGGTCTAGTACCACTCACAGGCTCACAGGTGCGTCTCCAGAGCTCGTCAGCTCAGTGGCTCAAGGGAGCCTTTTAACAGGAAGGGGGGTTGGGAGCACACTGCCTCACATCCCAGTCGAGTTCGCCCCTTTGCATCCTGGTAAATGCAGTTCAAATTTAACGCTTACTTGAAAGTGTCCGTAGTTTTTCACTAAAGTTAGTGCAGTCATTGCTGTTCATCTCTATACACGTGTTTCAGGGTAATTGCCCTTCATCAGTAGAGAGTAGAAAGCATCAAAAAATATCTGGGGTTGCTGGAAATGCTGCCAAAATCGTCTCAGGTCTAGTACCACTCACAGGCTCACAGGTGCGTCTCCAGAGCTCGTCAGCTCAGTGGCTCAAGGGAGCCTTTTAACAGGAAGGGGGGTTGGGAGCACACTGCCTCACATCCCAGTCGAGTTCGCCCCTTTGCATCCTGGTAAATGCAGTTCAAATTTAACGCTTACTTGAAAGTGTCCGTAGTTTTTCACTAAAGTTAGTGCAGTCATTGCTGTTCATCTCTATACACGTGTTTCAGGGTAATTGCCCTTCATCAGTAGAGAGTAGAAAGCATCAAAAAATATCTGGGGTTGCTGGAAATGCTGCCAAAATCGTCTCAGGTCTAGTACCACTCACAGGCTCACAGGTGCGTCTCCAGAGCTCGTCAGCTCAGTGGCTCAAGGGAGCCTTTTAACAGGAAGGGGGGTTGGGAGCACACTGCCTCACATCCCAGTCGAGTTCGCCCCTTTGCATCCTGGTAAATGCAGTTCAAATTTAACGCTTACTTGAAAGTGTCCGTAGTTTTTCACTAAAGTTAGTGCAGTCATTGCTGTTCATCTCTATACACGTGTTTCAGGGTAATTGCCCTTCATCAGTAGAGAGTAGAAAGCATCAAAAAATATCTGGGGTTGCTGGAAATGCTGCCAAAATCGTCTCAGGTCTAGTACCACTCACAGGCTCACAGGTGCGTCTCCAGAGCTCGTCAGCTCAGTGGCTCAAGGGAGCCTTTTAACAGGAAGGGGGGTTGGGAGCACACTGCCTCACATCCCAGTCGAGTTCGCCCCTTTGCATCCTGGTAAATGCAGTTCAAATTTAACGCTTACTTGAAAGTGTCCGTAGTTTTTCACTAAAGTTAGTGCAGTCATTGCTGTTCATCTCTATACACGTGTTTCAGGGTAATTGCCCTTCATCAGTAGAGAGTAGAAAGCATCAAAAAATATCTGGGGTTGCTGGAAATGCTGCCAAAATCGTCTCAGGTCTAGTCCCACTCACAGGCTCACAGGTGCGTCTCCAGAGCTCGTCAGCTCAGTGGCTCAAGGGAGCCTTTTAACAGGAAGGGGGGTTGGGAGCACACTGCCTCACATCCCAGTCGAGTTCGCCCCTTTGCATCCTGGTAAATGCAGTTCAAATTTAACGCTTACTTGAAAGTGTCCGTAGTTTTTCACTAAAGTTAGTGCAGTCATTGCTGTTCATCTCTATACACGTGTTTCAGGGTAATTGCCCTTCATCAGTAGAGAGTAGAAAGCATCAAAAAATATCTGGGGTTGCTGGAAATGCTGCCAAAATCGTCTCAGGTCTAGTACCACTCACAGGCTCACAGGTGCGTCTCCAGAGCTCGTCAGCTCAGTGGCTCAAAGGAGCCTTTTAACAGGAAGGGGGGTTGGGAGCACACTGCCTCACATCCCAGTCGAGTTCGCCCCTTTGCATCCTGGTAAATGCAGTTCAAATTTAACGCTTACTTGAAAGTGTCCGTAGTTTTTCACTAAAGTTAGTGCAGTCATTGCTGTTCATCTCTATACACGTGTTTCAGGGTAATTGCCCTTCATCAGTAGAGAGTAGAAAGCATCAAAAAATATCTGGGGTTGCTGGAAATGCTGCCAAAATCGTCTCAGGTCTAGTACCACTCACAGGCTCACAGGTGCGTCTCCAGAGCTCGTCAGCTCAGTGGCTCAAGGGAGCCTTTTAACAGGAAGGGGGGTTGGGAGCACACTGCCTCACATCCCAGTCGACTTCGCCCCTTTGCATCCTGGTAAATGCAGTTCAAATTTAACGCTTACTTGAAAGTGTCCGTAGTTTTTCACTAAAGTTAGTGCAGTCATTGCTGTTCATCTCTATACACGTGTTTCAGGGTAATTGCCCTTCATCAGTAGAGAGTAGAAAGCATCAAAAAATATCTGGGGTTGCTGGAAATGCTGCCAAAATCGTCTCAGGTCTAGTACCACTCACAGGCTCACAGGTGCGTCTCCAGAGCTCGTCAGCTCAGTGGCTCAAGGGAGCCTTTTAACAGGAAGGGGGGTTGGGAGCACACTGCCTCACATCCCAGTCGAGTTCGCCCCTTTGCATCCTGGTAAATGCAGTTCAAATTTAACGCTTACTTGAAAGTGTCCGTAGTTTTTCACTAAAGTTAGTGCAGTCATTGCTGTTCATCTCTATACACGTGTTTCAGGGTAATTGCCCTTCATCAGTAGAGAGTAGAAAGCATCAAAAAATATCTGGGGTTGCTGGAAATGCTGCCAAAATCGTCTCAGGTCTAGTACCACTCACAGGCTCACAGGTGCGTCTCCAGAGCTCGTCAGCTCAGTGGCTCAAGGGAGCCTTTTAACAGGAAGGGGGGTTGGGAGCACACTGCCTCACATCCCAGTCGAGTTCGCCCCTTTGCATCCTGGTAAATGCAGTTCAAATTTAACGCTTACTTGAAAGTGTCCGTAGTTTTTCACTAAAGTTAGTGCAGTCATTGCTGTTCATCTCTATACACGTGTTTCAGGGTAATTGCCCTTCATCAGTAGAGAGTAGAAAGCATCAAAAAATATCTGGGGTTGCTGGAAATGCTGCCAAAATCGTCTCAGGTCTAGTACCACTCACAGGCTCACAGGTGCGTCTCCAGAGCTCGTCAGCTCAGTGGCTCAAGGGAGCCTTTTAACAGGAAGGGGGGTTGGGAGCACACTGCCTCACATCCCAGTCGACTTCGCCCCTTTGCATCCTGGTAAATGCAGTTCAAATTTAACGCTTACTTGAAAGTGTCCGTAGTTTTTCACTAAAGTTAGTGCAGTCATTGCTGTTCATCTCTATACACGTGTTTCAGGGTAATTGCCCTTCATCAGTAGAGAGTAGAAAGCATCAAAAAATATCTGGGGTTGCTGGAAATGCTGCCAAAATCGTCTCAGGTCTAGTACCACTCACAGGCTCACAGGTGCGTCTCCAGAGCTCGTCAGCTCAGTGGCTCAAGGGAGCCTTTTAACAGGAAGGGGGGTTGGGAGCACACTGCCTCACATCCCAGTCGAGTTCGCCCCTTTGCATCCTGGTAAATGCAGTTCAAATTTAACGCTTACTTGAAAGTGTCCGTAGTTTTTCACTAAAGTTAGTGCAGTCATTGCTGTTCATCTCTATACACGTGTTTCAGGGTAATTGCCCTTCATCAGTAGAGAGTAGAAAGCATCAAAAAATATCTGGGGTTGCTGGAAATGCTGCCAAAATCGTCTCAGGTCTAGTACCACTCACAGGCTCACAGGTGCGTCTCCAGAGCTCGTCAGCTCAGTGGCTCAAGGGAGCCTTTTAACAGGAAGGGGGGTTGGGAGCACACTGCCTCACATCCCAGTCGAGTTCGCCCTTTTGCATCCTGGTAAATGCAGTTCAAATTTAACGCTTACTTGAAAGTGTCCGTAGTTTTTCACTAAAGTTAGTGCAGTCATTGCTGTTCATCTCTATACACGTGTTTCAGGGTAATTGCCCTTCATCAGTAGAGAGTAGAAAGCATCAAAAAATATCTGGGGTTGCTGGAAATGCTGCCAAAATCGTCTCAGGTCTAGTACCACTCACAGGCTCACAGGTGCGTCTCCAGAGCTCGTCAGCTCAGTGGCTCAAGGGAGCCTTTTAACAGGAAGGGGGGTTGGGAGCACACTGCCTCACATCCCAGTCGAGTTCGCCCCTTTGCATCCTGGTAAATGCAGTTCAAATTTAACGCTTACTTGAAAGTGTCCGTAGTTTTTCACTAAAGTTAGTGCAGTCATTGCTGTTCATCTCTATACACGTGTTTCAGGGTAATTGCCCTTCATCAGTAGAGAGTAGAAAGCATCAAAAAATATCTGGGGTTGCTGGAAATGCTGCCAAAATCGTCTCAGGTCTAGTACCACTCACAGGCTCACAGGTGCGTCTCCAGAGCTCGTCAGCTCAGTGGCTCAAGGGAGCCTTTTAACAGGAAGGGGGGTTGAGAGCACACTGCCTCACATCCCAGTCGAGTTCGCCCCTTTGCATCCTGGTAAATGCAGTTCAAATTTAACGCCTACTGATGAAGGGCAATTACCCTGAAACACGTGTATAGAGATGAACAGCAATGACTGCACTAACTTTAGTGAAAAACTACAGACACTTTCAAGTAAGCGTTAAATTTGAACTGCATTTACCAGGATGCAAAGGGGCGAAGTCGACTGGGATGTGAGGCAGTGTGCTCCCAACCCCCCTTCCTGTTAAAAGGCTCCCTTGAGCCACTGAGCTGACGAGCTCTGGAGACGCACCTGTGAGCCTGTGAGTGGTACTAGACCTGAGACGATTTTGGCAGCATTTCCAGCAACCCCAGATATTTTTTGATGCTTTCTACTCTCTACTGATGAAGGGCAATTACCCTGAAACACGTGTATAGAGATGAACAGCAATGACTGCACTAACTTTAGTGAAAAACTACGGACACTTTCAAGTAAGCGTTAAATTTGAACTGCATTTACCAGGATGCAAAGGGGCGAACTCGACTGGGATGTGAGGCAGTGTGCTCCCAACCCCCCTTCCTGTTAAAAGGCTCCCTTGAGCCACTGAGCTGACGAGCTCTGGAGACGCACCTGTGAGCCTGTGAGTGGTACTAGACCTGAGACGATTTTGGCAGCATTTCCAGCAACCCCAGATATTTTTTGATGCTTTCTACTCTCTACTGATGAAGGGCAATTACCCTGAAACACGTGTATAGAGATGAACAGCAATGACTGCACTAACTTTAGTGAAAAACTACGGACACTTTCAAGTAAGCGTTAAATTTGAACTGCATTTACCAGGATGCAAAGGGGCGAACTCGACTGGGATGTGAGGCAGTGTGCTCCCAACCCCCCTTCCTGTTAAAAGGCTCCCTTGAGCCACTGAGCTGACGAGCTCTGGAGACGCACCTGTGAGCCTGTGAGTGGTACTAGACCTGAGACGATTTTGGCAGCATTTCCAGCAACCCCAGATATTTTTTGATGCTTTCTACTCTCTACTGATGAAGGGCAATTACCCTGAAACACGTGTATAGAGATGAACAGCAATGACTGCACTAACTTTAGTGAAAAACTACGGACACTTTCAAGTAAGCGTTAAATTTGAACTGCATTTACCAGGATGCAAAGGGGCGAACCCGACTGGGATGTGAGGCAGTGTGCTCCCAACCCCCCTTCCTGTTAAAAGGCTCCCTTGAGCCACTGAGCTGACGAGCTCTGGAGACGCACCTGTGAGCCTGTGAGTGGTACTAGACCTGAGACGATTTTGGCAGCATTTCCAGCAACCCCAGATATTTTTTGATGCTTTCTACTCTCTACTGATGAAGGGCAATTACCCTGAAACACGTGTATAGAGATGAACAGCAATGACTGCACTAACTTTAGTGAAAAACTACGGACACTTTCAAGTAAGCGTTAAATTTGAACTGCATTTACCAGGATGCAAAGGGGCGAACTCGACTGGGATGTGAGGCAGTGTGCTCCCAACCCCCCTTCCTGTTAAAAGGCTCCCTTGAGCCACTGAGCTGACGAGCTCTGGAGACGCACCTGTGAGCCTGTGAGTGGTACTAGACCTGAGACGATTTTGGCAGCATTTCCAGCAACCCCAGATATTTTTTGATGCTTTCTACTCTCTACTGATGAAGGGCAATTACCCTGAAACACGTGTATAGAGATGAACAGCAATGACTGCACTAACTTTAGTGAAAAACTACGGACACTTTCAAGTAAGCGTTAAATTTGAACTGCATTTACCAGGATGCAAAGGGGCGAACTCGACTGGGATGTGAGGCAGTGTGCTCCCAACCCCCCTTCCAACTGTCACCTTTCCTTCACCCCTGAGGCATGGTGGGATACTGGAGGTGCTCAGGGTCTTAAAGGCACGGTGCCAAAGTTTTTATGGTTCTCCTGTGTTAACCTGCATGCAGCCTATTGGCTAAGAATGCTCCATTGTTTTTCAATGCAGTTTTTTCTCTTTTTCTCCAGAGTTTACTGCTGTTTGCTTCCCTAAGCCCAGTTTTGGGGGCTTGCGTAGATATTTATTCTCTATTGTAATTTTATAATATAAAAAAAAAAAAAAAAAAAAAAACTTCATAGAAATAAAGCATTTTAGCCTGTTTTAACATTATAGCCTGCATTGCTGTTTTACACATGTATAATATGTGTGTATTTTATATATGCTCCGGGGTCCCCGCACAAGGGTGGGAATATTCAATGTTTATGACTTTGATGAGGATACCCCTGGAAGAGAACTAGGATTTACAGGTAAGTAACTTATCCGTCTCTGACGTCACCTGCTGGCACTGGCCACTCAGAGCAGTCCAGTGTGCCAGCAGCACCTCTGTTTCCAAGATGGCAGAGGTCTGGAGCACACTGGAGGAGCTCTGTGCACCTCCCAGGGGAGGTGCAGGTCAGGGGAGTGGTCACTCCCCTTTCCTTTGTCCAGTTTCGCGCCAGAGCAGGGCTGAGGGGTCCCTGAACCGGTGTAGACTGGCTTATGCAGAAATGGGCACCATGTGTGCCCATGAAAGCATTTCCAGAGGCTGGGGGAGGCTACTCCTCCCCTGCCTTCACACCATTTTCCAAAGGGAGAGGGTGTAACACCCTCTCTCAGAGGAAGTCCTTTGTTCTGCCATCCTGGGCCAAGCCTGGCTGGACCCCAGGAGGGCAGAAACCTGTCTGAGGGGTTGGCAGCAGCAGCAGCTGCAATGAAACCCCTGAAAAGGCAGTTTGGCAGTACCCAGGTCTGTGCTACAGACCCGTGGGATCATGGGATTGTGCCAACAATGCCAGGATGGCATAGAGGGGGCAATTCCATGATCTTAGACATGTTACATGGCCATATTCGGAGTTACCATTGTGAAGCTACACATAGGTAGTGACCTATATGTAGTGCACGCGTGTAATGGTGTCCCCGCACTCACAAAGTCCGGGGAATTGGCCCTGAACAATGTGGGGGCACCTTGGCTAGTGCCAGGGTGCCCACACACTAAGTAACTTAGCACCCAACCTTTACCAGGTAAAGGTTAGACATATAGGTGACTTATAAGTTACTTAAGTGCAGTGTAAAATGGCTGTGAAATAACATGGACGTTATTTCACTCAGGCTGCAGTGGCAGGCCTGTGTAAGAATTGTCAGAGCTCCCTATGGGTGGCAAAAGAAATGCTGCAGCCCATAGGGATCTCCTGGAACCCCAATACCCTGGGTACCTCAGTACCATATACTAGGGAATTATAAGGGTGTTCCAGTATGCCAATGTGTAGGAGGCTGGACTGGCTTGTAGTGAGTACCTAGGGGTACTTGCACCTTGCACCAGGCCCAGTTATCCCTTATTAGTGTATAGGGTGTCTAGCAGCATAGGTTGATAGATAATGGTAGCTTAGCAGAGCAGCTTAGGCTGAACTAGGAGACGAGTGAAGCTCCTACAGTACCACTTAGTGTCATATGCACAATACCATAAGAAAACACAATACACAGATATACTAAAAATAAAGGTACTTTATTTTTATGACAATATGCCAAAAGTATCTCAGTGAGTACCCTCAGTATGAGGATAGCAAATATACACAAGATATATGTACACAATACCAAAATATGCAGTAATAGTATTAGAAAACAGTGCAAACAATGTATAGTTACAATAGGAAGCAATGGGGACACAT
Organism: Pleurodeles waltl; assembly: GCF_031143425.1. NCBI lineage: Eukaryota > Metazoa > Chordata > Amphibia > Caudata > Salamandridae > Pleurodeles > Pleurodeles waltl. The sequence continues at coordinate 956,670,714 of NC_090446.1, read as the reverse complement.
AGGGATAGGGGCAACACAAACCATATACTCCAAAAGTGGAATGCGAACCACGAATGGACCCCAAACCTATGTGACCTTGTAGAGGGTCGCTGGGACTATTAGAAAATAGTAAGGGTTAGAAAAATAGCCCACCCCAAGACCCTGAAAAGTGAGTGCAAATTGCACTAAAGTTCCCCAAAGGACATAGAAGTCGTGATAGGGGAATTCTGCAGGAAAGACACAAACCAATAATGTAACAACGATGGATTTCCAGTCGAGGGTACCTGTGGAACAAGGGGACCAAGTCCAAAAGTCACAAGCAAGTCGGAGATGGGCAGATGCCCAGGAAATGCCAGCTGTGGGTGCAAAGATGCTGCTACTGGACAGTAGAAGCGTAGGTTTCTGCAAGAACGACAAAGGCTAGAGACTTCCCCTTTGGAGGACGGATCCCTCACGCCTTGGAGAGTCGTGCAGAAGTGTTTTCCCGCCGAAAGACCGCCAACAAGCCTTGCTAGCTGCAAATCTTGCGGTTAGTGTTTTTGGATGCTGCTGTGGCCCAGGAGGGACCAGGATGTCGCCAATTGCGTCAGGGGACAGAGGGGGCGTCGAGCAAGACAAGGAGCCCTCTCAGCAGCAGGCAGCACCCGCAGAAGTGCCAGAAACAGGCACTACGAGGATGCGTGAAACGGTGCTCACCCGAAGTCGCACAAAGGAGTCCCACGTCGCCGGAGAACAACTTAGGAGGTCGTGCAATGCAGGTTAGAGTGCCGTGTACCCAGGCTGGACTGTGCACTAAGGATTTCCGCCGGAAGTGCACGGAGGCCGGAGTAGCTGCAAAAGTCGCGGTTCCCAGCAATGCAGTCTGGCGTGGGGAGGCAAGGACTTACCTCCACCAAACTTGGACTGAAGAGTCACTGGACTGTGGGAGTCACTTGGACAGAGTTGCTGGATTCAAGGGACCTCACTCGTCGTGCTGAGAGGAGACCCAAGGTACCGGTGATGTAGTTCTTTGGTGCCTGCGGTTGCAGGGGGACGATTCCGTCGACCCACGGGAGATTTCTTCGGAGCTTCTAGTGCAGAGAGGAGGCAGACTACCCCCACAGCATGCACCACCAGGAAAGCAGTCTTGAACGCAGCAGGATCAGCCTTACAGAGTTGCAGTAGTCGTCTTCGCTACTATGTTGCAGTTTTGCAGGCTTCCAGCGCGGGCTGCAGTCGATTCCTTGGCAGAAGGTGAAGAGAGAGATGCAGAGGAACTCGGATGAGCTCTTGCATTCGTTATCTAAGGAATCCCAAGAGACAGAGACCCTAAATAGCCAGAAAAGAGGGTTTGGCTACCTAGGAGAGAAGATAGGCTAGCAACACCTGAAGGAGCCTATCACAAGGAGTCTCTGACGTCACCTGGTGGCACTGGCCACTCAGAGCAGTCCAGTGTGCCAGCAGCACCTCTGTTTCCAAGATGGCAGAGGTCTGGAGCACACTGGAGGAGCTCTGGGCACCTCCCAGGGGAGGTGCAGGTCAGGGGAGTGGTCACTCCCCTTTCCTTTGACCAGTTTCGCGCCAGAGCAGGGCTGAGGGGTCCCTGAACCGGTGTAGACTGGCTTATGCAGAAATGGGCACCATCTGTGCCCATGAAAGCATTTCCAGGGGCTGGGGGAGGCTACTCCTCCCCTGCCTTAACACATTTTTCCAAAGGGAGAGGGTGTAACACCCTCTCTCTGAGGAAGTCCTTTGTTCTGCCTTCCTGGGCCAAGCCTGGCTGGACCCCAGGAGGGCAGAAGCCTGTCTGAGGGGTTGGCAGCAGCAGCAGCTGCAGTGAAACCCCTGAAAAGGCAGTTTGGCAGTACCCGGGTCTGTGCTAGAGACCCGGGGAATCATGGGATTGTCTCCCCAATACCAGGATGGCATTGGTGGGGCAATTCCATGATCTTAGACATGTTACATTGCCATATTCGGAGTTACCATTGTGAAGCTACACATAGGTAGTGACCTATGGGTAGTGCACGCGTGAAATTTGCCCTGAACAATGTGGGAGCACCTTGGCTAGTGCCAGTGTGCCCACACACTAAGTAACTTAGCACCCAACCTTTACCAGGTAAAGGTTAGACATATAGGTGACTTATAAGTTACTTAAGTGCAGTGGTAAATGGCTGTGAAATAACGTGGACTTTATTTCACTCAGGCTGCAGTGGCAGGCCTGTGTAAGAATTGTCAGAGCTCCCTATGGGTGGCAAAAGAAATGCTGCAGCCCATAGGGATCTCCTGGAACCCCAATACCCTGGTTACCTCAGTACCATATACTAGGCAATTATAAGGGTGTTCCAGTGTGCCAATGTAAATTGGTAAAATTGGTCACTAGCCTGTTAGTGACAATTTGGAAAGAAATGAGAGAGCATAACCACTGAGGTTCTGATTAGCAGATCCTCAGTGAGACAGTTAGTCATAACACAGGTAACACATACAGGGCACACTTATGAGCACTGGGGCCCTGGCTGGCAGGGTCCCAGTGACACATACAACTAAAACAACATATATACAGTGAAATATGGGGGTAACATACCAGGCAAGATGGTACTTTACTACAACAGGGTAGTGTTGTATAGTATAGTGTAGAGTGGAGTAGAGTGGTGTGGTGTGGTGTGTCAGAATAGAGTGTAGTGGAGTGGCATAGCGTAGAGTAAATTGGAGTGGCATGTCATACAGTAGAGTGCAGTGATGTATCAGTGTTGGAAAGTCTTGTGGAGTAGAGTTTTGTACAGGGCAGTGTGGGGGAATAGAGAGGAGTAGAGTGTTGTGCAGTGCTGTATATTGTAATAGTCTCATACAGTGGAGTTACATAGAGTGGAGTAGAGTGGATCAGTGTAGAGTGTGGTGTCGTACAGTGGCATGGAGTAGGATGAACTATCGTAGAGTGGAGTGAAGACCAGTGGAGTAAAGTTTCATAAAGTGGTGTGTTGTGATGTAGAGTAGAGTGGCATGGAGTGGAGTAGAATGGCATACCATACTTTCGAGTAAATTGTCATAGAGTGGAGTGGCGTAGAGTGGTGTACATTGGAATACCGTACAGTCGAATAGTGTAACAGCATAGACTGGAGTGGCGTACAGTAAAGTAGAAGGTCATAGAGACGAGTTGAGTGGCGTACAGGGGGGTGATGTGTCGTAGAGTGGAGGGGCGTACAGTGGAGTGGCAGAGATTGGAGTGGGGTAGAGTTGAGTAGACTGGTGTGCCATAGATTGGAGTCTTGTATTGTTGAGTAGCATACAGTGGAATGGCATAAAGTGGAATAGCACAGATTGGAGTGTTGACTAGGAGAGTGGCATAGAATGGAATAACTTACAATGGAGTGGTGTGGAGTGGACTGGTGTAGAGTGGATTACCATACAGTGGAATGCGTAGAATATAACAGCATACAGTGGAGTGGCATGTCATACAGTAGAGTGGAGCGGCATGATGTACAGTAAAGTGGAGTGGTGTACAGTGGAGTGACGTAGAATAGCAGTGCTGTAGATTCCACACCTCTTTTGTACGTTAGAGTGGAGTGCCGTACAGTGGAATACTGTAGAGTGGAGTGGAGGAAAGTAGGGTGGCGGAATGTGGAGTGGCATAGAGGGAATAGTGAATGGTGTTGTACAGTGTATTGGCATAGACTGGAGTGAAATACAATCAATCCATCAATCAATCAAGGATTTATAGAGCGCACTAATCACCCGTTTGGGTCTCAAGGCGCTGGGGGGGTGGGGGAGCTACAGGTCGTAGAGCCATGTCTTGAGGCGTTTCCTGAATGTCAAGAGGTCTTGGGTCTGGCGAAGGTGAAGCGGTAGGGAGTTCCAGGTCTTGGTGGCTAGGTGAGAGAAGGATCTTCCTCCGGCGGTGGTGCGGCGGATGCGGGGGATGGAGGCGAGGGCGAGGCTGGCGGAGCGAAGATTGCGGGTGGAGGTGTGGAAGGTGAGTCTGTCGTTGAGGTAGGCTGGGCCTGTGTTGTGGAGGACCTTGTGTGCGTGGATGAGGAGTTTGAAGGTGATCCTCTTTGACACTGGTAGCCAGTGAAGGTCTCTGAGGTGGGGGGAAATGTGGTCACGGCGTGGGATGTTCAGAATGAGGCGGGCAGATGCGCTCTGGATTCTTTGCAGTTTTGTTAGGAGTTTGGTTGTTATTCCTGCATATAGGGCATTTCCGTAGTCCAATCGGCTGCTGACCACGGCGTGGGTGACAGTTTTCCTGGTTTCAACGGGAATCCACTTGAAGATTTTGCGGAGCATGCAAAGAGTGTTGTAGCAGGAAGAGGAGATGCCATTGACCTGCTGAGTCTTGCTGAGTGTGGAGTCCAAGATGAAGCCTAGGTTGCGTGCGTGGGTGGTGGGTGAGGACGCTGTTCCTAGGGAGGTGGGCCACCAGGAGTCATTCCAAGTTGAGGGGTTGGTGCCAAAGATGAGGATTTCTGTCTTGTCTGTGTTTAACTTGAGGTGGCTTGATTCCATCCAGCTGGCGATGGCGTGAAGTCCATTGTGGAGGTTGTTCTTTGCAGTTGTAGGGTCTTTCGTGAGGGAGAGGATGAGCTGAGTGTCGTCTGCGTAGGAAACTATGTTGATGTGGTGGGTTCGTGCGATGTTGGCGAGGGGGGCCATGTAAAGGTTGAAGAGCGTGGGGCTGAGCGAAGATCCTTGGTGAACGCCACAGATGATTCTGGAAGCTTCTGACAGGAACGGTGGGAGGCAGACTCTCTAGGTTCTGCCTGAGAGAAATGACGAGATCCAGTCGAGTGCCTTGTCACGGATTACTGCGTTGTGTAGGCGTGTGCGGAGAGTGTGATGACATACCGGGTCGAAAGCTGCGGAGAGGTCCAGGAGGATGAGTGCTGCTGTTTCTACTTCGTCGAGCATGGTCCTAATGTCGTCTGTGGCAGCAATGAGTGCAGTCTCAGTGCTGTGGTTTCTGCGGAATCCAAATTGGGAGGTGTTGAGTACCTTGCTGTCTTCCAGGAACCGGGATAGTTGGCTCTATCCCCATGCTTATCCTGAAATTTCTCACCATCTTTCTTCTTGCCATCCTTGTCACCCCCTGTATGAACTTTTCTGTTCACTCTTGTTCTGACCCATTTGTCTGCCTTCTTTCCCAATTCTTGGGGAGAGGTCAGATCTGAGTCCACTAGATATTGGTGTAACAAGTCAGACACACAGTTATTCAGAATATGCTCTCTCAGAATTAGATTATACAGGCTTTCATAGTCAGAAACTTTACTGCCATGTAATCACTCTTCCGAAGCCTTCACTGAACAGTCAACAAAGTCTATCCAGTCTTGTGAGGACTCTTTTCTGTTGTCTCTGAACTTAATCCTGTATTGTTCAGTGGTTAGGCCAAATCCATCCAAGAGTGTATCCTTCAAAACTGCAAAATTATTGGCATCACTTTCTCTCACAGTAAGAAGCCTATCCCTACCCTTTCCATTGAAAGATAGCCATAGAATAGCAGCCCACTGCCTTTGAGGGACCCCCTGTACCATACAGGCCCTCTCAAGTGCAGCAAACCACTTGTTAATGTCATCCCCCTCCTTGTAAGGGGGAACTATCTTGTACAGATTCCTGGAATCATGCTCTCTCACAGGATTGCTATCAGGAATACTGCTGCTGCCCCCATGGGGTCCAAACACCAACCTCTGTCTCTCCTTCTCCAGATCTAGGGATTCCCTGTCTAGAGCCAACTGTTGCTGTTTAAGCTTCAGTCTGGTCTCTTACACTCTCAACTTGTTGAGTTCCCTTTCTAACATTTTTTCTTCAGGGTGGGTGGGTTGGGAATGCTTGGACACAGAAGATATATTGGAATTAACAGAGGGAGACCAAACAGCTTGCACTCTAACAACCTGGCCTTCAGGAACAAAAACATGCCTGTTATGATGCGAGCTTCTATTACTACCAGCATTGCTATGTGGTCTGCTAAGGGGCAGATTAGGAAGAGAACCCTGTACACCTCCCTCAAGGGGCTCCCCTGAGTCAGAGTGTGAGCTATCTATTAACTTCTCAGATGAAGTGCCAGCTAGGGACTTATCATTCTCAATGAGCATGTTAAACAGAAATTCTCTAGTAGGGTTCTTTCATACCACTAAACCTCTATCAATGCAGAGACTCCTTAGGCTCTTAAAGTTAAGATTGTTGTAGGAAAGTACCATCTTGCCTGGCATGTTACCCCCATATTTCACTGTATATATGTTGTTTTAGTTGTATGTGTCACTGGGACCCTGCCAGCCAGAGCCCCAGTGCTCATAAGTGTGCCCTGTATGTGTTACCTGTGTTATGACTAACTGTCTCACTGAGGCTCTGCTATCCAGAACCTCAGTGGTTATGCTCTCTCATTTCTTTCCAAATTGTCACTAACAGGCTAGTGACCAATTTCACCAATTTACATTGGCATACTGGAACACCCTTATAATTCCCTAGTAGATGGTACTGAGGTACTGTAGGAAAGTACCATCTTGCCTGGCATGTTACCCCCATTTTTCACTGTATATATGTTGTTTTAGTTGTATGTGTCACTGGGACCCTGCTAGTCAGGGCCCCAGTGCTCATAAGTGTGCCTGAATGTGTTACCTGTGTTATGAAAAACTGTCTCACTGAGGCTCTGCTAATCAGAACCTCAGTGGTTATGCTCTCTCATTTCTTTCAAATTGTCACTAACAGGCTAGTGACCAATTTTACCAATTTACATTGGCTTACTGGAACACCCTTATAATTCCCTAGTATATGGTACTGAGGTACCCAGGGTATTGGGGTTCCAGGAGATCCCTATGGGCTGCAGCATTTCTTTTGCCACCCATAGGGAGCTCTGACAATTCTTACACAGGCCTGCCACTGCAGCCTGAGTGAAATAACATCCACGTTATTTCACAGCCATTTTACACTGCACTTAAGTAACTTATAAGTCACCTATATGTCTAACCTTTACCTGGTAAAGGTTGGGTGCTAAGTTACTTAGTGTGTGGGCACCCTGGCACTAGCCAAGGTGCCCCCACATTGTTCAGGGCCAATTCCCCGGACTTTGTGAGTGCGGGGACACCATTACACGCGTGCACTACATATAGGTCACTACCTATATGTAGCTTCACAATGGTAACTCCGAATATGGCCATATAACATGTCTATGATCATGGAATTGCCCCCTCTATACCATCCTGGCATAGTTGGCACAATCCCATGATCCCAGGGGTCTGTAGCACAGACCCTGGTACTGCCAAACTGCCTTTCCCGGGGTTTCACTGCAGCTGCTGCTGCTGCCAACCCCTCAGACAGGCTTCTGCCCTCCTGTGGTCCAGCCAGGCCTGGCCCAGGATGGCAGAACAAAGGACTTCCTCTGAGAGAGGGTGTTACACCCTCTCCCTTTGGAAAATGGTGTGAAGGCAGGGGAGGAGTAGCCTCCCCCAGCCTCTGGAAATGCTTTCATGGGCACACATGGTGCCCATTTCTGCATAAGCCAGTCTACACCGGTTCAGGGACCCCTTAGCCCTGCTCTGGCGCGAAACTGGACAAAGGGAAGGTGAGTGACCACTCCCCTGACCTGTACCTCCCCTGGGAGGTGCCCAGAGCTCCTCCAGTGTGCTCCAGACCTCTGCCATCTTGGAAACAGAGGTGCTGCTGGCACACTGGACTGCTCTGAGGGGCCAGTGCCATCAGGTGACGTCAGAGACTCCTTCTGATAGGCTCCTTCAGGTGTTGCTAGCCTATCCTCTCTCTTAGGTAGCCAAACCCTCTTTTCTGGCTATTTAGGGTCTCTGTCTCTTGGGATTCCTTAGATAACGAATGCAAGAGCTCATCCGAGTTCCTCTGCATCTCTCTCTTCACCTTCTGCCAAGGAATCGACTGCTGACCGCGCTGGAAGCCTGCAAAACTGCAACATAGTAGCGAAGACGACTACTGCAACTCTGTAACGCTGATCCTGCCGCCTTCTGTACTGTTTTCCTGGTGGTGCATGCTGTGGGGGTAGTCTGTCTCCTCTCTGCACTAGAAGCTCCGAAGAAATCTCCTGTGGGTCGACGGAATCGTCCCCCTGCAACCGCAGGCACCAAAGAACTGCATCACCGGTACCTTGGGTCTCCTCTCAGCACGACGAGCGAGGTCCCTTGAATCCAGCAACTCTGTCCAAGTGACTCCCACAGTCCAGTGACTCTTCAGTCCAAGTTTGGTGGAGGTAAGTCCTTGCCTCCCCACGCCAGACTGCATTGCTGGGAACCTCGACTTTTGCAGCTACTTCGGACTCCGTGCACTTCCGGCGGAAATCCTTTGTGCACAGTCCAGCCTGGGTCCACGGCACTCTAACCTGCATTGCACGACCTCCTAAGTTGTTCTCCGGCGACGTGGGACTCCTTTGTGCGACTTCGGGTGAGCACGGTTTCACGCATCCTCGTAGTGCCTGTTTGTGGCACTTCTGCGGGTGCTGTCTGCTGCTGAGAGGGCTCCTTGTCTTGCTCGACACCCCCTCTGTCCCCTGACGCAATTGGCGACATCCTGGTCCCTCCTGGGCCACAGCAGCACCCAAAAACACTAACCGCACGATTTGCAGCTAGCAAGGCTTGTTGGTGGTCTTTCGGCGGGAAAACACTTCTGCACGACTCTCCACGGCTTGAGGGATCAGTCCTCCAAAGGGGAAGTCTCTAGCCCTTGTCGTTCTTGCAGAAACCTAAGCTTCTACTGTCCAGTAGCAGCTTCCTTGCACCCACAGCTGGCATTTCCTGGGCATCTGCCCATCTCCGACTTGCTTGTGACTTTTGGACTTGGTCCCCTTGTTCCACAGGTACCCTCGACTGGAAATCCATCGTTGTTGCATTGTTGGTTTGTGTCTTTCCTTCAGAAATCTCCTATCACGACTTCTATGTCCTTTGGGGAACTTTAGTGCACTATGCACTCACTTTTCAGGGTCTTGGGGTGGGCTATTTTTCTAACCCTTACTATTTTCTAATAGTCCCAGCGACCCTCTACAAGGTCACATAGGTTTGGGGTCCATTTGTGGTTCGCATTCCACTATTGGAGTATATGGTTTGTGTTGCCCCTATCCCTATCTGTCCCCATTGCATCCTATTGTAACTATACATTGTTTGCACTGTTTTCTAATACTATTACTGCATATTTTGGTATTGCGTACATATATCTTGTGTATATTTGCTATCCTCATACTGAGGGTACTCACTGAGATACTTTTGGCATATTGTCATAAAAATAAAGTACCTTTATTTTTAGTATATCTGTGTATTGTGTTTTCTTATGATATTGTGCATATGACACTAAGTGGTAGTGTAGGAGCTTCACTCGTCTCCTAGTTCAGCCTAAGCTAGTCTGCTAAGCTACCATTATCTATCAGCCTATGCTGCTAGACACCCTATACACTAATAAGGGATAACTGGGCCTGGTGCAAGGTGTAAGTACCCCTTGGTACTCACTACAAGCCAGTCCAGCCTCCTACATTGGTTGTGCAGCGGTGGGATAAGTGCTTTGAGACTACTTACCACTCTTGTCATTGTACTTTTCATAAGAGAAAAATATACAAAACAAGTTCAGTGTATGTACACATAACCAAAAAGTTTTGCATTTCCTCTTTTCACTCTTTTCTAAGTGCTGAAAAGTACTTCCAAACTTTCTTAAAAGTTTAAAAAGTTTTTTTCTGTCTTTCTAAAAGTTCTGAAAACTTTTTTCTCTTTTTCTATCACTTTAACTCTTTCTAAAAATGTCTGGCACAGGCCAAAATGTTGATCTGTCCAAACTTGCATATGACCACCTTAGCTGGAAAGGAGCAAGGAGTCTCTGTGTAGAAAGAGGTTTGAGTGTAGGGAAGAATCCTTCCTTGGAATTATTGCTTAACATGCTTAGAGAACAAGGTAAGACCACAAGGGCCCCATCTGTTGAAAAAGTAGCTAATGGTTCCCAATCAGATCCAGGGACTCCCCTAGGAAAAGATTCAGGAAATAAACTTCTCTTCCAGGGGATCCTCATCAATAGTCATAAACATTGAATATTCCCGCCCTTGTGCGGGGACCCCGGAGCATATATATAAAATACATACATATTATCATGTGTAAAACAGCAATGCAGGCTATAATCATAAATAGGCTAAAATGCTTTATTTCTATGAAGTTTTTTTTTTTTTTTTTTTTTTTTATATTATAAAATCACAATAGATCATAAATATCTACCTAAGCCCCCAAAAACTGGACTTAGGGAAGTAAACAGCAGTAAATAGCAGAGAAAAATAGAAAAAACTACATTGAAAAACAATGAAGCATTCTTAGCCAATAGGCTGCATGCAGGTTAACACAGGAGAACCATAAAAACTTTGGCACCGTGCCTTTAAGACCCTGAGCACCTCCAGTATCCCACCATGCCTCAGGGGTGAAGGGAAGGTGACAGTTGGTTCACAGTTAGGTCAGTTCTTTTTTCCGGCTTCTTCTGAGAGGATCCTGGAGCATTGAGCTCTCAGTTTTTCTGAGTTTTTCTTCAGAAAAATCCTTAAAAATAGTGTTTTTCCTATTTACTCGACAGATAACATCTTTTGTCTGAGTTTGGAAGTCTTTTTTGACAGAAAATGCCATCTCTTTTTGTAAAATGTCCTTCTTGTGGGAAGAAGAAAGCCCAGTCAGACCCACACTCTCTGTGTATTGTCTGCCTGCCACAGAGTCACTGTCCTGACACCTGCAAGTATTGTAAGAACATGTCAAGGAGGACTCTCAAAGACAGAGAGAAGATCAGGCTACATGGGCTTCAGGAGAGGAAAAAGTCAACATCCTCTTCACTTCCCAGACCTACAGCAGAAGGAATGGCCCGATCGACGTCGACAGGTAGGATTGTACCTGTTTGTTCTCCATCGACGTCATCGGCACCACCGTCTCACCGGCATAGATCGCCGTCGACGGCGACCAGACCGACGTCGAGGGACCAAACGTCGAAGCATGGACACAGGGGTACATCTCCGTCGACGGCAGGCCGCCGTTCGGCGTCGAGCCATCTCCGGCGCTCCCGTTCGCCGTTGAGAACGTCTCACCCCTTGGCGTCGAAGGACACGACACCAAAAACACCTCGACGGCATGAACATCCGCCGTCGACCACTCGCCACTCAACGTCGAGACACACGACGGCGAGTAGGTCCAGGTCCCGCGATCGGCGTCAAGACACTCGACGACAAGACCTCCGACGTCAAGACCTTCGACGTCGAGAACAGATCAGCCATCGCAACCTTCGACGTCGAGGATGCAATCGACGTCGACACAACCTTCAGCTGTGTCACAGGCAGTAGAGCCAGCGGACAAAGCTCCCTCACCGGTGGTCTCTATAAGGAGTGCATCATCCCATTCCAGAGCATCGGGGCATGTTTCTCCCATCACTCTATCACCCAGATGGTTAGAGAGCCTGAATAGACCGGCAGCATCCCCGGATTCACAATACTCTAGGATAAATTCTCCTACTGCCTCATTACCGAGAACGCCATCGCCTACAGCTAGAGCAGGACGGGCTCGTTCTGCTTCTCGTCAGCCGACCACAAGACCTGCACACTCTGCTACAGCCTCTCGGAGCAGGTCCCGTTCCCGAAGGAGAACCAGGTCACGAACACCACGCAGAAGATCACCTTCTTGGTCTTCTTCAGGATCGTCTGTTGGGCGCTACTCCCCCACACTCACAGATTCTCCACCTGCTAGGATTTCCCCGGTGGATGATATCACCACTTTTAATGAGGTTCTTCTAAGGGGAGCGCAGAAGCTAAATATTGAGGTACCGGAGCCGGCCACCTCATCCTCAGTTATCTTTGAGACCCTACAACACAGATCAGTCTCGAGAAAACTGCTGCCACTAGTACCGGGTTTGCTGCAACCGACTATGGACACTTTTCTGTCTCCAGCCACTCTCAAGTCTGCCCCGGCTAGGATTCAAAAGAAATACAAAGCTCCGGAACAAGATCCTTTATTACTGCGGAAGGATCCGCCACCGGACTCTGTGATCTTAGCCGCAGCCAGAAAAACACACTCTGTGGCATCATCTTCCACAGTCCCCCCGGATAAGGAGAGCAGACACCTAGACTCTCTGGGGAGAAAGATGTGCGGTACGGCGGCATCTGCTATGAAGGTCTCCAGCGCCTCAGCACTTCTGGGCAGATATGACCGCTCTCTGTGGGACTCACTCCACAGATTTACAGAAAAGTTGCCCAGGGAAGATAGACAGGACTTCCAGGAAATCTTGCAGGAAGGGGGCCTAGTATCTAACCAGGTCATCAGCGCGGCGGCGGACGGGGCGGATTTGGCTGCGCATGGGTATGCGCACGGAATCTGCGCTAGGAGGTCTTCCTGGCTACGGCTCACGGGTCTGAAACAGGAAGCACAGCAGCGCATTTTGAACCTCCCATTCAGCGGGAGTTCGTTGTTCGGTACCCACGCGGATGAAGAGATGGCCCGAATGAAAACGGAAGTCGACACGATGAGGGCAGTGGGCCTGGAACGTAAAAAAGACTTCAGGCGGAGGTACAGGCCGTATGACAGACGACCATTCCAGCAGAGGGTTCAAACCCCTCACTGGTCTCAAAGGCCACAACAACGACAGGGACGTCCCCTGTTTCAGGCACGTAGACCCACAAGAGACAGAGGGTCAAGTAGACCTCAACAGTCTACAGCAAAGACACCATCAAAGCAATGAGGCATTGCTTCCCTCAGCACTGTGCACCACTCCGGTGGGGGGAAGTGTTACGCATCATCTTCGCGAGTGGCACTCAATCACAAAAGACAAATGGGTGCTCAATATTGTCGAACATGGCTATTCTCTCCTTTTCAAAAAACCTCCTCCACACTGGCCGCCAGCAAGGTGTTTTCCTTCTCATCTCAGCCTGCTACGCAAGGAAGTTCTCGCACTCCTACAAAAGAAAGCTGTAGAAAAGGTTCCTCCGGCACAAAAAGGAAAAGGGGTGTACTCCCGTTACTTTCTGGTGGCGAAAAAAGGTCAACAGGGCCTCTTCAGGCCAATTCTGGACTTACGGCTCCTGAACAAGTACATAAGAAAACAAAAGTTCAGGATGCTAGCCCTTCACCAGATTGTCCCGCAACTGCATCAGGGAGACTGGATGTGCTCCATCGACCTACAGGATGCATATTTTCACATCCCAATAGCAACCAAACATCGGAAATTTTTACGTTTCCAGATAGCGTCACAGCACTACCAATTCAGAGTCCTTCCATTCGGCCTGAAGTCTGCACCCCGAGTCTTTTCAAAATGTGTAGCAGTGGTAGCGGCACACCTTCGAAGACAAAAAATATTCGTCTACCCCTACCTGGACGACTGGCTAGTGAAGGCCTCATCTCCGGATCAGGCGAGAAAACATCGAGATATCGTTCTAAGAACTTTCGAGTCTCTAGGTCTTCAAATCAACCACGACAAGTCAACCTTGATTCCAACACAAAACCTCCACTACCTGGGAGCGATACTAAACACAGAGCTCCAAAGAGTGTATCCTTCGGAGGAACGACTTTTATCAATCCACAGGAAGTGTCAACAACTATTAACAGCCGATGCACCTACAGCTCGTCAGGTGACATCGCTTCTGGGCTCCATGGCTTCATGCATCTTCATTGTCCCGAATGCCAGGCTACGCATGAGGCCCCTTCAGGAGGCATTAGAGAACAATTGGAGCCAAAAGACTGGTCACTGGGAGGACAGAGTTCGACTACCAGCAGTGGCTTTTCAATCACTACAATGGTGGATGCACAGACCTCACCTGTCGATAGGTTCTCCGTTTCACCAGACAATTCCAGTCGACACTCTGGTAACGGATGCGTCTCTTCAGGGTTGGGGTGCTCATCTGGGTTCCTTCCAAGCTCAGGGTCTGTGGTCCGACAAGGAAAAGAACTATCACATAAATCTACTGGAACTCAGAGCAGTCCATCTGGCTCTCAAATCTTTCTCTCCATTGGTTCAGGGGAAATCTATCCTAATTCAGACAGACAATACAACCACAATGTATTACCTGAACAAACAGGGGGGAACAAGATCACTACCTCTGTCTCGAGAATCCCAAACGATATGGCATTGGCTCCTGGCCAGGGGAATGTCTATCACAGCGGTACACCTGCCAGGTCAGCAAAATGTAGAGGCAGATTTCCTGAGCAGACATCTGGAAGACGCGCACGACTGGGTGCTACACGACGAAGTCGTCGAGGACATCTTCGGTCAATGGGGTCGACCTCAGTTGGATCTCTTTGCAGACGAAACAAACAAGAAATGCCCAGACTTCGCATCCAGGTTCTGCCGTCCGGGATCTCAAGGGAATGCCCTGTTGATCAACTGGTCAGGGACATTTCTCTACGCCTTTCCACCGATTCCCCTCATACCGGCAGTAATCAACAAATTTTACAACTCCAGAACCAGAATGATTCTGATAGCGCCACAATGGCCCCGCCAATTCTGGTACACGGACCTACTCAACTTATCGGAAAGACCTCACAGGAGGTTGCCGTGCAGACCGGATCTCCTGAGCAGAATGGAAGGCAGAATCCTACATCCCAACCTTCCCTCTCTGAGCTTGACAGCATGGCTCCTGAATTCCTACAGTATGGGCACCTAGGGCTCTCACAGGAGTGCATGAGCATCTTGAAAGAGTCAAAACGACCTTCCACGCGGCGTTCTTACGCTTTTAAGTGGAAGAGATTTTACATCTGGTGCTCTCAACAAGGTATAAATCCCATACGAGCTCAGGAGGACGTCATACTATCCTATTTACTTCATCTGGCGAAGTCTGGTCTGCAGGTATCTTCTATTAAGGTTCATTTGTCTGCAATTACAGCGTATCGTAAGTCGCCTTCTCAGGAATCCTTCTTTACGATACCTGTAGTCAAGGATTTTTTAGAAGGCTTGAAAAAGGTTTTTCCTCCCATTCGGAGACCTTCTCCTCCATGGGAACTGAATGTAGTCCTGTCAAAACTTATGGGCCCTCCTTTTGAACCTATCCACAAGGCCTCTTTACAGCACCTTACGTGGAAGACGGCTTTTTTGGTGGCCATTACTTCAGCGAGGAGGGTCAGCGAAATTCAGGCTCTGTCTTGCAGAGAACCGTACACGGTTTTTCACGATAATAGAGTGGTTCTGCGAACTCACCCATCTTTCCTTCCGAAGGTGGTGTCAGAATTCCATATCAATCAGACTATATCTTTACCGACTTTCTTTCCCAAGCCGGAGACTCCGGCTGAGAAAGCATTGCACTCCTTAGACTTGAAAAGAGTGCTGAAATTCTATTTGGACAAAACAAAACCGATTAGACATTCTAACCATTTGTTTCTAAATTATGGTCATTTAAGAACAGGAGAGGCAGCGTCTAAACGAACGATATCAAGATGGATTGTGTCTTGTATTGTTAACTCTTACCAACTGGCTAATAAGAGATTACTGGCTAGGCCAAGAGCGCATTCCACAAGGGGAAAAGCGGCTACTGCTGCCCTCCTTAACAATGTACCAATTTCCGAGATTTGTAAGGCTGCTACATGGAAGTCTGTGCATACCTTTACTAAGCATTACTGTTTAGACTCGGATGCAAGAGCGGATGCCCAGGTGGGGCAGGCCTCTCTTAGAAATCTATTTGCATGAATATATATCTTTTCCTGCACTTCTTTCAGACAGTCCGCAGAGTTTAGGGATGGGCTTGCTAATCTATTCAATGTTTATGACTATTGATGAGGATCCCCTGGAAGAGAAGGATAAGTTACTTACCTGTAAATCCTAGTTCTCTTCCAGGGGTATCCTCATCAAAGTCATAAACAACCCACCCTCCTCCCCGGACTCAAGTCTCCTGGAAGTGCAGGACAGATTATCTTTCTGATCAGTTACACAGATTGTCACCGTAAAAAAGTACTGACCTAACTGTGAACCAACTGTCACCTTCCCTTCACCCCTGAGGCATGGTGGGATACTGGAGGTGCTCAGGGTCTTAAAGGCACGGTGCCAAAGTTTTTATGGTTCTCCTGTGTTAACCTGCATGCAGCCTATTGGCTAAGAATGCTTCATTGTTTTTCAATGTAGTTTTTTCTATTTTTCTCTGCTATTTACTGCTGTTTACTTCCCTAAGTCCAGTTTTTGGGGGCTTAGGTAGATATTTATGATCTATTGTGATTTTATAATATAAAAAAAAAAAAAAAAAAAAAAAACTTCATAGAAATAAAGCATTTTAGCCTATTTATGATTATAGCCTGCATTGCTGTTTTACACATGATAATATGTATGTATTTTATATATATGCTCCGGGGTCCCCGCACAAGGGCGGGAATATTCAATGTTTATGACTTTGATGAGGATACCCCTGGAAGAGAACTAGGATTTACAGGTAAGTAACTTATCCTTCCTAGCCTGCCCAATACTAGACAGCCTAGCATAGTTGGTACTGAGGTTGAGTCACACCATACAGATAGTGTTGTCTCACATCATAGCAAGAGCATTCATTCTCACCACAGTAGAAGTGATGTTTCTGTTAACCAAGCTGTTAGGATGCCTTCTGTAAGGGACAGGTCTCCTTCTGTCCATTCTCACCACACTTCTGTGTCAAGGAATGTCCCTCCCACCCACCCTGATGACAGATTGTTAGAAAGGGAGCTCAATAGATTGAGAGTGGAACAAACCAGACTGAAGCTCAAGAAGCAACAGCTGGATTTGGATAGACAGTCCTTAGAAGTAGAGAAGGAAAGACAGAAGTTGGGTTTTGAAATCCATGGTGGCAGCAGCAGTATTCCCAATAGTCATCCTGCAAAAGAGCATGATTCTAGGAATCTGCACAAGATAGTTCCCCCTTATAAGGAGGGGGATGACATTAACAAGTGGTTTGCTGCACTTGAGAGGGCCTGTGTTGTACAGGATGTCCCTCAAAAGCAGTGGGCTGCTATCCTATGGCTATCATTTAGTGGAAAGGGTAGGGATAGGCTCCTTACTGTGAAAGAAAGTGATGCCAATAATTTTACAGTTCTTAAGAATGTACTCCTGGATGGTTATGGCTTAACCACTGAACAATACAGGATAAAGTTCAGAGAGACCAAAAAGGAGTCTTCACAAGACTGGGTTGATTTTGTTGACCATTCAGTGAAGGCCTTGGAGGGGTGGTTACATGGCAGTAAAGTTACTGATTATGACAGCCTGTATAACTTGATCCTGAGAGAGCATATTCTTAATAATTGTGTGTCTGATTTGTTGCACCAGTACTTGGTGGACTCTGATCTGACCTCTCCCCAAGAATTGGGAAAGAAGGCAGACAAATGGGTCAGAACAAGGGTGAACAGAAAAGTCCATACAGGGGGTGACAAAGATGGCAACAAGAAGAAGGATGGTAAGTCTTCTGACAAGGGTGGGGACAAATCTAAAAATGGGTCTTCATCAGGCCCACAAAAACACTCTGGTGGGGGTGGTGGGCCCAAATCCTCTTCAAATCAAAACAAAGAAAAGAAACCATGGTGCTATTTATGTAAAATAAAAGGCCATTGGACAACAGATCCCAGTTGTCCAAAGAAAAGCACCAAGCCTCCTACCACTACAACCCCTACTGCTACACCTAGTGTCCCTACTAATAGCAGTGGTGGTGGGAGCAAACCTACTAATAGCCAATCCAAGGGAGTAGCTGGGCTCACTTTTGGTAACTTAGTTGGGGTTGGTCTGATTAGGGAGACCACAGAGGCTGTGTTAGTCTCTGAGGGGGCTATTGATTTAGCCACCTTGGTTGCTTGTCCCCTTAACATGGATAAGTACAAGCAACTACCCCTAATAAATGGTGTTGAGGTTCAGGCCTACAGGGACACTGGTGCCAGTGTGACTATGGTCATAGAGAAACTGGTCCACCCTGAACACCTACTTGGTCACCAGTACCAAGTAACCGATGCTCACAACAACACACTTAGCCACCCCATGGCTGTTGTAAATCTCAACTGGGGGGGGGGTTACTGGTCCAAAGAAAGTTGTGGTAGCTTCAGATTTACCTGTAGACTGTCTATTAGGGAATGATTTGGAGACATCAGCTTGGTCAGATGTGGAGTTGGAGGCCCATGCAGCAATGCTGGGCATCCCAGGGCATATTTTTGCTTTAACAAGGGCTCAAGCAAAAAGGACAGGGTGACTTGGATCCTGGAACAATGGACCAAGTGCTCCCTAACGCTAGGGCTCGTAGAAGTAAAGCACTTCCTACTATCCCTCCCTCTACAGTGGATTCTACTTCTGAAGAAGAAGAATTTCCACCCTGTGCAGAACCTACACCAGAGGAGCTGGAAGCAGACACTGCTGAGCTTTTGGGTGAAGGGGGGCCTGCCAGGGAGGAGCCGAGTGTGGCACAGCATACCTGTCCCACACTAGAGGGTCTAAGACAGCAAGCTGTCAAACAAGCTAATGGGGATGTCAGTGACTCTCACAGAGTTTACTGGGAGGACAACCTCTTGTAAACTGAAGCAAGGGATTCTAAACCTGGAACTGCCAGGAGGTTAGTGATTCCTCAGGAGTACAGAAAGTTCCTCCTAACTCTAGCCCACGACATTCCCCTAGCTGGACATCTGGGACAAATGAAAACTTGGGACAGGCTTGTTCCCTTGTTTCATTGGCCTAGAATGTCTGAGGACACAAAAGAGTTTTGGAGGTCCTGTGAAACCTGTCAAGCCAGTGGCAAGACAGGTGGCACCCCAAAGGCACCCCTTATTCCACTGCCTGTGGTTGGGGTTCTCTTTGAAAGGGTAGGGGTTGACATAGTTGGCCCCCTTGACCCTCCTATTGCTTCAGGCAATAGGTTTATCTTGGTGGTAGTGGACCATGCCACAAGATATCCTGAAGCAATTCCTTTAAGGACCACTACAGCACCTGCAGTGGCAAAGGCCCTCCTGGGAATATTTTCTAGGGTGGGCTTCCCAAAGGAAGTAGTATCAGACAGGGGAAGCAATTTCATGTCTGCTTACTTAAAGGCCATGTGGAAGGAGTGTGGTGTGACTTACAAGTTCACTACACCCTATCATCCACAAACAAATGGACTGGTGGAGAAATTTAACAAAATTCTCAAAGGCATGATTATGGGACTCCCTGAAAAACTCAGCTGGAGATGGGATATCCTTTTACCATGCCTCCTTTTTGCCTACAGGGAGGTACCCCAGAAAGGAGTGGGCTTCAGCCCCTTTGAACTCCTCTTTGGACACCCTGTTAGGGGTCCACTAACACTTGTCAAGGAGGGTTGGGAACAACCTTTAAAAGCTCCAAAGCAAGATATTGTGGATTATGTACTTGGCCTCAGATCAAGGATGGCTGAGTATATGAAAAAGGCCAGTAAAAACCTTCAGGCCAGCCAAGAGCTCCAGAAGCAATGGCATGATCAGAAGGCTGTTTTGGTTCAGTACCAACCAGGGCAGAAAGTGTGGGTCTTGGAGCCTGTGGCCCCAAGAGCACTCCAAGATAAATGGAGTGGACCCCACATAATTGTTGAAAAGAAGGGTGAAGTCACCTACTTAGTTGACTTAGGCACTGCCAGGAGTCCCCTTACGGTGCTCCATGTCAATCGCCTGAAACCCTACTATGACAGGGCTGATCTCACCCTGCTCATGGCAACTGATGAGGGACAGGAAGAAGACAGTGATCCTCTACCTGATCTCTTCTCTTCCACAGAACAAGATGCTCTAGTGGAAGGTGTAGTTTGGGCTGATTGTCTTACTGCTGAGCAGAAAGACCATTGCATAAATCTCCTGGGTCAGTTTTCTGAACTCTTCTCTACTGTGCCAGGTACCACTTCTTGGTGTGAGCACACTATAGATACTGGAGACAGCTTGCCTGTCAAAAGTAAGATCTATAGGCAGCCTGACCATGTCAGGGACTGCATAAAGCAAGAGGTGTAGAAAATGTTAGAACTGGGAGTGGTTGAGCACTCTGAAAGTCCATGGGCTTCTCCTGTGGTACTTGTACCAAAACCTCATTCCAAGGATGGAAAGAAGGAAATGCGGTTTTGTGTAGATTATAGAGGTCTCAACCAGGTAACCAAAACTGATGCTCACCCTATACCCAGGGCAGATGAGCTCATAGATACACTGGCATCTGCCAAGTATCTAAGCACTTTTGATTTGACTGCAGGGTATTGGCAGATCAAATTATCAGAAGATGCTAAACCTAAAACTGCATTTTCAACCATTCAAGGCCATTACCAATTCACAGTAATGCCTTTTGGATTGAAAAATCCACCTGCCACTTTTCAGAGGTTGGTGAACACAGTCCTGCAAGGGCTGGAAGCTTTTAGTGCAGCATATTTGGACGATATAGCTGTCTTTAGCTCCAGTTGGGATGATCACCTGGTCCACCTATGGAAAGTTTTAGAGGCCCTGCAAAAGGCAGGCCTCACTATCAAGGCTTCAAAGTGCCAGATAGGGCAGGGAAAGGTGGTTTATCTGGGACACCTTGTTGGTGGGGAACAGATTGCACCACTTCAGGGGAAAATCCAAACTATTATAGATTGGGTTCCCCCTACTACTCAGACTCAGGTGAGAGCCTTCCTAGGCCTCACTGGGTATTACAGGAGGTTCATTAAGAACTATGGCTCCATTGCAGCCCCTCTTAATGACCTCACATCCAAGAAAATGCCTAAAAAGGTATTATGGACAGCAAACTGTCAGAAAGCTTTTGAGGAGCTGAAGCAAGCCATGTGCTCTGCACCTGTCCTGAAAAGCCCTTGTTACTCTAAAAAATTATATGTCCAAACTGATGCATCTGAATTAGTAGTAGGGGCAGTCCTATCACAACTTAATTCTGAGGGCCAGGATCAACCTGTTGCTTTTATTAGTAGAAGGTTGACCCCTAGAGAAAAGCGTTGGTCTGCCATTGAGAGGGAGGCCTTTGCTGTGGTCTGGGCACTGAAGAAGTTGAGGCCATACTTGTTTGGCACTCACTTCATTGTTCAGACAGACCACAAACCTCTACTTTGGCTAAATCAAATGAAAGGTGAAAATCCTAAATTGTTGAGGTGGTCCATATCCCTACAGGGAATGGACTATACAGTGGAACATAGACCTGGGAGTAGCCACTCCAATGCAGATGGACTCTCCAGATATTTCCACTTAGACAATGAAGACTCATCAGGTCATGGCTAGTCTTATTGTCCTTCGTTTGGGGGGGGGTTGTGTAGGAAAGTACCATCTTGCCTGGCATGTT
Organism: Pleurodeles waltl; assembly: GCF_031143425.1. Lineage (NCBI taxonomy): Eukaryota > Metazoa > Chordata > Amphibia > Caudata > Salamandridae > Pleurodeles > Pleurodeles waltl. Next base: position 956,649,591 of record NC_090446.1, on the reverse strand, counting down.
ACCCCCATTTTTCACTGTATATATGTTGTTTAAGTTGTATGTGTCACTGGGACCCTGCTAGTCAGGGCCCCAGTGCTCATAAGTGTGCCTGAATGTGTTACCTGTGTTATGACTAACTGTCTCACTGAGGCTCTGCTAATCAGAACCTCAGTGGTTATGCTCTCTCATTTCTTTCAAATTGTCACTAACAGGCTAGTGACCAATTTTACCAATTTACATTGGCTTACTGGAACACCCTTATAATTCCCTAGTATATGGTACTGAGGTACCCAGGGTATTGGGGTTCCAGGAGATCCCTATGGGCGGCAGCATTTCTTTTGCCACCCATAGGGAGCTCTGACAATTCTTACACAGGCCTGCCACTGCAGCCTGAGTGAAATAACGTCCACGTTATTTCACAGCCATTTTACACTGCACTTAAGTAACTTATAAGTCACCTATATGTCTAACCTTTACCTGGTAAAGGTTGGGTGCTAAGTTACTTAGTGTGTGGGCACCCTGGCACTAGCCAAGGTGCCCCCACATTGTTCAGGGCCAATTCCCCGGACTTTGTGAGTGCGGGGACACCATTACACGCGTGCACTACATATAGGTCACTACCTATATGTAGCTTCACAATGGTAACTCCGAATATGGCCATGTAACATGTCTATGATCATGGAATTGCCCCCTCTATACCATCCTGGCATAGTTGGCACAATCCTATGATCCCAGTGGTCTGTAGCACAGACCCTGGTACTGCCAAACTGCCTTTCCCGGGGTTTCACTGCAGCTGCTGCTGCTGCCAACCCCTTAGACAGGCTTCTGCCCTCCTGGGGTCCAGCCAGGGCTGGCCCAGGATGGCAGAACAAAGGACATCCTCTGAGAGAGGGTGTTACACCCTCTCCCTTTGGAAAATGGTGTGAAGGCAGGGGAGGAGTAGCCTCCCCCAGCCTCTGGAAATGCTTTCATGGGCACACATGGTGCCCATTTCTGCATAAGCCAGTCTACACCGGTTCAGGGACCCCTTAGCCCTGCTCTGGCGCGAAACTGGACAAAGGGAAGGTGAGTGACCACTCCCCTGACCTGTACCTCCCCTGGGAGGTGCCCAGAGCTCCTCCAGTGTGCTCCAGACCTCTGCCATCTTGGAAACAGAGGTGCTGCTGGCACACTGGACTGCTCTGAGTGGCCAGTGCCATCAGGTGACGTCAGAGACTCCTTCTGATAGGCTCCTTCAGGTGTTGCTAACCTATCCTCTCTCCTAGGTAGCCAAACCCTCTTTTCTGGCTATTTAGGGTCTCTGTCTCTTGGGATTCCTTAGATAACGAATGCAAGAGCTCATCCGAGTTCCTCTGCATCTCTCTCTTCACCTTCTGCCAAGGAATCGACTGCTGACCGCGCTGGAAGCCTGCAAAACTGCAACATAGTAGCGAAGACGACTACTGCAACTCTGTAACGCTGATCCTGCCGCCTTCTCGACTGTTTTCCTGGTGGTGCATGCTGTGGGGGTAGTCTGCCTCCTCTCTGCACTAGAAGCTCCGAAGAAATCTCCCGTGGGTCGACGGAATCGTCCCCCTGCAACCACAGGCACCAAAGAACTGCATCACCGGTACCTTGGGTCTCCTCTCAGCACGACGAGCGAGGTCCCTTGAATCCAGCAACTCTGTCCAAGTGACTCCCACAGTCCAGTGACTCTTCAGTCCAAGTTTGGTGGAGGTAAGTCCTTGCCTCCCCACGCCAGACTGCATTGCTGGGAACCGCGACTTTTGCACCTACTCCGGCCTCCGTGCACTTCCGGCGGAAATCCTTTGTGCACAGTCCAGCCTGGGTCGACGGCACTCTGACCTGCATTGCACGACCTCCTAAGTTGTTCTCCGGCGACGTGGGACTCCTTTGTGCGACTTCGGGTGAGCACCGTTTCACGCATCCTCGTAGTGCCTGTTTCTGGCACTTCTGCGGGTGCTGCCTGCTGCTGAGAGGGCTCCTTGTCTTGCTCGACGCCCCCTCTGTCCCCTGACGCAATTGGCGACATCCTGGTCCCTCCTGGGCCACAGCAGCACCCAAAAACACTAACCGCACGATTTGCAGCTAGCAAGGCTTGTTGGCGGTCTTTCGGCGGGAAAACACTTCTGCACGACTCTCCACGGCGTGAGGGATCCGTCCTCCAAAGGGGAAGTCTCTAGCCCTTGTCGTTCTTGCAGAAACCTAAGCTTCTACTGTCCAGTAGCAGCTTCCTTGCACCCACAGCTGGTATTTCCTGGGCATCTGCCCATGTCCGACTTGCTTGTGACATTTGGACTTGGTCCCCTTGTTCCACAGGTACCCTCGACTGGAAATCCATCGTTGTTGCATTGTTGGTTTGTGTCTTTCCTGCAGAATTCCCCTATCACAACTTCTATGTCCTTTGGGGAACTTTAGTGCACTTTGCACTCACTTTTCAGGGTCTTGGGGTGGGCTATTTTTCTAACCCTTACTATTTTCTAATAGTCCCAGCGACCCTCTACAAGGTCACATAGGTTTGGGGTCCATTCGTGGTTCGCATTCCACTTTTGGAGTATATGGTTTGTGTTGCCCCTATCCCTATGTGTCCCCATTGCATCCTATTGTAACTTTACATTGTTTGCACTGTTTTCTAATACTATTACTGCATATTTTGGTATTGTGTACATATATCTTATGTATATTTGCTATCCTCATACTGAGGGTACTCACTGAGATACTTTTGGCATATTGTCATAAAAATAAAGTACCTTTATTTTTAGTATATCTGTGTATTGTGTTTTCTTATGATATTTTGCATATGACACTAAGTGGTACTGTAGGAGCTTCACTCGTCTCCTAGTTCAGCCTAAGCTTCTCTGCTAAGCTACCATTATCTATCAGCCTATGCTGCTAGACACCCTATACACTAATAAGGTATAACTGGGCCTGGTGCAAGGTGTAAGTACCCCTTGGTACTCACTACAAGCCAGTCCAGCCTCCTACAGGTACCCAGGGTATTGGGGTTCCAGGAGATCCCTATGGGCTGCAGCATTTCTTGTGCCACCCATAGGGAGATCTGATAATTCTTACACAGACCTGCCAGTGCAGCCTGAGTGAAATAACGTCCACGTTATTTCACAGCCATTTACCACTGCACTTAAGTAACTTATAAGTCACCTATATGTCTAACCTTTACCTGGTAAAGGTTGGGTGCTAAGTTACTTAGTGTGTGGGCACCCTGGCACTAGCCAAGGTGCTCCCACATTGTTCAGGGCAAATTCCCCGGACTTTGTGAGTGCGGGGACACCATTACACGCGTGCACTATACATATATTACGACATATGTATAGCGTCACAATGGTAACTCCGAACATGGCCATGTAACATGTCTAGGATCATGGAATTGTCACCCCAATGCCATTCTGGCATTGGGGAGACAATTCCATGATCCCCCGAGTCTCTAGCTCAGACCCGGGTACTGCCAAACTGCCTTTCCCGGGGTTTCACTGCAGCTGCTGCTGCTGCCAACCCCTCAGACAGGTTTCTGCCCTCCTGGGGTCCAGCCAGGCTTGGCCCAGGATGGCAGAACAAAGGACTTCCTCAGAGAGAGGGTGTTACACCCTCTCCCTTTGGAAAATGGTGTTAAGGCAGGGGAGGAGTAGCCTCCCCCAGCCTCTGGAAATGCTTTGATGGGCTCAGATGGTGCCCATCTCTGCATAAGCCAGTCTGTACCGGTTCAGGGATCCCTCAGCCCTGCTCTGGCGCGAAACTGGACAAAGGAAAGGGGAGTGACCACTCCCCTGACCTGCACCTCCCCTGGGAGGTGCCCAGAGCTCCTCCAGTGTGCTCCAGACCTCTGCCATCTTGGAAACAGAGGTGCTGCTGGCACACTGGACTGCTCTGAGTGGCCAGTGCCACCAGGTGACGTCAGAGACTCCTTCTGATAGGCTCCTTCAGGTGTTGCTAGCCTATCCTCTCTCCTAAGTAGCCAAACCCTCTTTTCTGGCTATTTAGGGTCTCTGCTTTGGGGAATTCCTTAGATAACGAATGCAAGAGCTCATCAGAGTTCCTCTGCATCTCTCTCTTCACCTTCTGCCAAGGAATCGACTGCTGACCGCGCTGGAAGCCTGCAAAACTGCAACAAAGTAGCAAAGACGACTACTGTGACCTTGTAACACTGATCCTGCCACCTTCTCGACTGTTTTCCTGGTGGTGCATGCTGTGGGCGTAGTCTGCCTCCTCTCTGCACTAGAAGCTCCGAAGAAATCTCCCGTGGGTCGACGGAATCTTCCCCCTGCAATCGTAAGCACCAAAGAACTGCATCACCGGTCCTCTGGGTCCCCTCTCAGCACGAAGAGCGAGGTCACTTGAACTCAGCAACTCTGTCCAAGTGGCTCCCACAGTCCAATGACTCTTCAGTCCAAGTTTGGTGGAGGTAAGTCCTTGCCTCCCCACACTAGACTGCATTGCTGGGAACCGCGTGTTTTGCAGCTACTCCGGCTCCTGTGCACTCTTTGAGGATTTCCTTTGTGCACAGCCAAGCCTGGGTCCCCGGCACTCTAACCTGCATTGCACAACCTTCTGAGTTGTCCTCCGGCGTCGTGGGACTTTCTTGTGCAACTTCGGGTGAGCACCGATTCACTCCACTTCGTAGTGCCTGTTCCGGCACTTTTGTGGGTGCTGCTTGCTTCTGAGTGGGCTCCTTGTCTTGCTGGACGCCCCCTCTGTCCCCTCACGCAATTGGTGACTTCTCTTCCAGGGGATCCTCATCAATAGTCATAAACATTGAATATTCCCGCCCTTGTGCGGGGACCTCGGAGCATATATAAAATACACACATATTATACATGTGTAAAACAGCAATGCAGGCTATAATGTTAAAAACAGGCAAAAATGCTTTATTTCAATATTTTATTTTTTATTTTTTTATATTATAAAATTACAATAGAGAATAAGTATCTTCCCAAGCCCCCAAAACTGGGCTTAGGGAAGTAAGGAGCAGTAAACTCTAGAGAAAAAAAGAAAAAACTGCATTGAAAAACAATGGAGCATTCTTAGCCAATAGGCTGCATGCAGGTTAACACAGGAGAACCATAAAAACTTTGGCACCGTGCCTTTAAGACCCTGAGCACCTCCAGTATCCCACCATGCCTCAGGGGTGAAGGAAAGGTGACAGTTGGTTCACAGTTAGGTCAGTTCTTTTTTCCGGCTTCTTCTGAGAGGATCCTGGAGCATTGAGCTCTCAGTTTTTCTGAGTTTTTCTCAGAAAAATCCTTTAAAAAAGTGTTTTTTCCTTTTTCATTCGACAGATAACATCTTTGTCTGAGCTTGGCAGTTTTTTCCTGACAGAAAAATGCCTTCACTTTTTGTCAAATGCCCTGCTTGTGGGAAGAAGAAGGCCCAGTCAGACCCACACTCTCTGTGCATAGTGTGCCAGCCTCAGAGTCACTGCCCTGACACTTGTAAGCACTGCAAGAATATGTCAAAGAGGACTCTGAAGGACAGAGAAAAGATCAGACTACATGGGCTTCAGGAGAGGCAGAAAACATCGTCCTCTTCACTTCCCAGACAACCAGCAGGCCATTCTCAGGAGAGAATGGCTAGGTTGACGTCAGCAGGTAGGAAAGTGCCTGTTTGTTCCCCGTCGACGTCGTCGCTACCACCGTCTCACCAGCATAGATCGCCGTCGACGGCGACACCCGACGTCGAAGGAGACGGCGTCGAGGGAACACCATCGCAGGGGCAGGTCTCCGTCGACGGCAGCCCGCCGATCGACGTCGAGCCATCGCCGGCGTGCCCGGTCACCGCCAAAGGCTGTGCGCCCCCCGACGTCAAGAGACACGACGTCGAAATCACCACGACGGCATGAGAGACATCCGCCGTCGGCTTCCCACCTCTCCACGTCGAGGCACACGACGGCGAGCAGGTCGAGGTCCAGAGATCGCCGTTCGACGTCGAGACACTCAACGTCGAGACACTCAACGTCGAGGCAAGAGCAACCGGTGGGGCGTCCTTCGACGTCGACACAGCCGTCGACGTCGACACAGGTTTTACCTGTCCCGCAGAGAGTAGAACGTCGCCCCACGCCAGACAAGGCCGCACCATCTCCAGTGGTCTCCATACTGAGTGGCTCTTCTCATTCAAGAGCGGCATCATCTGGGCATGTCTCGCCCATCAATCTCTCTCCAAGATGGCTAGAGAGCCTTAACAGACCAGCGGCCTCCCCGGATTCGCAATATTCGCGAATGTACTCGCCTACTGCATCCCTGCCAAGAACGCCATCACCGACAGCAAGGGCAGGACGGGCTCGTTCTGCTCCTCGTCAACCGGCCGCGAGGCCTGGGCGCCCTGCTACAGCGTCTCGCAGCAGGTCTCGTTCTCAACGACGATCCAGGTCTCGTTCACGAAGAAGATCACCCTCTTGGTCGTCGTCAGGATCATCTGTCGGGCGTTACTCCCCCACCCTAACAGATTCTCCACCTGTTAGGGTCTCACCGGTGGATGACATTACCACGTTTAACGAGGTGCTGTTAAGAGGAGCGCAGAAACTAAACATAGAGGTCCCAGAGCCATCTACCTCCTCGTCAATCATCTTTGAAAGTCTGCAACAGAGATCAGCATCAAAAAAGCTGCTGCCTCTAGTGCCTGGTTTGTTGCAGCCAACCATGGACACTTTTCTGGCCCCAGCCTCGCTCAAATCTGCCCCGGCTAGAATTCTCAAGAAATACAAGGCTCCCGAACAGGACCCTTTGTTCCTCAGGAAGGATCTGCCACCGGACTCGGTAATATTAGCCGCAGCCCGAAAGACCCACTCGGTGGCATCATCATCCACGGTCCCCCCGGATAAAGAGAGCAGGCATCTAGACTCTCTGGGGAGAAGGATGTGCGGGCGGCGGCTTCGGCAATGAAAGTCTCCAGTGCTTCTGCACTCCTGGGCAGGTATGATCGTTCTCTGTGGGACTCTCTCAATAGATTCACAGAGAAATTGCCCAGAGAGGATAGACAAGATTTTCAAGAGATCCTGCAAGAAGGATGCCTGGTATCCAACCAGGTTATCAGCGCGGCAGCAGATGGGGCGGATTTAGCTGCACATGGGTACGCGCATGGAATCTGTGCAAGGAGGTCTTCCTGGCTGAGGCTCACTGGTTTAAAGCAGGAAGCACAGCAACGCATCCTGAATCTCCCATTCGCCGGGAACTCTCTATTTGGTGCCCATGCAGACGAGGAAATGGCCCGCATGAAGACCAAGGTGGATACCATGAGGGCAGTGGGCCTGGAAAGAAAGAAAGATTTCAGGCGGAGGTATAGGCCTTATGACAGGCGCCCTTTCCAGCAGAGGGTTCAAACCCCTCACTGGTCCCAAAGGTCACAGCAACGGCAGGGACGCCCTCTGTTTCAGCGAAGGAACACAAGTGAGCGAGGGTCAAGTAGACCTCAACAGTCCACTCCGAAAGCGCTGACCAAACAATGAGATCTCGCTTCCCTCGACACTGTACACCACTCCGGTGGGGGGAAGTATTACAGCTTATCTTCACGAGTGGCACTCTATCACAAGAGACAAATGGGTGCTCAATATTGTCGAACATGGCTACTCTCTTCTTTTCAAACAGCCTCCACCACACTTGCCACCAGCCAAAGGCAATCCATCTCATCTCAGCCTGCTGCGCAAAGAGGCTCTCGCCCTCCTACAAAAGAATGCCATAGAAAAGGTTCCACCTGCGCACAGAGGAAAGGGGGTTTACTCCCGTTACTTTCTGGTGGCGAAGAAGGGTCGAGAGGGTGTTTTCAGTCCAATTCTGGACCTACGGCTGCTGAACAAATACATAAGGAAACAGAAGTTCAGGATGCTAGCGCTTCACCAGATTTTCCCTCAGCTACATCAGGGAGACTGGATGTGCTCCATCGACCTGCAGGATGCATATTTTCACATCCCAATAGCTCCCAAACATCGAAAATTCCTGCGCTTCCAAGTAGCGTTACAGCATTACCAGTTCAGAGTTCTACCATTTGGCCTGAAATCTGCCCCACGCGTCTTCTCGAAATGTATGGCAGTGGTAGCGGCGCATCTTCGAAAACAAAAGATATTCATATATCCATACCTAGACGACTGGTTACTGAAGGCTTCTTCTCCGGAGCAGGCGAGAAACCATCGGGACATTGTGCTCGGAGTTTGCGAGTCTCTAGGTCTTCAGGTCAATTACCAAAAGTCAACCTTGATTCCAACACAGAACCTTCACTACCTGGGAGCTATCATAGACACAGAACTCCAAAGAGTGTATCCTTCGGAGGAACGACTATCCTCAATAGACAGGAAGTGTCAGGACCTGTTGAGAGCCAATGCACCTACGGCACGTCAGGTGACATCGCTGCTGGGCTTCATGGCATCATGTATTTTTATTGTCCCAAATGCCAGACTCCACATGAGGCCCCTCCAAGAGGCATTGGAGAGCAACTGGAGCCAATGGACAGGTCACTGGGAGGACAGAGTGCGACTACCGGCAGTAGCACTTCAGTCATTGAGATGGTGGATGCACAGACCTCACCTGTCAGTGGGTGCTCCGTTTCACCAGGTAATTCCATCCGACACTCTGGTAACGGATGCGTCTCTTCAGGGATGGGGGGCTCATCTGGGTCCCTTTCAAGCTCAGGGCCTGTGGTCAGACAAGGAAAAGCAGTACCACATCAATCTGCTAGAACTCAGAGCGGTTCATCTGGCTCTCAAGTCTTTCATACCACTAATTCAGGGGAAAACTCTCCTAATACAAACGGACAATACAACCACGATGTATTATTTGAACAAACAGGGGGGAACGAGATCCCTACCCCTATCTCGAGAGTCCCAAGCGATATGGCATTGGCTCCTGGCCAGAGGAATGTCACTTACAGCGGTTCACCTGCCAGGTCAACAAAACGTGGAAGCAGATTTTCTGAGCAGACACCTAGAGGACGCTCACGATTGGGTCCTACACGGCGAAGTCGCAGAATACATCTTCGCTCAATGGGGTCGGCCTCAACTGGATCTCTTCGCAGACGAAGTAAACAAGAAATGCCCAGACTTTGCATCCAGGTTCTACCGTCCGGGGTCTCGAGGGAATGCCCTGTTGATCGACTGGTCAGGGATATTTCTCTATGCTTTTCCGCCGATTCCCCTCATACCGGCAGTGATCAACAAACTTTACAGATCCCGAACCAGAATGATTCTCGTAGCGCCACAATGGCCCCGTCAATTCTGGTACACAGATCTCCTCAACCTATCGGAAAAACCTCACAGGAGGCTGCCGTGCAGACCGGATCTTCTGAGCAGAATGGAGGGCAGGATTCTACATCCCAACCTACCCTCTCTGAGCTTAACAACATGGCTCCTGAATTCCTGCAGTATGGGCACCTAGGGCTCTCGCAGGAGTGCATGAACATCTTGAAAGAGTCCAAACGGCCTTCCACGCGGCGTTCTTACGCTTTTAAGTGGAAGAGATTCTACATATGGTGCTGTCAACAAGGTCAGAATCCCATACGGGCTCAGGCGGATGTCATACTGTCCTATTTGCTTCATCTGGCAAAGTCCGGTCTGCAGGTATCATCTATTAAGGTACATTTGTCTGCTATTACAGCCTATCGCAAGTCACCTTCTCAGGAATCCTTCTTTACGAAACCTGTAGTCAAGGATTTCTTAGAAGGTTTGAAAAAAGTTTTTCCGCCCATTCGGAGACCTTCTCCTCCATGGGAACTGAACATAGTATTGGCAAAACTTATGGGCCCTCCCTTTGAACCTATACATAAGGCCTCTTTACAACACCTTACGTGGAAGACGGCTTTTTTAGTGGCCATTACTTCAGCGAGGAGGGTCAGCGAAATCCAGGCTTTGTCTTCCAAAGAACCGTACACGGTTTTTCATGGCAATAGAGTGGTTCTGCGAACTCACCCATCTTTCCTTCCGAAGGTGGTGTCAGAATTCCATATCAATCAGACTATATCTTTACCGATTTTCTTTCCCAATCCGGAGACTCCGGCAGAGAAAGCATTGCACTCCTTAGACTTGAAAAGAGTGCTGAAATTTTATCTGGATAAGACAAAATCGATTAGACACTCTAACCGCTTGTTTGTAAATTATGGTCATTTGAGGACAGGAGAGGCAGCATCTAAACGAACGATATCAAGATGGATAGTTTCTTGTATTGTTAATACTTACCAGCTGGCTAATAAGCAATTACTAGCGAGGCCTAAAGCGCATTCCACAAGGGGAAAAGCGGCTACTGCTGCCCTCCTTAACAATGTTCCAATATCTGAGATTTGTAAGGCTGCTACATGGAAGTCTGTGCATACGTTTACTAGACATTACTGTTTAGACTCAGATACAAGAGCGGATGCCCAAGTGGGGCAGGCCTCTCTGAGAAATTTATTTGCATAATACGTATCTATTCCTGCACTTCTATCGGACAGTCCGCAGAGTTTAGGGATGGGCTTGCTAATCTATTCAATGTTTATGACTATTGATGAGGATCCCCTGGAAGAGAAGGATAAGTTACTTACCTGTAAATCCTAGTTCTCTTCCAGGGGTATCCTCATCAAAGTCATAAACAACCCACCCTCCTCCCCGGACGCACGTCTCCTAGAAGTGCAGGACAGACTGTATTTTGAATCAGTTACACAGATTGTCACCGTAAAAAAGAACTGACCTAACTGTGAACCAACTGTCACCTTTCCTTCACCCCTGAGGCATGGTGGGATACTGGAGGTGCTCAGGGTCTTAAAGGCACGGTGCCAAAGTTTTTATGGTTCTCCTGTGTTAACCTGCATGCAGCCTATTGGCTAAGAATGCTCCATTGTTTTTCAATGCAGTTTTTTCTTTTTTTCTCTAGAGTTTACTGCTGCTTACTTCCCTAAGCCCAGTTTTGGGGGCTTGGGTAGATACTTATTCTCTATTGTAATTTTATAATATACATTTTTTTTTTTTTAATTGAAATAAAGCATTTTAGCCTGTTTTTAACATTATAGCCTGCATTGCTGTTTTACACATGTATAATATGTGTGTATTTTATATATGCTCCGGGGTCCCCGCACAAGGGCGGGAATATTCAATGTTTATGACTTTGATGAGGATACCCCTGGAAGAGAACTAGGATTTACAGGTAAGTAACTTATCCATCCTGGTCCCTCCTGGGCCACAGCAGCATCCAAAAACCCTAACCAGGAGCTTTGCAGCTAGCTAGGCTTGTTTGCGGTCTTTCTGCGGGGAAAACACTTCTGCACGACTCTTCACGACGTGGGACATCCATCCTCCAAAGGGGAAGTTTATAGCCCTTGTCGTTCTTGAAGAATCCTCAGCTTCTACAATCCGGTGGCAGCTTCTTTGCACCCACAGCTGGCATTTCATGGGCATCTGCCCGCTCCCGACTTGATCGTGACTTTTGGACTTGGTCCCCTTGTTCCACAGGTACTCTCGTCTGGAAATCCATCGTTGTTGCATTCCTGGTGTTGGTCTTTCCTGCAGAATTCCCCTATCACGACGTCTGTGCTCTTTCGGGAACTTAGGTGCACTTTGCACCCACTTTTCAGGGTCTTGGGGTGGGCTATTTTTCTAACCCTCACTGTTTTCTTACAGTCCCAGTGACCCTCTACAAGGTCACATAGGTTTGGGGTCCATTCGTGGTTCGCATTCCACTTCTAGAGTATATGGTTTGTGTTGCCCCTATCCCTATGTGCCCCCATTGCATTCTATTGTGACTATACATTGTTTGCACTGTTTTCTATTGCTATTACTGCATATTTTGGTATTGTGTACATATATCTTGTGTATATTTGCTATCCTCATACTGAGGGTACTCACTGAAATACTTTTGGCATATTGTCATAAAAATAAAGTACCTTTATTTTTAGTATATCTGTGTATTGTGTTTTCTTATGATATTGTGCATATGACACTAGTGGTTCTGTAGGTGCTTCACTCGTCTCCTAGTTCAGCCTAAGCTGCTCTGCTAAGCTACCTTTTCTATCAGCCTAAGCTACTAGACACCCCTCTACACTAATAAGGGATACCTGGGCCTGGTGCAAGGTGTAAGTACCCCTTGGTACTCACTACAAGCCAGTCCAGCCTCCTACATTGGTTGTGCAGCGGTGGGATAAGTACTTTGCAACTACTTACCACTTTTGTCATTGTACTTTTCATGAGAGAAAAATATACAAAACAAGTTCAGTGTATGTACACCTAACCAAAAAGTTTTGCTTTTCTTCTCTCACTTCTTTGCTAAGTGCTGAAAAGTACCTCTAAACTTTCTAAAACGTTCTTAAAAAGTTTTAAAAGTTTTTTTTTCTGTCTTTCAAAAAGTTCTGAAAAACTTTTTTCTCACTTTTTCTATCCCTTAAGCACTGTCTAAAATGTCTGCTACAGGCCAAACTCTGGATCTGTCAAACATAGCTTATGACAACCTTAGCTGGAAGGAAGCAAGGAGTCTCTGCATAGATAGAGGTTTAGGGGTAGGGAAGAATCCCTCAAGACAACTGTTAGTTAATATGCTCATTGAACAAGATGAGACCTTAGGTGGCACTTCTGGTGAGAAATTAGCTGATGGTTCCCAATCTGATCCTGGGGCACCCCTAGCAAAAGATTTGGGAGGGACTCTTCTCAACCTGCCCATTAGCAGACCACCTAGCATAACTGGGACTGATGTGATTTCACATCACAGTAAGAGTGTTCCTTCTCATCATAGTAGGAGTGTTACTTCTGTTAGCCAGGTTGTTAGAGTGCCATCTGTTAGGGCCAGGTCTCCTTCTGTTCATTCTCACCATACTTCTGTTTCCAGACATGCCACACCCACCAACCCTGATGACAGAGTGTTAGAAAGGAAGCTCAATAGATTGAGAGTGGAACAAACCAGACTGAAGCTCAAGAAGCAACAGCTGGATTTGGATAGGCAGTCCCTAGAGGTGGAAAGGGAAAAACAGAAATTAGGTTTAGAAACCCATGGTGGCAGCAGCAGTATTCCCAATAGTCATCCTGCGAGAGAGCATGATTCTAGGAATCTGCACAAGATAGTTCCCCCTTACAAGGAGGGGGATGACATTAACAAGTGGTTTGCTGCACTTGAGAGGGCCTGTGTTGTACAGGAGGTCCCTCAAAGGCAGTGGGCTGCTATCCTATGGCTATCTTTCAGTGGAAAGGGTAGGGATAGGCTCCTTACTGTAAAGGAAAGTGATGCCAATAATTTCACAGTTCTTAAGAATGCACTCCTGGTTGGTTATGGCTTAACCACTGAACAGTACAGGATGAAGTTCAGAGAAACCAAAAAGGAGTCTTCACAAGACTGGGTAGACTTTGTTGACCATTCAGTGAAGGCCTTGGAGGAGTGGTTACATGGCAGTAAAGTTTCTGACTATTAAAGCCTGTATAACTTAATCCTGAGAGAGCATATTCTTAATAATTGTGGCGGTCATTTTGACCGCGGCGGTCGGCGGTCGCAGCCCGCCATGCGGTTACCGCCGATTGACCGCCCCGCGGTCAAAAGACCGCGGCGGCCATTCCAACTTTCCCGCTGGGCCGGCGGGCGACCGCCAAAAGGCTGCCCGCCGGCCCAGCGGGAAAGCCCCTGCAACGAGGAAGCCGGCTCCGAATGGAGCCGGCGGAGTTGCAGGGGTGCGACGGGTGCAGTGGCACCCGTCGCGATTTTCACTATCTGCAAAGCAGACCCTGTTAGGGGGCCCCTGCACTGCCCATGCCAGTGGCATGGGCAGTGCAGGGGCCCCCAGGGGCCCCACGACACCCGTTCCCGCCATCCTGCTTCTGGCGGTGAAATGGAGGATTCCCTGGGCCAGGGGAAAACCGGCGGGAAACCGCCGGTTCCCCTTTTCTGACCGCAGCTTTACCGCCGCGGTCAGAATAGCCCAGGAAGCACCGCCAGCCTGTTGGCGGTGCTTCCGCTGCCCTCCGTCTTGGCGGTCAGAGACCGCCAGGGTTGGAATGAGGGCCTGTGTGTCTGATTTGTTACACCAGTACCTGGTGGACTCTGATCTGACCTCTCCCCAAGAATTGGGAAAGAAGGCAGACAAATGGGTCAGAACAAGGGTGAACAGAAAAGTTCATACAGGGGGTGACAATGATGGCAATAAGAAGAAGGATGGTAAGTCTTCTGACAAGGGTGGGGACAAATCTAAAAATGAGTCTTCATCAGGCCCACAAAAACACTCTGGTGGGGGTGGTGGGCCCAAATCCTCTTCAAATCAAAACAAAGAAAAGAAACCATGGTGCTATTTATGTAAAATAAAAGGCCATTGGACAACAGATCTCAGTTGTCCAAAGAAAAGCACCAAGCCTCCTACCACTACAACCCCTGCTGCTACACCTAGTGCCCCTAGTAATAGCAGTGGTGGTGGGAGCAAACCTACTAATAGCCAATCCAAGGGAGTAGCTGGGCTCACTTTTGGTAATTTAGTTGGGGTTGGTCTGATTAGGGAGACCACAGAGGCTGTGTTAGTCTCTGAGGGAGCTATTGATTTAGCCACCTTGGTTGCTTGTCCCCTTAACATGGATAAGTACAAGCAACTACCCCTAATAAATGGTGTTGAGGTTCAGGCCTACAGGGACACAGGTGCCAGTGTTACAATGGTAATAGAGAAACTGTTCCACCCTGAACAACACCTACTTGGTCACCAGTACCAAGTAACCGATGCTCATAACAACACTCTTAGCCACCCCATGGCTGTTGTGAATCTCAACTGGGGGGGGGGGGGTTACTGGTCCAAAGAAAGTTGTGGTTGCCTCAGATTTACCTGCAGACTGTCTATTAGGGAATGATTTAGAGATATCAGCTTGGGCAGAAGTGGAGTTGGAGGCTCATGCAGCAGTGCTGGGCATTCCAGGGCATATTTTTGCTTTGACCAGGGCTCAGGCCAAAAAGCAAAAAGGACAGGGTGACTTGGATCCTGGAAGAATGGACCAAGTGCTCCCTAAAGCTAGGGTTAGTAAAGGTAAAACACTACCTACTATCCCTCCCTCTACAGTGGATTCTAATTCTGAGGAAGAAGAATTTCCACCCTGTGCAAAACCTACACCAGAGGAGCTGGAAGCAGACACTGCTGAGCTTTTGGGTGAAGGGGGGGCTGCCAGGGAGGAGCTGAGTGTGGCACAGCATACCTGTCCCACACTAGAGGGTCTAAGGCAGCAAGCTGTCAAACAAGCAAATGGGGATGTCAGTGACTCTCACAGAGTTTACTGGGAGGACAACCTCTTGTACACTGAAGCAAGGGATCCAAAACCTGGAGCTGCCAGGAGATTGGTGATTCCTCAGGAGTACAGAAAGTTCCTCCTAACTCTAGCCCACGACATTCCCTTAGCTGGATATTTGGGGCAAATGAAAACTTGGGACAGGCTTGTCCCCTTGTTTCATTGGCCTAGAATGTCAGAGGACACAAAGGAATTTTGTAAGTCCTGTGAAACATGTCAAGCCAGTGGCAAGACAGGTGGCACCCCAAAGGCACCCCTTATTCCACTGCCTGTGGTTGGGGTTCCCTTTGAAAGGGTAGGGGTTGACATAGTTGGCCCCCTTGATCCTCCTACTGCTTCAGGCAATAGGTTTATCTTGGTGGTAGTGGACCATGCCACCAGATATCCTGAAGCAATTCCTCTATGGACCACTGCAGCTCCTGCAGTGGCAAAGGCCCTCCTGGGAATCTTTTCCAGGGTGGGCTTCCCAAAAGAGGTGGTATCAGACAGGGGAAGCGATTTCATGTCTGCTTACTTAAAGGCCATGTGGAAGGAATGTGGTGTGACATACAAGTTCACCACACTCTATCATCCACAAACAAATGGACTGGTGGAGAGATTTAACAAAACTCTCAAATGTATGATAATGGGACTCCCTGAAAAACTCCGCAGGAGATGGGATATCCTGTTACCTTGCCTCCTTTTTGCTTACAGGGAGGTACCCCAAAAAGGAGTGGGCTTCAGCCCCTTCGAACTCCTATTTGGTCACCCTGTGAGAGGTCGTCTAACACTTGTTAAGGAGGGTTGGGAACAACCTTTAAAAGCTCCTAAGCAGACATAGTGGACTATGTACTTGGCCTAAGATCTAGGATGGCTGAGTACATGAAAAAGGCCAGTAAAAACCTTCAGGCCAGGCAAGAGCTCCAAAAGCAATGGCATGACCAGAAGGCTGTTTTGGTTCAGTACCAACCAGGGCAGAAAGTGTGGGTCTTGGAGCCTGTGGCCCCAAGAGCACTCCAAGACAAATGGAGGGGACCCCACATAATTGTTGAAAAGAAGGGTGAAGTCACCTACTTATTTGACTTAGGCACTGCCAGTAGTCCCCTTAGGGTGCTCCATGTCAATCACCTAAAACCCTACTATGACAGGGCTGATCTCACCCTGCTCATGGCAACTGATGAAGGACAGGAAGAAGAGAGTGACCCTCTCCCTGATCTCTTCTCTTCCACAGAACAAGATGCTCTAGTGGAAGGTGTAGTACTGGCAGATTGTCTTACTGCTGGGCAGGAAGACCACTGCATAAATCTCCTGGGTCAGTTTTCTGAACTCTTCTCTACTGTGCCAGGCACCACCTACGGGTGGCAAAAGAAATGCTGCAGCCCATAGGGATCTCCTGGAACCCCAATACCCTGGGTACCTCAGTACCATATACTAGGGAATTATAAGGGTGTTCCAGTATGCCAATGTGAATTGGTGAAATTGGTCACTAGCCTGTTAGTGACAATTTAGAAAGCAGAGAGAGCATAACCACTGAGGTTCTGGTTAGCAGAGCCTCAGTGAGACAGTTAGTCATCACACAGGGAACATATACAGGGCACACTTATGAGCACTGGGGCCCTGGCTGGCAGGGTCCCAGTGACACATACACTAAAACAACATATATACAGTGAAATATGGGGGTAACATGCCAGGCAAGATGGTACTTTCCTACAAAGGGTCCTTTGGTGCACGTCGGTGTGGACTTGAAGCAGATGGAGGAGCGTCCTGGATTAAGGGCGTGGAGTTCGTTGGCAGTGTAAAGGTGTTTGGTGGCACGGGAGGCGTGTTGGCCAGGGGGTCTGGCGCTGGGCGCGGTCTTGGCGCAGACGGGCTTGCCTTTGGCGCGCCTTCGGTGCGCCAGCGGCATGCGTCCGCGCTGCGGCCGGCATAAGAGGGGAGGTGGGAGGGAGTGGCAGCTGGGAGGAGGGAGGGAAACCTCCAATGGGAGTGCAGGGGGCGGGGGCAGCAGGAGTCAGGAGTGGGAAGAGCTCTGAGGAGGAGGGAGGGGGGCGGGGCCTTCCGGGAGAGGGATGCCAAGAAGCCCAATCAAGCCCAGACAAGCCCAAACAAGCCCAAAACAATGGCAGCACGTATCCAGAGCAGTGGTGAGGAGGAAGCGACCTGCATGCAAGAATGCAGGGTCAGAGTTTGCTTCTAACCTCGCGCTGCGGCCGGCATAAGAGGGGAGGTGGGAGGGAGAGGCAGCTGGGAGGAGGGAGGGAAACCTCCAATGGGAGTGCAGGGGGTGGGGGCAGCAGGAATCAGGAGCGGGAAGAGCTCTGAGGAGGAGGGAGGGGGGGGGCGGGGCCTTCTGGGAGAGGAGAAGCCCAGACAAGCCCAAAACAAGCCCAAAACAATGGCAGCACTTACCGGAGTAGTGGTGAGGAGGAAGTGACCTGCCTGCAAGGATGCAGGGTCAGAGGTCGCTTCTAACCTTGCGCTGCGGCCGGCATAAGAGGGGAGGTGGGAGGGTGTGGCAGCTGGGAGGAGGGAGGGAAACCTCCAATGGGAGTGTAGGGGGTGGGGTCAGCAGGAGTCAGGAGCGGGAAGACCTCCTAGGAGGAGGGAAGGGTGCGGGGCCTTCCGGTAGAGGAGAAGCCAAGAAGCCCAAGCAAGCCCAAACAAGCCCAAAACAATGGCAGCACTTACCGGAGCAGTGGTGAGGAGGAAGCGACCTGCCTGCAAGGATGCAGTGTCAGAGGTCCTATACAGGAGCATAGTGTACAGTGGAGTGGAGTACAATGGAATATCATAGAGTGGAGTGGCATACAGTTGAATAGTGTGGAGTGGCAGAGAGTGGAGTGTCAACCAATGGAATACTGTACAGTGGAGTGCATAGAGTGGAGTGGTGTAGTTTTGAATGGCATGTTGTAGAGTGGCGTAGCATTCAGTGGAGTATAATAGAGTAGAGTGGCGCACAGTGGAATAACATACAGTGGAGTGATATAGACTGGAGTTGATGGTCTCTGGTCTGACCCGTGTAAATCTGAGGGTACTTTTGGGGTCATGACGGTTGAGCCATTCCTTCTTTGAGGGGTCAAGTTCAGCGTAAAAAGCCAGTAAGGTGATGGAATGCCCTTTGTGGAAGGGCGTGACTACCTTCAGCAAGAATGCTGCCTTCGTCTGAAGGACAACCTTGCCGGGAAAAAAGGATGATTGAGGTTATTTCGAAGACAAGGCAGGGAGTTTGCTCACTCGCCTGGCAGATATTATGGTGATGAGGAACACTGTTTTTATGTTTAGCAGGCATAGAAAGCAACTGTGCAAAGGTTCAAAGGGAGTGTACATCAGGTGGGTAAGAACTAAATTAAGGTCTCACTGTGACATTACAAGGTGTTAGTGGGAACATGTGGATCAGTCCTTTTAAGAAGGTCCAGCAAATGCAAAAAGGCTGAAAGGGACGAAAGATAACCCTAAGTTGCCACAGCAAGGCCTCGCTGGGCTAAGGAAAGACAAAACAAAAGAATGTCCAACAACTTTACAATTGAGGGTTGGATGTTACAAGAGGAATACCAGACACTTAAATCAATAAGCTGTCACCTTTCATTCTCCATGCATGGCAGCCCAGATTGTTCAGGTTCTGGTGCAAGGCTTAACCTTTTTGTTGTGACTGAAGGGCCTCACAAAGGGACAGCCAAATCAGAGGACAAATGCTTCTGGACGAAACGTCTGGGTACCAGACACTGCTTACTGAGTCTGGAGCCACTAAGATGACTTCAACCAGGTCCAGGACTTTTTCAGAACTTTGGGTAGAAGGGGTAGGGGAACGAAGGTGTACAGGAGTCCAGAGCTTCAGCCTTGGCAAAAGGCATCTCCACGGGAGACTTGCCTTGGGAACTCCAGTGAGCAAAATCTTGGACACTGCAAATTCTCGTCAATGGCAAATATATGTCAGGGATCTTCCCATTTCTGATGGATACAACTACCTGTGGATTCCTCACCTTATGAATTCGATCCCTGCGCCAGCATCCGACGGAAAGTCTTCTTCCTAGCTGTCTACGTCGACGAGGACGTCATAATGGCACGGCTCCACGTGACTCCGTCTGACGTCAGCGTGCCAATAAGAGGTCCCCGTCGGCGTACTAACATCAGTTTTCTTTTTTCCGTGCATTCGACTTCAACGGTTTTTCTTCCTGGCCCGTTGGTTACTGTAGCGATCTCTTGAGATTACAATGTCGCCTCCGAAGAAGTCCGGGTTTAAGCCGTGTAGGGAATGCGGGGGTCGGATGTCAGTGACCGACCCCCATTCGGATTGTATTTGGTGTTTGAGCTCTGAGCATGATGTGGAAGGCTGTTCTTCGTGCCAGAGCATGAATCCGAAAGCTCTGAAGGAACGAGAAGCAAAGCTCTTCTTGGCCAAGGCGAAGAAGAAGGAACACAAGAAGGTTTCTTCCCATGTTTCCCCCAAAAAACATAAGAAGCGGCGTCATCATGACTCCAGGCGTCGTCATGACTCTCGCCGCCGGTCGGAGCGGAGCTGATCGAGGAGTCGGTCGAGGTCGAGTTCGTCACGGCGCCAGAAGACGTGGGAAATGAGTCCTACGGTCACGCCTCAACCGGAGAGTCCGGGGTTGTCACCGGCGCCTTCAGTCTACGAGGTCATTCAAGGTAGTCCTCGTTTCTCAGCGGCGCCGAGGGATCCTGATGTTCCCCAGACGTCTACACAGCAGTACCCGACGTTCCCGACTCCAGGGACGGATCCGGCCGCATTTTTGAATGCGATGTATTCTGTGTTTCAAGCCATGGCCCCTGCTGGTGCACCGGCGGGTCCCACGGGCCATTGGCATTCAATTTGGGCTCGCCGGCGTCGTACAAGGCGGCTCCATTCATGCCCTTCTGCCCTTTAGAGCCTGGTGGTCCAGCGCCGGGGTTTCCCCTGGCAGGAGTCCTTCGCCTGGGACCGTGGATCCGTCGGCTTCTCGTCCGACTCCTTCTCCACGCCATCCGGCGTCATTGGTGGCCTCTTCCAGACTGTCTCCATCTCCTTCTGCACATTCGGCGTCGAGGAGGTCATCGACCGACGCCGGTTGAATCCGGGGGTCTTCCGGAACCAACTCAAGGTCTGAGATCATCGGCGTCGATGGAGTCCTTGTCGACGCCGGCTCTGGAAACCCATTTAAGATCTCGGAGGAAGGCGTTGAGGCTTCTGGAGGAAGAGGAGTATGGAAGGCTTGAGGAAGGTGAGCGAGAGCCTTCTGATGATTTTCAAGGACTTGCCACTGCAAGTGGCTTGGATACTTCCCCGGAGTGGGACATTGCTTCTCCCGGGGAGTTTACTGAGGAGGCCTCTTCTTTCCATGCTGTGGTGAGGAAGGCGGCTGACTATCTAGATTTGCCTTTGTCCTCGGCAGAAGTCAAGACTAATCTGCTCACGGAGGTTCTTCATCCTTCTTCCTCCAGTGCTGAGTTGAGGCTTCTGGAGGAAGAGGAGTATGGAAGGCTTGAGGAAGGTGAGCGAGAGCCTTCTGATGATTTTCAAGGACTTGCCACTGCAAGTGGCTTGGATACTTCCCCGGAGTGGGACATTGCTTCTCCCGGGGAGTTTACTGAGGAGGCCTCTTCTTTCCATGCTGTGGTGAGGAAGGCGGCTGACTATCTAGATTTGCCTTTGTCCTCGGCAGAAGTCAAGACTAATCTGCTCACGGAGGTTCTTCATCCTTCTTCCTCCAGTGCTGACCCCTTGTTGCCTTTTAATGAGGCGTTGACTGAGCCTATTATGGACCTGTGGAAGAAGCCGGTGACTTCTCCTGCAGTGAACAGGGCAGTGGCGAGAAGGCATAGGAGTGCCCCAGGAGATCCATCATTTCTATCTCATCACCCGACTCCGGAGAGTTTGGTGGTTCAGGCATCATGTTCTGCGAAATCTGCCCCTGGTACATTCCCTGGTGTTCCAACAGACAGAGAATCCAAGAGGATGGAGCAATCCTCGAAGAAAATTTTCTCTTCTTGTAGCATGGCCCTGAAAGCTACCAATTCCACTTGTGTGCTAGGCAGATACATTCATGCCCTGATGGACTCTGCGAAGGAGATGGCAAAAGATCTGCCACTGGAAGTGCGAAAATCTTTTGGGGCCCTTTTCTTCGACGCGCAAGCGGCTGCACAGCAGATTATTCAATGTGGCCTAAATACTACAGATTCTATAGCCAGGGCCATGGGAACATCGGCGGCTACGAGAAGGCATGCCTGGCTAAGGTTTTCGGGTTTCTCGTCGGATGTACAATCCACGTTAATGGACCTTCCATTTGATGGGGAAAAGCTGTTTGGGGACAAGGCAGATTCTGCCCTTGAACGGTTTAAGGACTGTCGGGCTACAGCTAAGTCCCTGGGTTTGCAGACCCCTTCTGCTACTATGTACAGGCCTTTTCGTAGGTTTCGAGGGTTTGCTAGAGGTTCTGCCTTTCGTAGGTCTCAATTTTATGGCCAACAACCTGCCAACCCGCCCTATCGTGCCTTCAGGGGGCGAGGTAGGGGCAGGGCTAGAGGTCCAGCCCAGCAGCTCTCTTCTTCTTCATCCTCCTCAGGTGGACAGCAGCAGAGCAGCCCTAGTTTTCCCCACTTTATCAGTCACGTTTCTCCTGTAGGAGGAAGATTGAGTCTTTTTCTGCAGCAATGGAGGTCAATTACAACAGACTCGTGGGTGCTAGGAATTGTGGAAAAGGGCTATGCTCTCCCCTTTCAGGAGTTTCCTCCTCCCTTCCCTCCCCGTCCCTCCTTTTGTTCAGAAGAACATCTTCTGTTGTTGCAACAGGAGGTTGTAGTCATGTTGGCAAAGGGCGCTATAGAGTTGGTACCGTTGCAGGAAAGGGGTCAGGGGTGTTATTCAAGGTATTTCCTGATTCCCAAAGTGGACGGTCGTTTAAGGCCGATACTAGACTTGAGGGTTTTGAATTTGTTCCTCAAGCAGGAAAAATTCAAAATGCTGACCCTAGCGCAGGTGCTGTTGGCGTTGAACGAAGGAGACTGGATGGTGTCTGTCGATTTGCAGGACGCGTACTTTCATGTTCCCATAGTCAGGTCGCACAGGAAGTATCTCCGTTTTGTGGTCGGATTGCAGCATTACCAGTTCGCGGTCCTTCCGTTTGGTCTTACTTCAGCACCTCGGGTCTTCACAAAGGTGATGGCAGTTGTTGCAGCACATCTCAGAAAGAGGGAGGTTGTGGTTTTTCCCTACCTGGACGAATGGTTGATCAAAGCCAAGTCTCCAGAGATTGTGTTGTCTCATCTGCGAATGACAACGCAGTTGTTGTTCGATCTGGGTTTTTCGGTGAACGTACCCAAATCTCACCTGGAGCCCTCTCAACGCCTCCTGTTCATAGGGGCAGTATTGGACACGACAAGGTTTCGGGCCTACCCCCGCCTCAGCGGGTGCGGGACATTCAGGCACTGATTCCTTTGTTTCAAAGAGGAGCGGCAGTTCCAGTCCTCAAAGTCTTACGCCTGCTAGGCCTGTTTGCTTCTTGCACTCTGTTGGTCACTCATGCTCGCTGTCATATGAGGGCTCTTCAGTGGTGTCTCCGCAGACAGTGGTTCCAGCACAAAGGGGATCTCAGGGATTCAATCAAGATCTCCAGGGACGCTGTAGCAGATCTTCATTGGTGGTCAGTGGACGGCAACCTTTCCCAAGGGAAACCGTTTTCACTACCACCTCCGGTGGCCACGGTGATATCGGATGCCTCCACTCTAGGGTGGGGAGCTCATCTGGGGGACCTGGAGATCAAGGGTCGTTGGTCTTCAGTAGAGCAGATGTTGCATATCAATCTGTTGAAATTGCGGGCTGTACGTTTGGCGCTCCAGGCCTTCCTACCTTCCCTTCGCGGTCAGTCAGTTCAGATCCTGACGGACAACACTACCGCGATGTGGTATATAAACAAACAAGGAGGAGTGGGGTTGTATCTTCTTTGCCGAGAAGCCCTACGACTCTGGTCCTGGGCTCAGGACCATCAGATTTGCTTAATAGCAAATCATTTGGCCGGAGTGTTGAATGTACATGCGGACGTTCTCAGTTGTCACTTCTCATTAGATCACGAGTGGCGTCTCCATCCGGATGTAGTCCTCCACATCTTCGAGATATGGGGTACTCCTCAGGTGGATTTATTTGCCACTCGGGAGAACGCGCATTGCCCGTTGTTCGGCAGCCTCCAGTATCCGATGCAAGGGGCGTTGGGGGACGCGTTTCAGATGTCCTGGAGCGCCCAGTTGCTTTACGCGTTTCCCCCCCTAACCCTTGATTCCTCGGGTTTTGAGGAAGGTTCGTCAAGACCGGGCCCAAGTCATATTGGTAGCACCGGACTGGCTGAGAAGGGTATGGTATACAGACCTACTTCAACTCTCTCAGTGCCCTCCGCTCCGTCTCCCGCTCAGGGCAGATCTCCTCTCTCAATCGCAGGGGCAGGTTCTACACCCCCACCTCCAGAGTCTGCACCTTCATGCCTGGAGATTGAACGGGGCAACCTGAGTTCCTTTTCTCTCCCACCGGATGTAGTGGATGTTATACTATCGGCCAGGCGACACTCCACTAAGTCTATTTATGCCGGAAGGTGGGCAAAATTTGTGTTGTGGTGTGGAGAGAACCAAAAAGATCCTTTAAAGGCCCATCTTTCAGATGTACTCTTGTTTGTTCTCGGTTTGGCGAAGAAAGGCTGTGCTATAGCTACAGTTAAGGGTAATTTGGCAGCTCTGTCGGCATTTCTTTGCCTTCCGGATCAGCCATCTTTATTCAAGTCTCCCATTGTACATAGGTTCCTTAAGGGTTTGGTGAATAGCTTTCCTCCTACTCCTTTTCACATGCCTCAGTGGGACTTAAATCTTGTTTTAACATTTTTAATGGGTTCGCCTTTCGAGCCCATGCATTCATGTCCATTGAGATATTTAGCCTTCAAGACTGTTTTCTTGATCGCGATTACTTCTGCTAGAAGGATTGGTGAGCTTCAGGCGCTCTCCGTTAAGCCTCCTTTCACTGTTTTTTTCCCTGATAAAGTGGCTCTAAAAACCAGGGCTGCTTTTCTGCCGAAAGTTGTCACCCCTTTTCATTTAGGGCAGAATATCACTCTTCCTGCTTTTTACCCTCCTCCCCACCGGTCTAAAGAAGAAGAGAGACTCCATAGGTTGGATCCTAGGAGGGCCCTGAGTTTTTATCTCGAAAGAACTAAAGACTTTCGTTTGGATGAGCAACTGTTTGTTGGGTATGCTGGTCAACAAAAAGGCAGAGCTGTACAGAAAAGGACACTCTCCAGGTGGGTCATCTTGTGTATCAAGATCTGTTACTCTTTGGCAAAAAAGGTCCCTCCTGAAGGTATCAGGGCCCACTCTACTAGAGCTAAATCTGCATCCTCGGCTCTAGCGAGGGGAGTTCCATTGGTAGAAATATGTAAAGCGGCAACTTGGGCGTCCGTCCATACTTTTGTGAAACATTACTGTTTAGACTCCGAGATGAGGAGGGACGGTCACTTTGCTCGCTCGGTATTGCAAGATTTCTTAGTGTAATCAGGTGGGCACCCACCACCGAGTGCGGTACTGCTTGGGACTCTATTCATAAGGTGAGGAATCCACAGGTAGTTGTATCCATCAGAAGAACAAGTTACTTACCTTCGGTAACGCTTTTTCTGGTGGATACACAGACTACCTGTGGATTCCTCACGGTCCCTCCCGCCTCCCCGTTGCCTGCCTGGTTACACTTTTATCTTGCAGTATTTAGCTTATATTTATATAAATGAAAGTGTATATATATATATATATATATATATATATATATATATATGTATATTTATATGTATATAGTGATGTTTTTCTATTTATTTTGTATATTTATATATCCCACCTTTCAATAAGAATGGATTATTTAAATGATCAAGGTTTTTGTGTGTATATCTTTCTATATTATTTATAAATTTTCATGGTCGGTTTGCTCCTATTTGCTTTAAAGGCATGAAAAAAGTGAGGTGAAACTGACGTTAGTACGCCGACGGGGACCTCTTATTGGCACACTGACGTCAGACGGAGTCACGTGGAGCCGTGCCATTATGACGTCCTCGTCGACGTAGACAGCTAGGAAGAAGACTTTCCGTCGGATGCTGGCGCAGGGATCGAATTCATAAGGTGAGGAATCCACAGGTAGTCAGTGTATCCACCAGAAAAAGCGTTACCGAAGGTAAGTAACTTGTTCTTTTGGAAGATGCCCTGTACCACCTCAGGGTGTAACTGCAATTTGTGATCTGCCAGATACCTGCGGCTGAGTTAGGCCATCCTGACGCTTAAGGATCCTTCCAGGTGTTGGGCCTTCAGAGGGATGCTCTGAGCGCTTAGCCACTTCCAGAGACGTAGAGCCTCCTGGCACAGGACCTATGACCCCCACACATCCCTCTTTGTTGCAGTACCACATGGTGGTTGTGTTTCCTGTGAGTACTGTAAATGTTGCCTCTTGATGATCAGGAAGACGACCTTCAGTGCCAAGTGAATGGTTTGCAATTACAGCAAGCAGATGTGGAGATGAGCTTCTGCCAGAGACCAGAATTCTCTGATCTCTCCCTCTCCCAGATGACCTCCCCAACCCAGCAATGATGGGCTTGTCACAACTGTTTGCTCTGGGTAAGGTAGAAAAAGGGGTCTGCCACCAGTTGAATTGGAGTCTAGCAGCTACCACTGCATACCTTTTGCAGTCTCTCCTGACACAACCCCACTAAGAATTCAGATCCCACTACAGAGACGGCATGTGCCTACCTGGCTTGGTCCACAAGCAAGCAAGATTCAGGAGGCCAAGAAGTCTCACAGCTGCTCTCACTGAGACCCAGGTCAAAGGATGAAACATCGGATCATAGTCTGAATGTCTTGGTGTCGTTGAGGCAGAGAAGAGTTGTGGAAGACCACTGTATCCAGGATGGCTCTGATGAAGGCGAACCTCTGTGAAGGAGCAAGTTGTGACTTTGGCAAGTTGATGGAAAAACCCAACGATGTTAACCAGTTGGCCATTGTCTAGAGGTAGTTTACCACTGTTTGAGATGAGGCCACCTTCAGCAGCCAGTCGTCAAGGTATAGGAAAATTGATATTCCTAACATCCACAGATGCTCTGCCACTACCATTACCTTTGTGAACACGCAAAGTGCAGTGGTAAGACCAAAGAGGAGCACGGAAAACAAAGTGCTCTTGGCCTACCTGAAACCACAGGTAACATTCTGTGATATTGCAGGACGGGAATGTGAAAATAGGTGCTCTGCAAATCTAGTGCTACTGTCCAGTCCCCTGGATGTCGCGCGGCCGCGCACAGCATGAGGCGAACCCTCGGCTCGGGCTGCGGCGCGCGACGCTGAGACGCGACGCGCCCCCAGCCTCTCCTGCAGCACTCGAGGCCCCAAATTGGGCATGGGGCCTGGTTTCTTTCTGGCGCAGCGCGCCTCCATTTACAGATAGCATTTCCCCCCACTCACCTGCTATTGTGTCCTTCTTTGCTGTCACCCTTGTTTGTTCTCCCCTTTATGTTTTTCCTTTTTCCCATTATTCCCTTCTCTTCCCAGCATACCTTGGTTCCTTACTCACTATGGTGCCTTGTCCATTGCTTTCTATGTATTGTTCCCTATCCAATATGGTGTCCTTGCACTTCCTGCTGATCGCTTCCTGTTCTATGGGTATTTAAGGGCTGTGATTAATTTCCTCCTTGCGCTGCAACACTTCCTGTTGGATGGTGTCTTCGCTCCTTCTCCCTTGCGTCAGATACTGGTTACGCTTTTTGTTCCAGTATTTTCCTGTTCATTTTTGGTCTTGTATTCTAAGTATTGATCTTTGCTCCTATTCCAGGTTTTCCCGTTTTTGAGTTTTTTTCCCCTTTTAGGTTTTTTTTCCCTCTGGCACTACTTCTGAAGGACACGGACTGCCCTTGGCGTTCCTATCGCCTGCAGCACCGTGGCTACCAGAAAGAGTCGCCCCTATCTGGGCCAAGGCAGAACATTCAAGAACAAGAATCTAGTCACTTGTTCAATGGACTCCAGTCGTGACACTGGATCCAGGTCAGACAGAACTGGTGTCAGGGATAGCATTTTAAACATGTCTCTCTCTCCCTCTAAATTTGGTTGCTTAGGACTTGGCACACTCCACATTTGGCATACTGGTGCGCCCATGTAAATCCCTTTTATGTGGTACTTTGGTGTACCAGGGGTTGCCCATGGGCTGCAGCACTTATTGTGCCACCCCTGGGGCCCCATGCAGAATGTGTCTGTGGGCCTGCCAATGCAGCCTGCATGGAAAGGTCCATGCACCCTTTCATTACAGGTCACTGCACCAGGTCACTGTAAGTCACCCCTCTGGCAGGCCCTCCTATCCCAGACGGCAGGGTGTAAGTATCTGTGTGTAAGGGCACACCTGCTTGAGCGGAGGTACCCCTACCAACTCCAGCTCCATTTTTCTGGACTTCGTAAGTGCGGGGAAGCCATTTTACCCCTGCACTGGACACAGGTCACTGTGTGTCCAGCTACAAAATGGTCGTTCTGAACCTGGGCATGTTTGGTATCAAACACGTCGGAATCATACTCCAATACTGTTACCAGTATTGGTTGTATGATTCCATGCACTCTGGGAGCTCCTTATAGGAACTCCAGCATTACTCCTACCAATTTTCTGGGGTTTTCCAGACAACCCGCGCTGCTGCCACCCCATAGACAGGTTTCTGCCCTCCTGCTGTTTGGCTGCCCAAGCACAGGAAGGAAGAATAAAGAATTTCCTTTGGGAGAGGGAGGCAACACCCTCTCCCTTTGGAAGCATGTGTTACATGGCTTGGGAGGGGTAGCCTCTCCAAGCCACTGGTATGCTTTGAAGGGCACATCTGGTGCCTTCCTTGCATAAACTGGTTTGCACCAGTCCAGGGACCCCCGGTCCCTGCTCTGGCGTGAAAATGGACAATGGAAAGGGGAGTAACCACTCCCCTGTCCATCACTACCCAAGGGATGGTGCCCAGAGGTCCTCCAGGTGGTCACTTGATTCTGCCATCTTAAATCCAAGGTGGGCAGAGGCCCCTGGCTGCATCTGAGTGGCCAGGTCAGGCAAGTGATGTCAGAGCCCCATCCTGATAGGTGATCACCCTGCTAGATGACCAATCCCCCTTCCTAGGCAACTTAGGGTCTCCCCCCAGGGTGGGTTGACATGCAAGATTCCAGCAGGACTCCTCTGCACCGTTTACTTCATCTTCTGGCCACCGGGACTGCAACTGGACCCTCCAGGAACCAATAATCTGCAACTCCAGCAACCACTCTGCTCTGCAGAATTGTTTCTCCGGCTCCTTCCAACACCTGGAACGTTTCCCTGGCTGTGCATCCTCTGAGGGCGACGAGTCTTCAGCCTGCACAAGAATCAAGAAGGAATCTTCCTTGGAGTGAAGGAGTCACTCCCCTGCATCCGCAAGCACCAACAGTAACAACGACCGGCTGCATGGGTCCTCTCCCCGCCAGAACTGCATGGATCCTGCATCACAGGTGGTAGTCTGGAGTGGTCTACTTAGACTTCTCTGCCAGCTATCCAACTTGGGAGACAGTAAGCCCTTGCCCCTCCTTGCAGGACAGTATCCCTGTGCACTGTGACTATTGCAGCTACCATGGCTTGTTTGTTCCTCCTCCAAGGGATCCTCAGGCTCCGTGTAGCCCCAGCCTCCAGCACTCTTCCCTGCAAAGCACAGTATCCTGCCTGCTACTCCAGCGATGTAGGACTCCTCTCCAGGTGTGCTGAGTGGTCCACGCTGCGACTCCTGTGCCTGCTGCCTTTGAGTTGCCTGTGGGGGCTGCATCCTTGTCTTCCAACTCTCATCACTGCCGAGGGTCACCTGGGACTCCCCTCCTTGGGTTTAGTCCCTCTAGACCTTGCTGTTCCCCGGCAAGTCTGCAAATCTTCATCTACAACTTTTGCCTTTGCCAAGGCTTATTGGTGGTTTTCCAACACCACTGACTGACTGCCACTCTTATACCATCGTGGGACATCACCTGCATCACTCCTGGAACTCTTCTCCTCCTCCAGTGCTGCACAGCTGACTCTTTGTCCACAATGTCTACCTGGTCCTTCATCTCCAGAGGGGTGGGTAGTGGCTCCTGGCACAACCCGGACACTCCAACTTGAACTGGACTTGGTCCCTTTCTTTTGCAGGATCTCTTCTGTCAGGATCCACCTTTGGTTTCTTCCAGTCTTGCTTGGGTCTTGCACAGTCCTTTTCCAAAGTTTACCTGTGGGTTTGGGGAAAAACAGGTACTTACCTCTCCCTGGGGGGCACCCTGGTACTTACCTTTTGAGGTTCCTAGTTCCTCCAGCTTCCCTTTACAGATTCCACTTCCTTGGCTGGGGGACTGCTTTTCACATTCCACTTACTTAGTGTATGGTTTGGTCTCCCCCTAGGACCTTCACTAGTTTCTGTTGTTTTACTGTTTGCTATTGCTTTCTTTGCTAATCACTAACTTCTAATGTGTATATATTAGTGTGTTTACTCGCCTCCTAGTGGAGTATTGCCTATATGTTTGTAAGTGCTTTGTGACTGTAGTGGTATTGCATAAGCTTTGCATGTCTTCTAGATAAGTCGTGGCTCCTCATCCACTGCTACCTCTAGAGGGCCCTGGCTTCCTCGACACTGCCTACACCTCACTAATATGGGATATTTGGACCTGGTATAAGATGATAATACCATTGGTGCTCCCCACACACTAGGCCAGCTTCCTAAACCTAGGACAGTTTTAAGCAGTTTGTGGCAGCTTTAAGGGTGGGGGGGGGGGGGGTCTGGGTGCAGCATTGCAGGGAGTCTGGGCACTGCAAGACTTATCCTTTTCCTCTTCCTTAAAAGGATTGAAAAGCAGGCTGTTATTGTGGAACATACAAAGATGGCTATGCCTTAGGTTTGCACATCTATACAGAAGCCAGAGTAAAGGGGTACAGTAATGAACAAGTGTAATGATTTTCCTCTGTTGGCTCGTACTCGCATGGTATAGTCACTCTGCCACTAGGGGTGAAAAGCCTGGCCTTGAACAACTGCTCCTGAGTGGAAAACTTGTTGATAACTATCCCAAAGTATTAAGGAACACTCTGGATTTGCCTCTGCTAGTAGTCCCTACTGAAGCCTCTTAAGGGGTGAAGTTGCAGGGGAGGCTGCTGAACAGGTAGGGCTAGGCCTATAAAGCATGTTGTGGCCATGCTCCCTTAAAACCCTTCAAAGGACCTGTCTGCCTGTGCTCCAAAGTGCCTAGAACCATCAAAGGCCATGTCCGTTAAGTTAAGGATTGATGGACATCACTTGAAAAGCCAGTGGAGCGAATCCAGGTGTGGTGCTGGAATACCACGCTGGTCCTGGCTGCCCTACCCAGACGGTCTGTACTGTCCAGACCCTAACATTTTGATTACTTTGCTGACTTTGACTGTCCATAATGAGACTTGTAGAGTTGGCCGGATGTCATCAGGAGCGGCTAACAACATGGTCGCCAGTCTGTCCGACTATGCATGAGAGTTCCTCCCTAGGAGGCAGCTAGTGTTGACTGATCTGAGGGTAAAGCTGGTAGACAAGGACATGCACTTGGCAAATGTTTCTATACATTTTGATTCTATGGACAATGGGGTGTGGGGAACACATTAGGATTGAGACTTCTTGTAGAGGCATGCTTCACCAGGCTTTATGGAGTGGAGTGTTGGATTTTGAAGTCCAGATCCCCACGGGCAGGTTTATGCTGCCTTGTAACTTGTTTATTGACTAGCGGGCAACATTTTGGCTTTGCCCAGATGCCAATTGTTGTGTTCTTTAGTTTGACTTGGAGAGGGGAGCTCAGTGAGGACATTATTTTTGTCCTCTGTGGAACATAGGATGAGGTCAAAGACTTCTGTTAACCTCCGAATCGCCATACCGAAGGAGGCAGATTTTGCCCTAGCCGTGACAGGAATAGGGGAAGAGACCAATGTCTGGTGAGGCGTCCAGACCACTGGCATCCTGCAAATACAAAAATTGGGTTTTCTCATCACAAATGATCTCCTCCTCAGGATTGTTTGCATGATAATGGTATTCAAGACCTCAGGGGAGTTGCAGTAGAGCTTCTGATTCTGATGAAAGTACTGACTCTGCTTCCAGCGTTGGTGATGTCGGTGCCGGCATTGTTACTAGGGCTGATGGCGTTGAATGCTACTGTGGGTGGATTTGATGGGGTCAAGCTCTAAGACTGGGTTGGAATTGGGCCGAGGTTGGGCTCCACAGTCTGTGTCAAGGTTTAATCTGCCTTTGGTGACCCAACTGAAGGCCACCTCGGGTCCGTAGAGCCCAAAGATGCTCCAGGAAGATTTGGAGGAGTACCAACATTTTTTATCTAGGTCCGTTTCAACTCACAAAGCTGTTGCAGCGTTGCTGATGGCCTGAGAAAGTCTGGGCACCTCAGGAGCAGCATATGGATCTTCTTTGAGAGGGGGGAACAACTCTACTCCCTTGAGAGAGATTAGACCTCAAGTGACTCTGAGTGGTGTACTGGAGCGAAGGAGAGACATGCTTTGATTTATATTTTTTAGAATTTTTTATCTTCCCTGAGCTTCGTGACTTAATCAATGATCCACTGCAGAATCAGCACCTGCAGTTGGAGTGCGTCTGCCACCCAAACTAGGCCTTTTTGACTTCCTTCGGAGTTCTGTGATGGCAAGTTTGGGTTCCCGGTTGTGGATTACCTTTTGGTTCATTTTCGGGTAGCAGTCACACGATGTTGAGTCATGCTTGAAGCCCAGAAAACAGAGGCAGATTTTGTGGTTATTTGCCACTGACGTGGCAGTTACAGTCTTTGCATGATTTAAACCCTGTAGTGTTCGAAGGGGACATGTCCCTACCTCACTGGAAAATTCGATAGATATAAATTCTGTCAGATTGACAACATTCAGTGCAGCACCAAATCCAAGAAATGAATGTCAGGGTGCAGAGGTGGTGCAGCTATAGCGGCCCAGAAGTCACATACAGGGAGGGATGGACCTGACGTGGAGCTTCACGATGCACCTGACAGTGCACAAGGGTACTGCTATCAAAATTCTATGGATCCAGTCTGGCACCGGGGGAAATTCACAAGGTAATAATTCTGCCGTTAAAAGACTCCATCTGAAATAAGTGGCTCGCACCTCTGTTGCTCCTGGGTGGATCCTATATTAATTTATCCCAGCTGCCTGTAATCACCGCGTTCCTCATGCCATGAATGGTTTCTCCTTCACAACTGAGTGAACCCTATTAACATTTATCCAGTGTGCCTGTAACTATTGCACACACTTGACTGTTCCCCTTTTGCTCCTGGGGGAATGTATAGGACATTTATCCTGGCTTCCAGAGCATGCCATAGATAGTTTTTCTGTCACTCCAGTGTGGACACAATATATATATATTTTTTTGCCAGTAATAAGTGGGCGCCATGACATGTTCCTTTGTCTCCCCTCGGTCGACACTATAAGACATTTAATTTATCCTTGCTGCCTGTAAGAATTGCACATATTGGGCTACTCTTCTGTTTTACCCTGGTAATCTGAATTTAAATTATGCCTGTGTTAGACCTGACAAACCAGGTGTGGTATTTCCCCCAAACTTATTGCTTTCACTTCCTGATTGTTGCTGAACCTCTTTTGGTGGCATTTGGACTCTGTGCACTTCCCCCTGCTAACTAGTGCTAAAGTGCTCGTACTCCCTCCTTAAAACATGGGAAAATTGGACTACATCTAATTGGCACTTGTAATTTACTTTGTAAGTCCCTAGTAAATTATAATGCATGTACCCAGGGCCCATAAATTAAATGGTCTTGCTGGGCAGCAGCACTCCTTGTGCCACTTGTTAAAGTCGTTCTGTGAAAACAAATCTCAGGTCTGCTACTGCAGTCTGTAGTGCAGTTTTAAAAATGCCATTTTGACTTGTCAAAATAAACCTTTTTCCAGGCCTAAACCTACCTTCCTTTTTAATACTTGTATGTCACCTCTAAAGTAGGCCCAAACGGCTCACAGTTCAGAGAGCATTGAATTTAAAAAGTAGGACATGTTGGTTTCAGTTTTACATGGCCTGACAGTGGAAAAACTCCTAAAGACGTTTTTCACTGTTATAAGACTTATCTCTCCCATAAACTAACACTGGCCTACATTATTTCAATTAATAAGTGCTAACTTTAGATTGAGAGTAGATAGAGAAATGATGTTTACATTCAAAATAATTCTAATTTATAATCCTCTTTAATGGTAAAGTTGGATGTTAGAATATAACTTTTAAAATGCTGCTTCATTTTCAATCTTAATGTTTCTGAGGCCTTTCTAGGATTTTCCAGCTGTCTGGGTCTGTTAAAGGTTTCCCCATCAAGAATGTGTATTGGGCCTAGGCAGTGAGCAGTGGCACCTGTGTGTCGCTGGGAGAGGGTGTTCCTGGCAGAATGACCATCTACTCTAATTACATTTCAAAGGACCTTGCCCACACAAGGAAACCTGACACCAGACCTGTCCTTGCCTTTAGTCCCTTAGAGAGGAGCCAAGACAAGGGGAAGGGATTAATCGATCAGAACCAGTTTTGGGGGTAGATCCGGGAGTCCCCCCCACCCCCACACACAATGGCTGCAACCGGGTCTGAAAATAGGACATTCGGAATTATTCTTCAGAACAATCCTGGATCTGCTGAAGATAAGGACTGCCCTCCTACCAAAAGGACTGCACTGCTGCTTGAAGGAGTGCCTTGCTGTCTGAAGACGGAAGACTGCACCTATTTGCCTTGATTCCAGGCTACCCATTGTGACTTCAAGGGTCATTTGGCTAGTCAGGAGGTCAGTTGGCAGACGTGTGTGGGAGGCTGGCGTGGTTTGTAGTGGGTACCAAAGGTACTTAAGCCTTATACCAGGTCCAGTTATCCCTTATTAGTGAAATGTAGTTAGTGTCTAGAATCCAGGCTGTCGAGAGTTAGCTTTAGCAGAGCAGCCAAGGCTAAACTAGGAGATATGCAAAGCTCTTGAAATACCTCTGTAGTCACACAGTACCCACACACATGAAAGACAATACTCAGTGTTACAAAAATAAAGGTACTTTATTTTGGTGACACAAGTGCCAGAAGTGCCTTAGAGACTATACTCCCTTAGGAGGTAAGTAATATACACAATATACACATCAGTATCCAAAAACAGGTAAGTACACAGTCAGAAAACAGTGCAAATAGTGAAAATCACAATAGGATGCAATGGGCCTAGGCGGAACACAAACCATATACTAAAATATTGGAATGCGAAAGTTGGTTTACCACCTAGGCACGTGTAGTGTGTGGAGGGGCGCTGGGAGTGTAAGAAAACACCAAAGGTAAGTAATAGAACCCACCCCAGAGCCCAGGAAAACAGGAGTAAATCACAGTAAGTGTCCTGAAACACACAAGAAGTTGTGATAGAAGATTATACAAGAACCAGAAGAGACTGCAAGACACCAACAATGGATTCCCCCCTAAGCGAGTGTAGTGTGTAGAGAGGCGCTAGGATTGTAAGAAAACACCAAAGGTAAGTAAAGTACCCCACCCCAGAGTCCACAAAAACAAGAGTAAAGTACAGCAAGTTTCCTCAGAGCACACTATGAGTTGCGGTAAAGGATTATGCAAAAAACAAGCAAGACTGCAAGACACCAACTATGGATTCCTGGACCTGAAGACCTGAGGAAGAAGGGGACCAAGCACAAGAAGCTCTGAAGAGTCCAGGGAGAAAAGGAGCCCATGCTAACCCGGATGAAGGTGCAAAAGAAGACCACCGGTGAGAAGACAAAGTCAGTATTGCACCAAAGAAGATAGATGCGGGTTCCTGGTTGGTGCAGATGATGTCCCACGCTGGATAGATGATTGCAGTCTGGTTTGCATCACTGGATTCCGCCAACAAGCCTTGGCACACGCAAAGCTCGCAGTTAGTGGAAAAAGGCACTGCCTGGGACCAGGAGGGACCTGGTGGCCTCTACCCAGGAGGGGGAGTCAAAGAGCTCTCAGCAACTCAGAGAGCCCTCTGAAGACCAGGCAGCGTGCACAGGAGCCCCACAACACGGGGACAAAGAAGGTGCAAATGGAGGCCCATGCAGCATGACACAAAGGGATCCCACGCCGCCAGAGAACCACTCAGGAAGCTGTGCATCGCAGGATGGAGTGCTGGGGGCCGTAGCTATGCTGTGCACAAAGAACTTCTTGGAAGGTCGCACAGAAGCCTTGGCAACTTCAACTCATTTGGTGCATGGGGGTACTGCCTTGCAAGGGGAAGCAAGCTCTTAACTCCACCAAAATTGGACAGCTGGACCGTGGGACTGTTGGGGTCACTTTAGTCCACCACCCATGTTGCTGGATCTACGCCCGTCGTCTGGAGAGGGAACCCATGCCACTGGTCATCGCTCCACGGGAGATTCCTTTGGTTCTTCTGATGCAGGCTGAAGACTGGCAGTGCTCGGAGGATGCACGACCTGGAAACTGTTGCAGTTGCTGGCAGGAGCTGAAGTTACAATGTTGCAGAAGTTGTCTTTGCTTCTTTGTTGCAGTTTGTAGAGTTCCTGGAGGGTTCAGCAGCGGTTCCGTCGGTAGAAGATGAAGTAAATGATGCAGAGGATTCCTGCTGGAGTCTTTCAATCTGAATCTGAAGAAATACCCAGAGGAGAGACCCTAAATAGCCCTGAGAGGGGGATTGGTCACCTAACCAGGTAAGCACCTATCAGGGGAGGGCTCTGATTTCACCTGCTGGCACTAACCACTCAGATGCTCCCAGAGTGCCCCACCACCTGGGAATCCAAGATGGCAAAACCCAGGGACCTCTGTGCGAGGGGAAGGTCAGTCTTCCACCAGATCTCTTCCCTCAGCCTCCAGTGAACATAGAAGATCTGAGGCATTTTTCTGGCAGAAAATGCTTTCGGTCCCGGTCGACATCAAGGTGCTCGACGTCAAGAAGAGGTATGGCACCGACATGTTCGCAGTTGAAGTCTGGGTCAGCGTCGCACAAATGTCGCCACTCGATTTCAAGATGCCACACAAAATTGAGGACTCCAGCTACTTGTCACGCAACGTCGAGGAGTATATCGACATTGTTGGAATCGACGTTGAGGTCCCGCTCAACTTGACACCTAGAAGTCAGAGAGAAAGATCATAATCGAAGAGTCTTTTGAAGTTAACCCCTTCGCTGCCAGGCCTTTTCCCCCTCAGGTGCCAGGCCTTTTTTGGGCTATTTGGGGCAGAGCGCGCTTAGGCCCTCATAACTTTTCATCCACATAAGCTACCCACGCCAAATTTGCATCCTTTTTTTCCAACATCCTAGGGATTCTAGAGGTAACCAGACTTTGTGGGTTCCTGTAGGAAAGTACCATCTTGCCTGGCATGTTACCCCCATATTTCACTGTATATATGTTGTTTTAGTTGTATGTGTCACTGGGACCCTGCCAGCCAGGGCCCCAGTGCTCATAAGTGTGCCCTGTATGTGTTACCTGTGTTATGACTAACTGTCTCACTGAGGCTCTGCTATTCAGAACCTCAGTGGTTATGCTCTCTCATTTCTTTCCAAATTGTCACTAACAGGCTAGTGACCAATTTCACCAATTTACATTGGCATACTGGAACACCCTTATAATTCCTTAGTATATGGTACTGAGGTACCCAGGGTATTGGGGTTCCAGGAGATCCCTATGGGCTGCAGCATTTCTTGTGCCACCCATAGGGAGATCTGACAATTCTTACACAGGTCTGCCAGTGCAGCCTGAGTGAAATAACGTCCACGTTATTTCACAGCCATTTACCACTGCACTTAAGTAACTTATAAGTCACCTATATGTCTAACCTTTACCTGGTAAAGGTTGGGTGCTAAGTTACTTAGTGTGTGGGCACCCTGGCACTAGCCAAGGTGCTCCCACATTGTTCAGGGCAAATTCCCCAGACTTTGTGAGTGCGGGGACACCATTACACGTGTGCACTATACATATGTCACGACATAAGTATAGCGTCACAATGGTAACTCCGAACATGGCCATGTAACATGTCTAAGATCATGGAATTGTCACCCCGAATGCCATTCTGGCATTGGGGAGACATTTCCATGATCCCCCGAGTCTCTAGCACAGACCTGGGTACTGCCAAACTACCTTTCCCGGGGTTTCACTGCAGCTGCTGCCAACCCCTCAGACAGGTTTCTGCCTTCCTGGGGTCCAGCCAGGCTTGGCCCAAGAAGGCAGAACAAAGGACTTCCTCAGAGAGAGGGTGTTACACCCTCTCCCTTTGGAAAAAGGTGTCAGGGCTGGGGAGGAGTAGCCTCCCCCAGCCTCTGGAAATGCTTTGATGGGCACAGATGATGCCCATCTCTGCATAAGCCAGTCTGCACCGGTTCAGCGATCCCTCAGCCCTGCTCTGGCGTGAAACTGGACAAAGGAAAGGGGAGTGACGACTCCCCTGACCTGCACCTCCCCTGGGAGGTGCCCAGAGCTCCTCCAGTGTGCTCCAGACCTCTGCCATCTTGGAAACAGAGGTGCTGCTGGCACACTGGACTGCTCTGAGTGGCCAGTGCCAGCAGGTGACGTCAGAGACTCCTTCTGATAGGCTCCTTCAGGTGTTGCTAGCCTATCCTCTCTTTTCTGGCTATTTAGGGTCTCTGCTTTGGGGAATTCCTTAGATAACGAATGCAAGAGCTCATCAGAGTTCCTCTGCATCTCTCTCTTCACCTTCTGCCAAGGAATCGACTGCTGACCGCGCTGGAAGCCTGCAAAACTGCAACAAAGTAGCTAAGACGACTACTGCGACCTTGTAACGCTGATCCTGCTGCCTTCTCGACTGTTTTCCTGGTGGTGCATGCTGTGGGGGTAGTCTGCCTCCTCTCTGCACTAGAAGCTCCGAAGAAATCTCTCGTAGGTCGACGGCATCTTCCCCCTGCAACCGCAGG
The DNA here is from genome assembly GCF_031143425.1 of Pleurodeles waltl. Taxonomy (NCBI): domain Eukaryota; kingdom Metazoa; phylum Chordata; class Amphibia; order Caudata; family Salamandridae; genus Pleurodeles; species Pleurodeles waltl. Next base: position 956,611,547 of record NC_090446.1, on the reverse strand, counting down.
CACCAAAGAACTGCATCACCGGTCCTCTGGGCCTCCTCTCAGCACAACGAGCGAGGTCCCTTGAACTCAGCAACTCTGTCCAAGTGACTCCCACAGTCCAGTGACTCTTCAGTCCAAGTTTGGTGGAGGTAAGTCCTTGCCTCCCCACGCTAGACTGCATTGCTGGGAACCGCGTGTTTTGCAGCTACTCCGGCTCCTGTGCACTCCACGAAGATTTCCTTTGTGCACAGCCAAGCCTGGGTCCACGGCACTCTAACCTGCATTGCACAACCTCCTGAGCTGTCCTCCGGCGGCGTGGGACTCTCTTGTGTAACTTCGGGTGAGCACAGTTTCACTCCACTTCGTAGTGCCTGTTCCGGCACTTCTGCGGGTGCTGCTTGCTTCTGAGTGGGCTCTTTGTCTTGCTGGACGCCCCCTCTGTCCCCTCACGCAATTGGTGACATCCTGGTCCCTCCTGGGCCACAGCAGCATCCAAAAACCCTAACCGCAAGCTTTGCAGCTAGCAAGGCTTGTTTGCGGTCTTTCTGCGGGAAAACACTTCTGCACGACTCTTCACGACGTGGGACATCCATCCTCCAAAGGGAAGGTTCTAGCCCTTGTCGTTCTTGCAGAATCCTCAGCTTCTACCATCCGGTGGCAGCTTCTTTGCACCCACAGCTGGCATTTCCTGGGCATCTGCCCACTCTCGACTTGATCGTGACTTTTGGACTTGGTCCCCTTGTTCCACAGGTACTCTCGTCTGGAAATCCATCGTTGTTGCATTGCTGGTGTTGGTCTTTCCTGCAGAATTCCCCTATCACGACTTCTGTGCTCTTTGGGGAACTTAGGTGCACTTTGCACCCACTTTTCAGGGTCTTGGGGTGGGCTATTTTTCTAACCGTCACTGTTTCCTTACAGTCCCAGCGACCCTCTACAAGGTCACATAGGTTTGGGGTCCATTCGTGGTTCGCATTCCACTTCTAGAGTATATGGTTTGTGTTGCCCCTATCCCTATGTGCCCCCATTGCATTCTATTGTGACTATACATTGTTTGCACTGTTTTCTATTGCTATTACTGCATATTTTGGTATTGTGTACATATATCTTGTGTATATTTGCTATCCTCATACTGAGGGTACTCACTGAGATACTTTGGCATATTGTCATAAAAATAAAGTACCTTTATTTTTAGTATATCTGTGTATTGTGTTTTCTTATGATATTGTGCATATGACACTAGTGGTACTGTAGGAGCTTCACTCGTCTCCTAGTTCAGCCTAAGCTGCTCTGCTAAGCTACCTTTTCTATCAGCCTTAGCTGCTAGACACCCCTATACACTAATAAGGGATACCTGGGCCTGGTGCAAGGTGTAAGTACCTCTTGGTACTCACTACAAGCCAGTCCAGCCTCCTACAGTTCCCATGAAGGAGACCAAGAAATTAGCAAAAATACAGTGAAAATTTCGTTTTGTACAAATAAATGGGAAAAAAGGGCTGCAGAAGAAGACTTGTGTTTTTTTTTCCCTGAAATTGGCATCAACAAAGGGTTTGCAGTGCTAAAATCACCAGCTTCCCAGCTTTCAGGAACAGGCAGACTTGAATCAGAAAACCCAATTTTTCAACACAATTTTGGAATTTTACTGGGACATACCCCATTTTTACGATTTTTTGTGCTTTAAGCCTCCTTCCAGTCAGTGGCAGAAATGGGTGTGAAACCAATGCTGGATCCCAGAAACCTAAACATTTCTGTAAAGTAGAAAAAATTCTGAATTCAGCAATGGGTAATTTGTGTAGATCCTACAACGGTTTCCTACAGAAAATAACAACTGAAATAAAAAAATATTGAAATTGAGGTGGAAAAAAACAGACATTTTTCTCTACATTTTACTCTGTAACTTTTTCCTGCAATGTCAGATTTTTTAAAGCAATATACCGTTACGTCTGCTGGACTCTTCTAGTTGCGGGAAAGATAGGGCTTGTAGGTTCATCAAGGACCCTAGGCAGTGGGTTTTCATTCTATACCGTGTATACAGCAATTCATTTGCTGAAATATAAAGAGTGAAAAACAGGTATCAAGAAAACCTTTGTAATTCCAAAATGGGCACAAGATATGGTGTTGAGGAGCAGTGGTTATTTGCACATCTCTGAATTCTGGGGTGCCCATACTAGCATGTGAAATACAGGGCATTTCTCAAATAGACGTCTTTTTTACACACTGTCTTATATTTGGAAGGAAAAAATGTAGAGAAAGACAAGGGGCAATAACACATGTTTTGCTATTCTATGTTCCCCCAAGTCTCCCGCTAAAAATGGTACCTCACTTGTGTGGGTAGGCCTAGTGCCCGCGACAGGAAATGCCCCAAAACACAACGTGGACACATCACATTTTTCCACAGAAAACAGAGATGTTTTTTGCAAAGTGCCTACCTGTGGATTTTGGCCTCTAGCTCAGTCGGCACCTAGGGAAACCTACCAAACCTGTGTATTTTGAAAACTAGAGACCTAGGGAAATCCAAGACAGGGTGAGTTGTGGGGCTCTCATCAGGTTCTGTTACCCAGAATCCTTTGCAAACCTCTAAATTTGGCTAAAAAAAACACTTTTTCCTCACATTTCGGTGACAGAAAGTTCTGGAATCTGAGGGGAGCCCCAAATTTCCTTCCACCCATCATTCCCCTAAGTCTCCCGATAAAAATTATACCTCACTTGTGTGGGTAGGCCTAGTTTCCTCGACAGGAAATGCCCCAAAACACAAAGTGGACACATCACATTTTCTCAAAGAAAACAGAGGTGTTTTTTGCAAAGTGACTACCTGTGGATTTTGGCCTCTAGCTCAAACGCCACGTAGGGAAACCTACCAAACACAGACATTTCTGAAAACTAGACACCTGAGGGAGTCAAGGGATGTGTGACTTGCATGGATCCCCCAATTTTTTCTTACCCAGAATCCTCAGCAAATCTCAAATTTAGCTAAAAATATCACATTTATCCCATATTTGTGAGTTGGATCACCACACCGGGACGGATTTCCTACCACCCAACGTTCCCCTCAGTCTCCCGGTAAGAATGATACCTCACTTGTGTAGGTGGGCCAAGTGTTTGTGACAGGGAAGAGCCAAAAACATGTTGAAATTGAGGGGGAACCAAAGTGGGTCCAAAAGGGCACTTTGCAAAAAAAACATTTTTAGGCTGACAAGTGCAGCAGAAATTTCATTGGTATAGATGAGACAATGCTGGGTGGTAGGAATTTTGTGGATTCCTGCAGATTCCGGAACGTTCCATCACAAAAATGTGGGAAAAATGTGGGCTTTCCAGCAAAGTTGCAGGTTTGCAGGGCATTGTGGGTAAGGAAATGGTGCGGGAAGCACACCACCCTGGAATCAACTAGATGTTTAGTTTTCAGATGTGTCTAGGTCTTGTGGATTTTTACATGGCAGCGTCCCAAAGGCCATACTCTTCTCTGGTCTCTGGTGGGCTTTCTGCCTTCCAAAAATAGGCCAATCTGCCCTCAAGGGGCTGCCCCCCCAAACAAAACACACACATACATACACACCAATCCATGGTGTCTAGAGGTTTCTGCCCCCTTCGGGGGCAGATTGGCCTAACAAAAATAGGCCCCCAAGGGGGGCAGAAATGGCCTAAATACAATTTGCCTCCCCAGGGGAGCAACCAACGCTCCCCATACATAAAAACATAAAGTAAATAAAAAAAAATCTATATCCCTGGTGTCTAGAGCTTTCTGCCCCCCTGGGGACAGATCCGCCTAATTATATTATGCCGATCTGCCTCTGGGGGGGGGAGGGGGGCAGAAAAGGCCTAAAAATGTTTTGACCTGCCCCCCCCCAGGGAGTGGCCCTTGCCAAAGGGGCCGCTCCCCTTTTGCGATAGTGTAAAAAAAAAAAAAAAACTTCCCTGGTGTCTTGTGGTTTCTGCCCCCACTGGGGGCAGATCGGCCTAATTATATTATAATTATATTATTATATTATTCTGCCTCCCCTGAGGGGGAGGCAGAAATGGCCTAAAATTATTTGGCCCTCCTGGGGAGCAGCCCTTGCCCAAGGGGACTCTCCCCTTATGTGCAAGTATGAAAAAAATCAATAATCCCTAGTGTCTAGTGGTTTCTGCCCCCCCCCCGGGGGCAGATTGCAAGGACGATCTGCCCCCAGGGGGTGGCAGAAATGTCCTAGAAATAATTTGCCCCCGAGGAGCGGCCCTTGCCCAAGAGGCCGCTCCCCTTATTTCAAATACCAAAACAAAAAAAATTGCCTGGTCGCATCGCGATAGGGCAGCAGAAATACTCAGAGAGACATGAAAGGAGAGGAAAGGCCTTTCCTCTGCTTTCATCCCTCTCTGCCCCCTCCACGTGATCGGAGGAGAAATGCGTTTGCATTTCTCCTTCGATCGGCGCTGGAAGCTGAGCTACCATCGCCGGGGGGAAGGCCTCTGATGAGGTCAGCGCGCGAAAGCGCGCTGAAGTCATGAGACGCCACATGGGTGTCAGGGGGGGACGGGGGTGGAAGGGGAAGCGACCTTATACCAGGTCCATTTATCCCTTATTAGTGAAATGTAGTAGTGTTCTAGCAACTTACGCTGATAGAGGTAGCTATAGCAGAGCAGCTTAGGCTGAATTAGGAGATATGCAAAGTTCCTGCAATACCACTTATAGTCACACATTACTTATACACAAGTAAAGACAATACTCAGTGTTACCAAAAATAAAGGTAGTTTATTTGGGTGACACAGTACCAAAAATATCTTAGTGGCAATACTCCTTCTCTCGTAGGGGATTTCCATGTATAGTCATAAGCACTGAATAGTTCCGCGCGCCTGCGGGGACCCCGGAGCACTGATGTGAAGTATATTCTTAAGTGCAAACACCAGCCGTTTGAAGAAAAGGTCTGTCAAAAAACACTTAAGAATAACATTGTGCAGCCTATGTGAACAGCTACACAGGCCAAATTGTTGAAAAGAAAATCAATAGTAGTGTAAATTCATGTTCAAACACCTATTTATTCTAGAAATGTAATAACAAATACATTCTCATACTTTATTTACACCTCTGATGAGAATAAAACATTGCAGGGCAGTGTAGCCCATAGGCTGCCATTATACAGAATGTAAATAGAGCTGTGCCTTTAAGAAAGCAAAGTCTTCCTGTATCCCATCATGCACAGCAACAGGCAGTTGCCTCAGTTCTTTTTTCCGGCTCCTGCTGACAGGACCCTGAAGCATTGAGCTCTACCTCACAAAGCTTTTTGTGACAGAAATTCATTGAAATATCTTCTGAATTTCATTTTCACTCGACGTTTTTACCTTTGAGTGATCATTTTCTACTGATTTCTGTTAAATTCTGACAGAATTTTGAGGTTTTTCTAGTTAGAAATGCCTTCACTTTTTGATAAATGTCCTTCTTGTGGCAGAAAGAAGGCTAAAACAGATCCACATAGGGTTTGTATAATTTGTCTTCCATCCAGCCACAAACCGGAGTCGTGTGACATTTGTAAAACCTTCTCTAGAAGAACCCTTCGTGATAGAGAGAAGATCCGACTTCAGGCGAGAGAGGACAGGAGAAAAAGTGGCCATTCCACTACAGAGTGAGGAGAAGGTCAGGCTTCTACCAGGGCTCAACCTGTTTCCTCCATGACTCCTTCCAGACCTGCTGAAAAACGACATAGATCTCCGACGACGTCGAGAGCGTCGACGTCGAAGCAGGGAACGGCGCCAACATGTTCGCCGTCGAGGAGTGGTTCGCCGCCGAGAAAAAGACATTGTTCGCCGTCGACAGCTATTTCGCCGTCGAGGCGGCGAAGACACCCGACGTCGAGAGGATCTGGGTCGCCGTCGACACGGCGAACACAGTCCACGCCAAGGAGATCCGAGTCGGGCTCGCCGTCGACACAGCGAGGGAGATCGCCGTCGAGAGAGACTGTTCGCCGTCGGAGGCGTTCACCGTCACTGCACCGACGTCGAGGGTCGTCGTCGAGAGGTTCTCAGTGGCGAGACGAGTCGACGTCTAGAGGCACTCGCCGTCACCGCAGTTCGACGTCGAGGAGTGCTTCGACGTCGAGAAGAGCATCTAAGAGGCCTAGAAGGGTTTATACAACCTCGGAATCCTCGGCCTCGCTTATCCTACTTCCAGCATCGCCACAGCTCTCGCAAAGGCAGTCGCCGTTACCACAGACGCCGGTAACACCTACGGCTCCTCTTCCGGCGCCTCCTCCAGAGCCTGTTCCGAGGACTCCAACGCGATCTGCAGGGCGTTCTGGATATTCGTCGAGGCGTACATCTACCTCTAGGCACCGTCGTCAGGAATCACATCATGGACATTCTTCATCGTCCATACGGGACTACTCCAACCTTATCGGACTCACCGTCCCCAAGAGTGTCCCCCATAGATGATGTCAACACATTTCAGGAGGTCTTAGTGAGGGGGCAACCAAGCTGAATATCCCGCTAGCAGCTCCGGCCCCATCGACATCAGTGATCTTTGAGACCTTGCATCAAAAGACATCTTCACGACCTTTACTTCCACTGGTTCCGGGTCTTATTGAGCCAGCAATGGACATTTTTCTCACGCCGGCTACAACAAAGTCTGCTCCTTCCAGACTCATTAAAAAGTACCGTCCACCAGAGCAAGATCCTCTATTCTTGAGGTCGGACCCAGTACCAGACTCGGTAGTTATAGTGGCAGCGAAGAAATCGCATTCGACGTCACCGTCTTCCTCTGCTCCTCCAGACAAAGAGAGCAGAAAGATCGATGCTGCAGGAAGAAAAGTATGCTCGACGGCATCCATCACCATGAAAGCAGCCAGTGCCACTGCTTTATTAGGTAGATATGATCGATCCCTCTGGGACTCTATACTGCAGTTCGCGGAGCATCTCCCTAGGGGCAAAAGGGAAGATTTCCTAGAGGTCGTGAGCGAGGGAGCTATGGTTTCTAACCAGATTATAAGTGCTGCGGCGGATTCTTCAACACTATCCGCACATAACTATGCTCATGGTATAGCGCTCAGGAGACATGCATGGCTGCGGCTTACATCGCTTAAACCCGAAGCACAGCAGAGGATACAGAACCTACCTTTCTCAGGCTCCACTTTGTTCGGTGTGAGAAGGTAGCCTCTTTCTAGCCTTGTTACCCCCACTTTTGGCCTGTTTGTGAGTGTATGTCAGGGTGTTTGTCACTGTTTTCACTGTCTCACTGGGATCCTGATAGCCAGGCCTCAGTGCTCATAGTGAAAACACCATGTTTTCAGTATGGTTGTTATGTGTCACTGGGATCCTGCTGGTCAGGACCCCAGTGCTCATAGGTTTGTGGCCTATATGTATGTGTCACTGGGACCCTGTCACACAGGGCCCCAGTGCTCATAGGTGTGCATGTGTATGTTCCCTGTGTGGTGCCTAACTGTCTCACTGAGGCTCTGCTAACCAGAACCTCAGTGGTTATGCTCTCTCATTTCTTTCCAAATTGTCACTGACAGGCTAGTGACCATTTTTACCAATTTACATTGGCTTACTGGAACACCCTTATAATTCCCTAGTATATGGTACTGAGGTACCCAGGGTATTGGGGTTCCAGGAGATCCCTATGGGCTGCAGCATTTCTTTTGCCACCCATAGGGAGCTCTGACAATTCTTACACAGGCCTGCCACTGCAGCCTGAGTGAAATAACGTCCACGTTATTTCACAGCCATTTTACACTGCACTTAAGTAACTTATAAGTCACCTATATGTCTAACCTTTACCTGGTAAAGGTTAGGTGCAAAGTTACTTAGTGTGTGGGCACCCTGGCACTAGCCAAGGTGCCCCCACATTGTTCAGAGCCAATTCACTGAACTTTGTGAGTGCGGGGACACCATTACACGCGTGCACTACATATAGGTCACTACCTATATGTAGCTTCACCATGGTAACTCCGAATATGGCCATGTAACATGTCTATGATCATGGAATTGCCCCCTCTATGCCATCCTGGCATTGTTGGTACAATTCCATAATCCCAGTGGTCTGTAGCACAGACCCTGGTACTGCCAGACTGCCCTTCCTGGGGTTTCTCTGCAGCTGCTGCTGCTGCCAACCCCTCAGACAGGCAGCTGCCCTCCTGGGGTCCAGCCAGGCCTGGCCCAGGATGGCAGAACAAAGAACTTCCTCTGAGAGAGGGTGTGACACCCTCTCCCTTTGGAAAATGGTGTGAAGGCAGGGGAGGAGTAGCCTCCCCCAGCCTCTGGAAATGCTTTGTTGGGCACAGATGTGCCCAATTCTGCATAAGCCAGTCTACACCGGTTCAGGGACCCCTTAGCCCCTGCTCTGGCGCGAAACTGGACAAAGGAAAGGGGAGTGACCACTCCCCTGACCTGCACCTCCCCTGGGAGGTGACCAGAGCTCCTCCAGTGTGCTCCAGACCTCTGCCATCTTGGAAACAGAGGTGCTGCTGGCACACTGGACTGCTCTGAGTGGCCAGTGCCACCAGGTGACGTCAGAGACTCCTTGTGATAGGCTCCTTCAGGTGTTAGTAGCCTTTCCTCTCTCCTAGGTAGCCAAACCCTCTTTTCTGGCTATTTAGGGTCTCTGTCTCTGGGGAAACTTTAGATAACGAATGCATGAGCTCAGCCGAGTTCCTCTGCATCTCCCTCTTCACCTTCTGATAAGGAATCGACCGCTGACCGCGCTGGAAGCCTGCAAACCTGCAACATAGTAGCAAAGACGACTACTGCAACTCTGTAACGCTGATCCTGCCGCCTTCTCGACTGTTTTCCTGCTTGTGCATGCTGTGGGGGTAGTCTGCCTCCTCTCTGCACCAGAAGCTCCGAAGAAATCTCCCGTGGGTCGACGGAATCTTCCCCCTGCAACCGCAGGCACCAAAAAGCTGCATCTCCGGTCCCTTGGGTCTCCTCTCAGCACGACGAGCGAGGTCCCTCGAATCCAGCGACACCGTCCAAGTGACCCCCACAGTCCAGTGACTCTTCAGCCCAAGTTTGGTGGAGGTAAGTCCTTGCCTCACCTCGCTGGGCTGCATTGCTGGGAACCGCGACTTTGCAAGCTTCTCCGGCCCCTGTGCACTTCCGGCGGAAATCCTGTGTGCACAGCCAAGCCTGGGTCCACGGCACTCTAACCTGTATTGCACGACTTTCTAAGTTGGTCTCCGGCGACGTGGGACTCCTTTGTGCAACTTCGGCGAGCACCGTTTCACGCATCCTCGTAGTGCCTGTTTCTGGCACTTCTCCGGGTGCTACCTGCTTCAGTGAGGGCTCTTTGTCTTGCCCGACGTCCCCTCTCTCTGCAGGTCCAATTTGCGACCTTCTGGTCCCCCCTGGGCCCCAGCAGCGTCCAAAAACGCCAAACGCACGATTTGCGTGTAGCAAGGCTTGTTGGCGTCCATCCGGCGGGAAAACACTTCTGCACGACTCTCCAAGGCGTGGGGGATCCATCCTCCAAAGGGGAAGTCTCTAGCCCTTGTCGTTCCTGCAGTATTCACAGTTCTTCAGCCTAGTAAGAGCTTCTTTGCACCAACCGCTGGCATTTCTTGGGCATCTGCCCATCTCCGAGCTGCTTGTGACTTTTGGACTTGGTCCCCTTGTTCCACAGGTACCTTCAGACAGGAATCCATCGTTGTTGCATTGCTGATTTGTGTTTTCCTTGCATTCTCCCTCTAACACGACTATTTTGTCCTTAGGGGAACTTTGGTGCACTTTGCACTCACTTTTCAGGGTCTTGGGGAGGGTTATTTTTCTAACTCTCACTATTTTCTAATAGTCCCAGCGACCCTCTACAAGGTCACATAGGTTTGGGGTCCATTCGTGGTTCACATTCCACTTTTGGAGTATATGGTTTGTGTTGCCCCTATCCCTATGTTTCCCCATTGCATCCAATTGTAATTATACATTGGTTGCACTGTTTTCTAAGACTATACTGCATATTTTTGCTATTGTGTATATATATCTTGTGTATATTTCCTATCCTCTTACTGAGGGTACACTCTAAGATACTTTGGCATATTGTCATAAAAATAAAGTACCTTTATTTTTAGTATAACTGTGTATTGTGTTTTCTTATGATATTGTGCATATGACACTAAGTGGTACTGTAATAGCTTCACACGTCTCCTAGTTCAGCCTGAGCTGCTCTGCTAAGCTACCATTATCTATCAGCCTAAGCTGCTAGACACCCTATACACTAATAAGGGATAACTGGGCCTGGTACAAGGTGCAAGTACCCCTTGGTACTCACTACAAACCAGTCCAGCCTCCTACATTGGTTGTGCAGTGGTGGGATAAGTGCTTGAGACTACTTACCACTCTTGTCATTGTACTTTTCATAAGAGAAAAATATACAAAACAAGGTCAGTGTATATACACATAGCCAAAAAGTTTTGCATTTCCTCTTTTCACTCTTTTCTAAGTGCTGAAAAGTACTTCTAAACTTTCAAAAAGTTCTTAAAAGTTTAAAAAGTTTTTTTCTGTCTTTCCAAAAAGTTCTGAAAACTTTTTTCTCTTTATCTATCACTTTAACTCTCTCTAAAAAATGTCTGGCACAGGCCAAAAAGTTGAACTGTCCAAACTTGCATATGATCACCTTAGCTGGAAAGGAGCAAGGAGTCTCTGCATAGAGAGAGGTTTGAGTGTAGGGAAGAATCCTTCCTTAGAACTGTTAATTAATATGCTTAGAGTACAGGATAAGGCCATAAGTGCCCAATCTGTAGAAAAAGTAGCTAATGGTTCTCAATCTGATCCAGGGACTCCCCCAGGAAAAGGTTCAGGAAAGAAACTTCTCAGCCTGCCCATTACTAGACAGTCTAGCATAGTTGGTACAGAGGTTGAATCACATCATACTGATGATGTGCTCTCACATTATGCTGGTAGCCAAGCTGTTAGGGTGCCCTCTGTAAGGGACAGGTCTCCTTCTGTTCATTCCCATCATACCTCTGTATCTAGAAATGTCCCTCCCACCCACCCTGATGACAGATTGTTAGAAAGGGAGCTCAATAGATTGAGAGTGGAACAAACCAGACTGAAGCTCAAGAAGCAACAGCTGGATTTGGATAGACAGTCTTTAGAAATAGAGAGGGAAAGACAGAAGTTGGGTTTAGATACCCATGGTGGCAGCAGCAGTATTCCCCATAGTCATCCTGCAAAAGAGCATGATTCCAGGAATCTGCACAAGATAGTTCCCCCTTATAAGGAGGGGGATGACATTAACAAGTGGTTTGCTGCACTTGAGAGGGCCTGTGCTGTACAGGATGTCCCTCAAAAGCAGTGGGCTGCTATCCTATGGCTATCATTTAGTGGAAAAGGTAGGGATAGACTCCTTACTGTGAAAGAAAATGATGCCAATAATTTTACAGTTCTTAAGAATGCACTCCTGGATGGTTATGGCTTAACCACTGAACAGTACAGGATAAAGTTCAGAGAGACCAAAAAGGAGTCTTCACAAGACTGGGTTGATTTCATTGACCATTCAGTGAAGGCCTTGGAGGGGTGGTTACATGGCAGTAAAGTTACTGATTATGAAAGCCTGTATAACACAATCCTGAGAGAGCATATACTTAATAATTGTGTGTCTGATTTGTTGCACCAGTACCTGGTAGACTCTGATCTGACCTCTCCCCAAGAATTGGGAAAGAAGGCAGACAAATGGGTCAGAACAAGGGTGAACAGAAAAGTTCATACAGGGGGTGACAAAGATGGCAATAAGAAGAAAGATGGTGAAAAATCTCAAGATAAGCATGGGGATAAGGGTAAAACCAAAGATCCCACTTCAAATCTTAAACACTCTTCAGAGGGTGGGGATAAAACAAATTCTTCCTCTTCTTCCCAACCTGCACACATTAAAAAGCCTTGGTGCTTTGTGTGTAAAAACAGAGGCCATAGGCCAGGGGATAAGTCCTGTCCAGGTAAACCCCCTGAGCCTACCACCACTAATACATCAAGCTCTAGTGCCCCTAGCAGTAGTGGTACTAGTGGTGGGACTGCTGGCAACAGTCAAGCAAAGGGTGTAGTTGGGTTCACTTATGGGTCCATAGTGGAAACTGATGTAATCAGTCCCAAGACAGTTTCTATCACACCTAGTGGCATTGGCCTTGCCACACTGGCTGCTTGTCCCCTTACAATGGATAAGTACAGGCAGACAGTTTCAATAAATGGTGTTGAGGCCTTGGCCTACAGGGACACAGGTGCCAGTTTCACTTTGGTGACTGAAAACCTAGTGCCTCCTGAACAACACATCATTGGACAACAGTATAAGATTATTGATGTCCATAACTCCACTAAGTTTCTTCCCTTAGCTATAATTCAGTTTAGTTGGGGTGGAGTTACTGGCCCTAAGCAGGTGGTGGTATCACCTAACTTACCTGTAGACTGTCTCTTAGGTAATGACCTAGAGGCCTCAGGTTGGGCTGATGTAGAGTTTTATGCCCATGCAGCCATGCTGGGCATCCCTGAGGAATTGTTCCCTCTCATTTCAAGTGAAATGAAAAAGCAAAGGAGAGAAGGCCTGAAAACTCAGGATCCCTCTCCATCAACAGGTAAAAAGGGTATCACAGTATCCCCTAACCACCCTACCATTCAGGATACTATTCCTGTGGTGGGAGAAACCTCTCCTGGGGTGGCACCTGTTCTAAGGGAATCATCAGCTGGCAAAGCTGGACTCCCTGAGGTGGAAGTACCTCTCTGTGGGATAACTAACATTGGTGAGAAAAACAGCACCATTTTAGTTAACATGGAGCATCCCTCCAACCCTTCCAGAGAAACTTTAGTGCATAAACCCTGCACTACCTCACAACACTTAGGACAGCATCCCTGCCCTAGTGTGGAGCTCATAGGACAGCATCCCTGCCCTGCTCCAACTCAAGAGAAACAGCATCCCTGTTCTCTCTTCCAGCCAGATGGACAAAGTTTTTGCCCAGCTATGGCTTTTCTGAGACAGCATCCCTGTCTGGCATTTCCATCACTACAAATAGGTTCAGTGGACAATTCCCACTGCTCTAAACTAAAACTTACTGATAGAAACTCTGAAAATACATCTTCACATTGTTGCTTAGCTAAAAAACTTCAAACAGGGTGGTTTACATCCCCACAGGGAAGTAACCATATAGTGGATGATAAAGGGAGTAACCAGTCTATTGCAGAGCTACTCTCTACTTATCACCACTTAGACAATAAAGTCTCAACTGGCCAAGGTTAGCCTTATTGTCCTTCGTTTGGGGGGGGGTTGTGTGAGAAGGTAGCCTCTTTCTAGCCTTGTTACCCCCACTTTTGGCCTGTTTGTGAGTGTATGTCAGGGTGTTTGTCACTGTTTTCACTGTCTCACTGGGATCCTGATAGCCAGGCCTCAGTGCTCATAGTGAAAACACCATGTTTTCAGTATGGTTGTTATGTGTCACTGGGATCCTGCTGGTCAGGACCCCAGTGCTCATAGGTTTGTGGCCTATATGTATGTGTCACTGGGACCCTGTCACACAGGGCCCCAGTGCTCATAGGTGTGCATGTGTATGTTCCCTGTGTGGTGCCTAACTGTCTCACTGAGGCTCTGCTAACCAGAACCTCAGTGGTTATGCTCTCTCATTTCTTTCCAAATTGTCACTGACAGGCTAGTGACCATTTTTACCAATTTACATTGGCTTACTGGAACACCCTTATAATTCCCTAGTATATGGTACTGAGGTACCCAGGGTATTGGGGTTCCAGGAGATCCCTATGGGCTGCAGCATTTCTTTTGCCACCCATAGGGAGCTCTGACAATTCTTACACAGGCCTGCCACTGCAGCCTGAGTGAAATAACGTCCACGTTATTTCACAGCCATTTTACACTGCACTTAAGTAACTTATAAGTCACCTATATGTCTAACCTTTACCTGGTAAAGGTTAGGTGCAAAGTTACTTAGTGTGTGGGCACCCTGGCACTAGCCAAGGTGCCCCCACATTGTTCAGAGCCAATTCACTGAACTTTGTGAGTGCGGGGACACCATTACACGCGTGCACTACATATAGGTCACTACCTATATGTAGCTTCACCATGGTAACTCCGAATATGGCCATGTAACATGTCTATGATCATGGAATTGCCCCCTCTATGCCATCCTGGCATTGTTGGTACAATTCCATAATCCCAGTGGTCTGTAGCACAGACCCTGGTACTGCCAGACTGCCCTTCCTGGGGTTTCTCTGCAGCTGCTGCTGCTGCCAACCCCTCAGACAGGCAGCTGCCCTCCTGGGGTCCAGCCAGGCCTGGCCCAGGATGGCAGAACAAAGAACTTCCTCTGAGAGAGGGTGTGACACCCTCTCCCTTTGGAAAATGGTGTGAAGGCAGGGGAGGAGTAGCCTCCCCCAGCCTCTGGAAATGCTTTGTTGGGCACAGATGTGCCCAATTCTGCATAAGCCAGTCTACACCGGTTCAGGGACCCCTTAGCCCCTGCTCTGGCGCGAAACTGGACAAAGGAAAGGGGAGTGACCACTCCCCTGACCTGCACCTCCCCTGGGAGGTGACCAGAGCTCCTCCAGTGTGCTCCAGACCTCTGCCATCTTGGAAACAGAGGTGCTGCTGGCACACTGGACTGCTCTGAGTGGCCAGTGCCACCAGGTGACGTCAGAGACTCCTTGTGATAGGCTCCTTCAGGTGTTAGTAGCCTTTCCTCTCTCCTAGGTAGCCAAACCCTCTTTTCTGGCTATTTAGGGTCTCTGTCTCTGGGGAAACTTTAGATAACGAATGCATGAGCTCAGCCGAGTTCCTCTGCATCTCCCTCTTCACCTTCTGATAAGGAATCGACCGCTGACCGCGCTGGAAGCCTGCAAACCTGCAACATAGTAGCAAAGACGACTACTGCAACTCTGTAACGCTGATCCTGCCGCCTTCTCGACTGTTTTCCTGCTTGTGCATGCTGTGGGGGTAGTCTGCCTCCTCTCTGCACCAGAAGCTCCGAAGAAATCTCCCGTGGGTCGACGGAATCTTCCCCCTGCAACCGCAGGCACCAAAAAGCTGCATCTCCGGTCCCTTGGGTCTCCTCTCAGCACGACGAGCGAGGTCCCTCGAATCCAGCGACACCGTCCAAGTGACCCCCACAGTCCAGTGACTCTTCAGCCCAAGTTTGGTGGAGGTAAGTCCTTGCCTCACCTCGCTGGGCTGCATTGCTGGGAACCGTGACTTTGCAAGCTTCTCCGGCCCCTGTGCACTTCCGGCGGAAATCCTGTGTGCACAGCCAAGCCTGGGTCCACGGCACTCTAACCTGTATTGCACGACTTTCTAAGTTGGTCTCCGGCGACGTGGGACTCCTTTGTGCAACTTCGGCGAGCACCGTTTCACGCATCCTCGTAGTGCCTGTTTCTGGCACTTCTCCGGGTGCTACCTGCTTCAGTGAGGGCTCTTTGTCTTGCCCGACGTCCCCTCTCTCTGCAGGTCCAATTTGCGACCTTCTGGTCCCCCCTGGGCCCCAGCAGCGTCCAAAAACGCCAAACGCACGATTTGCGTGTAGCAAGGCTTGTTGGCGTCCATCCGGCGGGAAAACACTTCTGCACGACTCTCCAAGGCGTGGGGGATCCATCCTCCAAAGGGGAAGTCTCTAGCCCTTGTCGTTCCTGCAGTATTCACAGTTCTTCAGCCTAGTAAGAGCTTCTTTGCACCAACCGCTGGCATTTCTTGGGCATCTGCCCATCTCCGAGCTGCTTGTGACTTTTGGACTTGGTCCCCTTGTTCCACAGGTACCTTCAGACAGGAATCCATCGTTGTTGCATTGCTGATTTGTGTTTTCCTTGCATTCTCCCTCTAACACGACTATTTTGTCCTTAGGGGAACTTTGGTGCACTTTGCACTCACTTTTCAGGGTCTTGGGGAGGGTTATTTTTCTAACTCTCACTATTTTCTAATAGTCCCAGCGACCCTCTACAAGGTCACATAGGTTTGGGGTCCATTCGTGGTTCACATTCCACTTTTGGAGTATATGGTTTGTGTTGCCCCTATCCCTATGTTTCCCCATTGCATCCAATTGTAATTATACATTGGTTGCACTGTTTTCTAAGACTATACTGCATATTTTTGCTATTGTGTATATATATCTTGTGTATATTTCCTATCCTCTTACTGAGGGTACACTCTAAGATACTTTGGCATATTGTCATAAAAATAAAGTACCTTTATTTTTAGTATAACTGTGTATTGTGTTTTCTTATGATATTGTGCATATGACACTAAGTGGTACTGTAGTAGCTTCACACGTCTCCTAGTTCAGCCTGAGCTGCTCTGCTAAGCTACCATTATCTATCAGCCTAAGCTGCTAGACACCCTATACACTAATAAGGGATAACTGGGCCTGGTACAAGGTGCAAGTACCCCTTGGTACTCACTACAAACCAGTCCAGCCTCCTACATTCGGCTCTCATGCCGATGACGAGATGGCCAGTATGAAGTCGGAGCTGGATACCCTGAAAGCGGTAGGCATGGAGCGACCTAAAGAACAGCGAAAAGGATTCCGCCCATATCAAAGAAGACTGTTCACCCACAGGTATTAGACTCCACATTGGACGTCTTCACGCCCTCAGCAACAGCAGCAGCAGCAGCATCAGAGGGGCTTCTCCAGAAGGTCGACAAGGGGTCGTTCAACACCTCAGACCCAGACACCTCGACAGGTGCCCGCGTCTAAGCCCTGAATCTTCGCTTCCCCCTCCTCCGTTACCCACTCCGGTAGGGGGAAGTATCTCAAATCATCTGGACGAGTGGCTACGCATCACATCAGACGCCTGGGTTTTGAATATTGTGAGACATGGTTACGTTCTCAGATTCACCAGTCCTCCACCATCTGTTCCACCCAAAACAACCAACCGACACCTCGAAGCTCTTCAGTTAGAAGTCACCATCCTATTGCAAAAAAGAGCCATAGAACCCGTCCCGATCAGCCAGCAAGGGAAGGGGATTTATTCAAGGTATTTCCTTGTGCCAAAAAAAGACAAGCAAGAGTTTTGTCCCATTTTAGACCTAAGGACAGCAAACAAGTGGATTCGCAAAGAGAAATTCAGGATGCTATCCTTGCACCAAATTTACCCACATCTTCGTCAGGGCGACTGGCTCTGTGCAGTAGACCTTTGCGACGCTTATTTTCATATTCCGGTGGCCAAGAAACATCGAAAATTCTTAAGGTTCACCGTCGGAAAACATCATTACCAATTTGCTGTTCTGCCCTTCGGCCTAAAATCAGCGCCGAGGACTTTTTCCAAATGCATGGCGGTGGTAGCCGCCCATTTGAGGAAGCATCGAATTTTTGTCTACCCCTATCTAGACGATTGGCTCATAAAGGCCTCCAGTTATCTAGAGACGCAACAACATTTCAAATGGACTCTACAGCTGTTACAGAAACTCGGTCTTCAAGTAAATCTCCTGAAATCCACAGCAACACCGGTTCAGAGGTTGCATTACTTAGGAGCCATTATAGATACAAATCTAGGAAAGGTGTTTCCTTCGGAGGAACGACGATTATCGATTCTCCAAAAGTGCAAACAACTGCAAGAGGCTCCACAGACCACTGCAAGAGTAATAGCTTCCCTACTGGGCTCGATGGCGTCTTGTATCCATCTCGTTCCCAATGCTCGCCTCCATATGAGACCATTACAGGAAAACCTGGAGGATCAATGGAGTCAACTAATGAACGAATGGGAGAACAAAGGCCTCCTTTCTCCCCACGCCTTACAGTCCCTCAAGTGGTGGTGTCTACCCGACAATCTCTTGGTGGGGAATCTGTTCCAACGACAGCCTCCAGCTCAAACCATCGTAACAGATGCGTCACTGCTCGGATGGGGAGCGCACATGGGACATCTTCGAGTCCAAGGCAAGTGGTCACAGAAAGAGAGTCTCTATCACATCAACCTGCTGGAACTTCGAGCGGTCAAGCTTTCCTTCCCTCTCTGAGAGCGGAAACTCTCCTTCTTCAGACGGACAACGTGGCCACCATGTACTATGTAAACAAACAAGGAGGCACCAGGTCCAGGATTTTATCCAGGGAGGCTCAGACAATCTGGCATTGGCTTCTAGCCAGGAACATGTCGCTAGTAGCAACTCACCTGCCGGGCATCCAGAATGTGCAAGCGGATGCTCTCAGCCGAGTAATGGACGAGAACCACGAGTGGGTTCTACACGACGACGTCGTTCATTCCATTTTCGCACTATGGGGTTCCCCCTCTATAGACCTGTTCGCAACCCCAGAAAACAAAAAATGCCAAAACTTCGCCTCCAGATATTACCATCCAGGGACACTGGGGAATGCCCTGTGGATAAGCTGGTCAGGAGCATTTCTTTACGCCTTTCCACCGCTTCCCCTGATTCCGGCGGTCCTCCAGAAGTTATCCAATGCTCAGTCCAAAATGATCCTGATTGCTCCGGAATGGCCACGGCAATGGTGGTTCCCAGACCTTCTTCACCGGTCACTCAAACCACACATCAGGCTCCCTTATCGTCCGGACCTGCTCACGAAGTTCGGAGGGCAGATATCTCATCCCAACCTCTCATCACTGAGTTTGGCAGCATGGCTCCTGAGCTAGTGCAATATGGACACTTGAACTTACCTCAGGACTGTATGGAAATCCTGAGAGAAGCTAAGCGCCCTTCCACACGATCCACTTATGCAAGCAAGTGGAAGAGATTTTGTGTGTGGTGTTTAGACAACAACATTGACCCGATATCCTGTGGAGAAGAGTCTATTCTGCCATACCTCCTAACATTGGCAAAATCGGGCTTACAACTATCATCAATAAAGGTACATTTGGCGGCTCTAACAGCATACAGGAAGAGCCCATCACAACCTTCCTTTTTTCGAATCCCAATTATTAAAGACTTCCTGGAGGGTTTAAAAAAGGTTTTCCCCCCCATTAGAAGGCCGTCTCCTCCATGGGAATTGAATGTTGTCCTATCGCGCCTGATGCTACCTCCATTCGAGCCAATACATAAGGCATCGCTTCAACATCTCACATGGAAAACTGCTTTTCTGGTGGCAATCACTTCAGCGCGTAGGGTCAGTGAAATCCAAGCCCTTTGCTCTCAGGAACCCTACACGGTTTTTCATTCTGCGAAAGTGGTAATGAGAACTCATCCAAAATTTTTACCGAAAGTCGTCTCCGATTTTCATGTGAATCAAACCATTTCACTTCCAACTTTCTTTCAAAATCCAGCTACTCCTGCTGAGAGAACGCTGCACTCTCTGGATGTAAAGAGGGTTTTGAAATTTTACTTGGGACAGGACAAAATGCTTACGTAAATCACAACAGCTTTTTGTTAACTATGGCCCACTTAGAACAGGGTTGGGCACGTCTAAGCAGTCACTATCCAGGTGGATTGTTTCATGTATAATGTTATGTTATCAGTTAGCGAACAAGTCCCTCGGTGGTAGGCCAAAAGCCCACTCTACTAGAGGGAAGGCAGCTACTACAGCCTTAATGAGAAATATACCTTTGGCAGAAATATGCAAGGCTGCCACTTGGAAGTCTGTCCATACCTTTACTCAGCATTACTGCCTTGATACAGACGCTAGGGCGGATGCACAGGTTGGACAGGCCTTGCTTAAGAACTTATTTGCATAACTTTAGTGTTTTTGGCACTATTTTTTCTGTCTGCTCCACCGCGGTTATGGGGATGGGCTTGCTACTCTATTCAGTGCTTATGACTATACATGGAAATCCCCTACGAGAGAAGGAATGGTTTCTTACCTGTAACTCCAGTTCTCTCGTAGGGGTATTTCCATGATAGTCATAAGCAACCCTCCCTCCTCCCCGGTGGAGTTCACATAGAAAAAGTTGCCATAAATATGGTTGATGTTGGTACTCCAACAAAGCTTGTTCCAGGTTAAAAGCCTTCAAAAAGAACTGAGGCAACTGCCTGTTGCTGTGCATGATGGGATACAGGAAGACTTTGCTTTCTTAAAGGCACAGCTCTATTTACATTCTGTATAATGGCAGCCTATGGGCTACACTGCCCTGCATTGTTTTATTCTCATCAGAGGTGTAAATAAAGTATGAGAATGTATTTGTTATTACATTTCTAGAATAAATAGGTGTTTGAACATGAATTTACACTACTATTGATTTTCTTTTCAACAATTTGGCCTGTGTAGCTGTTCACATAGGCTGCACAATGTTATTCTTAAGTGTTTTTTGACAGACCTTTTCTTCAAACGGCTGGTGTTTGCACTTAAGAATATACTTCACATCAGTGCTCCGGGGTCCCCGCAGGCGCGCGGAACTATTCAGTGCTTATGACTATCATGGAAATACCCCTACGAGAGAACTGGAGTTACAGGTAAGAAACCATTCCTTCTGGAGGTAAGTATTATACACAATATATACACTAGACACCAAAATAAGGCAAGTAATTAGACATAGGATAGTGCAAACAATAGGAAGTGCTATAGAATGCAATGGGAAAAAAATAGGTCTAGGGGCAACACAAACAATATACTAAGAAAGTGGAATGCAAATCACAAATTCCCCCCTAGACAAGCGTAGTGGGTGCAGAATCGCTGGGAGAGTAAGAATACAGTAAAGGTAAATAAATTGCCCCACCCCAGAGCCCAGAAAAGCAGGAGTAAAGTACTGCAAGTTTTCTTAGGGCACACTACACCTTGTGATTGGAATTATTGCAGGAACCAACCAAGTCTGCAAAGAACAAACAGTGGATTCCTGAACCTGAAGACCTGCAAAAGAAGGAGACCAAGTCAAGAAGTCAAAAGAATTTCCAGGAAGGACAGGAGCCCCTGCCAACCCAGAAGAGGGTGCAAAAGAAGAGTCCCCGGTTGGACGAAGACTGTAGAAATGCACCCTAGGAAGATGCCAGCGGGTTCCTGCGTGATGCAAAGGATGTCCCACGTCGTGAAGATGGATGCAGGCGAGTTTTGGCGCTGTATTCCTCCAGCAAGCCTTGGTTCCGGCAAAGTCACGTTTTGTGTCAACTACGCGTTATCTGGACCCAGGAAGGACCTTGGCACCTCAACTCTGTGTGAGGAGGAAGAGGGGGCTCTCAGCACTTCAGAGAGTCCTCAGAGCACCAGATAGCACCCACGGGTGTCCCAGCACACGGGGCAAAGGAGGTGCAAAATGCGGTTGGTGCAGCACTACAAAGGAAGTTCCCACGCCGCCGGAGATCAATTCAGCGAGTTGAGAGTCGCA